>NC_090450.1:924665256-925280029 GCF_031143425.1 Pleurodeles waltl | reverse complement strand
TCATACGAAGTCTTGCGTATACCTACGGAAAGATAAAACATGGAAAAGAAACCAAAAGCAACCCTATGACTTAGCTTACATACATCATAAAAATATGTATGTATTGAATAAGATTTTGCACACATTACATATACCTCAACTGTTGACATAAAACTAAACGTCTGTAGAAGGTGATAGGAAGACAAGATGTAATGTCATAAATTCTCTAGTATCTTTAATATAGTAGGAATATCCTTAGATCAACTGAAAAAAGGAAAACACTCAACT
Organism: Pleurodeles waltl; assembly: GCF_031143425.1. Classification (NCBI taxonomy): domain Eukaryota; kingdom Metazoa; phylum Chordata; class Amphibia; order Caudata; family Salamandridae; genus Pleurodeles; species Pleurodeles waltl. Next base: position 925,279,762 of record NC_090450.1, on the reverse strand, counting down.
TTGAGGGTGAATATATGGCATACCAAGACACCATTAATGAGGTTTGATTTTGCAGACTCTTAGTTTCCGGTGTAAGGCGAGTATCTTTGAACTCTTACAAGATTTTAAATTGAGAAGATTTGGAATTGTGTGTTTAAATCACTTTGTGATTGTTGAGGACAATAGGATAATTTCGAATATAGCTCATTGAACAGGTAGAGTACATAAAGGTAATATCTCAAGGTTTATTTACTGATAGCAATTTAGAATTTGTAACCACCCAGTATGTGTCATTGATAAATCCCTGGACTTCTTCTGATGCTCCTACAAATACAGTGCTGAAGCAATCCTACCTGGATGCTATATGGCACTCAAAGTTGTTTCTTGCCCTCGGACACCCACATTATGATCCTGATCATCAGACGTACGTGGGAACAGCACTTCTTTGTAAACTGATTGACCGTCCCCTCCAGGGATAAGTCGTATTAAAAAACTAGCACTAAGGTAGTCTTTGTGCTATGCAGACCAGTATCTGTGTCACAAAGCTCCAACAAATTCGAGGTCTCAATGAAGTTCTTTACTGCAGCTCTAGTAATAAATTTTGTACATACTATCAACAGTTCGGGATTCCTTGCAGTGGCTGACAATCAGCTTGTATTCTTTCAGTTGTGGATTTCATTCACATGGGTTGTCAGGAAGATAGACTCAGTTTTAGAAACTCCTTTTTGCCCAAATACATAGAAAGTGGAAGCTGGAGGGTCTCTGGTCAGCAACTCAGCCACAAGGCTACATGGACTGGTCATTAAGTATGGAATTCAGTGTCTCTGTTGAAGTGATGGGACTTTATGAGTGTTCTGAGTTTATGTCTACTCATTGCAATGCTGTTGACACAGTGAGACCCCCCCCACACCAACATACACCCCTCCCCACACACACACCCCTTTGACAACATACTGAGTTGCTGCTGCTTCTGCTAGGGTCTCTCTGGGCTATGATAACTAAATGCATGCCTTTGATGTATGTGCATCGCAGAGAGTGCTCACTGCCTATTGGCATTTGATTTGCACATCTCAGAGAGGACTCACTTTCTGTTTGCATTTGGTTTGCACGACTCGGAGAGGGCTCACTTCCGGCGGGCATCGATTTTGCACATGTCTCAGAAAGGGCTCACTTTATTTCGGCATTGGGTTTGCACATGTCTCCGACAGGGCTCACTTCCTGCAAGCCTCGAGTTTGCACATGTCTCTAAGATGGTTCACTTCCTGATGGTATCAGGATTGCAGATGTGTCAGAAAGGGCTCATTTCCTGCAAGCCTGTGGTGTGCACATGTGTCAGAAAGGGCTCACTTCCTGCAAGCCTGGGGTGTGCACATGTCTCAGAAAGGGCTCACTTCCTGCAAGCCTCGGGTTTGCACATGTCTCAGAGAGGGCTCACTTCCTGTTGGCATCAGAATTGCATATGTCTCAGGGCTCACTTCCTGAAAGCCTCAGGTTTGCATATGTCTCAGAAAGGGCCCATTTCCTGCAAGCCTCGGGCTTGCACATGTCTCAGAGAGGGCTCACTTCCTGCCAGCCTGGGGTGTGCACATGTCTCAGAAGGGGCTCACTTTCCGCAAGCCTCGGGTTTGCATATGTCTCAGAAAGGGCCCACTTCCTGCAAGCCTCAGGCTTGCACATGTCTCAGAGAGGGCTCACTTCCTGCCAGCCTGGGGTGTGCACATGTCTCAGAAGGGGCTCACTTTCTGCAAGCCTCAGGTTTGCATATGTCTCAAAGAGGGCTCACTTCCTGCCACCCTTGGGTTTGCATATTCCTCAGAAACGGCTCACTTCCTGCAAGCCTCGGGTTTGCATATGTCTCAGAAAGGGATCAGTTCCTGCAACCCTCGGGTTTGCACATGTCTCGGAGAGGGCTCACTTCCTGCCACCTTCGGGTTTGCATATGTCTCAGAAAGGGATCAGTTCCTGCAAGCCTCGGGTTTGCACATGTCTTGGAGAGGGCTCACTTCCTGCCACCTTCTGGTTTGCATATGTCTCAGAGAGGGCTCACGCCTGGTAGCCGGGGTTGTGCACATGTCTCAGAAAGGACTCACTTCCTGGTAACTGGGGTTGTGCACATGTCTCAGAAAGGACTCACTTCCTGCAAGCCTCGGGTTTGCATATGTCTCAGAAAGGGATCAGTTCCTGCAAGCCTCAGGTTTGCACATGTCTCGGAGAGGGCTCACTTGCTGCCACCTTCGGGTTTGCATATGTCTCGGAGAAGGCTCACATCTGGTAGCCGGGGTTGTGCACATGTCTCAGAAAGGACTCACTTCCTGGTAGCCGGGGTTGTGCACATGTCTCAGAAAGGACTCACTTCCTGCAGGCCTCGGGTTTGCATATGTCGCAGAGAGGGCTCACTTCCTGCCACCCTCGGGTTTGCATATGTCTCAGAGAGGGCTGTTTTTCTAGCACCCTCGGATTTGCATATGTCTCAGAAAGGGCTGACTTCCTGCAAGCCTCAGATTTGCATATGTCTCAGAAAGGGATCAATTCCTGCAAGCCTCGGGTTTGCACGTCTCGGAGAGGGCTCACTTTCTGCCACCCTCGGGTTTGCATATGTCTCAGAAAGGGCTTACGTCCTGCCAGCCTGGGGTGTGCACATGTCTCAGAAAGGGCACACTTCCTGCAGGCCTCGGGTTTGCATATGTCTCAGAGAGGGCTCACTTCCTGCCACCCTTCGGTTTGCATATGTCTCAGACAGGGCTCAGTTCCTGCAAGCCTCAGGTTTGCATATGTCTCAGAAAGGGATCAATTCCTGCAAGCCTCGGGTTTGCACATGTCTCGGAGAGGGCTCACTTCCTGCAAGCCTCACGTTTGCACATGTCTCAGAGAGCGCTCACTTCCTGCAAGCCTCGGGTTTGCACATGTTTCAGAGAGGGCTCACTTCCTGCTACCCTCTGGTTTGCATATGTCTCAGAGAGGGCTCGCTTCCTGCAAGCCACAGGTTTGCACATGTCTCAGAAAGGGCTCACTTCCTGGAAGCCTCGAGTTTGCACACATCTCAGAGAGGGCTCACTTCCTGCCAGCCTGGGGTGTGCACATGTCTCAGAAAGGGCTCACTTCCTGCAAGCCTCGGGTTTGCACATGTCTCAGAGAGGGCTCACTTCCTGCCAGCCTGGGGTTTGAATAGGTCTCAGAAAGGGCTCACTTCCTGCAAGCCTCGGGTTTGTATATCTCTCAGAGAGGGCTCCTTTTCTGGCACCCTCGGATTTGCATATGTCTCAGAAAGGGCTCACTTCCTGCAAGCCTCAGATTTGCATATGTCTCAGAAAGGGATCAATTCCTGCAAGCCTCGGGTTTGCACATGTCTTGGAGAGGGCTCACTTTCTGCCACCCTCGGGTTTGCATATGTCTCAGAGAGGGCTTACGTCCTGCCAGCCTGGGGTGTGCACATGTCTCAGAAAGGGCTCACTTCCTGCATGCCTCAGGTTTGCATATGTCTCTGAGAGGGCTCACTTCCTGCCACCCTCAGGTTTGCATATGTCTCAGCCGGGTTTCAGTTCCTGCAAGCCTCAGGTTTGCATATGTCTCAGAAAAGGATCAATTCCTGCAAGCCTCGGGTTTGCACATGTCTCAGAGAGGGCTCACTTCCTGCAAGCCTCAGGTTTGCACATGTCTCAGAGAGCGCTCACTTCCTGCAAGCCTCGGGTTTGCACATGTTTCAGAGAGGGCTCACTTCCTGCTACCCTCTGGTTTGCATATGTCTCAGAGAGGGCTCACTTCCTGCAAGCCTCAGGTTTGCACATGTCTCAGAAAGGGCTCACTTCCTGCAAGCCTCGAGTTTGCACACGTCTCAGAGAGGGCTCACTTCCTGCCAGCCTGGGGTGTGCACATGTCTCAGAAAGGGCTCACTTCCTGCAAGCCTCAGGTTTGCATATGTCTCAGAAATGGCTCACTTCCAGCAAGCCTTGGGTTTGTATATATCTCACAGAGGGCTCACTTCTTGCAAAACTTGGGTTTGCACATGTCTCACAGAGGGCTCACTTCCTGCCACCCTCGGGTTTGCACATGTCTCAGAAAGGGCTCACTTCCTGCCACCCTGGGGTGTGCACATGTCTCGGAATGGGCTCACTTCCTGCATGCCTCGGGTTTGCATATGTCTCACAGAGGGCTCACTTCCTGCAAGCCTCGGGTTTGCATATGTCTCAGAGAGGGCTCACTTCCTGCCGCCCTCGGGTTTGCATATGTCTCACAGAGGGCTCACTTCCTGCCACCCTCGGGTTTGCATATGTCTCACAGAGGGCTCACTTCCTGCAAGCCTCCGGTTTGCATATGCCTCACAGTGGGCTCACTTCCTGCAAACCTCAGGTTTGCACATGTCCCAGAGAGGGCTCACTTCCTGCGAGCCCCGGGTTTGCACAAGTCTCAGAGAGGGCTCACTTCCTGACAGCCTGAGGTGTGCACATGTCTCAGAAAGGGATCATTTCCTACCAGACTGGGGTGCGCACATGTCTCGGAGAGGGCTCCCTTCCTGCCACCCTCAGGCTTGCATATGTGTCACAGAGGGCTCACTTCATGCCACCCACGGGTTTGCATATGTCTCACAGAGGGCTCACTTCCTGCAAGCCTCGGGTTTGCAAATGTCTCACAGAGGGCTCACTTCCTGCAAGCCTCGGGTTTGCACATGTCTCTGAGAGGGCTCACTTCCTGCCAGCCTGGGGTGTGCACATGTCTCAGAAAGGGCTCACTTCCTGAAAGCCTCGGGTTTGCATATGTCTCAGAAATGGCTCACTTCCAGCAAGCCTCGGGTTTGCATATATCTCACAGAGGGCTCACTTCTTGCAAACCTCTGGTTTGCACATCTCACAGAGGGCTCACTTCCTGCCACCCTCGGGTTTGCACATGTGTCGGAAAGGGCTCACTTCCTGCAAGCCTCAGGTTTGCACATGTCTAAAAAAGGGCTCACTTCCTGCAAGCCTTAGGTTTGCACATGTCTCAGAAAGGGCTCACTTCCGACAAGCCTGGGGTGTGCACATGTCTCAGAAAGGGCTCACTTCCAGCAAGCCTCGGGTTTGCATATGTCTCACAGAGGGCTCACTTCCTGCAAGCCTCGGGCTTGGATATGTCTCACAGAGGGCTCTCTTCCTGCAAGCCTCGGGTTTGCATATTCACTTCCTGCCACCCTCTGGTTTGCATATGTCTCACAGAGGGCTCATTTCCTGCTAGCCTCGGGTTTGCAGATGTCTGACAGAGGGCTCACTTCCTACCACCCTCGGGTTTGCATATGTCTCACAGAGGGCTCACTTCCTGCAAGCCTCGGGTTTGCACATGTCTCACAGAGGGCTCACTTCCTGCAAGCCTCGGGTTTGCATATGTCTCACAGAGGGCTCACTTCCTGCAGCCCTCAGGTTTGCAGATGTCTGACAGAGGGCTCACTTCCTGCCACCCTTAGGTTTGCATATGTCTCACAGACGGCTCACTTCCTGCCACCCTCGGGTTTGCATATGTCTCACAGAGGGCTCACTTCCTGCAAGCCTCGGTCTGCATATGTTTCACAGAGGGCTCACTTCCTGCAAGCCTCGGGTTTGCACATGTCTCACAGAGGGCTCACTTCCTGCAAGCCTCGGGTTTGCACATGTCTCACAGAGGGCTCACTTCCTGCAAGCCTCGGGTTTGCATATGTCTCACAGAGGGCTCACTTCCTGCAAGCCTCGGGTTTGCATATGTCTCGGAATGGGCTCACTTCCTGCAAACCTCGGGTTTGCATATGTCTCACAGAGGGCTCACTTCCTGCCAGCCTCGGGTTTGCATATGTCTCACAGGAGCTCACTTCCTGCAAGCCTCGGGTTTGCATATGTCTCACAGAGGGCTCACTTCCTGCAAGCCTCGGGTTTGCATATATCTCACAGGGGGCTCACTTCCTGCAAGCCTCGGGTTTGCATATGTCTCACAGAGGGCTCACTTCCTGCAAGCCTCGGGTTTGCATATGTCTCACAGAGGGCTCACTTCCTGCCAGCCTCGGGTTTGCATATGTCTCACAGAGGGCTCACTTGCTGCAAGCCTCGGGTTTGCATATGTCTCACAGAGGGCTCACTTCCTGCCAGCCTCGGGTTTGCATATGTCTCACAGAGGGCTCACTTGCTGCAAGCCTCGGGTTTGCATATGTCTCACAGAGGGCTCACTTGCTGCAAGCCTCGGGTTTGCATATGTCTCACAGAGGGCTCACTTCCTGCAAGCCTTGGGTTTGCATATGTCTCACAGAGGGCTCACTTCCTGCAAACGTCGGGTTTGCATATGTCTCAGAGAGGGCTCACTTCCTGCCAGCCTGGGGTGTGCACATGTCTCGGAATGGGCTCACTTCCTGCAAGCCTCGGTTTTGCATATGTCTCACAGAGGGCTCACTTCCTGCAAACGTCGGGTTTGCATATGTCTCAGAGAGGGCTCACTTCCTGCCAGCCTGGGGTGTGCACATGTCTCAGAATGGGCTCACTTCCTGCAAGCCTCGGGTTTGCATATGTCTCACAGAGGGCTCACTTCCTGCAAGCCTCGGGTTTGCATATGTCTCACAGAGGGCTCACTTCCTGCAAGCCTCGGGTTTGCATATGTCTCACAGAGGGCTCACTTCCTGCAAACGTCGGGTTTGCATATGTCTCAGAGAGGGCTCACTTCCTGCCAGCCTGGGGTGTGCACATGTCTCGGAATGGGCTCACTTCCTGCAAGCCTCGGGTTTGCATATGTCTCACAGAGGGCTCACTTCCTGCAAGCCTCGGGTTTGCATATGTTTCACAGAGGGCTCACTTCCTGCAAGCCTCGGGTCTGCATATGTCTCACAGAGGGCTCACTTCCTGCAAGCATCGGGTTTGCATATGTCTCACAGAGGGCTCACTTCCTGAAAACGTCGGGTTTGCATATGTCTCAGAGAGGGCTCACTTCCTGCCAGCCTCGGGTTTGCATATGTCTCACAGAGGGCTCACTTCCTGCAAGCCCCGGGTTTGCATATGTCTCACAGAGGGCTCACTTCCTGCAAGCCTCGGGTCTGCATATGTCTCACAGAGGGCTCACTTCCTGCAAGCATCGGGTTTGCATATGTCTCACAGAGGGCTCACTTCCTGAAAACGTCGGGTTTGCATATGTCTCAGAGAGGGCTCACTTCCTGCCAACCTCGGGTTTGCATATGTCTCACAGAGGGCTCACTTCCTGCAAGCCCCGGGTTTGCATATGTCTCACTGAGGGCTCACTTCCTGCAAGCCTCGGGTTTGCACATGTCTCAGAGAGGGCTCACTTCCTGCCAGCCTGGGGTGTGCACATGTCTCGGAATGGGGTCACTTCCTGCAAGCCTCGGGTCTGCATCTGTCTCACAGAGGGCTCACTTCCTGCCTTCGCATCTTGAAAGCGCAGATGCACCTGGCACTTCCTGCAGACATCTGCTTGGGTGCTCTCAGGGACTCATAACTTATTGATAACTGAAGCTACTTAGAACCACTTATCCCTTATTTATATTTCATATTTTAAGAGCATTACTTATACTTTCCAATGTTGAGCATTAATTGATTGTGAAAGTATAAGTTGAGCTACACGACTTTCCTTTTTCATGTGGTGCATTAGCAGGTCTGATCCCTCAGAAGGAGTGCGGAAAGGAAAGCCTCTGGGGCAGCGGGCAGAGTGGTCCAGGAGCAGTCAGATTACCATAGGATGACTGCAGCCGGCAACTGCAGCTTTATGTATTTTTTTCCAACACCCCAAATTAAGCGTATCGAATGAGATGTAAGGTCCACAAATTACACCAAGCAGGAGGTACGTCGTGTGGGGGGCGTGGAATTAACCGGTAGTGCTGTATAAAGAGCAAATGTAGGGCTGACATGAATTACATTTGGAATTTGCAGCTTTTAACGTTAAATTCCATTGTTTTTAATTCGTGTTTGTGTCATTGCAGAAGGAGCACCAACCTTATGCAAGTCATATGGACCTTGCTTCAAAAGGAGAAGTCCAGTTCGAACTTCTAGGTCATGTGCCCTCTGCACAGGATGCTAGACTGAGACAGTCACAGGGTATTCTTATGCTCTATGGCAGCTCTGTTCCACGCCCCTAAACACCACATAGATCCCATTCTGACAGAAATCTCCCCTCATTCCACACAATATAAAGACTTACAGATGGGTGCACACAAACATACACATCCTCACACACACACACACCCTCCTCTCCGACAAACAACAGCAAAACAACTATCTGCTCATATTCAAATGTTCAACTCCCTCAAAAACCACATAAAACCTTCTTACCATAAACCTTCAGCCTATCAGCTCTACTTCACCTTATGCCACCCACTGTGGTTTCTTATCTTTCACCAACATGCCATCTGTGGGTGCCTTCACATCTCTGCTGAGATCATAACTGTGCCAATTAGCACCCTCATACAGAGAAGTCCTTTCTCCAAAGTTTCGTCCCCCACCTTTCCATACTCTCTGTATTCCTTCATCTAGGACACAACTTGCAACATGGTGGTATTCTTGTGTTAATGTACCTGCCCCCATAGGCATCTCCAGTTCTTTCCTCAATAAACCTTGCCAGCTCCAAATCTCCCAGGAGCATCCTGTTGTCTTTATCAATTAATGTCATTAGCCTTTACACGACATACATTGATACTCCACTCCATAGTTCCTTAAGCAAAGAACTAACCAGATAAATGAATTACCCTCCACAATCATATCTTGAATGGCAGTAAGAGAGCGAAGTGGTGTCTGGGCAAAGTGGCGGGGACAAAAAAAAAAACAAACAAAAAAAAACTTACCTTAATGCCCGCTGCATCGCCACTCTTCTGGCTCCACTGCAGGCACAGGCTCCCAGCCTGCCCTAAGGGCCTGAGGCCGGCAGCATGAGAGCAGCTTTAGGATTGGCCTGAGTTCCCTCGATTTGCACTCGCAGACAGACTGGTAGCCTGTGCCAACTGTCTCCAACCTGGCAACGCAGCTCGGGTTAGAGACAGCTCAGTGCGTAAGTCGGTTTGGCTGTCCTGAGATGGCCGGCCAAACCCACATACGCACTGACAACCGTGCACGTACCACTTCCCCTTGTGCCTGTCATCCCCCCAGACTCGATACTATGGAGAAAAATCAAATTACAATAAACTAGCTTTATTATTGTTTTATTTTTCAAGTTTTGCAGCAGCTGCTGCTGCTGGCAGGACGGACGACGCTCCTCAGCCATAGAGGAGCAGCTGCTGGAAGTGAGCAAGCGTCAACCCTTGTAGGACAGTGTGTAGGCCACCGTAAACGAAATGTTTGGGGAAAAAGATGCCATATAGTGCACTTCATAGTATTTTATATGCCTACATTCTTCTTACATCTTTCCTTCCACATTCCCTTAATCTATTCTTAGATCCATCTTTCCGTCTTTCCATCAATCTTTTCTCCAACCCTTCTGCCCCATCCTCCTACCCTCCTTTTGTTTTTGAATACTTCCTTTCTTCCCATTATTCAATTGTGACTTCCCCCCTTTCACTCTTCCATTTTTTCTTCTATGGTTTAGTCTATCCTTCCATATTTCTTTTTATCTTTCATCTTTTATTTCATCTCCTTCAATGTTGTTTTCATTTCCTCCCTTCCTTTATTCTTGTCTCATACTTTCATACTTCCTTTTATCTTGTTTGTTCCATCCTCCTGTCCTTACATCTTTCCTGCAGCTAATTCTCCCTTCAGAGTGTAATTTTCATCTCCTTCCCCATGTTCTTTCGCGCGCTCATTCCATTTGCCTCTCTGACTTTTTTCTTTGCCAGTTTCATAGATTCTCATTCTCTCTACATTGTGCTTAATTCATCTAACGCCATCGCTGCTGCCACATCACAACTCTGCCACTGTATCCCCTTGCTTTTATTAGCTTCTCAGCAGAGACCCGGGGGTAAAAGATCAAAGCTGAGGGGCCATAAATAATTTTCCAGTGAGCCCTCTGTTAGCCTCTACTGTAGCTTAGAAGTGGGTCCTTAAGAATTTCTCTGTCTTCTGGGAGCAAATTGTTGATCCTTCATCACTGCAGGTCGTGCTTGTGATCAGACTAAAGCTGTGTGCCATGCAGTGCTTATTTTGAGCCGGTGGTTTCCGGTGTGGGGCACCAGCACGTATTTTTGCGGGCCAGCACTTATTTTTCTACCTCAAGCATTTACTGCCAGAAAAAGACACATACGTGAAAGATGGAGGAAGAGAAAAAAGGGGAAAAAAGCATCACAAAGGGAGAAAGTAGAAAGCAAGAGAGCTGAAGGGGCAGGGAGTGGCTGTAAAATTTGGTTTAAAGAGGCCCGAGGTGGCTTTATGATTACACTGCCTCAGTATTCTGTGCTCGCACAATTAATTGCAGCAGCCGCAAGTTTCAGGGAGAGCTTTGGGCACCGGCACGTTTTTCTCTACCAATTAAGCACTGGTGCCATGAGTAGGCATGGGGCTGGGCAGACTGAATGGGCCTACCAGTCCTTGGCGGCATCAAGTTCTGTATTTCTCTGTGACAGGATACATAATGTAGCATAGTTAGGATGTTTCCAATCTGATAATCCATCCCTCATACTTGTCTGTTGGTCTGATCTAGAGTTTTGCGGGTGGGTTACTCTATCACAAACATGACAAATTTCCTGTCTGCCTTATTACAAGTGCCATTGGCTATAACACACTTGTAATAAGGTAGACGGAATATGTCACATTTGTGATGGAGCAACCGGTCTGCCAAATCCTAAATCAGGCTCTGTGTTTGGAGATTCTAAAAAATAGTTTACTCTTGGTCTGTCAAGCCTGCTCTGCCCAACATACCCCTAAATCTGAGGCCAAAGTGAACTTGAGTTTTAATGCTTCAGGTCTTCAAAAAATGAGAACTATTCTTGAGAAAATGGCCATTGCCAGCTCAAGCCCACTGCTTGTCCTCCTCTTTCATTGACAAGAACAGAAGCAGGGAAGAGAATTCGGATTGGCCTTCGTCTGCCAAGGCTCATCAGCTTGGACTCCACAAGCTGAATGAGTTGGCTAATACCGCCATCTTGATGCCTAATGGTCTATATTAGCAACCAAGTTTCAATGCCGTTTGGTCCAGCAAAAAACTCACTCACTGGTGATGATAATCACTTTCATTTTAAGGGTCTGAGGAGGTATTGGGATCTTGAACTTCTCTTCCTCAGATGCACACAAATTGAATTACAGTATTCTGCTGTGTCATATGCTATAGAAATTTTCTCGCTATCTCTTTCTAAATGTATTGAATTATAGAATTTTGTGGTGTAGTGAGCGATTGAAATGTATTTATCCACCTCACTATTTACCTATCTATCTGTCTACCTATCTATGTTATTTGCCTATATGCACTAAACACCCGTTACTTTGTTTCATATTCACAGGCAGGTTCAAGTCTGAGAGGCTCCTCCTCCCACTAATATCTGTCTCCATCAAAAAACCTCTGCACCAACCAATAGCACAAGGTTGTTGGAGGACTTATTGGGTGAGCAGACCAGCTTGTCTTCACCCTCAAACAAGCTCTTCTGCATTTACCTCTTTGTGATAAATTGTTCAAATAGTAACCTACACCCTCCTGTCCCAAGCCTTAGATTTCTGTTGAGGACATTGCTTAATTTTAGCCAGTGGTTTCCGGTGCTGTGCACCAGCACTTAATAGTCAATACCGGCACCTATGACAGTCTGCCACATGGTGGTGCTGTTTATCTAATTTAGCAATGATCACAACAATAGTTGTTTATTAACCCAATATATATTTAAAAGGCTAATATGTGCTGATATCCTTACAGCTTTGGGGGTCTGGAATAATTGTCACACTTGTAGGAGTGTGATGGTTAGTAGTTGTGTAGGTACTGTCATTAGCAGGAGCAATGGATGGTGCATTGTGCAGCGGCCACCTGGCAAAGGCTCTTATTTTAATTTCTTTACAAATTAAGCACTGGTTGAGGATATCATTGCTTGTTTTTAAAATGTCTACATCTACCTCTCATATTTATATATTCCTTGGGTTACCCAATGAGATGTATTCTCACACCCGCAGACTCCACGTTTTACTCCTGTCATTGACAGGCTTTCACCGAATGCTGCCCGTAAGTACCCCAGATTAATTTCCTTGAAGGATCCTGCCTTTTAAAGAGGTGATACTTAACAGTGCCAATGAAGGACTAACTCTTGCGGAAGCTGAGAGACAGAAATCCAAGCAAGGGTGCACCGTGTTATCCTTATGGATGATGTGAAGCCAGTAAAATAACTGAGTCAAGTAATCACTGATTAAATCGATAGACAATCTGCACATCACATCTTCTAGCCCTTCACCCTATAGCGGTTGATAATATGAGTACCAATGATTTGGTTAATAGTCAAACTCTTTATTCAGGGCTCTACAGAAAAGTATTTTATTGTAATTAGATTTATATAGCGCTTACTATCCCTAATGAGGTGGTGCAGCACTTTATGGCAGGTAGCACGCTACTCCATAACCCAAAGTTAGTGTCTAACGCAGTGGTTATTAATTATTGTTAATAATTTGTTGTTTGTTAGTTTAGTCCTATTTATTTGTAGTTTTATATAGCGCATACAAGTCCTAGAGGCATCAGAGCGGTTACAGTGAATATTCAGCGAAATAATCACAGCAAGGTACCTTGCAATGAGCAACACAGCAAGGAACCAGCGGGTGCTACTAACGGCAAGGGAATTTACAGTGAGCCACGGGAGGTGTTCAGTAGCAGCCTGGCACTACCCGGTGAGCCACGGGAGGTGTTCAGTAGCAGCCTGGCACTACCCGGTGAGCCACGGGAGGTGCTCAGTAGCAGCCTGGCACTACCCGGTGAGCCACGGGAGGTGTTCAGTAGCAGCCTGGCACTACCTGGGAAGGTCTGTGAAGTAAAGCAACTGGTCGGGGACTAAAGAGGATTAGTGTAGTTCGTATCTGCTGATTAGCAGCTGTTTTAAGTTCTTCTTTAAAGTCTCAAAAGGAGGATCTGTGTGTATCTCTCGTGACATCAAATTTCAGACTAGGAGCATTTTCTGAAAGGGGAGAAAGTTCAGTTTTTTCTCCCTCAAATGTTGGAGTTTCAAGGAGCAGGGATTCAGTACCTCTGGAGTACTGACTGCCCCCCCGATGGTTTTTGTGCAGTATATTTTGGTACAGAGCTTTGTGTCTGATACATACCAGTTTGTAGAAGCGTTGTGCTCCTGTAGGGATCCAGTTTGGTGGGATGAGTACAGGCGTAATGTGGTCGAAATGCCAGATTCCTGATACCAGTCATGGTGCACTGCTGAGCAAGGCTTTCGAATAGCGCGTTTCATAATCCAATCTGGAGATGACCAGAGATTGCGCTACGTTTTGAAAGTTTGGTTCCAGATTGATAGGTTTGATGGTTTTAAGGATTTTGAGCTAATATTGTCCATTTTTAGGGGAGGCGTTAATGTGCGATTGCAGTCACGTTCTTGTCAAGAGTGAATCCGACTGATATGGTGTAATCAGTGGTTTTCCGGTTACTGGCTTGTGATCTGAGAAAACTGACGCATTTCCTTCAGTTTCTAGTGTTTTAATAAGTTAAGAGGCGCTAGTTGTGATTATTAGAGTGAGTTCATGAACGTGGAAAACAAAGGGATAAGAAATTAGGGTGAAGGATGTAGGATATTGTGGGATTGCATGGATAGGTTACACAGAAGGTGAATGTGTGGTTTATGGGAGTGGGATACGTAGACAGGTTAAAAAAGTTAGGTACTGCAGTAATAGTTACTCAGGTGAGTTTAACAGGTGATACCTTTAGTTTAGTAGAGAGTAAGGCAGCAGGCTTGTGACAGAGTAGGGTACACCCAAAGGCATTGAGACATGCAGAGGAGGGGTATAAGGAGAGTCTGATCAGGTTGTCAGGCAGGGTTTTTTTTTTTTTTTAAATATTGAGTTGGGATGCAATCTGGGGAAGTATTAGGGCAGATTAGGAGACGGAAAGTACATGTGGGCAGGTGATAAGGGTTGTTGCATCTTTGGTTGTTCCTTTTGGCTGATACAGTCTGTCCATTTTTAGGGTTGAGCCTGTTTAGCATGCGCTTGCGCATGCATATCGCTTGCGAAACGCTCTAGTAGTTAGAAAAGGGCTTGGAGCCCCGCCCATGTCACGTCAGTGTCTTTCATTAGTTCGTGGGCTTGCCTTGCTTGCTTTCATTTGTGGAAGGCATGCATACCTCATGATTTTTCTGGTGGTTAGCCCTTCTCGAGCACAGCGGGCAAGTACTAAAAACATATGAGGCTCACTGTTTTCCGTCCGGTTTGTGGACTACTTTTTCTCTTTGTTCGCAGCACGATCTCGCTTGTGTAGCTGCGTGATCGTGCTTGTTTTTTTTTTTATTTAATGAGCCAAGAAAAGTCCGGTTGGGAGTTTACAACTGCTAATAGCTCTAACTCGGAGAAATGCAAGACCCGTTGCATTGCAAATGCTTGTTAGGTCTTGCCACCAGGCAGCTCACATGCACTGATGCTATGGTGACGATCTCTTGTGCCTAAAAACAATCTTTAAAAAGGGGCTTTTAGACCACCCATTACTTACCATTCGTTAGCATCCTTATCACTCTTCTTAGCTGTCATCTAATGCAGCAGACTATGCGAGACGTCACTTCCTTTTGTTTGCGAGAGCATGGGCCAAGTACAGATCCATTAATGATAATTAGTGTCCATCCACTGCTGGGGCAGTGATTGAGCTTCTATTTATTCTCTTTTGGCATTTTATTTATAGCACAAACTCTACCCAAACACTTCAGCGCTTTACACGAGCACCAGTTACATTCCACAACTTCACATTCTAAATTTTGTGAAGGAAAGGGAGATTAAGTGATTTGCCCAGAATCAGAGGATGTTGGTCAGACCTGATCCTCCAGTTGCGAGAGCGGCAGCTCTGCCTCTAGCACCAGATCCATCTACCCTCCCCCATCTAGTATCCTGCCCCCCTCGTTGCCTTTAGCCATGCTGCAGAGCAGCTCTGCTGCTAAACAATATGGTAAAAAACATTGACAAAGCCAAAAGATCTCTCATAGATGAGCCCTGTTGGCTTTGCCAATGCTTGTTTTACATAGCTATGTTTCTAACTGGATGTGATTCTCCCCAATAATAAGGTTTGTTGGTAAAGGGGTTGTGCTGATTTAACACTTCCTTGATCTTAGTGGCTCCTGGAAGGTATCTGTCTGCAGCAGAGAATGGACATGCGTGGATTGTTATAATAACCAGGTCTCAGCCACCCTTTTGAATGGCAGGCGTTTGGGCAGTCTATAAGATAAATTTCTTTAATGATCCTGTGTTTAAAGAAGCATGTAACGTGCCTGCTAGTAAAGAAGTCCTAGTCAGTCAGACTCAGGGTGTGTTTTATTCACCATCCAAGGAAAAAGGTATCACACATTGGAAAAAAAGGATTAAAAACGCCACCACCAAAATAAATGAGTTATGACCAATGTTACCCCGTTGGAGATGCTTTTCTGTGAAAAAATGGGACAGAGAGGGGATCTCCCTGGTCTGTAAAGGTGGATAAATGTAACACCTCAGAGGGGGTCGGTGTCAGTGTCTTAGGGCCAGATGGAGCAAGGGTTTTGCGACTCGCAAACGGACAAAAACACAGTTTGCGAGTCCCAGAAGCCACTTTGCTAGGTAGAAATGCATTTTGCGAGTCGGCTCCGGCTCGCAAAATGCATTTCCGACTCGCAAATAGGAACGGGTGTTCCCTTCCTATTTGCGACTCGCAATGCTTTGCATTTTCATTTGCGACCGCGATTGCGGTCGCAAATGAAAGCGCAGTTACCATCCACTTGAAGTGGATGGTAACCCAGGCGCAAACGGGAAGGGGTCCCTATGGGACCCCTTCCCCTTTGTGTCTGGAAACAAAAATCATTTTTCAGAGCAGGCAGTGGTCCAAGGGACCACTACCTGCCCTGAAAAATACAGAAACTAAAGGTTTTAAGGAAAACGGGCTACACTTTGAAAAAAAAAGACTGTTTTATTTAAAAACAGTCACGGACATGGTGGTCTGCTGTCTCCAGCAGGCCACCATCCCCGTGAGTGCCCTGACTCGCTATGGGGTCGCAAATTGCGACCCACCTTATTAATATTAATGAGGTGGGTCTTTGCGACCCCATAGCGACTCGCAGAAGGTGTCTGAGACATCTTTCTGCATTCCAAATTGCGAGTTGCAATTTGCGAGTCGCTGGGACTCGCAAATTGCAACTCGCAATTTGGAATCTTCCTACATCTGGCCCTAAGCACCAGTTCACGCCACCTGAACTTTAAAGTCTTGGCTCGTCTTCTTTCAAGTGTAATATTTTAGCACTTCAAGCTCTGGTAATGCTTGTGCCATGTAGCACACTAGGATGCAGTCTGCAGGTTGTCAGTGATTTGTGGTTAATACATTCATACATTCATGATAATTGTATGTGTGTGTTGACTTTATTACATTAAAACTTTCGCTCGCTGCGCTGCCTTGATTTCTTCTGGAGCTGATCTACTGTTTTAGCGCTTTGGCTCTATAAGTGTCCACCTTACACCAACCACAATCCTAAGCACAGGCACATTTCTGAACCTGCATTGTGCTACACCGCACATCCCTGGTGTGAAGCTTCAGCGTCTAATGAACCAACGCTCCGGTTCTGGGCTTTTTACCCTTAGGGTGGATATAGGAATCCTGCCTCTGTAAGCCGAGAGCGAAGCCATCTTAGTTCTTTCAAGGGGGCTCATGTGCAGACAAAGATGAGACCCTGGTCTATTGACTTTCTGTTGCCCCCTGCTCCTGTTTCCTGTGGGACACCGGGGATTCGTGACGTTATAAGCATCTACAAATACATGGATGAATAGATAGTTTAAGGAAACTGCAGGACAAATTGATGTGCTACACAGCTGAAGCAGGCGAAGTTGACTTAGATGACTTAGAACGGAGACAAGACAACAGTGATCAAAGAGGCGGGGGGCTGCTTGAGAAGGTATATGATGCTGGCCTCTCGGCCTGATATCCTGGACTCATGAGAGTGATCCGTAGACAAATGGATCAAAAGTCAAAAGACGGGGCTTTTGCCTAAAAGTCAAAGGCATGGTGATCTTGGCTCTTTGTTGCGTGGAGACACCATTGACTAGGGGCGCATTTAAGATTCCCTTGCATGTTTAGTCTGTGCACATTTGAGGGAGCTGCCCCCTGGTTCTTTGGAGTACAGGTGTCCGGTAAAAGTAATTTCAGCAAAAGATATCATAAGTTCCCCCAGCACCACTGATTGCATGACAGGAAGCAACATTACTTGAATAATGAACCCAATGACTTCACACAATATGCCATAACACAACGTATGATACTGATCACATTTCTGGAACTGGATTAATGCAATTCAAATGGTAGTGATAAATGGGGAATGTCAGATTCAGCAGAAGCAGATTCAGAGAGGTATAGGATCGCAAGGCTCAAGCGAGTAAACTCCAGGGCTGGACCCAGATAAGGAATTTCCTGACCGAAAGGCGCTGGTCATTCTCAAATCTTGGAATGAAGTTTGTGTTTAGTGGCCATCTTGGAATGGAGTTTGTGTTTATTGGCCATATCGGAATGGAGTTTGTGATCAGGGCCATCTTAGGACAAACTTTTACAAAAGTAGGTTGAACTGAAGCTTTCTGCTTACAGCCATGCTCGTTGCTGGACTATGCCATTAGCAAGGAGAAATTGATGTAACCCCTGGCCGCAAGAACAGAACCAAAGTTCAGCAGATACTTTGCTACAGAACGGATGGCCCGTCAATCGACAAGGTTTAACCTTGGCATTGGTGTTCCACACAAGTGCCCTTTTCTCCACGTCCATCAGTGCTATGGACTCAAGCACCCCTTATGTGAGGTCCATGCATATAAGTACACCTTTACATGCCTTCTGCAACCTAATTGCTCGCCAGGAAGACTTAATATTTTCTATTGCGCAAAGCTCCTAGATGCTGATGTATAGCAAATATTTAATGAGCATAGATCTGTACTATACAGTGAAACATGCATTCCAAAGCCTTAGTTGGTTGTGCACAAAATACAGTTATACACGGTGTGTTTTTTTGCTTTAGTTTCATACTATTTAGTTTATGTCCATATTACGAGTTTTGGTATTTCACACAAAAAAACAATATCTTCAGTATCCCCGGGCCTAAAAAGATAAGTTCTGGACCTAGTTATTCCGGGCTCCGAGACACTAGAGCCTTTCAGATGCTTCAGGGGCCAGGTCTGCAAACAGCAGCATTGACCAACCCCCTGGTGCAGCCCTAGAGTATCAGGCAATGCTCCCCACTACAGGTCCAGGCCTGTCCTGCACCCCAAACCCTCCACCGACTCCCCTCCACCCATACTCCCCGCCGGCCCTCTTGCTGACTCGTGCCACCATGCAATATTTATTTATTTATAGACTTCTGTTCAGCACAACAGTAGCATCGTGTGGTCACCTCGGTGGGCTGGAAGAGCATAATCAGTTAATAGATAGACCTGCGGAATGAGTATGTGTGATGTAGGATAGTCCCTAACCGGATGTGAGGGATACTTTTTTGGGTATTCTTGAAACACCTACTTTTGTAAATGTGTATAGCTGAATATCAGCCTTAACAGCTCCGTTCTTAGATGTTTTCCGGAATTCATGCAGCTGGTCCTCCCCCAAGTAGGGGATTCAGTTTGTCCCAGAGCATAGGTCTCTGTACTCCCAGGGGTTGCCTCTGTGTTGAAGACTTTGGTGGGAAGTCTTCTTTACTAAATTAGGTCACAGACGGCTGACCAAAGGTCCCTGGCTGGGATATAACTTTACTTGGCTGGCTCCCCGCTAGGCATAAGAGTTTACCCGTAATTCTTGCTTTCACTTGGAGCCAGGGAAGGGGGTTTGTGCCAGTTGTACATGGTCTAATTTCCTGAGATTGATGTGCTGTCTAGCAGCCTGATTCTCCTCTCCCTGGAATCATTGTGTATGTTTCCTGGACAGGTCTATGAGAATGTGCCATCACCAAGGCTCTTGTTAGCCCCGTTCTGTGTTTGGTGTGACAGAGAGGGAAGATTTACTGTCAGAAGCCAGGAAACAAGACCTTGAAAGGGACCAATGAAAGGTTACTTTCAGTAACTGAAGATCTCTGCTGAGGTCAGGATTGACAAAGCTGTGACACATCTCATTGTATCTTTGTTCTGGGATCTGTTTTCTCTACAGAACATTTATATGCTTAAGCTACATATCATAGCGCTTTTGTTCATCGCTTTCCCACGGCATTAGAAACACGACACAACCATGATTACGAAACAGTCAGGAGCAAAACTGCATGGCTCTGCAGGTCCGGTTGTAAACACAATCTAGCAAATATTTCTGCAGGATAGACATGTCAAACAATTTACAGTAGGCATGTCTGGCATGCGTTTGATCCAAAACATTTGTGCTGATTCAGCCATGTGGCGATATTTTTTCCACCATTATTCGTTTTTATAAGTCAGTCAGTTCTGATGAGTGAGCGTTGAGCCCCTGCACATCATTGTGTGTGGATCCTGTGAATCAGGCGAGCCACATGGAAAAGATGATCCGGGCATAATTCAGCAGCAATGCATTTTTTCTCCAGAAAACAACATTTATACCCCCTTATGATTTACAAGCATAAAGCAAAGACTGCGAAATTTACAATGTCCACCAATGGTACAAGGGACAAGAGGCCCACAGCAGCCGATTGATCACTGACAGTTCCAAGTAGGACCTTCTGCCGAGCAGATTCCCAGCCAGGGGTGTTGCCGTGGTGTGATGTGGAAATACCCGCGCCTGGAAGGGCTTCTCTATGCAAGACAAAAAAGTATGTAGATACTAGCTTGTATCTCAAAACCATGTCAATAATGCAAATCATGATCTATGATCAACAAAGGGAATTTCTGTGATGGTCCTAAGGAGTTGCCTTACACCCAGTTACCATGCCTGCAAAGGTTCTGCCTCTTTGACAGTCTGCTGTCAATTAAACTTCTGAGCTGGTCATCAAGGAGCCATCCTGGGTAAAGAAAATAAGTCCGCTTTAGCTACTCCTGTATGTCTAGCAGTCGCCAACAATAGGCATTCTAGAATGCTTGTGGGGGGGGGTTGAAATCTATTGTTCAGACAGGAAGTGTATTGTTATTGACAGTGTCTAAGCAGCACACACTCTCGGTGCACACTCCACTGTTCTTCACTGGCCCTCTGACTCCCTTCTAAATCACTGGGCTCTGTTGGAACGAACAGAAACAGGTTGATGTGAACCACACTCTTTTGAAGTGCTCCACATGATCTAACCCTCGTCTGGTTCTTGTCGGTCACTAGCACGGCTCCCGACTCCTCAGCCACTTCTGGGACCTCACCACCAGGAGGCAAGTCATCTCCTCATGTGCTTACACCCTTCAACTCAGCATGCTCTGACAATTGCCTGAGTGGTTCTGTATGTGTGCCTGGTATCCTCTCTTCATATGGAGGTATAAGCGTTAGGATGATCTAACACCTCTAAGGCACTAACCCTGAACAAGCAACAAAGCTTCTGTTTGGTCATAGACAGACATCAAGCGTGTACTCTTACCTTGGGTCACACCATCGACGTCATGTTCTCCTCAACCACGGGGCAGGTGGCTTGGACACTTTTCAAAATAGTGAAGGTTATTTTGGTACAAAGGTGCATCACACATCAGTTTACCAGGTCTACCTGCCCTCAATCGGCCCCACCAAGCCCTATAGACTATCATGAGGTGCACACTAATGTTAGAACTTCCATTTTTATCCGATGCACATTCATTTTTTGGAAGTGAACACAGTCTCATAACTCTTCCTAACTCTTGTTTCCGACTGATCGATCAGGCTAGGTTGGAAGGCACACTTGTACAGTATCAATCCTTATTGCATTTAATTCCATAACGCATTGCATTGAGAGTGAAAAAATTAACATTAAATTCAGGTTTGCCATCAACATAATTTTCCGTTGTACTACTGCAACATGGGCATGGAAAGTATTTTATAAATAGCTTTGACTGGCACCAATTTGTTTATCAGATCTCTCTGCCCTCAGAGCCTGGGTGTTGGGTGCTGTGTGAGCCCAGTATGTTTCACAGGTAGCTCAGTGTGTTAGAGAAACAGCTTAATTCCGTAGGCTAAAAAAAACAGTAGTGCTGCTGCCTATCCCTGGCAGAAACATGATCTCTAGTAATTCCTTCCCCGGGGGTTCTGCCTGCTGTGTTGGTAGCACTCCCAGTCCCTGGCTGCTGGGGAATAGAAGCCCAATCAAATAAATGCACTCTGCCTTTAAAACTGGAAGAGTAGAGCTGTGATCACTCGCTGCGTAAGCCCCATGTAAACTGATTGGTGGTGTGTTGGCGCATTCCGTCCGTATTTGCACTCTCAATAACTTCATGCTTGATTCAGTCCATTGTAGGTTGACACCAGTGTCAAGAGGCATTCACTTCCGGGTCGCTATTTTTCATTTGAAACAGGACAGCCATTGGGCGATTGATACTTTGTTGACTTCAGAATGTGCGAAGAGCTGGCAAAGTGGAACGTGTTAATACCCTTTGAAAACCTATGATACGCATCATAGTGTATGCCACATGACGACACGCGAGCACACACATCCTCATGCCGGGCGCAAGGTCAGAGAGAAATAGAGTTAGCAGTGTGGACGGACACCTGCTGAGCATTCTTCCTGAAAACAGCGGTGCTGGCTTCTTCATTTCAACGCAGTTGCGTCGGTCTGGCCGCCGCTACCACAGACTCATCTCTGATTTGGTGCATACAGAGCACGTGATACAAAGTGTGAAGATTCAAGACCGAGAGCAACTGAAGGTGCTAGCGATGGTCTAAAAAGTTTGGGTTCTGGTGCAGAGTTGGCGTGTCCTAGCTAGTTATATGTACCATCTCTCTTTTTTTATTAAATATTTTTTATTGGAAGATTCGGCAATAAATAATATGCTTATTAAGAGTAAGACAATAATGTTTTTTTTTTAAACATGTACTTATAAAATAACAGGAAATAATAAAGTCCATAAACAAAACTTAGTCGGTAAAACACAATCATATCATTTGGTATAAAAAAGGAGAAAAGCAAGAGAGAGGAAAGAAGAAGAAAAATAGTGAAAAAAGACCAATAAAGAAAGAATTAAAGGAAATCATATGAGATATTAAAGTATAGATAAGTGAAAATATATGTATGTAGTGAAAGGTAACCAATATAGGTCAGATTTAATCTTCTAGTAAGTAGTTAATGAAGTAACATTAGATATTCTATGTTTGTCATAAATAAAATTCCACCATGTTGATACAGATAGCTTAGAGGTGTCTTTCCAGCATGACAGTATAACTTTAAAAGCAAGAGCAATGAAAAGGTCCAACAACCTAGGTTTAGGTGAAACATGCATAAAATCAGGTGACTTAGTATCCAAGAAAACATTTTAAATAGATAATTAAATATTACATTTGACTATGCTTGTGCATTTAGACCAGATAACACTCCAAAAATCAAATACATGAGGGGAATAGTAAAGTAAATCTGTTAAAGTACCACTGGAGATAGAGTAAGTCCAACATAATGAGGAGGAAGTCGGAACAAATTTTAAGATGCATTCAGGAGTAATAACAGCTCTATTATAAACAGAAAATAAGGACTGTGTATTACGAGCAGCTCTGGAGGTACTGAACAGTTGTAACTATATTTTATCCAACAGCTGAACAGGAAATGTTACTGAAAGGTCCTTTTCCCACATCAGTTAAGTAAGATTTTTTAAACGTAGAATGTTAGGAGGCAATACAACTTTATAAATGGAAGCAGCTTTAGGAATGGAGTCATGGCTAATATTATATAGTGGTGATGGGGGTGTAAGTGTTGCAAGGTTAGTAGAAAAATTATTAGTATCTAAGAAAGATTGGAGAGTAGAGGAAATCAGCTGATATTGTTGAAAAAAAGAGCTTAGTAGGTTGTATTGTGCTTGCAGCTGAGTAAAAGGTGTAACAGAATTATGTCTTATCACTTGATAAACAAACACAATACTCGTCCCGTATCTCAAAACCATGTCAATAATGCAAATCATGATCTATGATCAACAAAGGGAATTTCTGTGATGGTCCTAAGGAGTTGCCTTACACCCAGTTACCATGCCTGCAAAGGTTCTGCCTCTTTGACAGTCTGCTGTCAATTAAACTTCTGAGCTGGTCATCAAGGAGCCATCCTGGGTAAAGAAAATAAGTCCGCTTTAGCTACTCCTGTATGTCTAGCAGTCGCCAACAATAGGCATTCTAGAATGCTTGTTTGTTTAATGATGTGGGGGGGGGTTGAAATCTATTGTTCAGACAGGAAGTGTATTGTTATTGACAGTGTCTAAGCAGCACACACTCTCGGTGCACACTCCACTGTTCTTCACTGGCCCTCTGACTCCCTTCTAAATCACTGGGCTCTGTTGGAACGAACAGAAACAGGTTGATGTGAACCACACTCTTTTGAAGTGCTCCACATGATCTAACCCTCGTCTGGTTCTTGTCGGTCACTAGCACGGCTCCCGACTCAGCCACTTCTGGGACCTCACCACCAGGAGGCAAGTCATCTCCTCATGTGCTTACACCCTTCAACTCAGCATGCTCTGACAATTGCCTGAGTGGTTCTGTATGTGTGCCTGGTATCCTCTCTTCATATGGAGGTATAAGCGTTAGGATGATCTAACACCTCTAAGGCACTAACCCTGAACAAGCAACAAAGCTTCTGTTTGGTCATAGACAGACATCAAGCGTGTACTCTTACCTTGGGTCACACCATCGACGTCATGTTCTCCTCAACCACGGGGCAGGTGGCTTGGACACTTTTCAAAATAGTGAAGGTTATTTTGGTACAAAGGTGCATCACACATCAGTTTACCAGGTCTACCTGCCCTCAATCGGCCCCACCAAGCCCTATAGACTATCATGAGGTGCACACTAATGTTAGAACTTCCATTTTTATCCGATGCACATTCATTTTTTGGAAGTGAACACAGTCTCATAACTCTTCCTAACTCTTGTTTCCGACTGATCGATCAGGCTAGGTTGGAAGGCACACTTGTACAGTATCAATCCTTATTGCATTTAATTCCATAACGCATTGCATTGAGAGTGAAAAAATTAACATTAAATTCAGGTTTGCCATCAACATAATTTTCCGTTGTACTACTGCAACATGGGCATGGAAAGTATTTTATAAATAGCTTTGACTGGCACCAATTTGTTTATCAGATCTCTCTGCCCTCAGAGCCTGGGTGTTGGGTGCTGTGTGAGCCCAGTATGTTTCACAGGTAGCTCAGTGTGTTAGAGAAACAGCTTAATTCCGTAGGCTAAAAAAAACAGTAGTGCTGCTGCCTATCCCTGGCAGAAACATGATCTCTAGTAATTCCTTCCCCGGGGGTTCTGCCTGCTGTGTTGGTAGCACTCCCAGTCCCTGGCTGCTGGGGAATAGAAGCCCAATCAAATAAATGCACTCTGCCTTTAAAACTGGAAGAGTAGAGCTGTGATCACTCGCTGCGTAAGCCCCATGTAAACTGATTGGTGGTGTGTTGGCGCATTCCGTCCGTATTTGCACTCTCAATAACTTCATGCTTGATTCAGTCCATTGTAGGTTGACACCAGTGTCAAGAGGCATTCACTTCCGGGTCGCTATTTTTCATTTGAAACAGGACAGCCATTGGGCGATTGATACTTTGTTGACTTCAGAATGTGCGAAGAGCTGGCAAAGTGGAACGTGTTAATACCCTTTGAAAACCTATGATACGCATCATAGTGTATGCCACATGACGACACGCGAGCACACACATCCTCATGCCGGGCTCAAGGTCAGAGAGAAATAGAGTTAGCAGTGTGGACGGACACCTGCTGAGCATTCTTCCTGAAAACAGCGGTGCTGGCTTCTTCATTTCAACGCAGTTGCGTCGGTCTGGCCGCCGCTACCACAGACTCATCTCTGATTTGGTGCATACAGAGCACGTGATACAAAGTGTGAAGATTCAAGACCGAGAGCAACTGAAGGTGCTAGCGATGGTCTAAAAAGTTTGGGTTCTGGTGCAGAGTTGGCGTGTCCTAGCTAGTTATATGTACCATCTCTCTTTTTTTATTAAATATTTTTTATTGGAAGATTCGGCAATAAATAATATGCTTATTAAGAGTAAGACAATAATGTTTTTTTTTTAAACATGTACTTATAAAATAACAGGAAATAATAAAGTCCATAAACAAAACTTAGTCGGTAAAACACAATCATATCATTTGGTATAAAAAAGGAGAAAAGCAAGAGAGAGGAAAGAAGAAGAAAAATAGTGAAAAAAGACCAATAAAGAAAGAATTAAAGGAAATCATATGAGATATTAAAGTATAGATAAGTGAAAATCTATGTATGTAGTGAAAGGTAACCAATATAGGTCAGATTTAATCTTCTAGTAAGTAGTTAATGAAGTAACATTAGATATTCTATGTTTGTCATAAATAAAATTCCACCATGTTGATACAGATAGCTTAGAGGTGTCTTTCCAGCATGACAGTATAACTTTAAAAGCAAGAGCAATGAAAAGGTCCAACAACCTAGGTTTAGGTGAAACATGCATAAAATCAGGTGACTTAGTATCCAAGAAAACATTTTAAATAGATAATTAAATATTACATTTGACTATGCTTGTGCATTTAGACCAGATAACACTCCAAAAATCAAATACATGAGGGGAATAGTAAAGTAAATCTGTTAAAGTACCACTGGAGATAGAGTAAGTCCAACATAATGAGGAGGAAGTCGGAACAAATTTTAAGATGCATTCAGGAGTAATAACAGCTCTATTATAAACAGAAAATAAGGACTGTGTATTACGAGCAGCTCTGGAGGTACTGAACAGTTGTAACTATATTTTATCCAACAGCTGAACAGGAAATGTTACTGAAAGGTCCTTTTCCCACATCAGTTAAGTAAGATTTTTTAAACGTAGAATGTTAGGAGGCAATACAACTTTATAAATGGAAGCAGCTTTAGGAATGGAGTCATGGCTAATATTATATAGTGGTGATGGGGGTGTAAGTGTTGCAAGGTTAGTAGAAAAATTATTAGTATCTAAGAAAGATTGGAGAGTAGAGGAAATCAGCTGATATTGTTGAAAAAAAGAGCTTAGTAGGTTGTATTGTGCTTGCAGCTGAGTAAAAGGTGTAACAGAATTATGTCTTATCACTTGATAAACAAACACAATACTCGTCCCTTTCCAATGTTTAAAATACAATTATTTGCAGAAAAATGTATTGAACGTATACTAAATAGGGAAAGAAAACATTGATGAAAATCTAAACCTTCTAAAAATGTTGTGTGCAGTAAATGTTGGGAGTACTTTAAAATCCAACATTTAGAAATAAAATTAGAATTAGACATGAAAATTACACCCTTAAAAGAGAAATCTTTGAGTAAGTATCTTTCAAGTACAATCAAACAGGGTGTAGGAGAATTATGAAAGGTATTGATTAAGGCATAATAGTGTCAGATTGAAAATGAAGAATGGTATAGTTTAAAATCAGAAAAACGTACACCACCTTCATTTTAGGACGTTTAGGTTTAGACAAATCTATACTGGGATGTTTGTAGCTCCATAGGAATTTGGTACAAATAGAATTAATCTGGGCGAAATAATAATTTGGTATTTTGAAAGGTATCATAGAAAGTGTGTAAAAGACATGAGGTACAATCAACGTTTTGAGGGTAGCAAGTCGTCCCCACCATGATAAATGAAGGGGGAGACCAGGAGGAGACTATTTTTTTAATTTTACTTTTCAAAAGATTAACATTGTGACTAATTATGCTGGAAATATTAGGAGAAAACCAGACACCTAGGTTTTTAATTTTAGAGGGATACCAAGTAAAATTAGTATTGGTAAACATGTATTGATAACACAAGGAATTCAATGGTAACACGTCTGTTTTGGAGAAGTTTAATTTATAACCAGATATAATAGAGTATAAATTAATCTCCTGTAAAAAAGGTTTTATGGAGGATTGGGGGTTAGACATGTATATTAAAATGTCTTCAGCATAAGCCAACAATTTGATTTAAAGAGAGCTGTGATTGAACCCAGTGATAAGCTTATTAGTGTGAATATGTTCAAAAACAGAGAATAAAAAACAAAGGTGAGAGAGGGCAGCCATGTCTGGTACCTGTGTGTAAAATAAAATAATGAGAAAATGTCCATTAGCAAATACACTAACGCAAGGATCGGAGTATAATAGTTTGATAAATTAAATAAAGTTAGGACCAAAAACGAACGACTGAAGAGTGGTAAACATACATTGCCAATTAATGCTATCAAAAGCCTTTTTGGCGTGAAGAGACAAGGCTTCGGGGGGATTGATATTTTTTACCAAATGGCAGAATGTTAGAAAACAACCTGGCATTGTCAGCAGCAAGTCTACCCTTAATAAAACCAGACTGATTGGATTTAACAAGAAAGAGGATAACATTTTCAAGACGTGATGCTAAAATCTTGGCAAACATTTTGCAGTCATAGTTAAGCAATGAAATGGGATGATAAATTTTACAGAGGGTACAATCTTTATCTGTTTTTTTTATTATAATAATTAGTGTTTCCATAAAGGAGCCTTCAGCTTTTGACTTTAAAGAAAGGAATTGAAAAGTTAGAGTAGTTTGAGAACTAAGATATACAAGAGAAGCAGGAGAGCAATTCAATAGAAAAACCATCTGGGCCCGGGGCTTTAGCTATTTTTACGGATTATCAATGATTTGTTGAAGGGGTATGTCAGCTTCAAGGGTTTCAAAACGATCAGAAGTAGGAGGTGTAGGAAGATTACTTTAAAAAAAAAAAGTAATGTTCTGAAGGATTGTTGTCTTCAGTTTATAAGGGTTTGTAGTAATTTTGGAAAACATCAGAAATATCAGCGATTGCCATATTATTAGTAAGTTTTGGCCTCCATGATATTTTGATTTAACCTTGAGCAGGATATTACATGCATCAATAGTGGCAAGTTTACTAAGGGCAGACTTGGCTAAATTCAGCTCATGTGAAGCAGAGGAGGGTTTGGAAGTGTAGTAAGAGTGTTCAAGTGTTTTAATTTGTTGTAGCAAAGTAAGATATTGAGAATTTATAATTGTTTCTTGTTAGCCGAGTAAGGTATGGTAAAATCTTGAAAGAATGCTTTAAAAGCATCACAATTATTTTAAATGGAGGTAGGGTTGGGCTGAATACATTTAAGAAAATTCATTAATAAAGGCAGTTGCATCAGTGATGACATTTTTGTCTGATAAGAGAGAATTATTACATTTCCAGCTTCCAGTTTTAGAGTTATTAAGAGATAAATCAAAAGAGGACAAAACAGGGGGATGATCTGAAATAAAAATGAAATCAATTTCTGAGGATCGAATGGAGGGAAGTAGGGTTTTAGTAACAAGGATATAACAAATTCTTGACATAGTATGATGAACATGTAAAAAAAAACTAAATTCAGAAGGTCCTCCAAACATCAAACAATGGACGAGAGGCAATAGCCAATTGGAATGCTTTGTGAGATTTATTGGGTTTAAATTTGAAATTATATTCCCTATCCGTAAAAGGGTCTAGCCATTGGTTAAAATTTCCTGCTATAATGATGTTGGGATTATCAATGGTAGCCAATTTTATTTTAATGAATTTCCAAAACTCGGGATCCAGTTTTGCAGGACAATATATATTTAAAAGAGAGACCTGTTTATTATAAATGATAACATTGGCCAATACCCATCGTCCATCATTGTCACATTGAGTTGATACAATCTGTACATTAAGGGATTTATGAAACTGGATAGGAACACCATCTTTACATTTAATGGCAGGAGACAAAGCAACCTGTCCAACTCCTTGCCGTTTTAGTTTAAGTGATTTCACATTGTTACAATGGGTTTCCTGTAAAAAGGTAACATGGGGATTCAATTTAGACAAATGAGACAATACTTTCTGTCTTTTAATTGGATGTCCCAGACAACAAACCTTTAATGAAAGAACGTTCCACAAAACAACATTTAACATACTGAGGATTAGGTGGAGGAGGGAGACGGGAACATGGATGACGAACTGCATAAAACATAAAATGAACTGCGCTATAGTTATGAGAATGATACATAAAAAAAGAGGAAAAAATGAGATAGGAAAGCAGTTGCATAAAACCACAGAAAATAGAGAAAGAATAGAAAGGAGAGATAGGATATGGATACAAAGATGAGTATACAGATCAAAGATAGAGATCCAGGTCTGAGGCAATGAGCATGAGAAGTGAGCATCAGATGTGTTGGCACCTGAACAAGAAAATCAGTGGAAAAATAGTAAGGGATGCAATATATAAAAGAAAACCATATATTTTAAAGGATACACAGCGACTTATAAATACACGCGCATAACAAAATTATATTGAGAACATTAAGCATTGGTAATCGAAATATGAGATGAGATGTTCTGAATAAATGTCTTTAGCTTTACAGGGCAATCAAAAGATTTTGAAGTGTCCTCGTAGGTAACGTGACATATTCAGGGATGTAGAATGCCATAATGTATATTCAATTGTCTCATTTGAGGTCAGAGGGCAAGAAATTATTTTCTTTTGGTGTTTGCAGCATTGGAGACATCTTGAGAAATAAAAATGTTATTACCAGACCAAATAAAATGACGTTTTTCTTTAGTAGCTTTCAAGAAGCGTAACAGTCAGTGAATTCCCAAAATAGCATTATGATGCCTCTTGATTTAGATAAGGGGTTTTGAGGGCGGCCACGGCGATGTACCCTTTAAATATTCAGGGGTTGAGTATTTTGAATACCCAGAAGATCAGGTAAGAAATTCTTCACTAAGGTGAGGAGATCGTGGCTCACAAGATTTTCAGGTAGACCATAGGCAAATATTATTCCTTCTATTTCTGTTTTCAAGGTCTCCAGTATGTATTTTGAGTTTTTGCATTTCTTCTTCTAGCAGCAGGATCTTGGTAAGTTCATCTTGAAGATCGCTAACTCGTTCTTTCATCTTAAACATCTTAT
Source organism: Pleurodeles waltl (assembly GCF_031143425.1). Lineage (NCBI taxonomy): Eukaryota > Metazoa > Chordata > Amphibia > Caudata > Salamandridae > Pleurodeles > Pleurodeles waltl. Next base: position 925,249,805 of record NC_090450.1, on the reverse strand, counting down.
TTTCCATTGTAATCCATTGGTCTTTGATTTGTTGAAGTTTTTTGTTTGTTGCACTCATAAAATAAGAAATATGCAGGGAGGAAGAATCACTTCATATTAAGTGGCATACAAGTAGAATTGTTTCAGTCAGCATTATAGGCTAATTCATTGCTGCAGTATATATTATATCCACATATGTTGTTGATAAAATGAGAAAGTCAGGAATGTCACCAGATTTTTTATGGCACCAGAATATTTATTGAAGCATGGCCAACACTTTGTTTGAAGCGTGATGAGTAGAGAAAAGCTGGGTTTGTAATAACGGTATGTGAGCAGTGCATCAACAAAATGGCGGCCGCTCTCATCTGACATGAACTCACTGCCACGGCTCCGGGATGAAGAAAGGGCTCAGAAAAGCCTCACCACTTGCTCAAATCATAGACAGAGCAAAGTGGGACGTAACAAAATGCCCCTGTCAGGTCGGGGCACGAGTACTGAGGCTTAAAATAGAACAACAGCTCCACGTTGACGCGGAGCTCAGCACTCTGCTGCCATCTTGATCTGCGCAGAAGCCACACTCCCTGTACCATCTCTTTTTGGTGCAGGGCCAAGACTCATTTATATAAGGCTGGTAGTAGCATACTGAGCTAAAAAGAATACACTGGAAAGCGTACCAGAATAATGCTTGGTTATTTACCAGTAAATTCTGTTATCATTAGTCCCTAATGCAACAGCAAGTGGTATGGTAACCCCACCCACATAAGGGATGATATACATCCCCTCACCTATATCACTTCTTGATCATACCAAGCCTCATGAGGGTTAGCTATCAGAGTGGGTCGTAAGGACTTTGACAAGGACATTAGGGATTATGTATAATTGGATTTACTGGTAAGTAACTGGGCATTATCCCTACACTTATGTCATCATCCCAGTCCTTACTTTTGAGGTGTGCCCAAGCAAAACTCTTGCCTTCATGACCAACCAAAAGAATAAAGAAAACTGACCACATCACATTCTGAAAAAATTTAATCAGTGTAATAACAGACACAATGAAAATACAGAAAATACAACTTACACAACATTTTCGCACAAATTATTGTCTTCTAAAATGTTTTCAACGCTGTAGTGTTTTGCAAAAGTATGAGCAGTGGTCCAAGTCTGCTCTGCAGATTTCTGCAAGTGGAACCCCTTGAACATCAGCCCAAGAATCTCCAGCTCTTCCAATAGATCTACCCTGAATTCTTTCAGGTAGTGGTAGATTAGACAAAGAATAAGCCAGCACAGTTATAGATCTAATCCATCTACCCAAAGTAACACTAGAAGCCTTCTGACCTTAATTGGATACACGAAAGGTGACAGAGAATTGTTTAGATCTTCTATAACCCTGAGGTATATTGCTACTGCTCTTTTGACACCTAACAATGAAAAATCTCTTCCTAACTGGAAGAAAGAATAAAACACAGGGAGCAATACTTCTTGTTACCTGTACACCTTGGATGCCACCTTAAGAAGGAAAGCCAGATTATGTTTAAATATAACTCCCTCCTACAAAATCCATAAGCAAGGAGACTTGCACAAAAAGGCTCCCAACTCACCAAACCTCTGAGCAGAACTAACTGCCTCTTTCACTGACAGAGCATGAAGAAGCGAGTCATCTAAAAAAGGGGAGACTCTTCAGCCCTGAAGATATAGTTCATACCAAGCCTTTCTTTTTTGTCTCTTAGGCCCTCATTATGACTTTGGTGATCTTTTTCCAAGACCTCCAAAGCCAAAGCCGCTATTAGACCACCAGTGCTGACAGTCTGCAGACCGCCATATTATGACAGCTGGCAGCTTTCTGCCATTCTTTAGAGGGAAAGCCGCCAGCAGTCGTGCTGGCGGTCGGTGGTGCAGAGGCGTTCCACCGCCGGCCCCACCACACCAAAAAGACTTTGCAGCCATATTACGACCTGTAATATGGCCTGGCGGAGTCCTGAAGGTGGGGTGTTGCCGGCGGTGGGTGCGCCGGGTCCCATCCTCTCAGGGAGGAGCACCTCGTTGGACGAGGCAAGTGTCCTCCGCAAGAGGAGGGGGTGGGGTGTGTGAATGGATGTGTGTGAGTGAGTGTATTTGTGTCATGAATGTGGGGGAAGGAGGGGGAGTGTTTGTTCGTGTGTGTCTGTGTGTAAATGTTGTGATGGCGATGCATGTGTAGGTGAATGTGAATGCTGGGTCGGGGAGCATGTGTGCATGCATGTAGACAGGGATGGGGGTTGTGTATGTAGGTATGTTGATGAAAGGAAGGGGTGGGGGGATGGAGTGTGTATGCGTGTCAATGGGGTGAATGTAGTGAGTGCGTGTGTGAGTGGGGGTGTTTGTGTACGAATTGGGGGTGTTACGTGTGTGTGCACGTGAGTGTAAGGGTGTTGTGAGTGTGTGCGCATGAGTGTAAGGGTGTTGTGAGAGTGAGTGTCAGGGTGTGTGTGTCTGAGGGGTGTGTGTGAGAGCCTGTGTGTATGTGAGGGGTTAGAACGGGGATCGGGTGGGGGTATGCGGGGATGGTGGGGCTACTACTGAGAGTGGGGGGGTGGAGAGTTACGGGGGGTTTGGGGGTGGGGTGTGGGAATGTTGTAAGGGAAGGGGGGGGCTCTTGGGTAGATGGGGGAGTCATCCACAGGTGACAGGAATGCAAATTCCTGTCACCGGTAGCCCTTCCACAAGGGATTTTGCCACAAAATCCTGGTGGAAAGGGGACTCGTAATACTGCCAGTGGTCTTTGGTGGACCGCTGGGTCGGAGATGCTTATTTCCAGTCCTGGCGGTCCAGCCGCCCTGGCGGTAGGAATGGGAAAGTGGTGGTTTGGCACAGGCCAAACCGCCTCACTTGTAATATGGTGGTCTTCACCGCCGGCCCGTCGGCTGTGGGACCGCCACAGCGAGATTCATAATGAAAGCCAAAATGCCATTCAGTTTCCCAACCACCCATAGGTAATAGGCTGACCCGGGACCTGCAAATCACAGTAGAGGTCAGCATTGAACATTTGCCTCACTGAGCCATCTTGCCTGCAAAACTCATCATTGACAATTCCAATAGGCCTGGCTTTAAGGAAATGTTACTTGGTAATGTGGAGTATTGCAAGTAGATAGCGTTCAAATGGATATGTATTTGTGTGAAAGAAAAGAACTGTAGAATAATATTGGTGTAGCTAGAGCACTGCCATGTAAAGGCTGGCGGAGAGGTGGTGCAGGGTGCCCCGGGGGGCCTGCACTGCAGGGACCCCCATGGCCAGCCCTGTCACGCTGTTCACTGTCTTCTTTGCAGACAGTGAACAGCGCAGTGTGCACCTTACACAATGCAGTATTGCCACCGGCTCAATATGAGCCGGCATCAATGTTGTAGGCTGTTTCCCACTGACCCAGCGGGAAACTCTTAATGGGGCCTGCAGGAAGGTGGCCGTACTGGCGACAACCTGACCGCGGGACTTCTGTCCCCGAAGTCAAAATGACTCCTTTTATTAGCTTTACAATGTTATGTGTGTGTGTGCCCCTGAAAAGTCAAGCTTCTGCAGCTGGATAAATAAACACAAAAATTACAGCTGTTTGGAGAGTAAGCACTTTTTTGTGGATGTACACAACGACTGCTCAATCAAAACATGTCCTCCTGGCACCCAACATGTGGGTAGAGCGAAAGCCCCTCTCTAGTGATGCTCACATAATTGTCTTGCAACAGCTGGGCTGTCAATCCAATTCATAAAAATGGACAGTCTTTGCCAGAACAGCACAAGCTAGTGTAGCTAATTCAACAGTTACTGTGAGTTTTAGGATCACATCTAAATACAGAATATTTAATGGTTGTTAAAAACTTCTATCCTTTTTCACGAGTACAATATAGGAGCTCCTGTAGTCTGTAAGGGTCACGTGGAGCACAAAAGATGTTCCAGAGAACACTTGTAAAAGGTTCCTTCGTTAACCCTTCAAACTACATCCCCTTCAATCCCCAACTCATAGTGGCGGCTAAAGCTGCTTGAAACTTTTCTTGTGAATCATGGACAATGGCCTCTGTTAGGCCAACAGGAGGAGAAATAAAATGACAGTCATCCATGGAGAAAATGTATAATAATAGCAGAAGGTTTTTATCAAATGCCATATGTTCTCTTTGCTTGAAAACCGTTTAATGATCCACATAGAAGGATAAGATTTCAGAGAAAGTTGACATGTCAGGTTCATGGCTTTGGCTTGAGATCGCCACCTGTGCATGGGTGTAATTTTTCTGTTGAAGATCGAGAAATGATATGAGTGATGCAGCCTAATACCCGGGAAGGTGATGCATCCGCTCGCTGGAAATTAACACTAATTAACACTAATCAGGACAGGGAAGGACCAACAGGTGTCTAGTGTATGTGTGGACCACCTCTCCCTTTGTGCCAGAATCTTTTCACAGACTCATCCTTGTGCTAATTTGGTTACATAGGGTGTTATTTAGAGCTTGGCGGGACAGGAGCTCCTGCAATAATAGAAATGACATTGTATAGCACTTACCACCCCTGATGAGGCGTTGAGGTGATTTACGGTGAGTAGCACACTACTTGGGAGCCCAAAGTTAGTGGTCATGCATGCTAAAGTAAACCATTCTATGCATCAGTTTCTTTGTGGTACATTAGTGACTTAGGTGTGATCATTAGAAGGGGATATGTGAGAAGCAAATGATTTTAAAAAAAGCTTGAAAAGAGACAGGTGTGAGACTGAAGAGTAATTTTTATAAAGAAGAGGCATGTAAGGTACGCAGACGTGCATTCAAAATGAAGGACGGAAATAGTAATTCACGGTCATGCAGGAGTTTCAGGAATATAGCATGTAGTTTTTTTGCAACAACTTGCAAAATGTGGATGTAAACCTGTGTAAAGGAACTGTTTTACATTTTGCTCCAAAGGAAAGTGTCAGATACTCATATCAGTGCAAGAAGCAGGTTTACTGAGACCCCTTTATCATCAGCTGTAAAGAAGTGCTACATTGAACATCCCAGTACCCGTAGTTACAATTTAGCAGTACTGCCATCGCCCCACTGTATGCACTGCAAGCAATACTCTCAAACCTACTACCTACTACAGCAGTATGTTGAATACTGTAAAGTATTGCTGCGTTTCATGGAAACCATTTTACACCATACATAAACTACACATATAAACATGTTACGTATAACACCCGCCAACCTCAAATATAACAAGGCAGCGGATAAACACATAGAAGCAATCAACATTAATTGTATGCTTATGTGACCCATTCAATACCTGCTTCTGAAGGTGCTGTCCCCCACGTCCACCTGAAGAGCGCTCCCACAGAACAGACACCATGTCCAGCAGGATGGATGTGACCGAGGTCACATAGTCCCTCCAGCGTCCACCTTGCCTTGTAGTGGTAAGTTGGTCGCCTGCCACTCTCCCCAGTCCCTGATTTCCCTGCCCCATACCACCCTTCCAGAGGCACTGCCTTAAGAAAATCACCCCAGTTTCAGAATAGACCTGTTCTCTACCTTGGAAGTGTTTCCATTTAATTTGTAAGTAAAATGATTATGATAAATAAATGTATTGGGATAATTAGGAGTGTATGTTTAGCTTACAAGTCCAATTAGCCTCTTTGCGGGTGTGCAACCACTTCTGCAACTTTCAAAATGGGCTTTTACACAATTGTGAAAAGAAGTGCTCACACAAAATTTTTGGATAAATACATCTTTTGCCAGGCACAGAAAGTCGGTGTTTTAGGACCAAAAGCCCTAAATATTTGTGCATACTACAAATGTATGTATTCCTGAGCCATCCCAACCTGTTCTTTCATGCATTTCCACTTCACCATATTTCTTTTAACTCAGAAGTCAATCTCTCTCCAGGGTGGAGATCTGAAGAAAACATCCTCACAGTTGATGGTTATGCTGGCTACAGGGTTTGTCCAAGAGGAGAAATAGTGGCTTTTTAAAGAAAAAATGAAGAATGGAAAAAATGCAATTCCACACCTGAGAATAGGAATTACCCAAATGAGTAGTATGTAGGAATTCGTCAAAGGTTTCCAAGGAATACTCTTGGTAACCTTTGAGTGTTCATTTTTAGGACTTCGACTCATTATTTGCATTGCTGGTGGCTGAATTGTGCTGTGCAGCTCATGGATTATGTTTAAGGGAATACCACCTCTTTTATGCGCCAGAACGTTTTGAGCCCAATTCAGAAGGTGCAGAATACAATTACTAGTCAAAGGCTCGTGCATATGTCGATCATAAAGTCGCTATGTTTTGGGTCTCCCACCTATTTCCAGCACGGAATTCTTTCCTTTTGTAATTCATGATAAAAATGTTTTTGTGTCTCAGACCCTTCGTTTGTATTATATCTTTGGAGGCTTGCAAAGAGAGGAAATGTGGTCTAGTGACTGATCTGCAAATCCGGGGATTAGGGTTTTAGGGCAAGATGTATGAAGGTTCGCATTTGCGAATACCAAATAGCGATTTTTACCGAATCGCTAACTGGGATTTGCAAAATGTGATGTAACAAGACGATCACAGAATTTTTTGTGATTTTTTAAAATTCGCAATCACAAATAGCGAGTACCAAATAAAGATTCGGTAAAATAGCGAATCGGTATTTGAAAATCGCAAATTGTGATTTTGTATTCTGCAGCAGCATGATGACATCACAAACAGGAAGAAAGTCAGTGCTTGCTGTTTCCTGATGCCTGAGCCACAGGGGCAGGCAGAGAGACCCAGCACAGCCTCAGGGAGGCACTTAGGAGAGCCAGCCAGGACCAGGTAAACACAATGGCCACTGATGGAAATGGCAAGGACACAGGAGGGTGAAAGAGAAAACTGAAATTCAGTGAGCAGGAATTGGAGGTGCTCACGGAAGAGGTGGTCAGAAACCATGACCAGTTATTTGGCAAACATTCACTACATGTCCCAGAAAGTGAGAAAAGGAAAATGTGGACTGACATCCAGACCAAAATTTGCGCAGTGGGTGTTGCACAGCGTACAGTAGAAATGCAAGCACTGGTACAACTTCGATCACCTGCCAAGGAGAGGGTAGCAAGCACGCTAAAGGAAGAAAGGAGCACTGGTGGTGGACCACCCATCCAGACACTGTCCACACCCTTAGAAGACATGGTGGAGTCAACGCTGCTGCCTGAAGCAGCAAGTGGTGTCAGTGACGTAGACACCTCAGGCACACCAGGCACCAGCAAAGGTAAGGGCAGTAATGATTTGAATCACCATATGTGCATGTACAAATGTCCCCTAGAACATTGTAATGGCACCATGCACTGTGATAAATAGTCCATGCCACATTTTCCATTCAACACAACAATGCCTTATGGGACTGGAAGTCCATACCCCAAAAGTGCATCTACTACATAAAAAGCAGTATTGTGTAAAAACCAAACCGAGAAACAGCACAACAGGCAATTAGAGACACTATGCCGGGAAAATGTTTATCATGAAAGTAACTGTGAAATTACACATGCAAGGAGAACATCATGAATGACATGGTGCGCATTGTTGTTGCAGATGTCCCGGGCCCTCACACAGCAGAAACTGTAACAGGGGGGAATGACGAAAGTCAGTCACAGTCTGATTCAAACACCCTTGAGCCCATCATACCAGCACCAACCAGACGCTGGGTAAAAGTGGGACCACTCCCTGAGTTTACTGAGGACGCTGATGAATTACAGGAAAATGTACCCACACCACCTTTAGCGGGTAGACGCACCCGCAGACAGCAGTCCCTGTTCCGGCATCAGTCTACTCCCCTCAGGACACGTTGTGAAGAAGGCAGACAGAGCACAGAGGAAGGTGAGGGCCCATCAGTGTTCGGTGGTCTTGAGGCATCCATGCTGAAAGTGCAGCACCTCCAATGTAAACACATGAGAGCAATGCACAGGCAGTTGGTGTCTCTCAGTCACAAAATGTGCAAGCTGCATGAGGGACAGTAAGCTACAGCAGAACACGTAAGGGAGATGACAAATGCCATTAAGGAACTCTGCACTGTAATGCAGCAGGACCATGCCACCCACCGCAGGCGCCATCACCAATTGATGGGTAGGTTGGATGGGTTCAGCAGATCTGTCAATCGACTCACGGCCACAACTGCTTGGCTGTCACGACGTGCTGTGGGCATGCAAGTGGAAATGACACATTGCAGGCGGGACATTGCATGGGGATTGGTGCAAATCACCAATGTATTGGAGACAATGTAGACAGCCCGGAGTGCTGCAAACAGCGATCTGAGTGGTGGGGATAGGGAGGTGCCCTCTAGCCTCAGCAGTGTCTCAGCCCCTGTGATGGATCCTAGGCATCGCAGTTCCAGACACAGTTGTGTCTCTGGACCTGCAACAAAAGGTGCCACTGAGCCTACTGAGCGTTCAAGCGGAGTGCATGGACATAAAAAGTAATGTGGAGAAGTTCAGGGCCTTGCATAGTTTGTAGCAATGCATTGAAACTATGATGTCAATAGTATGACACTGTAATTGGGACCTGATTGTGTCTTTTGAATACATGTGTCCTATTCAGACATACTTGTCCTGAAGTTAAGGCAATAAATGTGATACCTGCAGCAAAAAAGTGAAACAAGACGTGATAGTTGCGTGTAATCTCAGCACGTCTTTGCCTCTCCTCTGCTGCTCTGGTTCTGTCTGCTGGGTGAAGGGGCGACAAGGGGTCATCATCCTCATCGGAGTCCGTCTCTGTGGATTTGACTGGTATGCCTCTTGTTGTTGTCATGTTATGCAACATTGCACATGTGGCCACGATCTTGCAGGTGATTTCCGGACTGTATTGCAGTGCGCCCCCACCTTTATGCAGGCATCGGAAACGACTCTTCAGCAGGCCAAAGGTCCTCTCAATCACGCTTTGTGTCCTCCTATGTGCCGCATTGTATCTCCGTTCACTTGGCGTGGTAGGATTCAGGTACGGTGTCAGGATGAAGGACCGCACTGCATATGCACTGTCTCCTAGAATGATAGGAGTGTAAAATGAGTTATTGTTATGTGTGACATCACATACACGTTATGCAGCATTGTTCTCTGTTACATTACCAGTCGGTATCCTTCGCGAAACTCCCCTGCAAGAAGTCTTGTGTGTATTCCACTGTGGCTAAAGATGGAGGAATCATGAGTGCTACCAGGGTATCTATCCACAAAATCAGTTATGATGTTGGAGGCATTGCATATGACGTGGATGTTCATAGAATGGCTATTTTTTCTATTCCTATATAAATACTCTGTTGCAGATGGTGGACAGATTCCTACATGTGTCCAATCAATGCAGTCAATGCCATGTGGAAATTGGGCTTCCTGGTAGAATTCTGATTTAGTCAGCTGCAAATCCAGTGGGGTGTTGGGGAATTTTATGTGCAGATGAAGTTTAGTTAACATGGCACTGGGGAATGTATTAAAGAAGCGTGAGAGCGCACTTTGTGACACACCTCCAGCTGCTGCTATGACCCCTTGATAGCTCCCTGAGGCTAAGAGGTGCAGGGAGCATAATACCTGCACATGAGTGAGTATGACATTGGTTCTGTGTGTGTGTCACTGCAGTAGGGGTTGTAAATCAGCTATCAAGTCAACTATTATTGCACAGTTCAACCTGTACTTGTCAAAAATCTCCTCCTCTGTCCTCTGTCTGTCCAAATAAGGTAATGTCTCTGAAAATGCGCTCATCTCCTCCTCCCTCTCCTCAAACCTGCCAGGATCCTCATCCTCCTTGCCATGACGTAGAGTGCAGCCTCTTTATTTAGGGCCTCTTTATTTAGGTTGCACCTGTTTACCGCCTGATTTCAATTCGTGGTAAATTGTACATGCAAAAACCCATTTTGTGACTAATCGCAATTTGCGACTGCTTTATACATTGCATTGCGATTCCTTATTTGCGAATTGCAGATTGCGATCCACACATTCTAGTCGCATTTTTACGGAATCGATATTTTAGCGATTCCTTAAGAAAGCACTGTGAATGCCTTTCATACATCGTGAAAGGCTATTTTGCATTCTCAAACTGTAGAATTTACTGATTCTCACTGTTTGCGAATGCAAAATCCTTTGATACATCTGGCCCTTAGTCCCGGCTCTGGGCCTTAATAGAAAACAGTGTGAAACTGGGCAAACCACTGTATCACTCTGTGCCTAAAATTCTATTATTGAAAAGAAATGCACTGCAGTTGTAAATGTGTAAAACAATCGTGTAATTCAAAAATACAATCCCCACATGATGTACGTAGTCTTAAATTGTCTACCAGGCCCTCTAATAATGTGCAGCGCTGTTGCTTCTTATCTAAGTTCATGGGTGTCAATTCACCAAAATGCCAGGGGTAGCGGAAGTGACATCACTCACCCTTTGACCTCCACTTTCATTCACAGACACATACTTACACATACACACAAATTCACACTTACACACACACACACTCTCACATAAACACACTGTCACCCGAAAGCACGCACACAACATACATTTAAAAGCATTTTTACTTACCTCAGCTGCCATTGAAGGGCATATTCACATTTTCATTACACTTATAGTGAATAATATTTTATTTTCCACTTTTAGCGTAGTAAAAAATTGACAGAAATGGCGACCCCTAAATGACGTCCATGTCTAAGTTTGCACTACATGAATACACACATTAAGTGCTGCTCATCCATGACCAAGCACTTTTTGATTTTTGAAATATATACTTTTTGAGGGCTAAATTTCAAAAGCCACCATTGATGTGTGTGCTTCTTTCATTGTAAATTAGATATAGAGCCTTTGTGAAGCCTGATGAGCAAAGTATTTCATTAAGCTCAATTTGTGGAAAGATTCATTCAACACTTTCTCTAAAACAGAACTCTGCACCACTGCATTATTAATGCAGGAGAGCACGCGTGCAGTCTCCTCCTTCCTCCCCATGGAGCATGCATGGTAGAGAGGACCCTTAAAATGCCTGCACCCTGTCCTGCAGCAACTGTTGTATCCCAATACATCAAGCACAGTAGCCTCACTTGATCCCTTGTGCCTTAAAAATGGAGTCTGACCTTGTGTAATGTAATTTGGTTCCCATATAAAGCACTCCAATGCCCTTGGGCCAAGATCAAGCTATTAAAAAAACTGCAAAAAAATAAAAGAATTAATATCCAGCACTGAATACCACACTAGCAAAATATTGTAGCGTAAATATCAGCTAACGCAATATTGTCACGGTAAGTGAATACAGCTAAGTACCGATTTACTAAATTTAATTAAACATTCATGCACTTTTAAGATATGAGATAAGATATGTTGCTAAAGTGCATAAATGGTGAGTTTACTACAGTAAATCTATACTTGACCTATATATGCTTGCCTTCATTATAGTTTGTCTTCAATCTTCGAGATGCAATATATTTGTAGCATGACATTTACGTGATACAGGGATTATAGTTTCAAAATCTTAGCTCACAAAGGTAAAGACTACTAAACTCAGTCTGCAAAAATAAAGCCCTTACAAAAAGAAAACTAGGTGACAGAATTACAGATCTGTAACAAAAATCACCCAAATCCAGTCATACTCACTCCCTTCTTCTTGCAGGACTGAATTGACCTACTAACAGGGTGACCAGATCTTGAGAAGCAAAAAGAGGAAATTTTGCAAAAATAGAAGAAGGACTACAATTATACATCAACAGAGAGGCGCAGAATGACAGCTGTAGTCAACATAGAAACACAGAAGAGGCACTATGAAAGGAAATAAATTGTAATTTTTAAAACCACCATCATACCTGTTAATTAAATTTCTTACTTATAACAGCTGCTATTTAGCACAGTTTTAGAACACCTGAAAAAGTGCCTTTCACTATTTTCTGTCGCCCCGTCCAAAAATCGGGACAGAAGCCAAATTTGCCGAAATCAGCTTGTGAAAAACCGGGGCTGTCCTGGCAAATCCGGGACGCCTGGTCACCCTACCTACTAATCCTGTTGTCAGAATTCCGAGAAAGATTCTTGATAGTGTCTTTAGGTGTATGCCAATATTTTTGTCGGGTATTTCTTTTTCAACTTTATAACTTTGAATATTTTTGTATAGTTATTTCTGACCCCTTCTCTTATGGCTGTCCTTTCTTCTCTATTGCTTTTCACCATCCTCTAACTCTTTCTTCTACACCCATCATCTGGGTATTGTCTTGCACCCTCAGTTTTTTTCAGCCTATTGATGTCCTCTGTCCACATCTTCCCCTTACGTTTGATCCCTTGTCTGCTCCTCTGTCTTTCGGCTCCCAAGCACCAGAACTCTCTTCCTAGTTTCCCCGTGCTGCCTTTCTGGGGATCTTGGCTTTTGCTTCCTACCGTCCACCATATGGCTCTCCCTCAAGCTAGAGTTCAATGCATCTTTCATTGGAGAAATACTCCTCCGCCCAGCACCAAAGTACTTAGCCATATAGCACCTCATTTATAATATTTGAAAATGTGCCTCATTACTTTTCCAAATTATCTTGAGTTTAAATAGAACATTGCATGGTTGTACAAGAGAAATGACTGCTCCTGTCAACGCCGGAAGGTCCTACTTGCGGATGACCTGTCTCCGCTTCCTATTACTTTACTGAAATTATTAGTGCCCTTGGTTCGGTCGCCTCATCACCGAATGCCTTGTGAGTGGCATTAACAGCGAGACTCCTAATTTGCTGCTATTACAGCAAATCGCTCAAATAAATGACCACGTGCCTCTGCTCCGTGTAGAGAAAATTGAGTGGTTTTGTGAAATGTCAATTGGTAATCCGTTTTGGCAGCCAGACCTGGGACCCACTTCAGCCCGGCCAGGATAAACTGCGAAGGGAGCAAGACTGACCCGCTCCGGTGTTTCCCACAAGGATTTGTCATGTGTGATTAAGGAGAAAAATCATGAGGAGGGGAAAAACAGGGAGAAAATAAATGGAGTGCAGTCCATCCACAAGTACTACAATCTATTTGCTTAATTGCCACAAATTAATTTAATAATCCGAGTGTGTGCCTCCCTGTAGACACTCATGCCCCTTCGCGAAGATAAAATACACTAGGAAGTCCTTCAAAACTGTGTAAGGGATTGTATTAGGTTCTATATATTTAATGTACGTAAATTGAACTCAGGTAAAATTGGCCAAACTCTTATGTAAGGGAGACAGAGTGGCAACATAAACACTTCATTGACGAAACAGCAGGTCACCTGTACTGTTTTGGTTATGTTGCAGTACTTGCCTAAAGATGGGCACCAACACTTATTTCGTGGTATATCCTTTCAGGGTTATAGGGATAATAGTGTAATGCTCACCTGAAGTATAGCCGTCCATCCCAATCCTCCATCTGTTCCAACCCAGGTATGCAATCATAATACATAGGATAGCAACTCAGGGACGAATGGGCGAGACAGGGGAAGACGTCTAAGACATTGGTTCAGAATGGAGCTCATAGCAACCGAGCATCCTTTCAGAACCTCTGGTAGGATAGCCTTAAAGAGGCAGACACAACATCTACTGTGAGACTTTTGGAGTGAATGCCATGTACTGCCACTGGTGCTGAGACGTACCGCTTCCTCAATGGGGAAAAGGTGTAACTAGCTCCAGTAACATGATCAATCCAACTTGGAGCTGAATAGCCGAGGAGAGGCTCTGGGATTGCCGTGACAGAGAAGGCTGCTTTCCGGAGAAGCCGATGGAATTAAGCCAAAGTTGCTGATGGGTGATGAACAACAGAGTGCTACCAGAATGCCTGAGAAGTAGCACCAGCCATAGTCCCTAGACACACAGGAATGAGCGGAACTAAACACAGGAAAGAACGAAAAGCTAAAGGGGCGAAAATGAATGGATAAAGTATGGTGGGATTAGGTAGCAGGATTAGAGAGGGGAACACAACCAATGTAAGGGTATTCAAGAGCCATCTGATGACCAAGAGTGAAGTCAGCTGAAAATACTGGTAGATGTTCCCAGGAAGTGACCCAGTGTCTGCACTGAGCTTATATAGGCCCTGAGCTTTAAGTCCCACTCACACCTCAGAAGTGAGGGTCACCTCTCCTCTAGGATCCCATCCTCTGTATTCTCCAATCATTACCTCTTCTGTGCTTACAGAAGGGCCTAAACCTGGGGTGCTGGGTTAATGGTACAGAATTATTGTGATCTATTCTCCTATTTAAAATGTCTTTATCATTAACGATGATTGGATCTGTCATTTCATTCAAGTACACTTCAGAAAACTCTGTTTCATTGAAAAGTTTTCCCTGAGAATAGTTTAAATGAAGAGATTGCATTTTATGAAATCCTGCATGAAAATTGACATTTCCGCCCTCGCCTTTTGAAACCTCCAGATTTGAGGAGAACATGGGACTTATCTCACTCCTGCCCAGAGCTTAATTTTTTATAGAATGAGTGCCCGTGCCCAAAGCGCTGCTCAGGTACCCGCAGCCAGTGCGATTAAATATTGGTTTGCCAAATACAAAGGCCCCCACCAGCCACCACCATCTCAAATTGAGCACGGGGCCTACCAGTTGTATTTTGTGCTATCTTACTGGGAGGACTAAATGTACTAACTTTAGACTCCACATCTCCTGACCCGAACCACCAACCCCCAATCCCAACTGACTGCTCCTGTTCCCCTTACAAGTCAATAACTGCGGGGGGTCGCGTGCCACTTGTACTTGGCAGATTTGCCCTTCGCACTTCAGCAGTTTGCTTACGGCTATCATGTTTGGCATGTATAGCTCTGTGGGGTGGGGCCTGTTAATGTGCTCTCCCTTATGGATTGTTTTAATTACCCACTTCTACGGTTATGTTGGTATCTACACCAACTGGTGTTTTGTAAACAGACAAGATTATGACCGTTGTTGATGCGCTGGAAGGAATTTTCCTACCGTAGCCCGCTGCATCACTCCTCCAGTTTTGTTGTTCTTAGTGATTTATACCTTGCACTGTGTAGCGCTAGTAAATGAATAAAGATTTTTTTTTAAGTATTTGATTCAAAACATGCTCAATTATTGTATTGCTTTTCCCTTGAAATAGAATTATTTTTTATTTTTTATTTTAAATGGTTTTAGAAATACCCGAAATCTGATCCCACTCCGAACCCCAACCTTTAGAGCCATCTACCACTTGCCCCGATGAGAACATAACCCCATCCCTGCCCTCTGCTAGTCCTAACCTTGAATCTAATCATTACTATTACTCTAATATAACCCAACCCCTGTTCTTAAACCTAATGTTGACCCTTATTCTAACCTTAACCTTGTTTCTAAAACAGATCCCCAACCTTGACCCAACTACTACCTGGCCCTAAACTTAATCTTGACCTTAACCTTTGTCCTTACACTAAAACCTGACCTTACCCTTCACCCTAAATTTGAACTTATATCTTACTATATTTTTCTATTTTCAATGTTCATATATATTATTTTAAAATTATATATGTAAACGCAATAGATTAAATAAAGAATTCTACTTTCTAATTTGCAAATTTGTCATTTTTTCTTTATGGGTAGTATTAAATGGTCTGTGTAGTGAGTGCAACTTTCTTCTAGGTCTGCAATTTTAGGATAAAGCACATGGGGATCTTGTGTTATGGATTGTTCCATTTTTTGGAAGAGCCACATTGTGTAGAGATAGATTTGAGTACAGTCAGTGATCTGGTACGGTGTGGCATGGGTTGAGAATGTATCCAGGCAGGATGGAGGATATTGTTTAGAGAGTACCCTGGCAAACAACCTGGCACTAATGGGCAGAGGATGGGGCATGCATACAGGAGATAATGGAAAGATGGGTGGACAGATACTCTGACATGAATGGAAGGTGGATTTAGTGATTACCTTTGCCCTCAGTGGGATGGAATGGGAAAAATGTACCACAAATGGGTGTAATTTGATATTAAATAGTATTTTGACAAAGGGTGTTTGCAGGGCTGGGAATCAGAATGGTTAAAATATCATGACTCAGGGAAAGTGTTGAGTAGAGTACCCCCGACATTCATAAGGGATATGGATCATCGCTTGGAGTGAAGGCACAACAGCAGCAGTAAAGTGATGCAGGATTCATAATAACCCTTGCTAAATCCCACCTTCTGGTGGGAGATGCCTTCAGGTAAACTTTAGATGTATCCTCTGGCATGTGCATTTCTGGAGGTTATCAAATCTGTCAGACCAGAATCTTTAAGGAGGAACACATCTGGAAACCACATTTCTTGTATCTGTTACATTTCTGCTAAAGGAAGGTCTCCTCAACATAAAATCTATGGCACAGTGTTGGACCTGGCTTTTTGACAGGGACATCCCCAAACTTTTTGCCTCCTTCCTCCTATTTTTTCTGACCTGCTGTTGTTGGCTTTTGACCTCTGAGCACTTTACCACTGCTAACCAGTGCTAAAGTGCATATGCTCTCTGTGTAAATTGTACTATTGATTGGTTTATCCATGATTGACTATTTAATCTACCTGTAAGTCCCTATTAGAGTGCACTACATGTGCCTAGGGCCTGTAGATTAAATGCTACTAGTGGGCCTGCAGCACTGGTTGTGCCACCCACCTCAGTAGCCCCTTAACCTTGTCTCAGGCCTGCCATTGCAAGGCCTGTGTGTGCAGTTTCACTGCCACTTCGACTTGGCATTTAAAAGTACTTGCCAAGCCTAGAACTCCCCTTTTTCTACATATAAGTCATCCCTAATGTGTGCCCTAGGTATCCCCTAGAGCAGGGTGCTGTGTAGGTAAAAGGCAGGACATGTACCTGTGTAGTTATGTGTCCTGGTAGTGTAAAACTCCTAAATTCGTTTTTACACTACTGTGAGGCCTGCTCCCTTCATAGGCTAACATTGGGGCTGCCCTCATACACTGTTGAAGCGGCAGCTGCTGATCTGAAAGGAGCAGGAAGGTCATATTTAGTATGGCCAGAATGGTAATACAAAATCCTGCTGACTGGTGAAGTCGGATTTAATATTACTATTCTAGAAATGCCACTTTTAGAAAGTGAGCAGTTCTTTGCACTAAAATCTTGTTGTGCCCTTCAATCCACGTCTGGCTAGGTTTAGTTGACAGCTCCTTGTGCATTCACTCAGACACACCCCAAACACAGGGTACTCAGCCTCACTTGCATACATCTGCATTTTGAATGGGTCTTCCTGGGCTGGGAGGGTGGAGGGCCTGCCCTCACACAAAGGACTGCCACACCCCCTACTGGGACTCTGGCAGACAGGATTGAGCTGAAAGGGAACCGGGTGCATTTCTTAGAGACTCTTTGAAGTCACCCCCACTTCAAAGGCACAACTTAGTATAAAACAGGGCCTCTGCCCTACCTCATCAGACACTTGCTGGAGAAGAAACCTGAACCAGAAACTACATCCTGCCAAGAAGAACTGCCTGGCTGCTCAAAGGACTCACCTGTCTGCTTTCTCCAAAGGACTGCTGTCTTGCTGTTGCCCTGCTGCCTTGCTGAACTCTTGTCTGGCTGTGAAAGTGCTCTCCAAGGGCTTGGATAGAGCTTGCCTCCTGTTCCTTGAAGTCTCAGGACCAAAAAGACTTCTTCCTTTCACGTGGACGCTCCGTGCGCCGAAAATTTCGACGCACAGCTTGTTTCGCGGCGAGAAAAACGCCGCACACTGACGCTGATCAACGCGACGCCCTCGGGACGATCGAGACTTCGACGCACAACCTCGCAAGGACAAAGCCGCCCGACTTCCAAGGAGAAATCGACGCGACGCCTACCGTGAGTGCGAAACTTTGACGCACGGCCTCGCAAGGACAACGCCGCCCGACTTCCAAGGAGAAATCGACGCGACGCCTGCCGTGAGACCAAAATTTCGACGCACGGCCTCGCAAGGACAACGCCGCCCGACTTCCAAGGAGAAATCGACGCGACGCCTACCGTGAGATCGAAACTTCGACGCGCAGCCCCGCAGAACGACGCGCAGCCGGAAAATAAGCAGGAGAATCCACGCACAGACCCGGGACATCTGGTAATCCTCGCGATCCACAAAAAGAGACTGTCTGCGCGCCGGAAAACGACGCCCGACTTCCCCGCGTGGAAAAGAACGACGCAAGTCTGTGTGTGCTGAGCGGAAAACGACGCACACACCCCTTTTTCCACGCATCTCTTCTCCTGTGGCCCTCTGAGGAGATTTCCCACCAGAAACCAGGTACTCTGTGCTTGAAAGACACTTTATTGCTTTTTAAAGACTTCAAGACTCTTAATATCACTTTTCAGTGATATCTTTACAAATTCGTATTGCATCTTTGATCGTTTTGACCTACAATTATCCAGATAAATATTCTATATTTTTCTAAACACTGTGTGGTGTATTTTTGTGGTGTTATACTATGGTGTTGTATGATTTATTGCACAAATGCTTTACACATTGCCTTCTAAGTTAAGCCTGACTGCTCGTGCCAAGCTACCGGAGGGTGAGCACAGGCTGATTTTGGATTGTGTGTGACTTACCCTGACTAGAGTGAGGGTTCTTGCTTGGACAGAGGGCAACCTATCTGCCAACCAAAAACCCCATTTCTAACATTGGTGATCAGCGGTGAGGATAGGACTTGTGTTTGTGCAGTGACATACAGTAGCTAAGTATTTCACTACCTACCCACAGTTGAAGGTCAACTTGATTTTTTATCTCTTTTTTGACTTTTGGTCTCTGATGTCCTCCTGGATATACTATTGATATTTTGGACTTTGGACTTTGGTTTTTGCTGGTAAGATCCTATCAGAATGGGATCGCTTACCTACTTATTCTTTTTGCCTACTGACCACCTCACTAAGGCTGACCTAAGGAAGCTTTGCAGAGAATGTGGCCTTCCTGTAGCAAAGAGATCTACTAAAGCAGAGATGCTACATGCCTACATAGTCTGGGAGGAAGACAGATGGGCAGAGAGAGAGGCAGCAAGAAACCAAATGACTAAGTACCCCTCAGAGGAGGAGGAGGACGACTCAGATGAGGAAAGAGACCCAGTGAAAAAAGAATGGCTCATGGCTCTAGAGCGGTGTTTTGAAGAGCTAGATGAGCAGCTTGAAAGGGCTGAGGCAGCAAGTCTCTTAGCCCTGGAAGAAGAAAAGATTGCAGCTCAAGAGCTGAGCTGTAAAGAGCTGAAACTGGAGGCCGGAAGGGCTGAGTCTAGTTCAGATGGTGGCAGCAAAAATCTTGCATCTAGTACTGCTGAAGAAGGGCACAAGCCCAGAGATGTGGTACCCAACTTGAAGAAGAGAGTTGACACACCCCAGGCGGTTCAAGGGTATGAGGTAGTTCCCGTTATGCACAGGGTCCCTGAGAAGGATTGGGGAACTGGCACAGGGAGTCATATTCCTACTGGGGGGAGGGACACTTTACTGACTCTAGCAGAGAGTGACAGAGAAAAGGGTTCCCCCCTGGTGGACGTCCTGGATATAGAGTGTCGAGACATCCCAGAAGAGTTTGGGTTGAGTGTCAGGGACAGACAGAAACTGTCTCACCAGTCTCCAGAGGGTGATATAGAGTGCTTTTCCAAGGCTGAGTTACTAGGTGGTTGGGTGAAGGGTACTGTGGTTAATACATGTGAAGGGCAGAGTGATGTAATTGCTGGAGAGCATATGTCTGGTCCTTATTTTCCAGAGCTACGCCAACACCAGGTGGAGTGTGAGTTCTCTGACCCCAGGGAACTTACAGTGGAGGCAGACTTTTGGGTGAGTACCAGAGAGTCTGAAGAGGCATTTGGGGGTGCTCCTGAAGGGAGTGGTCTAGGTGATTCCCGACCAAGTGAGGTGGGAGAGGATTGTAGTGTCCCAGGTAGGTCTCAGAGCCTAACCTGTACCGTAGGGCCACCTGTTGAGGGAAGCCCCGCAGTGTCAGAAGAACTTGGGGGGATGACTGTAGACAGCATCCCAACAGTTCTGGTGTCTGGCAGTACCACTCCTAGTGGGGGGGTGCAGAAGTCCAGACATAGGGTTGAGAGGGGGTGGCAGACCCCAGTGGAGGATCTTGAAAGTCAGGGGTCAGCTCTGAGAGCAGAGCCCCCCAGGAATGACCCAGGTGAGACCGTTTCTGGTTTGGGGGAAACCCAGACTCTGCCGGATGGGCAGAGGTCGGGAGACCTGCGCCAACCAGACTCTTGTGTGGCCCTTGGGGACGGCGTGTCCCTTGTGGGGGGTGAGAGTGCCCCCCAGGAAGTCCTGGCATGCCAGGCAAAGATTCAACCTCAGGGTGGTGACTCTGGGTTGGATAACCGGGTTCAGAGGTTAAACTTTGACCTGGTGGGGGGTAGATGTGCCCCCCAGAAAGTCCTGGGATGCCAGGCAATGGCTCAACCTCAGGGTGGTGACTCTGGGTTGGCTAACCCGGTTCAGAGGTCAAACTCTGACCTGGTGGGGGGTAGGTGTGCCCCCCAGAAAGTCCTGGTATACCAGGCAATGGTTCAACCTCAGGGTGGTGACCCTGGGTTGGAGAACCAGGCTCAGAGGTTAAACTCTGACCTGGTGGGAGGTAGGTGTGCCTCCCTGAAAGTCCTGGCCTGCCAGGCAATGGTTCAACCTCAGGGTGGTGACTCTGGGTTGGCTAACCCGGTTCAGAGGTCAAACTCTGACCTGGTGGGGGGTAGGTGTGCCCCCCAGAAAGTCCTGGTATACCAGGCAATGGTTCAACCTCAGGGTGGTGACCCTGGGTTGGAGAACCAGGCTCAGAGGTTAAACTCTGACCTGGTGGGAGGTAGGTGTGCCTCCCTGAAAGTCCTGGCCTGCCAGGCAATGGTTCAACCTCAGGGTGGTGACTCTGGGTTGGATATCCAGGTTCAGAGGTTAACCTCTGACCTGGTGGGGGGTAGGTGTGCCCCCCAGAAAGCCCTGGTGTACCAGGCAGTTGTCCAACCTCAGGATGGTGACCCTAGGTTGGAGAACCAGGTTCAGAGGTTAAACTCTGACCTGGTGGAGGGTCAGTGTGCCCTCCAGGAAGTCCTGGCGTGCCAGGCGATTGTTCTACTTCAGGGTGGTAACTCTGAGTTGAATGGCCCAGTTCAGAGGTTAAACTCTGACCTGGTGGAGGGTCAGTGTGCCCTCCAGAAAGTCCTGGCGTGCCAGGCAATTGTTCAACCTCAGAGTGCTGACTCTGGGTTGGATACCCAGGTTCAGAGGTTAAACTCTGACCTGGTGGGAGGTAGGTGTGCCTCCCAAGAAGCCCTGCTGTGCCAGGCAATTGTCCAACCTCAGGGTGTTGACTCTGGGTTGGATGACCAGGTTCAGAGGTTAAACTCTGACCTGGTGGGGGGTAGGTGTGCCCCCCAGAAAGTCCTGGCGTGCCAGGCAATTGCCCAACCTCAGGGTGGTGACCCTGGGTTGGGGAACCAGGCTCAGAGGTTAAACTCTGACCTGGTGGGAGGTAGGTGTGCCTCCCAGAAAGTCCTGGTGCGCCAGGCAACTGTTCAACTTCAGGGTGGTGACTCTGAGTCGAATGGTCAGGTGCAGAGGTTAAACTCTGACCTGGTGGAGGGTCAGTGTGCCCTCCAGGAAGTCCTGGTGTGCCAGGCAATTGTTCAACTTCAGGGTGGTGACTCTGAGTTGAATGGTCAGGTGCAGAGGTTAAACTCTGACCTGGTGGAGGGTCAGTGTGCCCTCCAGGAAGTCCTGGCGTGCCAGGCAATTGTTCAACTTCAGGGTGGTGACTCTGAGTTGAATGGGCAGGTGCAGAGGTTAAACTCTGACCTGGTGGGGGGTAGGCGTGCCCACCAGGAAGTCCTGGTTTGCCAGGCGGTGATCCAGTCTGAGGGTACAGACCCTGGGCTGGAAGACCAGGTTCAGGGTGTCCCCCTGGACCTGGAGGGAGGGGCTACTGATAACAGTGCCCCTACCATGTTGTCTTCTGAGGAGGCCACTCCTAGTTGGAGGGTGCTGGACCCCAGAAGGGAGGGCAGGGGGAGGGAAGCCTCACCCCGGGCCCTAGTCCCACCTGAGGGTACAGACCCCAGGTTGGAGGGCCAGTGGCAGGTTAACAGCCCTGCACTGGTGGAGGAATGGTACAGGGCGACTTCTGTAAGCCCCCTGGCCATGTTGGACTCTGGGGGTACCGCTCCAGGAAGGAGGGTACAAAGCCCCAGAGGGGAGGACCAGGTTCAGGCTGTCATCCCTGACCTGGTGGAAGGGAGAGTGGTTAAAGGGTGCCCAGCACCTGGGGCTACCGCCCCCCACTCTCCACAGCCACAGTGGTTGGAGAGCTTTGAGAGGCCTGGGGCCTGGCTCTCATCCCTGGCAGCTGTCAGTAATCACTGTGGCTTGCTGTCCGGGTGGACAGAGTTATCCCTGGGGAGGGGACAAGTGTCACACCCCAGGGGTAGAGTGGGCAACACCACTATGTTGGTCATGGGGGTACTATCCTGCTCCTGGGATACATCTGTGAGCAAAGTAAGGTTAGGTGCTGCACAGATGGGATCCGCAGGAAAGGAGAAAGGTTCCCCATGGATGGGCTTAGTGGGCCCTGAGAGTATGGACAGAGGGATCCAATTGGAGTCAGGAAGGCGAAGAACTGGAGCATGCCCCTGCTGTTGTGGGCCTGGGTCCTTGTTCTGTCGCCTCAAACAGGGAAGTACATCAGGATTGTGATTGTTCTCCCCTGGCTTTAGGCTGGTGGGGGGTCATGTTGGACCTGGCTTTTTGACAGGGACATCCCCAAACTTTTTGCCTCCTTCCTCCTATTTTTTCTGACCTGCTGTTGTTGGCTTTTGACCTCTGAGCACTTTACCACTGCTAACCAGTGCTAAAGTGCATATGCTCTCTGTGTAAATTGTACTATTGATTGGTTTATCCATGATTGACTATTTAATCTACCTGTAAGTCCCTATTAGAGTGCACTACATGTGCCTAGGGCCTGTAGATTAAATGCTACTAGTGGGCCTGCAGCACTGGTTGTGCCACCCACCTCAGTAGCCCCTTAACCTTGTCTCAGGCCTGCCATTGCAAGGCCTGTGTGTGCAGTTTCACTGCCACTTCGACTTGGCATTTAAAAGTACTTGCCAAGCCTAGAACTCCCCTTTTTCTACATATAAGTCATCCCTAATGTGTGCCCTAGGTATCCCCTAGAGCAGGGTGCTGTGTAGGTAAAAGGCAGGACATGTACCTGTGTAGTTATGTGTCCTGGTAGTGTAAAACTCCTAAATTCGTTTTTACACTACTGTGAGGCCTGCTCCCTTCATAGGCTAACATTGGGGCTGCCCTCATACACTGTTGAAGCGGCAGCTGCTGATCTGAAAGGAGCAGGAAGGTCATATTTAGTATGGCCAGAATGGTAATACAAAATCCTGCTGACTGGTGAAGTCGGATTTAATATTACTATTCTAGAAATGCCACTTTTAGAAAGTGAGCAGTTCTTTGCACTAAAATCTTGTTGTGCCCTTCAATCCACGTCTGGCTAGGTTTAGTTGACAGCTCCTTGTGCATTCACTCAGACACACCCCAAACACAGGGTACTCAGCCTCACTTGCATACATCTGCATTTTGAATGGGTCTTCCTGGGCTGGGAGGGTGGAGGGCCTGCCCTCACACAAAGGACTGCCACACCCCCTACTGGGACTCTGGCAGACAGGATTGAGCTGAAAGGGAACCGGGTGCATTTCTTAGAGACTCTTTGAAGTCACCCCCACTTCAAAGGCACAACTTAGTATAAAACAGGGCCTCTGCCCTACCTCATCAGACACTTGCTGGAGAAGAAACCTGAACCAGAAACTACATCCTGCCAAGAAGAACTGCCTGGCTGCTCAAAGGACTCACCTGTCTGCTTTCTCCAAAGGACTGCTGTCTTGCTGTTGCCCTGCTGCCTTGCTGAACTCTTGTCTGGCTGTGAAAGTGCTCTCCAAGGGCTTGGATAGAGCTTGCCTCCTGTTCCTTGAAGTCTCAGGACCAAAAAGACTTCTTCCTTTCACGTGGACGCTCCGTGCGCCGAAAATTTCGACGCACAGCTTGTTTCGCGGCGAGAAAAACGCCGCACACTGACGCTGATCAACGCGACGCCCTCGGGACGATCGAGACTTCGACGCACAACCTCGCAAGGACAAAGCCGCCCGACTTCCAAGGAGAAATCGACGCGACGCCTACCGTGAGTGCGAAACTTTGACGCACGGCCTCGCAAGGACAACGCCGCCCGACTTCCAAGGAGAAATCGACGCGACGCCTGCCGTGAGACCAAAATTTCGACGCACGGCCTCGCAAGGACAACGCCGCCCGACTTCCAAGGAGAAATCGACGCGACGCCTACCGTGAGATCGAAACTTCGACGCGCAGCCCCGCAGAACGACGCGCAGCCGGAAAATAAGCAGGAGAATCCACGCACAGACCCGGGACATCTGGTAATCCTCGCGATCCACAAAAAGAGACTGTCTGCGCGCCGGAAAACGACGCCCGACTTCCCCGCGTGGAAAAGAACGACGCAAGTCTGTGTGTGCTGAGCGGAAAACGACGCACACACACCTTTTTCCACGCATCTCTTCTCCTGTGGCCCTCTGAGGAGATTTCCCACCAGAAACCAGGTACTCTGTGCTTGAAAGACACTTTATTGCTTTTTAAAGACTTCAAGACTCTTAATATCACTTTTCAGTGATATCTTTACAAATTCGTATTGCATCTTTGATCGTTTTGACCTACAATTATCCAGATAAATATTCTATATTTTTCTAAACACTGTGTGGTGTATTTTTGTGGTGTTATACTATGGTGTTGTATGATTTATTGCACAAATGCTTTACACATTGCCTTCTAAGTTAAGCCTGACTGCTCGTGCCAAGCTACCGGAGGGTGAGCACAGGCTGATTTTGGATTGTGTGTGACTTACCCTGACTAGAGTGAGGGTTCTTGCTTGGACAGAGGGCAACCTATCTGCCAACCAAAAACCCCATTTCTAACACACAGGAATTTATAGAGGGTGTAAAATCTCTGTTCCGAAAGTTAATGATGAAGGAAAAGTGGCGAGTGCCCACTGAAAGGCGGAGAGCAGTTAATGAATCGCCCAGGGTACTTCAGTGAATGAGTTTGTGTGCTTCTAATTGAGTGAGAACAGAGATGGTGAAATGTTTACTCCGAATTCAACATTGAATATCTTGTTTACAAAGCTCTAAATTTGTGTCTAATTCTTACAATGTAATATTTCTTTGTATAATAATATATGCCATCCCAATTTAACCGTATTGTTGTTTACACTTTTTGACACGCATAAAGCAGTCTGATACATAAGTTCTGTACGCATATTGGTTTCTGCTAACCTACTTAATGCATTATTCTGCTTAACAGAGCAACAGTTCTCAAGGTCGAACACACATTCGCAGTTTGCATTTGACTTAAAGATGCAGGTGGAAAAACAGGTTGCTCAAGGGTCACAAGTGGGTATTTTTACTGTAGTGTTGCACAGCAAGGCTCCTAAGTGAGGTGTGAAAAGACAGAGATGCAGGCGGAAATCTGCCAGCAGGAGAACTGGTTTGGAGTGGCTTCCTGTTCGAGCACTTCTCTGTGCAGTTCTGTAGACACACTCTTTGTGTAGTGTGATGCAGCAGGGTCATCTCCAGTTAGGAGCACCCACAACAGAGGCACAACGAGGTGTGAACTATCTGCACCTGGCTATGAACACCCACAAGGACAGTGATCAGGAAAGAGGCAAAAGAGTGGGTTTACCCAAAGGACACTTGTCACTCTTAACAACAGACTGCAGCCCCCTCCACCCTCAGCAGCTACCAAGTGGCAGTGCCACAGGAAGTTCTATAGGGTCTTGTCTTCAGTGTCCTCACTTAACTGTCCCTCCTGCTTCCTGATAAACTTCCGTTGTCTGGAAAAACCTCACCCCAACTTGTGCTCAAGAGCGGGCCTGGGACATCGAAAATGAAGCCCCCAGGCCTTCATCACTCTTTATCGCTTATACAAGCAAAGTGTATACTAGAATAGCCACATATACTAACACGCATAACATACACTTGGATGGGATTATATGACAAAATAGGGTATAACACGCACAACGTACACTTGGATGGGATTATATGACAAAACGGGGTATACATCCAGCTGGGCATTGGTGAGACACTCTAAGCAAGTGTCAAGTAACTCATTTTAGTGAGTGAATGAAAAAACTTTAATTATAGAATTGTGAGGGAAGATCTTTAAATGAGACCCTTTCTTATTTCCGCTCCACCTCCCATTGTGCAGTGTATAAACCAAATACCAAGGTTGGGATTCGCCAGACTGTGTTTAAAATAGCTGTCTGAGGCTTGCCACCCAATAGGCTGGGGCTCCTAAAGACTAAGGCTCCTACTATTTAAATGAGTTGTGCACTTCGAACCACATGTTGGGTAAAATATCTGCCCCGGATATGAAGCACTATGATGATGTAGTTTGTTTCTACAGTTTACATTATCTGATTTCTTGCTATCTCTGCTATCTCAGGAAGACTTCCCTCACTATACTCCTAAAACCCTGCATGAAAAATTGACCTTGATTTATGTTCTTTCTTAAGGGTGACCTCTTCTTAGTTTCCATCCACTGCATACCTTGTTTTTCTGGGTATAGCCATCTCTGTCTCATGCCTGATAGCCTGCTTCAGTCCTTCTCACTGTACTTCTGCAAGTGACTGATACCTCATTTCAGAGATCATAACCTCTCCTCTTCAGTACCCTACCCCTGTAATCTAACATCACCTAATCTCCGCCGGCCTATCTATCTCACCAACCATTCACATAGCCTTCACTAATGATCACACTTACCTGGAACTAGTAACCAGAGTACATACATGCAATTTTTTTTAAAGCACAGGACTAATCGCAGTAGCCAAGAATTGCGCAATTACCTTGGGCACAGGAGTAGTGTACTACTCACCGTAAAGCGCTTCAATGCCTCGTCAGGGGTGATAAGTTCTATATAAATACAATTACATCTAGCACATGTAATTCGAATTAGTCATGTGTAGGATGTTGATGCTCAGTCACTTATGATACAGCATGTTGATTCTGGTGACCAACAGTAAAACAGTCCTTGCCTGATGAAGAATCAAGCCTGGATGTATCAAAAGAAGGTTTCCTTTAATGTATCAAAATCTGAGGACCCTTCTCCGTGGTCATCTGGCTGATCTTCTGGGAACGACCACCTTAGCTTTCAGATAAGGTACAAAACTCTAGATCACATTTGACTGTGATCTGTCTGTTGTTCCTCCAGTTAACAAATGAGTCAAACATTATTTAAATCACTTTCACCTGCATCCTCCCTTATTTGACTCTACAGCACTGTAATGCTCTTGTACTTGTGGTGCCAACATCTAGACTGGATTACTACAAAACTATGAAAACCTGTCTGGTTGCTAAAACAAGTGGTTTGCTACAAAGGACTCTAATCAGTCCCCCCCCATCATGAATATACACTAATTTGACCATATCACCACAACATTGCATGCATGCACTGGTTTCCTCTACAACAGCAAGAACAGCTCAAAACTAGGCATATTGTCCACAAGGCCATGCCTCTAGGAGTGCTCCAACCCTTAACACATGTGTTTTTAAAGCACGCATGTGCCCCCTGGGGCACCTAATAACAAATGTTTATTGTTACCAGCATAGTGTTACTCATTTTATTGATTTTGGAAGGTTAAATGGCTAAGGCCCTTTAAGTGGATGCATTAGTCCACTGAGCTGTCAGATCTCAATGAAATCTTCCAAAAGTAGCTACATATCCCAGATCCTTTTTCCTCACATAGGTTTCCCTTCTTCCACCCCTCGCCCCAAAGTTAGTGGTACAAAATAAAAAAATAAAAAAATAACTTCTGATGTATAGAATAATTCTTGCAAAAGAGTCACTGGTGGACATCCCTCATACTGAGATTTTTGGTGGACATCTGTGGCCCAGGACAAGTGATGGGTAGCTCTACAGTATGAATTAGTAAATGACATAAAATCTAAGCCACAGACATATTATTGTCATGACATCTCTACCATTGTCCCGTCTAGTAGACATATTCATTTTGAGGCACAGATACGTCTTATGCCTTTCCTGCGGCATAGTATTGGTATTCTATATTTTGACACAATCTATAACAGTCAGTTTGCATAACAAAGTATTTCTGAAGGATGCTAGTTCTTCAAGCACACTCTCTACTTATGTCTGAAGTGCTACAAAGTTTCATTAGAGAACTCTGTGGCACCAGAGTACTCTGTTTAACATTCATTGTTTCTATGATACACAAACAACATCTCATGTGCTTTGTTACATCGTAAGAATATTGGCCACGAGCCACTATATCAAGTTGAAGGTAATATACACACCTTCTTTCATACCTATCTTAACTTAAACCTAGCAAAATGTTGAAAATATAGCTATTAAAACCTGCTGCTTGGGCTTTCCTGAGCAGGACCTAGACGGATAGAAGAAACCTAAATTACATTGTCAGAAAATCTAGGCAAGTAGAGAAAGCCTACTCATTGCTTTGATTCTCCTAACTCTTTGCCAAGGTCACTAAAGGCAAATTAATATTTTTTGCATTTGTCCTGCGTGGCACTCATGTGCATGGCAAAGGGTTTGCTATGCTGTTGATACAACATAGCAGACGTTTTGATGGTAAACACTTTCACATCCCTCAGGTGAGCTGACAACTTTCCAGTCAAAACAAGTATTCAGAAAGTATCTACCATATCATATGATCATAGATTGTCAAGTCCTTGTCCGGGTGGTCTGGATCACTATTGCTTTTTCAGGACAACCACCATGATTCTTATTTAGAATGCCTGTATGTAAATTTAGCTCATGTAGATAGCCTGAAGGTCTGACCCCATGGCCCAAAGTTGTATGGCTCTCTTTTTTTGACCAAAGCTCTGTGTATGTTTCAGTGAGAGAGACTTGGAAGGAATGTAGACTGTGGTCATGTGTTTCTGTCAGCAGTGGCTGCCACATATATCAAGAGGGGGTGGGGGATGGACAATGGGGGACGTCAGGTGAAACATAAAAATAAAAAAAAGGAAACACCTCCGCCGCCTGTCTACTGCTGCCGTCTTCTCCTGCCTCGGTGCTCCTGTGGTGTCCCAGCATTTACTGCTGGGACACCAGCACAGGCTCCCAGCAATCCTGGCGCTGCTTACATGCTAAACAAAGCACATAATCAGTGTCAGGATTGGTCTGAGCGGCACAAGCCTGGAGTCTGTGCAGTACAGCTGGGTTGGAGAAACCTAAGTGCGCATGTGTGTTTGGCCGGCCTCAGACAGCCTGCCTAACACACATGCGTACGTAGTGCACTCTCCCCTTCTTCCCCCTCCCACCTCCCCCTAGCCCAGCCCTGCCCCTCCATGCACCTGCTGGCTGAGCCATCAGATAAATAATTTTAAAAAGGATGATTAAAATCATCAATTTTCATCTGCTGGCTCAGCTGGGGGGCGACGCCCCTCCGCCACTGCGGAGGAGCCACCCCTGGTTTCTGTCCTTTTGTGTTTTACATAAAGGTACCGATAACCACTCATTAAGGGCAGCCATCTCTACAAACACTGGTAATACGTTAAGTAAATGTGATGTTAGATGCCACTTGGTCCCAACTTTGTAAAAACCTTTACTGCTTAGGAAGCAGACAAGTGTGGGGTACCACTTCTTAGACAGCGAATGGGAGCCAAAGTCAGTCCAACATCCTAGCGACAGCCAAAGCAGTTGTCACTACATAGTAGAGCATTCAGGGCCCTAGGATGCAAGGAACCTGCACAGTGTCTTCTCTGTATTCACTAATTCCCAAAAAACAAGCTGTCTCTTATTAAATTATTGGACGTTATTTATAGGAAGCTGCAGATACTACATGGTTTGGGATTTAACTGTAGATGACCAGTTATGATACTCCAGGAGTTTCACTTTGTATTAATTCGGTCTTTTATTCACATGAATTTCCTAGGATCGGGGTTACATGTTTTGTGACTCTAGTTGGTTCTGAACAATACATGTATTAACCTTTTGGCAATACCTAAAATATTTTCCTTTTGTATTAATTACTTTCTAGTTACTCTAGTGATCGGCTTTGTAGTCTTACACTATATTTTGGTGGAACGCTTCTAAAAGAATGCTGATCGACCATTCATTTCGTCATCAAATGGGGTTTCTGGTTATTTTCTCAGAAAACAAATGATATAAAATGAGATACTGAGTTATTGTGAAATGTGTACATGTTAAAATAAAACAATCATGACATGTTTTTTAAGATAATCACTGTATGTGCAATATGTGTTTTCTTTTATGATGAATTGTAGTTTATTTGGCAAATTAGCAATTAAAAAAATAAATAAAAGTGATCTCAGTATCTGCATTTAATTACGATAAGTTTTACTAAGCCCTGAAAAAGGAACAATGGTTGCGAAACATGTGATAGATGTCCTAATTGATCACTGTGAATGAAAGACCGAGCGTATGAAAACAAATACATTTTGGGGTGTCCTACTTGCTAAGAATCATTTGTAATCTAGAACAGACACAAAAGGAGGTACAGTAATTTGGTGGCCATTACCGTTGCAGGTTGTATTTTTCTATCCAGACGCAAGCTATTCCATTGTATACTTGGACAGCGAAATAAGCGATTTTTCAAAGGCCATAAGTGCTAATGATAGAGTGCTTAGAAGACTCCAGGGCTACTTCCTTAAAATAACCAAACTGCCAGGTCTTTTTTAAGGAATGTCACAATAAAGATAGTCTTTCTCCGTTGCTGCTACGATTCACAAAGACCAGCTCTGAGTAGCTGCCATAGTTATGCAATGCTGTCTACAGAAAATTGACTCATAGGGCGAGGAATGGTGCAAAGATTTTTGGTGCCCCAGGCAAAAACAGCATTTTGTCATTTTTTCACCTTAAACCAACCCCAAAAGGCCTATTTGGAGATCCCTGCTTAGATCTGGTACCCTATATTGCCCCTTGCTGGTGTAAGATGGATATTAGATTTACCCTAGTTCTGCCACGGGGATGTTACCCTCTGCAATTAACTCTCTGCAGACGGAGAGTTCCCAGAGTAAATTCCTTCCCTTTCCAGATCTGTTAGCAGTGTCTTTAATATATAATATATAAAATATAAATCTGCAGTGAGAATTGAGCATTCTAAAACATTTACACTGGCCTCCTACCTGCTGGACCCTGGTCTGTGTCCTCCTATGAATAGACAAGAAGTTATTATTTATTTATGCATGT
Source organism: Pleurodeles waltl (assembly GCF_031143425.1). Lineage (NCBI taxonomy): Eukaryota > Metazoa > Chordata > Amphibia > Caudata > Salamandridae > Pleurodeles > Pleurodeles waltl. Next base: position 925,218,745 of record NC_090450.1, on the reverse strand, counting down.
ATTTATTTATTTAGGGAGTTTTATTTAGCATTGGCCATTTCAGAGCACATGATGGTGGTGTAAACAGTTAAAATCTTGTAAATTGCTGAATTGTCTGCTTTTGTAGTTACGCCTTCTACAGTTTTACTCTGTACAAGTGTGTGTTCCTTTCTACTACCATGGGATCTCTTGTTGGGCCTGATTTTGCTTGTTCTTTTCACTGGTGCTTAACCATTTCAACCTTTATTGTATTGTTTCATTATTTTTTGTAATGCACGTTGGTTTAAGTGCTCTAGACGTTCCATTTAATAAATAAATACCTTCCATTGACTTTCAGCAACATCTTCATCAGTGTCATGGAAGGCATTTGTGCCATTCAGATGTGCCACCCATTCACAGGAGTTGTGAGTGTTTTCTGATGTGATGTGGGGCACAATGACTGTTAGAAGGATCTGAAAGTTACATATTGATCCATCCAAATTTGTTAATGGATATTCATATGCATCTCTTCAGACACATAGATTTGAAGTACTGAAGTTCACGGCCTGATACCTTAAAGAGAATGATAATGTACTTCTTCTGTCCTGGGAGTGAGTGTACCAAAATGTTTGCATTCTGGATGAAAGTGAAGTCTATGGTTAGTACGTGGTAGACGTCTTGTGTGTTATCACGCGGGTCTTTGTTGCTGTGCAATCGTCTTCATCTCTGGTAATTTTGGCTGGCAAGATGATGATGGGGAGAGAGAGCTCTGTGATGTTGTGATTGGCTGATATATGTCACTTCCTGTAACATAGAGGGATACGTTTAAGAAACTGATGGTTTCAAATACAAGTCAGGCTGCTGTGTGCAGTTCAAACTTGAAACTTTGCAAAGCTGAGAAGCTTGTGGACTTTACACAATTGCAAATCAAATATTTTACAGAAGAAAGTTTCTGCAAAATTCTTTATTTGCAGCAAAATTCTCCTGTTAAAAGTGGGATTCGCATGTTTTTCACTAAAATAAAAAAAAAATATATGCAGATTTCAAGGAGTTCATAAAGTGGATATAGAGGATATTGGCCAACTTCATCTTGTCGTATGTTCATAACCAGAAGATACTGAACCAGTAATCTAGACAACCTATATAGGTATAGGAGATTTGGGATGAAGTAAACTGTCACCTGAGTTGCAACCTAAGTTTGAAGTTGTTATTAACCACTCATGTCTTCTTGTTCACAAGAATTTGATGAACTTTCTCTCCTAAGTTCATCAGAGGTCAGCTCGCAGCTAGAAATTTGTTGTTGTGTATTCCCTGCAGAGAACTCTGCTGTAAGGAGTCAGAAAGAAGAACATACCGCTTGCAGCTCTGACAAGCCGAGTGGCCTGCACTCATCCCCACAAACATAGTAGGGAGTCTTCTTGAGAGAGCCACATGGCAAGCTGGGTACGTTGAGGAATTGTGAACATCATCACCGACTCCAGCCACTGTGGAGCGGGATGTGAAGAGTCAGGTGTGGGAGGAGAGGACACAGGAAATCTCCTATTACAAGAAATATGGCTTTTATGCACTCTACAGTGTAGTGAGCAGGGGAAATTTACTGTGGAACATCAACACTGACGTAAACTCACCTAAATACCTCTGCTGTGTGTTGCCGGTAATTCAATCTGATGATGTGAGAGGCAATGCTCCTTTTATGCTAGAAAAATTAAATTTGTCACTTTAAAAAAAATCTGCCACTTTTTATGGGTGCTTCACTGATGGACGCTGAGACCGTTGAAGCTTCTACTGTAGAGTAGATGGTTGCAGCATCCAAGCGGACATTGATTTCTGAAGAGCTTCTTCACTCTTTGTGCTATCCATAACTGGAACCAGAATTGAACTAAAAACATCCCAAAACACATGTGGCAAGCAAACTGTTCCATTCAAATGTATAATAACCATCCACCTTGGGTGCCGGAAAAGGCGCACATCAGAAAACACAGATAGGGTGCTCAAGTTTTTAATTATTTTTATCTCAAGATTCAGAAACATCTGACTGAAAGAATTAGAAAATAATTCTGAGGTTTCATGACTTGCGATGGATTTGTGAGCTCGTCTTGACGCACAAGTGAATTTCCCAAAGGCAGCTGTCATCAATTTAGTCTCCCTGTGGTGACCCGTGGGATTGAGCCAGTTGATCAATCTGGAGAGCCAGGCAGATGGCCGGCTGCTTACCCTCATACTCTGGAGCAAACATATCAAATACAAAACCCTGGAGTGCGTAACATACTTATGTGTTCAATATTGTGCACAACAGATGTTCATTAAATGGGAGAGAACTTCTTCATTCATTGCTGGGTGGGGACAAGAGCAAAGCATACTGCTCCAGTTTAAGGTGAACGTTAAGAAATGTGAGCGCAACTTTAAAAATGTGTGTGTGTAAGTCTATAACTATTTATCACATATTTGTCTACATTATTGCACAAAATGCAGTGGCATAAAAATCCATAGTTTACAGAGAACAATTAAATATTGAAAATATTTCATATTTCTTTGGGAAATGCAGGTTTTATCTCCGTAATAACTGGCTTCAAAACACTCTACAGAGATTTACTATTGTTAGAGCTCAGGGATGTGGAATTCCTATTGCCGAACGCATGGGACATATTGTTTGGGGACAAGGGCAACAAGTTTTCATGTTTATTTTGTCCTTGGGACAAGTATGCCCAACCCCCTGCAGCACAAACCCTTTGCCTTCCAATTTGCCTTCCAAAGGGGACAGTCTGAAGTTGAGGTAATATGTGGGTCCATAGGGTAATTCTGTTCAAACTTGTATTTATGGTTCATTAATGAAAAGCCTTCCTTTTTCGTGCGAGCGCCGTAAATAAACTTTTTAAGGTCACACTGCACTACTGACAGTAGTTCCAGTAAAAAAATTAAATTAAAAAAAAGTGTACACATATGTTTGAAACGTTTAACAATATGAGGTTAAGTATAATGCTTCCAGAATGCTGTCTAATTAAATGCAAATGTTTGCAAAAGCTTGTAAGCGAGAGTGATGATTTCTTGCTTTAAAAAAAAAATGTTCCGAAAAAACGAAGGTAGGAAAAAAAGTTTCGCTACTATGAAATTTTAGCCTCTATTTCTTTGACGCATCATTTAGTAAAATGTATTGATGCATGCTAGTATTTCCAAAAAATATTCTTAGTGGAAAATCAGAGTAACCATTTTCAACAAGATTATGGGAAGCATGGAAATAAACAAGCACTGGCAAAGCCAACTGAACCGACACTTTTTGTGAGTTTCTTGGTTTCGTCAATGCGTATCTTGTTTTGACATGGCTTTTGTAACACTTTATTGTTGTGGGAGCTGCCAGGCCTTCACCATTGTAACAAACACTGGCAAAAAGAAAAAAATGTTTTTGGTCTCAAAAAGTACACATTGCCACCAGTGGCATAACAAAGACCCCTCAGCCCCTCTTCGGGGGCCCCCTCAGCACAGCGCCTGCCCTGAGTGAGTCAGGGGGTGCCATGTTCTTTGCAGGGGGGCCCCCCTCCAGTTTTGTTACACCACTGATTGTCACAGTAGTTCCTGGCACTGAACAAAAATACTTTGTGTGCCAAAATGCTCCTTGTGGAAGAGCAGAATGCAATCACTCACAGTAACGCCAGCTGATAGATAGAGAGAGAAATAGAAGTGTAATAAAAACAAAATGTCTTGGTTAACACCAGACCTAATTAGGGACCCAATTCTTAAAGAAAGTCACAAAAGTGCATCCATGGTATATGTCTTTGAAATAGTGTTTTTCATGAGTTCACAAGAACGTACAGAAGTAGACCAGGAAATCGTACTCCTAGAAAATATTTGTGAACTGTATATAAGCACAAGCAAATATGCATGTGTAGATTTGCTCATGTGAAAATCTATGGAGTGTTTACAAGTTCACTTTCTCTCTAACCACTTTTTCCCTACCCTGGAAGGACTTCTACTTCTGCCATTGTCAGGAGTAAATGTCCAACCTTTCTCATTATGGGAAAAGATTAGAGAAGAGCTGGTGAAAATCCTTAAAACATGCAAGTTAGTAGGTTTGCAAACTCAAAGGCATTCCAGCCCTGGAACTATTGCTTACTGCTTCCTCCAGCTCCAGTATGTAGATCTGCGGAAAGATGGAAAAATAAGGAAATTTCTATAGCAGGGATTGAAATTGCAAGTATTCAAGCCCTACTATAGTAGTAGCCCTGGCATAATCAAAGAGGCTATTATCAGAGCTCTTACATAATGAGATTGCTGCCATAATTTGTCACTGCACTACATGGCACCAAAGGGACAAGCAGATTTTTTTATAGGACAAGTAGATTTAAGAAGCAACCTGTCCCATGGACAAGTAGATATTTTATTCAATTCCACACCCTGGAGCTACTAGGATTATGTGGCACGGTTATCTAAATTATATAGCAAATTCTCTGGCAGCAATAATTTCATCTGTTTAAACTGTAAACAACATGTTTTGTGAAATCTGGAAATTAAGTAAATAATGTGGCAAATTATACCTTAAATTCTGTAAATCAATAATCATGTGGTAAATACACCAGCACCAAATCACATAAACCCCCTGGCCCTTAACCACTCCCTTATCAACAATGCATTCATGAAAGATAAAAATATATAAATATATTCTAATTCCATTGTTAGCTGCACTTCGAAGATACCAGCTTTTTTCAAGCTAAATCCCCCAAAATAAACATGTAATATAAAAAATACATAAAGGGTGACCTATGTATGGTCCTATATTGCTATCTCGGGGTCCTGCTAACAATCACAAACCACCATGGGGTCATATGTACAAACACTTTTTTCCATAGACACAGAATGGGTAAAAACCTTTGCTACATCTGGCCCCAGGTCTCGTGGGTTATGATGTCACCAGAACCCTTCAATGGTAATATTAGACTGTTTCACACAGGTGCACTTTACGAGTTATCTCTCTCTCTTGTGAGTTCTCTCTCTTTCTCCCAATATATATATATATATATATATATATATATGTATATATATATATATATATATACACACAAAAAGAGTTGTCCTCAGACGAAAGCGCACTCCCAACAGGTCATAACGTAATGTAACAAAGTCAGCAACTTACAAGGAATTCTTTGGCATTTTCATTATTTCTTGCCTTGTACTTTCAAACATCGTGGTTCTGGGTTCATCCCTTAAACAGCAGAGAGCAAACATTTCAAACATTTCCTTCCTTTTTCAAAGGCCAACTGCCTGGCTGCTCAGCTGATTTAATTGCAGGCACCTGGCCATTCAGTTAAATACCAGTTCTTTCACAGTGAACTCTTAAGTGAGCTGGAAGGTGCATCCTGGTAAAGGTAGTCCTGCACATTTTAAATTATATCCCAAGTGGGTTGCTGAAGCCAAACAAAAGTAATAAAACACAGTTCATCACCCCAGTGGGCAATTTCAAAGTAAGAAAACCGAGTTTGCTGCCAATGTTCCAACCTGCTGTTCTGAAAGTGACAATCCATAAAGTCACACAGCCCTGCTCCTTCATGCAGTGGTGCTGCCTTCACGGCTGGACAGTCCGTTAAATTTGTACAAAATTGACAGGGGCGTGGCCTGAGCGTCAAGATGGCGGCTGCACCTTAAAGGTGCTCCGGACCCCTCCGTCATCCGCTCGGGAATCGCGCACGAATCGGCCCCACCCGGAGGAGGGACGAGACGGAGAAAGATCGGGGCAACCTCTGGAGCAGAGGAGTTGTGGTCCGGTGCTCGAGGGCCCGGGAGGAGCGAAGAACGAACGGAGCGGCCCGCACGCAAAATGGCGGGCGCTCAGATCGCATAATCGCCACCGGTGAAGCGGCGGCGACCGGAGGCGACCGGCCTGAAGGGGGAAAAATCCAAAGACGGCTCATAGACCTGACGATAACGGGCAGGCTGGGGAGGAGAGAGGAGGTCCTCGGATTTGGATGCCCCGCGCCCAACTGACAGGTACGGAGAAGACAGAAAGAAGTGAAGCCGGGAGGCCTCGGCTGGGGAGGGCCCGATCCCCCATGGACGGCGGGAAGTGGCGCTGAATCAGAGGGACTGAAACAGGCCTGGAGATCCCGAGAGTGCTGGGAACACCCTGAAGGACAGGGGTGGATGGCGGGGACCTTTTCATCGCTTCCTCATCGCCCCCCCTTTTGTGTCTGAGGACAGGGGGAGAGTGAGTTATCGTTTCCTCGCCGCCCCCCCCCCCCCCCCTTTTTCTCGTGATTAACAATCCTCGACCACGAGGAAAAAAAGATCCGAGGTGGACAAGGTGATGAATGGAGCCTTTCGGCAAGGCTGACATAAAGAAAGGCTGAGGCCCAAGGGACGAAAGGACGAACTTTGACACACCAGCAGAAGTGAGCACATGGGCAGAAACGGGAACTCCGGGAGAAACTGAAGAAGAAGCGGCAAGGAAATACCCCGCAAGCAGGCCCAACAAGGTAGTTAAATGGGCAAAGATAGGCAAACCCGCCCCGCCGCGGCGCAGACGCGCATTGATCAATTCGCAGCGGGGCCCAACGCAGCCTCGAAAGAAGACCGAAAGACCAGCAGTAATGACGAGAATCAAACCGGGAACAGCGATCTGGAAACTATTCTTCAAGCAATACACTCCTCCCAAGAGGCGGTGGAGGGCAAAATTGGGGAAGTAAGGGTGGACGTGGCCCTGGTGCGCCAGGACCTTCGCAATGCGACAGCGAGGATTGCAGAAGCGGAGTCCAGGATCTCTACGGTGGAAGACGAGCTGACGACCCTTAAAGCACAGGTATCAACTTTAACAACCCGGACAGCGGAACTATATCGAAGGGCAGAGGATGCCGAAAATAGATCCCGCCGCAACAACCTCAGAATTGTGGGACTGCCCGAAAACACAGCCGCGTCCTCTCTGACCATATTCCTGGAGGACTGGTTCCGGTCTTGGCTGCCCCGGGATCTTCTGACACCCTGGTTTGCGATCGAACGTGCCCATCGGGCCCTACAAGCCAGACCCCCACCAGGCTCTCCACCGAGGCCAGTGATCCTTAGACTCTTTAACTTTAGAGACAGGGATGCGATTCTCCAGGCGGCAAGAACAAAAGGAGAGCTGTATTGTGATGGGTCCAAAGTTATGGTGTTTCCTGATTACACTAAAGACGTTCAAATGCAACGCCGTTCGTTTATAGAAATAAAACAAAAACTAAGGGCGATGGAAGTTCCGTACCGTCTCCTCTTCCCGGCCAAACTAAGGGTGGTTCACAGCAACAAGACTCACTTCTTTGAATCCCCAGATCAGGCCTGGAGGTGGTTGACCAAAGAGGTCCCGATGGGCCCTAATGAGGGAGAACGACGACTGGCACTCTCGTGCCAGCAAGGGAGCAATCGGCAGCGACAGCCAAGGAGGTCTCGCCAAAGAACTCGTTCCAGGAGGCGCAGGGAGGGGGGGGGAACGATCTCGGGCTCCCCTCGAGGATCCGCTGAGGAATCAACCCAAAGACAGGGGGTAGAAGTGAGACCGAGAGACATAGAAATGAACCAGACCCCCCCGGATCCTAGAGAACTGCTCCCCGGAACTGTAGATGACACAGATCTCTCACAGAGTCCAGTGATCTGAGTCCTCCTCCGGAGAGGGGGAGAAAGGAAAGATAGACTTGAAAGGCCAGAGACCAAGGAGAAGGTCATCAGGCTTGGAGTCAAGCATTACACACTTAAGCACTTCTTAATCCGAAAAAATGGAGGGGTCCACCAAAGCTCAGACACAAGCAGTTAGCAGCTTGTTATATTTGGGAACAGGCTGTTGGTATTGGGCGACAGATGCTTCTGGGGGGAAGTATGGGGTGGGTTGGGAGTTGGGGGGCATGTTTGGTTCTTTCCAGCCAGCAGGCTGTTGTTATTGTGCGAAATAGTCAATGTAGGTTTAGGGTCTCTAATACCGGCAGGGAACAATAGTGATAGGACACTCAGACACAGAAAGGCCTGGAAGGATCCAGGGGAGAGGCGGGGGCTGGCGCGGGGATGGATGAGAGGGAAAGAATGGGGATGACTCACATAATATCGTGGAACGTCAACGGGCTCCTTGACAAGATTAAGAGATCAGCAGTACTCACCTACATTCATAGACACAAACCTAACATACTTCTGATGCAGGAAACACACCTCTTGGGGAACCAGTGCTCCTTCTTAGCCCGCAAGGGATTTGACAGGGTATTCCATGCAGGGTTTACAAGAGGCTCAAGGGGGGTTGCTGTACTGCTACATCACTCCCTACCCTTGGTGGTGAGACAAGAATGGAGAGACCCGTTGGGGAGGTACATGGCAATCTCAGGTTTGGTAGAAGGCCAGACAATGAATATCGTGAGCGCTTATGCTCCCCCGAACTTGGTGCGCAAAACTCTAGAAGATTTGACAAGGTTACTAGCAGAATTACCCCCCGGGAAAACGGTAATAGGGGGCGATTTCAACGCAGTCCCAAACCCAGATCTAGATACAAGCGGGGACCTTCGACACATAGACAGGCACTGTCCAATAGTCTGGAAGGATGGATGGCATCAACAGGGCTCTGCGATGCTTGGAGGGTGTGGCACCCGAGAAGCAAACAATTCACGCATAGGTCAGCAGCACACAACACACAGTCCAGAATAGACTTGGTATTGGTATCAGTCAGGGATTGTGGACACGTCACTCACATCGAGATCCTACCGCGCGGGATCTCAGACCACGCGCCGGTTCGGCTTAAGATGGGCCTGGCTGAACCGCTGATCCGCCCCATATGGAGACTAAACGCATGGCATTTGCAAGATGAGGAAGTGGTAGATAGTTTAAAGGTGTCGTTAAGTGACTACTTCATCACTAATGAGGGCTCGGTGAGATCACCAGGAATCCTATGGGCTGCAAGTAAGGTAGTAATGAGAGGGATAGCCAAAGGTCTGATCCGTGCTCGGGAACACGCCTGCAACTCCAGAATCACACAACTGGAGGCCCGTGCCACTCTTCTGGAGAGAGAACAGGAATCTCACTCAGACGAACAAATAACCAGAAACCTCTTGTTGATTCAAGAAGAAATACGCAGCCTATCCCTAGAAACTGCAAAACACATGTGGCGGGCCTCTACGGCTCGAGTATACGGTTGGGGTAATAAAACAGGGAAATTACTGTATTGGTTGGTTTCCCAACAACAGGCTTCCCGAATCGTCCCTGAGATAGACAATGAACGGGGAGAACGAGTGGTGGAGCTCCAGGAGGTGGCCGAAACATTCGCCAAATACTATACGACCCTATACCGAGCCACAAGTTCAGAGGTTGGGGACTCTCCAGACGGATCCTTGGGGGTTGGGTCATTCCCGACTCTGCCTACGGTGGACATACGGGCTCTGGAGGAACAGTTCACGGAAGCGGAAATTAGCGAGGCCATAGCGGCAATGGGGGTGGGGAAAACTCCAGGACCTGATGGGTTTCCCCCAGAATACTATAAAAGATTTAGGGAAGAGCTGGTCCCCCATCTAATGAATCTCTATGCTGAGGTGGACCAAAAGGGCTTCTTTCCAGATGGTCTAGACATTGCCACCATTGTTGTGTTGCCTAAGACCAAACCCCCCTCCCTCTCCTGCGCAGGCTACAGACCCATATCTCTTAGAAATAGTGAAATAAAGATCTATGCCACAATGTTGGCCTCCCGCCTTAAAAGGGTGATGCCCTTACTGGTGCACCCAGACCAATGCGGCTTCATGACCGGACGTAGCACACGCCATTGTATTCGAAGGCTCCAAGTGGCTCTTGCAGGACGTCACCGTTTACCCCAGCAACTAGCTCTCCTATTCATCGATTTTGAAAAGGCATTTGACTCAGTGAACTGGGAATTCCTTTTCGCAGTACTCCGGCGGGCAGGCTTTGGGCCACGATTTCGCAGACTGGTCCGGGCCCTGTACACCAGACCCATGGCGCGGGTGCAGGTCAATGGAGTTTTGTCCTCGGCCTTTCCGATACAACGGGGAACGAGACAGGGCTGCCCCCTATCCCCTCTCCTTTTTGCTCTGGCCATTGAGCCTTTGGCGAGAGTGCTGAGAGAGGATCCGATTTACCAGGGTTGGAGATGGGGCCCCTCTTATGAAGATCGAGTGGCCTTATACGCGGATGATGTCCTGCTGTACATGGCCAACCCGGGAGTGACCGGACCCCGGAGCTTCCAGTTATTGCGACACTTCGAAGAGATCTCGGGGCTCAAAATGAACCCGTCCAAATCGGTGCTGGTCCCATTGACGCAGTCGAGAGACTGCTTTGACTGGCAGGAGACGGTTCCTCTGCATCGGCTAAGTTTTAAATACTTGGGGATATGGGTTGCACTGCTCCCTGAGTTGTCCTGGTCCCTGAATCTAAATCCACTGATGTCTCGTATACGGGAAGACCTTAGGCATTGGCAGTCTCTACCGCTGAATATTCTGGGCCGTATTGCCTTGTACAAGATGATGATCCTACCTCGCCTCTTATACGTGGTCCAGAACTTACCATTTAACATTCCACGCGCGTGGTTTAAAAAACTGGACGAAATCACCACCTCCTTTACATGGGGGGGAGCGAGACATAAAGTAGCAACCCGGAACTGCCAAGAGACATATATGACGGGGTTGGGCATGGTTGACCCATACCTGTATTACCTGGCAACACAGCTCCTGGTGGTACATGATTGGTTCAACGGAGGCTGGTCAGATCCAGCATATCAGGTGGAATTAGACGCCTTGGGATTTCCCCATATCCTGGATGTGCTATATGGGGCTCCAATCCCCTTGAATCTAGAGCCCATCACCAGAGCGGTATTTTTGGCATGGAGAGCGGCTCTGAGACATACCGGTTGGAGCAAAGTGGTCACTCGGCAAACACCGCTGTGGCATGGCAGATGGTTGAGAGAGACGGCCGGGTTGGAGGGGTTCGGGAATTGGGACACATTGGGAATATCCTTAGTTGGGGACGTATGGAAAGGAAGCCTGATGAAATCCTTTGATGAAATGCAGCAAGAATTCCAACTATCCCCGAAACAATTCTTTAAATATCTCCAACTCCGACATGCCCTCACTAAGCACTTGAAAGAATTATCCCATATACCAGAGTTCAATCCGGTAGAAGCCAAAACAATAATGGGCAATCTGGGGAGGAAGGGGGTCTCTCAAATCTACAAAATGCTGATCTCAAACGCTCCAGGGGATCTGGGTCATCTTAAGAAAGGCTGGGAGAAATGGGTGGGTCCACTTGAAGAAGAAGACTGGGTGGAGGCACTGATGGCCCCCCGAATGCTGGTAATGTCGACGAGGTTAAGGGTGACACAATTCTTCTATCTACACAAAGCATACCTAACTCCAGACAGAATGTACAAAATGGGTGCCCTTGACTCTGGTCGATGCCCAAGATGCAAGGAAGACAAAGCTGACTTTTATCACATGACATGGTCCTGCCCAGTGATCCAGAGGTTCTGGAAGGGGATAAATCAAGAGCTGAATAAAGCCTTGGGATCACCACAGGTACTGACTCCCAAAACGATACTACTAGGGTTGATGAATGATATGGAGGGAACTAGAGCAGATAAAACATTGGTCGGTATAGCGACTGCGGTAGCAAAGAGAGATATAGCAGCCGCATGGAAGACTATCAAAGGCCCTTCTCTTCAGAAATGGAGGACGGGGTGGACTGGTGCGCAGCCCAAGAAAAAGTGGTATATGAATCAAGGGGATGCCCTCACAAGTATGAAAGAATATGGGGGAAATGGGTGGGACTCCTAAGCTAAGATATGGGGCTTAGAATATATGTGTACCCTCGTTCTTCCTTCCTTGTTTTTACCCTGGCAAAATGTGATGAAGTGATTTCTTACAGTTGTCTGAAGCATTGAAAGATCAGATCAGAATTTATTGTCCAACCGGTGTGAAAGAGATCAAGTTTTGCTAGTTATTTGTTGGTCCTAATTTGTACCTTTTACAAAACAATAAAAATGTGATTATAAAAAAAAATAAAAAAAATTGTACAAAATGTGTTTTCAATGTGCAGGACTACCCTTACCCTTACCAGGATGGACTCTGCAGCTCACTCGAGGTCCACAGGGACAGGACTGGTATTCAATTGATATCAGGGGCCTGCAATTAAATCTGCTGAGCAGCCAGGCAGTTGGCCTTTGAAAAAGGAAAGAAATGTTTGTTCTCTGCTGATGAAGGGATGAACCCAGAAACACGTGTCCAGAAATGCTTGAAAACATAAGGCCTGAAATATATAATGAAAATGCCAAAGAATACTCTGTAAGTTGCTGACTTTGCTACATTCTATAATGACCTGTTCTGAGTGTGCTTTCGTTCAGGACAACTCTTTTTGATATATATATATATATGATCAAGGCTTGTGCTTTAACGCATAGTTGGTTCCTCAGGGGTGGGTTTTGTGTGTGTATATATAAAATATATATACTGGGAGCGCTGTGTGCATGTGTGTTTGGCCGGCATTAGTCGGCCAGACAAACACGCATGCGCTCTGAGGGGGAGTGCCGTGCACTTCCCCTCATTGCACGTCACCCCCGTGGCCCCGCACCCCTTTACCAGAAAACCATCATAAACAAAGTTTATGGTGGTTTTCTGGTAGAGGTTTTGCAGCTGCCGCTGCTAGCGGAGAGGCGACGCTCCACCGCCCAACGAGTCGCCACTGGAGCATTGAGAATCAAACTCCGAGTTTCCTGACAGTTTCATCATTGCACAAGATAAAAGGAAGGGGACAAATTAGCCTCCAGAAAAAGCAGAAGAAACCTCACCACCGGAATCACTGTGTATGTGCACGTCAGAAACAGAAAGCATTAAAAAGAAACACAGAATAACACAGCATTGTCATTCTGTCTAGCTACCAGTGACATCTGTATGTTTATTTCTGTTCACTGATTACCATTGATGCCATGCACTAATACACACAATATACTTACCTTACCATCTACTATGTAATAAGATGACAACGCCACAACTGCTGTAAAAAGTATCCCACCCTTATTAAAGGTACGACAAAAAATCTCCAAGCCATAAACAATGCGATATTACGAAAAAGATGTATTCACAAACGTGAAACATTTCAAATATATGACTTACCAGCCAATACTTATATTTGTCGACTATGCATTTTTATTTACTTTTCAAATAACTCGGGGACTATGGAGAAGATTTACACTAAACCACAAAAGATCTTCTTTTGATGCAAACCTCATTTGGAATCCAGTTGTGCCGAGCTGGTTTCTCTGTAAAGTCAGCAAAGATTAGAATGGGGGTTATTTTTGCCTGCGCCTAAGAAATGCATTCCCTAAATGACATTTGACCCAGTTAACCAATTTGCACCCGTTTTTAAAAAGAACAAAATCAGGAGTGAATAGAAAAAAACAATGCAACGTGTGGTGCAAATTTGTTAAAGATGCCAAACATTCTTAGTGAAAAAGGCATAAAATGGCAGTTCCTAGCACCTAAGACTGGACGGTCGAGGGGTATGTTGCTTCTATTTCAAAGCCTCAGCTGTTGCTATTTCAGAAAACTGCCAGCCACACAGTGACAACCTCTTCAGATAGATGCAGACCTTCAAAATCACACATTACCACCGTAGGTCACACAGTATTTCAGTGCTTAATTTGTAAATAAAAACGTGCCGGTGCCCAAAGCCCTCCCCTTAAACACGAGGCTGCTGCAATCAAATGTGCGAACATGTGAATACTGAGGCAGTGTAATCCTGAAGCCATCGCCGGACTTTTTGATTTATATAAAGCCACTCCCTGCCCCTTCAGCTCACTCTGCAGCTTTCTGCTTTCTCCCTTTGTGACGCTTTTTCGTTTTTCTCTTCCTCTGTGTGTCCCCACATTTGTCTTTTGCTTGCAGTAAATGCTTGAGGCAGAAAAATAAGCGCCGGCCCTCAAAAATAAATGCAGGTGCTCCGCACCGGAAAGAACAAGCACAAATTAAGCACTGCAGTATTGGCTCCTTTTACGCAGTGGTCGCCCAGTGAATCATACGGTGAATTGCATGGTGAGCTGGAACCCCCTACAGAGAAAGGTTTCCAACGTGTGAATGGAGGTTCCCACAGCTGATGTCCCTTACAGGCTTTGAACATCCCTCCCCAAGGACATATCCCACAGCTGATGTCCCCTAAAGGTTTTGAACCCCCTCCACCCAAGGACATAGGCGGCTGCTTCAGAAACGTTTTTGAGTTTCTTGTGGGGGCAGTGGTGGGGCGAGGGAAGAAGGGCTTCTTAGTCAATTCTGTGCACAAATCCCTGCTTCCCCCAACCCCCGCTTCTCCTCTCACACAGAGAACAGATGCTAAAAGTTGGCAGGTGTGAGATTGTTGAATGACTCCTGAAAACATGTTCAGCAGGAGTTTCCCATCTTTGGTCAGAAGGATGGGATGCAGGCCACATTTTCAGGATAACTTCTGACAATGTAAATGATTCCCATTTAGATTAACTGTTTGTAAATTTATCTCATGTGAACACCTTTAAAGTCTTACATGGATCCGGTCATTGTTAACCAGCGTTCGACAACCCTGGTGACCAGTGATCACAGTTTGAGAAGTTTTCACAAATACCAGACTCTGATCCTTTGTCCATTTAACTTGCCTCCTAGAGGTAGCACAAGCTCGTAAGGGCAAATAAAACCTAAGTACTTTTACTTTTACTGCTGTTCTTCTTTAATATCAATGACGTGCGCCAGCAGCTTCTGGTGTTCAAGCACAGCAATGCCAACCATATAAAAGATGCTTGTAAAATGGGTGTTAAATCCCTGCATGGATGGCTAGAGATGCATAATGTCGTGTGAGAGGCGACAGCGGAGTCTGCTTGGGAGAAACTTCTGGCTTCGCACTGATGCGTTAACTGTTTCTTAATTGTTCTTGATTCATGAAACTGAAACCTGATTTGGTGGTTGTACTCCAACAAACGAGCATCAATGTTGTTGAACTGTGTACCGTGCCTTTAATAGTCTTTCCTCTCTTTCTGGTCTCCAGTTCAGTTGTTGATTGACACTTAGGGGGTTATTCTAACTTTGGAGGAGTGTTAATCCGTCCCAAAAGTGACGGTAAAGTGACGGATATACCACCAGCCGTATTACGAGTTCCATAGGATATAATGGACTCGTAATACGGCTGGTGGTAAATCCGTCACTTTTCCGTCACTTTTGGGACGGATTAACACCTCCTCCAAAGTTAGAATAACCCCCTTAATCTGTTACATCACAATTGCAGTTTTCAATACTCCAACAGTTTCACCTTTATAAAAGGAAGATCTAGATGTTCAACTCGTTAATCAAGATAATGTAGAAAAATGGCTGTATTAATGGGCCCCTCCATCATACTTCAGAGCCTCATAGTATGAACAGCTTGAGCAATGTATTTGTTGAGCAACCTCTACAGTTGGCAGTGTTGAGCACTAGCCAAGTAAGTAGCTGTGATTTGCAAGCCTGAGACACCATCACTAGGGCTACCATGTTTTTTAAATTATTTCTATTGCATCTTCACTGTACCATCTGAGCGCCTTCCTATAAAGGAATCCACCTGCGACTTTTGTACCTTTGGGTTGTGTGAGAAATCCTACCCAGTTCCCAGGCACAGTGTGGGTAGGGGTAGCTTATGTGAAATCAAGGCCTTTCGCGATGGGATTGAGGTCATTGTGCTGTAGAGACCTTTTCCCAGACCCAACTCAATATAAAAAGTGATGTCACTGAACCCTCTGGTATTCTAAGGTCCTCCTACAGCTTGAGTCTGTATTCTTGCCACAGTCCCTATGGAATTAGATACTTTGGGCACCCAGGTGGCTAAATGGTCTAACAATTAGCGCCCCTTGCTTCCAACGAGTACTGTCACCCCTTAACCCCAGCCACTCCGGGTACCGACCATCAAACACTAACCTGTTACCCGACTATCTGAATCACTGATGGAGTCCCAAGGTCCAAGTCAGCCAGCAGGGATGTAATGCCTCATGCTCTCTCCTGCAGGCCACACCCTATCCTCTTCACTCACAGGTGGTCGTGTTATACCTTTTGTCCCTTTGCTTCTTCAGTCTTTCAGAATGTAAATAAAAACAATTGGAATCCTCAAAAATGAAAATGCATTGACCCAACTTCAACACCTTTATACTCCTGCCTAAAAAATGTATACTGTGGTCTGCGTGAGATACACCTGCATACTAAAACCTAGCTGTAGTGCTCCTTGTCAACGAAAATATTAAAAATCCTAACAAATTACAAGGGCAATGGGCCCAAAAAGACCAGACCATGAAGAACTGCCACGCGGTCCAGTCAGGGTGTTCTTCTTTACGTGGCTAGTTTGTTGTCTCAGTGAACTAATGCATCCACCCCAGGCATCTCTGCTTCACCTCATGGTCACTGATTTGGAACTTAGCAGTTCCGCTCTGCTTTTCATTCTTCTGAGGTCACTAAAAGGAGTACCATTAAATTTGGTAACAACAAATAATACATTATTTCAGGACTACATCTTCAGGGCAGCGGTTCTTAACCTTTCACCCGGGGACCCGTGGGAGTCCGCAACGCCTACCTAGAGGGCCCTCGACTGCTTAGAAAATAATAGTAGTAACAGATTTAATAAAGTATATAAAATAAAGAAGAAAAATAAAAATGTAAAATGTTAACATGTTATGTAAATGTGAAGAAATTTGAAATTGGGGGCTAAAAATTTAATTTGTTTCTTCAGATTGATTGGTGGTAGCAGTGCAAGGGTATCAAACAGAAAATAGGATGGGCAATGGGTTGCTGCAACCGAATGTAGAAAAGCTCCAACATTCCCATTAAAATTAAAATGTAGGTCTCTTATATTTCCTTATGAATTATTTTTTGTCAATTTTGTATTTGTTTGATGAATGCTTGTTTACGTATTGTTTTGCAGTTCAAATTATCGAAATTGCTTAGGCTGGGGGGGTCCCTGGTTTCCAACTATGACTCAGTGGGAGACCCCGACTTCCAATAATGATTCATTGGGGGTCCCTGGGTTCCAGTAATCATGAAGTGGGGGTCCACAGAAGTCAAAAGATTAAGAACCATAGCTTTAGGGTGAATATACACTTGACAAATACACACACACATTTACCTCTGGAGTCATGATCCTACCCAACCGCGGCCCATTAGGAGTTTTGCCCAAAAGTGCCTTATTTGCCACTGGTCTGGATTTCAAACCAGAAAACTCCAATTTAGTATCTGGTTAATGTTTGGTTTCTAATGATTGGTCTTGAAAATCTCCATTTTGCTTGAAGTCCACAGCAATCACTGTCTCTGTTGGCAGGTACAAGTCTTCCTTTCTTTTGGTCTTCTTTTCTTATTCTTCCTCGTTCGTGTCCTCTTCGCTTCTGCCCTTCCGACCCTGTTCTTTCTTGATGGAGTTCCTTGCCAAGAGGCAAACCACACCTGAGAAGACCAGGTGCACGTTGTCCACACATTGGGACACCTGCGCCCATTGTAAACGCACGGATCAGGTGTGCACTGCTTCTCCTTGCCAACGCATGGTACCTGCACACTTATGATGAGTGGCCATTTTGTCCCCAGGGATTGGTGGTGACAGCCTTTAATAGCTGTTGTCAACCCCCCCCCCCCCCCGGGCTATAGCCCTCCATCTGGTGTGTACTACCAAAGTAATGATAATGGAATCCTTCGTCCGAACAACCTTTCTTGGATCTGATGTGTGCTGCCAGCCGTTTTGATTTGTCAATGCTTGTTTTGTCATGGTTTTTGTAAAACTTTATTGTTAGGGGCGCCACAGGGCCCTCGCTAATAAGAGAACTGGCTAAAAGCAAACGGGGTGCTCCTCTCACACCATCTCCTCCTTCTGAAACGCTAATAGTCACGAAGTGCACTTTTCGAGTACAAGTCATTTCCAAATCGCAGTGTGTTCTCGGTACATGGCAACTTGACTTTTTGCAGTTTCTCTGTTTGCTGCTTTGAGATTATTGCATCGCAGATTTTCTTTGAGATTATTGCATCACAGATTTTGCATTTGCAAAATGGCTTCATGCATCGGATACCTATAGTCACAAAATGTACTGCTACGTATGGCTTAAGGACTTGGTGAAGCTGACCAACCACTGCAAACCACCCCATAGCCTGAGATCAGCTACTGGCAAAAAGTCACCAAAGCACTGTCCACCATGAAGGGCTATAGTGATAAAACCATAAAGTCAACTGGCGTAGGAGCTCAGACTAAGCTCAAGACATCACTGAAGCAAATATACCACAATCAGAGGTTCTGGACAAAAGTTGACACCATCCTCTGCCCCCTGGCCTTCCCAGCCTGGCAAAGAAAAAGAGGGGCAAATAATTAAAGAAGCTGTGAATGCTGCAAACTACAAGATCTACTTCGGCCAACATAGGTTTGACTCATGCTGGTTGCTTAGGATAGCCACAGGAGATATACAATGAATCTAAAAGGGAATGCTTTCCATAGGGTCTACCCTGAAAATGATGCATATATCAAGCCCTCCAGGACCAATGTTGGACACCCCTAGAATAGACTTGCAGCATCCATACTTAGTTCTCCTGTCCACAGAATTTCGAGAACTGACATGCCCTAGATATTTACCCTTGCTGTGCTTGAATGATGCTGACACCCCCACATGGACTGAGAGGACTGATCAGGGTGAACCCACAAATTGTATTTAGTGCGTTAGCTTTGCGAGGCAATTGGCTGTGAGTATTCTGGGGGGAAGGCGAAGGAGTGTGGGGAGACTTGGTGGCATTTATATTGCAATATGTTCGTTGGTTTGTTTATACCGAAAGGCAATAAAAAGATTTGCACCATAGAATAGACTTGCAGTGAAACTGGGAACCCCTCAGGTACAGAAGGAAACAGAAGATCGCCCTGAGACTCACTCCCTTTCATAGAGGTTCTCTTCCAGTGTTCTCTGGTGACCCAAGGAGGCCTACGAGCAACAAGAGACCAGAGAGAAAGAAACTGAACCACTGGGCACCATCTCTAATGCAAGCAAGGCTCAAAGGAAATGAGCACAAAGAAAAGTGGCTTTCAAATGGTCACTGTAAATACATTATGGTTAGGAAATATCAAAGTGGAACTCCAGTGGGGAATAATTTCCGTGTTTTAAAATCCCTTCCTTTCATTAGTGTAAAAGCTTTCAGAGAAAAACATTAGTGTTTCTAAACAGGCATACTAATGCCCATGCTGATGGAGGAGAATGGGCTGTTTCAAGGCGCCCCCATCTTCCTGATCACATCAAAATACCAGCATCCTCTGTGCTGAGGGTCTGCCCTTTGCTGACTAGAACATTAGAAGGGGAAAGGCCGTAGTCACTGTATTGTACTGCACTTTTATAGCGCTTTCTTACATCGTGTCGAGGCCCCAAAGCACTCTTCAACTGTTCGGTTAGATAGACAGCCAATCGTGTGGTGCATGGATAAGGGACAAGTGTTGGTTGCTGTGTTGCACCTATCACAGAGGCAATGCTTAATTTGTAAATAAGAAGGTGCCAGTGCTCAAAGCTCTCCTCTGAAAACGCGGCTGCTGCAGTTAAATGTGCGAACACGGAAAACTGAGGCAGTGTAACCGTAAAGCCATCTCGGGCCTCTTTAATCCATTTACAGCCACCCCCTGTCCCTTCAGCTCACTTATGCAGCTTTCTCCCTTTGTGACGCTTTTTCGTTTTTCTCTTCCGCTAGCTTTCCCATGTGTCTTTTGCTCGCAGTAAAGGCTTGAGGCAGAAAATTAGTGCCGCCCTCAAAAACAACTGATACTCAGCACCGGAAGCCACCAGCACAAATTAAACACTGAACAGAGGCCTACTGGTTAATGGGAACATGGAGATATCTTCAAGACCTTATTGTAAGGCAGAGGTTCCCTGCAGCTTAAAACTCTTTGGCCTTATTCCCAAAGGCTGTAAACATAATAATTTACTCATAGATTCCCAAAAGGATTCCTGGAAGGTGTACATGGATTTACTAGTTTAGATTTCTCCATCACAAGTGCAGAGAAAGTGACGGTACCAGACCCCATGCAAGGGTGGGAAATGGGTGTCACAAGACGTGTCTTGCCTTGTAAGTTTGTAAACACCCAAAGACATGTTGGTCTGTGAGCATTCACAAACTGAAATCAGACCCCTCACCCACCCTGGAAGGGCTGCAAGTCCCCTTCCAGGACTGTAAGGAGAACTGATCACCACCTCTTATTTCCAGATGCTAATGCAACAGAGGTGCTGCTGACGTCATGAAGTGGAGGAGAACTCAGGCGACTGATGTAGTCGTCATTTCAATCAGTCTCAGTTTATCCGGTTTAAAAACAAAGCGAAAACAGTTTTAGAATGCTATTTTAAAAGTGCCCGCTGAGAATCCCTGGCCTCTCCGAATTTAAGTGTTTAAGTGTAAACGTTACAGAACTTGGTGGACGAACTTTCATTTTTAAAAGTACTTCGGGTTTATTAGGCAGGAAGCATACACAACAGCTAGTCCTAAAGTCTATCACGGACCTGGCTTTCCTGGACCTACGATGGACACCCATGTTATAGGTCTGACCACAATGGGCAGGTGACTTTCTTTTACATTGTATCGCTGAGCTCTTAAGCTCCATGAAATTAAGCCTCACGATGACCTTTTTCCTGGGTATGTTTCAGTTTTCCCTTATTGCTTTTCTGGTTTTCTTGAGGCCTTGCATATGTTTTAAGGCTACCAGAAAAATCCATGTCATCAGGACCAGAATATTCTAGTCCAAGACGGTCCTTTTACACATCCTTTTCAGATGTGCTGGTCCAATTGGTGCTGTTTTAAGGTTGAAAGGAACCAAGACAACAGAACTCAATGGTAACCATTTGAAATATGTTTGTGGATTGTATAACACACAAAACTACATATCATAACTAGTGCAGGTTTTAATAGCATTTTGAGACTTGCAGTCCTAATTATGGAGTGCAAATCCCAGAAAAAGAAAATTGGACTGGGTGAGCTACTCATGCATAGAGAGAGATTTTTTTTCTATTAAGGAGTGCTTCTTTCCTTCCCGTGCAGCTTTTGGGCCAATGAATGCCCTTTTAAAGGCGAAACCACATCTGTAAGCTGGAGCCAGCCATCCACGTCTAATGGCCTTGGTGCCTAATTAGAATGAGTGCTGGCAAAGCCATTAGGTCTGGCTTCAATTTGCTAATGCATCCAAACTGCATTTGTGCATGCCTTTGTCTCCCAGCATCACCACAATAAAGTTAGACCTATTGGCTTTGGCAAGGATGACTTTGTTTTAACAGTTGGATCATTCACGCATATGTGTTTGTGTGTCTGTATGTAAACATTTATGTGTACATGTATGTATGACTTGCACTTGATTTCTGACTAAACCATTTTAAAAAGTCTGCTACTTTGAAAAAATTAAAAAGTATCACCACCTGTGTACACTGTGTGTATGAGATAGAGAATTATGATGTGATGGTTCGGTGTACTTTTGAGGTGTAAAATAGTTCCTCATGCATTGCAATGTAAGCTCTTCGTAGGAGCAGAATGATGGAACAGCCAGTAGCATGAGGTGAGAGAGACATTCTCCTTTGGGCAGAGCCAGAGCCCCCTCTATGTATATTTTAAAGACTTTTTAGTAATATGTCGAGCAGACAGGCCACTGTCAAGCCCGCCCTAAAAACATCACCCGTCAGCACACCCTTAACTATATGTGAATTAAAACTGCTTTTCAGAACACTGCCAAGCGTGTTACAACCAGGGCCGGCTTTAGGGCGGTGCGAGTGGTACGGCGGCACGGGGTACTGGCCTGAATTGGGGGCACTGTGTTTAAGTTAAGAAACATGCACACCTGCTGAAAAGTTCCTTGTGCATCCAGCCTTAGGAAGCAATTACAATTTCAAGATAGCTCTTGTGATTAATGTTCCTGCTAGGGAGGGAGATGGGAGTTTTCTCGAGGGGCAGCTTTGACTTGCCATGAAGTAGTGTAAAGGGTTAATGTGCCTGCTGCAAAGAATAGAATGATACTTTGTGTGGATAGCTGAGTGAATTAGTAAAGCCAGCCTATACAAGCACTTTAAAAGAAATGAATGTATGTGAACGGGGGGCTGTGGAGAGATGAGGGGCACATTTGCCCTATGGTAGTGAGGGAATTCGAGGAGGTGGTCATAGGGTGGGGAGTGCAAAAAAGACTGTCACACAGGGCGCCACAAGCGAAAAAGACAGCCCTGATTACAACCCAGTCACAACCAGGGTCAAAAGTACGCCCTGCATGTGCGCATTATTATAGAAGGAAAATGGCCACTAATGGACGCAACTCTTCCATAGCTGCCAGGAGAGGATGGGAGGGAGATCTTTTCATGTACTCTCAGCTACTCTTTTTAGGGGTGAGCGCAAAGCGCTCAGTCCTTCTTCTAATCTCTCTTTAGAGGGATTTTAACCACGCCCATGTTACGTCAGTCACTTTCATTGGTTCGTAGGCTTGCCTTTTAAAATCCGCTTGTTTTAATTCGTGAAAGGCATGCATACGTCATGCCTTTTCCGGTGTTTAGCCCTCCTCAAGAGTACTGGTAAACTACTGGAAAGAGGCTCCATGTTTCCCGTATGGTTTCTGGACTACTTTTTCTCTTTATTTCGCAGCACGATCGCGCTGTGTTTTACACAGCGCAATCGCGCTCATTTTTTTTTTTTTTTCATTTAATGTGGCAAGAAAAGTCCGGTTAGGAGTTTACAACGCTAATAGCTCTAACTCGATGTAATGCGAGACCCGTTGCATTGCAAATGCTTGTTTCATTTACTACTTATCTGAGGTTGGAAACAGCCCTATGGAATTATTGCATGCTTCATCAGCTGTTCAATGATTTAACATCATCAATAAAAATATCACAATATGTAATCAGTGCTCAACAGATGTAATAAATGCAAATCGAGAAGCGGATTATTAAATGTTTGGGTAATACTGCCTTTAATGCTGGCCCTTACATGCACAGCCTACAAAATGACACCCTTGGTAGCTCGGATGCCCTACTCTGCTTTTGTCAAACACTGTGCTTTCTCTCTGTCCTCCCATGTGCACAAAACAGTCGTTAATTACAACATCTGTAGTTTAAGCATGTGCATAAATTACTACTTTTAGGGTTCTCCAAGGCATTTCCTCCAGAAGATAATTCATTTTGGCAGACATGCCGCCCCTTGGTGCACAATTCCTGCACTTTACTGCACTGCCAGCAGCACTTGGCCAGGTCCACCTGGGGGTAACCTCGGTGCTCAGATGTGTGCAGTGAATGCACGGCTACAGTGCTGGAACTCACCTACAGGTACAACTTCCCACATTCTCACCACCGTTTTGCATTAAGGTCATTGGTCACTCGTCTGACTCTCCACCAGGCTCATCCAGTGCGACACATCCGCGTGGAACTTGTCGGTGCATAATGCATACATACTGCGCAAATTCCAATGCAACCTTTGCATGTGTGCTATTCTAGCAATCCACAAGGTTGCATACTACATGGCACTGTCCCACTGTATGTCACACCCACAATGAAGAAACACTTTGTGAGCCTGGTCCTGAGTGCTTAAGGACATGCCCCAATGAGGGGAGCCAGATGGGCTCCCGGTGCTTAATTTGTGCTTGTGTTTTCCTGTGCCCGGCACCGGAACCTATTTGTCAACACTAGCACTAATTAATGAGAATCTACCACATGGTGTCGCTTGGTGGGTAATTTTTAAGCAAAGTTCATTAGTTGAGCATTTAACTTTTTAATATAGTTTAAAAAATTATAAAACTCTGACTAATTTAAACTGAATTTTACAGCAACATGTATTGCCCCAAATACAGTGGACCCATGTGAAATACCTTGGGCCCTAGTACTTAATTAAAAAAAAAATGTAAGCATCGTGGGCTCCAGACTATAGAGCTGATTATGACCTCAGCGGGTGGTTTACACCGTCCGCCAAACTTCCGACAGGGAGATTGCCGCCATAGTGGCTACCTCCCTGCTAGCCTCATTAAGAGTTTCCTGTTAGGTCTGGGGGCAGAAACCTGAGTTTCCACCCACTGGCTTCGCGGGAAACAGCCTACAGCATTGTCTTCGGCTTGTAATCGAGCCGGCGGCAAACCAGACAGTAAACAGTGTGAGGGTGCTGGCCTGGGGGGCCCCTGCACTGCCTATGCCAAGTGCATGGGCAGTGCATGGGCCCCCTGGGGCAGCCAGCACCCGTTCCCTGCCAGCATTTTCATGGCGGTGCTACCGCCATGAAACCGCTGGTG
Organism: Pleurodeles waltl; assembly: GCF_031143425.1. Classification (NCBI taxonomy): domain Eukaryota; kingdom Metazoa; phylum Chordata; class Amphibia; order Caudata; family Salamandridae; genus Pleurodeles; species Pleurodeles waltl. The sequence goes on along the minus strand of NC_090450.1, from coordinate 925,194,586 downwards.
GCGAAGGGGGTTGTAATCCCCAGGGCAGCGCTGCCCTGACATATTAGGAGTGCCGCAACCACCAGACCGTCGGGATCTCCGATCATGGCGGAGCTGACGATTCCCTGGTGGCCCAACTGCCAGGGTTCTAATGTGGCGGTCCGACCGCCATCCACGAGTCTGGCGGTCTACTGACCGCCAGCCTCATAATGAGGGCCTTTGTTTTCAACCAGGAAGTGCTCTTCTGCTTTTAACAAAGTGCTCCCTTAAAACTGTGTGTGTTCCAACTTAATGGTACTCGTTTTATTTAACATGAAATGATAAAAGGCTGAGTAGCCCTGCAGAGTTTGAAAGCTGTGACCATGAGGCCTAATGCGGATCGCTAGAGTAGATGCATTAGTCTACTGACTCACAAGACCATGACCATTTGGATTAAATTATAGGAATCTTCCAGTCCTTGTAGTGCATGTACATATAAAAGGATGGGGCATGGATTCCATGCACAGTTTTAATAGATGATTTTGGAAAGTGTTTACTTATAGTTGCCAAACATGTTTAACTTTACAGAAAACTCCAGCCACCGTCAGCTCTGTATGCATTGCATTCAGAAGGCAGAACACAGCTATCTCTTTTCATCCCACCACAGAGTGTCGGCTTAGTCCGGTGGTGGGCTTCATAAGGTTTATAAGTGATTCTCAGGTCAAAAACATCCTGGACAGACTGATCGTGCCATACGGCTAATCCAGTTGTGCCAGGGCAGAGATGCCCTTTAAAAAGCCTGCCTGAGTTTCAGTGTGTTTCTATCTCTATGTAAGCACGTGCCTGTACTGACAAGTGTACCAACCAAGTGTCCTGTTCTGTATTCTCACAGCTCTTCCAAAATGCTGGTCCATGCCTGGCAATGGCTTTGCCATCGACGTGTGCCCTTCTGATGTCACGCTTCGCCCTCCCACCTACCAACATGCTGTTTACATGAGGTAAGTGCTGACACGCCGATCAGTCCGTGATCTGGTTTGTGGCTTGGATGTGCTGGAAACACCAGTAGAAACGATGCTGCAACTGTGAAGGTGTGTGTGTCCCCTGGGTACCTGCTGCTAACTCGCCTTACAGCGAATGAGTGCTAGCGGTACCCAGAATAACTTCAGTTGCACCTCTCTTTCTCCATGTGCCATACCTGCTTCTTGCAAAGAATATCATTTCCCATTGTTGCATGGTTTATTTTAAGAAAGCCTGACACAATATTGTTCAGTGCGGAGACAGTGTAATTGGAGCCAGACGCATAGTGTGCGCCGAAGGAAATGTGGCAGCTATATTCAGTCCTCCCCAAAAAAAAGGTTTAGCACCAAGTAAACGTCCTTGGGTACAACACTACTGGAACTATAAGGCTGTTGAGGACTGAATTATGTGGCAAGAAAAGGCACATTATGTGGCAAACTATAGCACAGTCGGTGGCAGTATTATTTGTGTTTTTTGTAATTTTTTACAAATTAACCCCTTCTGGTCAAAGTTTCGTCTCGTTTATATCAATATAACACCTGAATAAAGTAATCGTCAAGTGTATGCCAGAGACAGGGGCCTTGGAAGGAGAAAGCCTTACCCTCCTTTGGGAGGTCTCTATGAATTGGATTTGTTAATCTTAATTTTACAATTCAGTATTTTTATGTTGTTTTGAGAAGCAATCCTGCCACCTAATGTGTAGAGTTTTAGAGCAGAAAGATACTTGGTGATAGAGATATATGATATGAGCATGATGTACTGTCAATGTCATAAAAACCACCTTACCAGACTCCACACTTTATGCACAACTGATAGAATAAAGCCAGTCGTTGCGTTCTTTCCAAATCTGGCCAATTACTGTTAAACAATATCTGTTGGACCCAGGGACAAAATCTCCTTCCGTGATGGTAGATGAGGGAGGTCACTGTTGGATCTTCTTCATGTGTCCCATTCTACACGTGGGATGAGGCCCAATAACTAACATTATTGACTGACTGCTTGGTCATTAATACTACATGGCAAGTTTGGACCTTTTCTTCATCACATCCATAATGTCCATATATGTGAAACAGGAGACCGAAATAGCCCTTTAAATTTACCAGAAGTTTTAAGAACCTCCATCAATACCTGAGCCCTCTCTGTAAACTCCAGTGTTTCTCTTTCCTGGGATTCGGGTAAATTGTTTGCGCTCAGTGCTGATCTTGCATCTAGCCAGGCTCCCCTAGCCCCTTAGTGTGAACATTTGGAAACAATAGGGCTATTAAAAAATATCAAGCATCCCACTTATGTAACAGGGCACATGTGCAAACTACATTTTTCCATGCCCAGTGCTGTCAATCAGGGTTGGTTCGTACATCATTGCTCACGAGGTGGACATTTCAAGTGCCTACCTGGGCCCTGGGACGAATGCCTATCTCATGTGATGCTGGTGGCAGTACAGTGTTTCTAGTGCCCCTTAGTCCAGGCAGGATGAAACAATATCTGTTTACGTTCCATGAAGCGACATTTGACCAGGGTGTTAACTCTTTATTTATCCTTGTGACATGCTTCAATGTGTCTCTTGTGCAGAATGTGCCAGGGTGAGCCAGAGCTGAAGCCTCCTGTGACGTCATCATTGGAAGGTTGACCTAGTGCTGGCGTGAGGGAGATAGTTAAACAGTGAGAAGGCTGGGGCTAGGAGTTGAGGAGAGACAATGTGGAGGCCAGAGCTGCAGTCTGTGTGTTTTTTGAAACCGTGTTTCTTAAACAATAATTAATAATTCGTTAAAATCCATCATATAATCATAAATATACATGGAATTAAATATAAAACATTAATAGATCATAATAACTACTACACGTATATAGTGAACATATACCATGTATCCAGCCTCATGGCAGTGAGAACGTAGATTACAACCCAAATCAATGTACTATAATCTTATCAACCTCAGAAGGATGAAAAACGAAGTGCATCTGCTTTGATTGAAACCTGTCACCTCTAGTTTATACAAAGCTCTCTACAGTGGATGCATTAGTCCACTGACATATCTTAACTTTGATTAATTAAACAATGTTGCAGCTTCTCTCAATGTCTTAGTTTCACAAAAGCACTTGTGGCTACGGGAAGTTGCAGTACAGGAGTCCACTCTAGAGCAACCCTCACATGCTTTATGAATCAGCCCAGCAAAGAGGGTGCAGTCCTTTCTGATTGTATTAACTGTGTAGGAAAGTTCCCTGAATTTCCCCATTTAATATATTATAGGGCCGAATTTCGAATGCGCGTAAGAGTACTGCGGAAGTTGTAGTTTACATACTCTAAAATGCCTTTGCGAATAGTCCTCGTAGTATTTTTCAGCCTGGAGTGTCACTCCCTGAGACGGCTGGCACTCAGAAGGCTGCTTTGTACTGATGCCAGGGCTCTGCACTTGCTGCTTGGCTTGTCTCAGCAGTGCCAGGCGTGCAGGGACAGGGCTTTCGAAAATCTCTTTCCAAACTCAGGAAACTTTTATGCTTGAGCTCGATGCCTGGGAACAACAGCCCTGGCTACTGTGGGTTGACTTTGGTGATAAGTGAGCCCAGATAAGAGCTGTTATCTGCTCCAGCATATTGACATAGACTTGTGAAAGATATGTTGCACTGCGTTCCGCGCTTCCGCTCAGTTTATTGGCAGCACTTACTTCACAAGTGCCTCAGGCAGGGAATTTACTGCCATTATAGGCTGGAGGCATCGCTCATCTAACGCTATTGGCTGTTTTGGAGGTATCCTTCCGCCTACACTCCAGTATCTTGCGCTGAACTGAAAGAAGGACTTCATTACAACAGCTGCCCTGTGTGTCCACTCCTACTGGCTGCCATCCATATATTTCGCTCTAATGTGCTAACTCTGACCTGTTGGCTTTTCTAATACTTATTTTTAATTTTCAACCGCCCTCTCGGTTGGAGAAAGCTGTTTGAATGATACCCATGGCTTTTTGCAAACTTATGCAAACTTGAGATGTGGGCTAGCAGCTGCCTCGGTACCGCCATCTGCTCTTGGTAACAACAGTCACTAACATTGCCTTTGGGCTTGCTGGGGACATGCATATGCTTTCAGTGGGATATGAAGCAAACTCCAGTCTTTTATTTTGGTGCTGGATGGAACAGGCTGGATCCAAGCTGAAATGTTCAGTGCAATTTAAAAATAAATATGTTTGTAAGAGATGTGTTTTGCATTTTTAAGACATGCTTCTTGTGGTATTTAAATCAGGAAGTGCTTTATAAAAACAGAATTCACATGCAACTAGAGATATTATAAACTGTTAGGTGCCGACTAACTACATGTCGTTTCCAAATAAACCATGCAAAAACTAGGACTTTAAGTAGGATAAAAAAGTGGAATGAAAAAAGTGGAGGTTTCTAAAAGGGGCATGGCCTATATAATTAAGGGCGTGGCTTAAACATGTAAGCTACATTTCTGTGATTCGCATAGTGTGCAACCCAACCAATACTTTGGTTTCTCGCTGTGTTTTGTGTTATTGCACCCAGATATGTAATGCAACAGCTGGCATACACCTAAACCTAGTCAGAACTATTGACTTTGTCAAAGGTTGTTAGCTGTTGCAGCTGAATGAGTAACAACAATGATTTTTTAAAATAATTAATATTGAAAATGTTTCAGTTTTGAAACAATGAGACCACGGATAAAGCATTACTGAGGCCTGTGGAAGGGGTGTACAGAGTGTCTCAGTGGCTCCTGTTATGTTCACTTGATGTTAGATGTACACACTCTCTCTCCACGCCTTCTCCGGCTGCATACCTCACACCTCATCTCTTTCCCCTCCAGCCCTCACTGTACTCTGTCCTGAATGCACGTCCATGCACATCCTTCACTGCACCCCCGAACATGAAGCTTTCACCTTGTAAATATTTTGACAGATGTGTACCTCACTCACACTTATTTGTGCAGAATAATAGTTGCAATTGGAATATGTGCCAGTTGTTCCGCTCTCTGCAGAGAGGCCAAGGACTGGATGACAATGAATTCTGAACACCTTTTTGACCCACTGACAGGCACTGTGAGAAACTCGCTCTCAACTCCAGACTTCTCCATCGTGGCCCGGAGTAAACACCTTTGCCCGTATTACATATCAGGTGCAAGGTTCATGTTTGCGCCATGGTGCGACTTTAAACTGGTGCGCCAGGCACAAACATGAACAGTGCGCCAGATTACAATAAATGCTTCGCCCTCAGGGCAGCCATTACCTTAGCTGCCCTGGGGCAATGCATTCAGTACATCACCGAGTGGCTGCTTTAATCGGACACTCCATGTTTTACTGTAAAGTCCGCAACTGATGGCACTTTAGAGAGGGAACAGAAATCCCCTTGCAGGTGGGTGCATTGAGTGACTGCACCCAGTGGCAGCGGGATGCCTGGAGGGTCCATGGGACCCACTTCATCCCCTCCCAAGTGGTCCCAGTGAACCTCCTAACGGCCTCTTTGTGTCCACGTCCATAATATGGTGTGGGCACAAAAGTAAAGAGATTGCCACATTTGCATGAGGCCACGTCCCCTTGCGAATGAGGGAATGCCCACTTGAGATAACGCTCAGGCTACGTGTGCCAGTGCTATTAGTATCAGAGTAGGAACTGAACAAGCGTCTGTTGCCCCTTCTGTAATAGCAAAGTGCCCTGAAGGCACAAAGCGGGTGGACACGCCATTGCACCCCTAGAGCAGTTGTGTTATATGGCCCCTGGAGATGACTCTGTTCAGAGTGTGCACTATAGAACAATTTTATGTTTCACGAACAAAAATCCAGAAACCTGCATCCTGGAAAAGCTAATACTCTTAGGGAATGTAATATTACGTAAAATGTGAAATAGGACCAGAAACTAAATTGCTGACTTGGATTACCTAAACATGTTTTACATTCATTTTTCATTTTTCAGAAGTTGATCCTTGTTTTTTTGCCATTACAGTTAAGGACATAAACAGAGGGCTCAATAGGGACCTGTTTCAATGTCTGTTTTAATTGCTAACGAGTCTGAGTTCCAAAGGGACCTGGTCCACTTAAAGTACTAGCAAAAACAAATGGTTTTAAAGTATGATTAAAAAACTTTTATTTTGTATTGCTTATTTAGAACTGCTGACAGGTCCCCTGCAACAAAACTGTCCACCAGGGCTGTGAAACCTGCCTCACCCTGCCAGCCCACCAAAATGCCCAGAAGCCTGTCCAGACTTGTTAAAAGGTTTTTAAAACATAGCAGTTGCCTGAATTACTCTGGATGTTTTTGTTAATTTTATCTGGGGGTATGGGCAGTGCTTAATTTGTAAACCAGTAGGTGCAGGGTCCCAAATGTTTTCTTAGAGGTTTGCCACTGGTGCTTCTGACAGCCGGGATTGCCTAATAACAAGACTGCCAAGTCTCAATTCCACCTCCTATCTCTTTCTCCACCGCCTACACTGTTGGCCTCCCTATCTCAGTTTGGCAGGTTCTTTTAATTCCTGCGGCCTCCCTTTGTAACTGTTAATTTTCTCTTCCTCCTCCCGACTCTCTTTTTTTCCCTTTTGCTTTGGATCTAAGTCTGATGATGAAAAATAAGTCCTGGTCCCCACAAATGACTGCTGGTGCCCACCACCTGCAACCACTGGCACACATTACGCATTAGTTTTGGAAGCATAACACTTGCTCCAGTGCTAAACATTATTCTCCACAGAGTTATTGTATGTTGGTCGTTTTGTAGTGCTTTATACTACTCTAATGTTTACTCTCAGTCCCGAGGAGAGGTGGGAAAGTGGAACCATGAGAAGGAAATTGAGGAACAAGCTAGAGAGAATGGATAAGGAATGATATAGTAGAAAACACCTTCTCCAATTCACTAGTAATACACTTTGCAGAAGAATAGTGCATTGTGGGTAAGAGGTCTTCAGCATGTGGTCGGAATCCGAGGTGGAAGGGCTGGAGGTCAGAGACCTAAAGATGATCAAATGTATTAATTGTGACGTACATCATGTAAACCTTTTATGTATGTTTGATATAACCAATGAACATTCTTATCAGGGCCTGCCTTTTGAATGGGCGAGCTGGGCCCAGGACCGGGGCGCCAATATTCGGAGGGGCGAAGCAGGGAGCTGCCTGACTTAATATCATGTAAACCGCAGCGTGCCCAACCCACCTGGTCAATCAACCAATCAGTACTTGTAGAGCATGGCTAATCACCCGTGGGGGTATCCAGGCGCTGGGTGGCTGGGCTTGGTCAAAGAGCTGGGTCTTGAGTCTCTTCCTGAACTCCGTCAGTGAGGGTGATGTTTGGAGCTGAGAGGGATGGCGTTCCAGGACTTGGTGAGGTGGGGGAGGGAGAGGCCTCCGCTGTGGCTACACCGGATGCGCGTTGTCTGTACAAGGGTGAGGGAGGCAGAGCGAAGGTTTCTGGAGGTAGTTGGAAGTTCAGGTGGTGGTTCATGTATGCTTGTCCTGGGTCGTGGAGGAATTTCTAGGCACGGCAGTAGTTTGAATTGGCATCTTTTCTGGACTGGGAGCCATTGGAGGTTCCTCCGGTGTTGGGTGATGTGGGTCTGTTTGGGCAGGTTGACGATCAATCTGGCTGCCGAATTCTGTATCGTCTAGAGCCTTATCATGAGATCGTGGTTGGTTTCTGCATACAGTGCGTGGCTGTAGTCGAGACGACTGGTGATTAGGGCTTGCGTGACTATTTTTCTTGTGATTATGGGGAGCCATTTGAAGATTCTCCGGAGCATGGGGAGAGTATGGAAGCGGGCAGCGGAGACTGCGTTGTTCTGTCGTTTCATGGTAAGTTTGCTGTGCAGGATGATGCCCCGGTTGTGGACGTGCTCTTTTGGCGTGGGGTTGGGTCTGAATTCAGCAGGCCACCAGGTATCGTTCCAGAGGGAGGGATGGCTGCCAAAGATCAGAACTTCAGCCGTGGCCGTGTTGAGCTTCAAACAACACAGACAAGTCTGAATTGGGTCCTGTTAAAACGTTTGTAATCAGCCCTTAAAGCACCTCAGCAAAATTGTTAGCACCCCATCAACCACCTGCCCTTCTCCCATCTTTCTCGGACCTCCTGCCGTCACACCGCGACGACCACCCATCCCCACAGAAAATAACATGCTTTTTTTGGCCAGGGCGCTGTCGCAGTCAATATGATTTAGGGCTGGCCTTTATTGTTATATCTTTCAGTGTGGTCATACGTTCCTCTTCTCCGTTCCCACTCTGTCCCCGCCCATTTCCCCCCACTCCCCTCGCTATTGGTACAACCTTGGAAGTTTGAAGAGGCCATGTTCTGGTGTTGTTCTAATGCTGTGCCGATCTCTCTCTTCTATCTGAGTGAAACCTCATTTATTAAAATACTAAACATGGAGACGTGAGTAAGATTGAAATTATCTATTTTAGATGGTGTGAGAGAGACTGCTTGCGGACACGGGTCGGGAGCTTGTGTGACGCAGAGCCTGCTAACCACAGCACCGGCCGCCTGACCACAATAAACAAATTAACCTTGTACCGAAGCCAAGGCAGGCCCCGTTGCTGGGCGAGGAAACGCAGCGCCCCGGTTTATTTCAGTATAAATGTTTTGGATGGAATTTGAAATTTATGGATAAACAAGTCTCTAGTGTTGTGAGAAGAGGAGCCCGCGTGAGGTCACACACTGAGGCGGAAGCAGCGCTGTGATGGCTCCCCTCCAAAAGTTCTAAATGAGGACATCTCATACGATGCAGACGCACCAGGGCCCCGATTCACAAAGTTTTTTTGTGCACGTAATTGGCTTGCTTTGCCATGGAAATTTCCTGCTCCACGATACCAGAGTCAGGGGACACGTCTGCTCGCAGGTCGAAAGTATTAAAGGGGCAATATGTGAGTGCGGCTTATTGTCTGCTCTAGTAATTCTGTTGACTAGGGGTGGGGCGGGGGCGTACCTGCCCCATTTCAACTTTAAAGGGAGAGTACCTGCACTTCTCAGTGGGGCTCGAAGTTTTAATGGGATAGAGCCATCACTTCTCATTGGGAGCTTAACTACTTTTAATGAGAGTATCGGCACTTCTCAGTAGCACACAAGTACTCTGGGGTAATGAGTGCCTGCACTTGTTAAATTTTAAAGGGAGAGTACCTGCACTTTCCAGTGGGGTTCGATATTTTAATAGGATAGCAACAGTGCTTCTCATTAGGGCTTAAATACTTGTAATGAGAGAGTATCAGCACTTCTCAGTAGCACACTAGTACTCCAGTGCAATGAGTGCCTACACTTGTTTAATATTAAAGGGAGAGTACTTGCACTTCTTAGTGGGGGGGGTTCAACATTTTAATGGGACAGCAACAGCTCTTCTCACTGGGGCTTAAATACTTGTAATGAGAGAGCATCAGCACTTCTCAGTAGCACACAGGTACTCTGGGGAAATGAGGTGCCTGCACTTCTTGAATTCCATTTCAACCACTGGACAGGGGCATTTGTAGGAAGGGGACACAGCAAAGTTACTGCACAAACCTGTACGTTTTTTGTGTGTTTGTGAACTTTTTTTCAAGTCACGTCGCACATTAGCAACTCGACAATCCCTAGTACTAGGTGCTGTGCAAAAACCGGCCATTAACATCAGGTAAGTACTCCTTACCTTTTAAGATCCAGGTGTGGCTTCTTGTTCTTGTGACACAAACTGGACCGAAGAGAGAAATGCACTTCCTAGATTCCATCACGAGTCAAAGTTTCACAGAGTAGAATCAACCCCTTTGTGATGTGGTGTTAACAGGTCTTCTTAGCTCTCGCCTTCTTGCAAGAGATCAGTTGCATCCAATATACACTTAAAGTGAGCTTTTGGTCCAGGATTCAGTGACTAACTTATCTGTCTCCATTATCTGCTCCTAACTTATTATACTTTTCTCCCTATTCTTATATATTGTCCCATCACAGGAGCATTTTGGATTCACTGTGTTTTGATTGGATGAGTTGTATCCTTTCATTGATGATGTCAGTACCTTGCGGTGCACTAGGGACTATTTTCTCTCCTCTCTCCTCTCTTTTTGCTCTGCCTGCGTACGCCCCACTTTTTCACCCCCCCCCCATTTATTTATGTAAAGATCTGCTCTCCCCAGGTGTCACAGAAGAGACCTATAAGCTTTGCAAATTCTCTATTTTTTTAGTTTTCTTCCTCTGATGCTTTGGTGATGCGTGCAGGCTCTAGGGCGGCCCTTCTGCTTTGGCTGGCTCGCGCTTCCTCTCTTCCATTCTCTTTTTTACACAACTCGTCCTCTGATTAAGGGTTAGTAAATTAGGCCATTGATTGGTGGCCGAATCCTTGGAAGCCATTTCTAACGAGGTTTGCTGCTAGGCCTGTCTATAGTAATTACATTGGTAGCGGGCTAGCGACCATACTTTATTATTTTACATACGGTTAAGAGGATTAGTGGGACCTCATCTGGTCTATTAATGTCACATGCGTTGGTACAATAAATGGATACACTTGTCAGTTCCTGGCCATGGTTCGGGTGGGTGAGCGGCCATTTTACAAAGGACCTTACATGGTCCACAATTGGCCCTTGTATGCTGCTCTTTGCTGTCATAGATAGGACACTTGGCCTGTGCGGTGCACAATTAGCTGCAACCCCACAATTGTGCAGTTTCCTCCTTCAGACAGCTCTTGTGCACTACTGCTCAAGGAGCAGTGCTTGGTCTGAAATAGGTACATAGGGCCTGATCCACCAACATGGGTCTGCTGTTCTGAGCTGTGCCGGATGTGCCATTGTTGGGGGGGTCTTGCACATCCCACCTCCAGGCCTTAAAATATGCTGCTTGTGAACAAGCAGGTCACTTGGGTGGCAAAGGGAACACAATTTAAACTAGACATTCTCCTGCGGATTGGCAGTATTGTCAGATTTTTTTTTTTTTGTGAATCCCTAAAAAAAGGTGGAAATGTACCTAGCCATCAGAGTAAACACACCATGAGTAGTTGTTCGACGTTTGGAAACTAGTTTGAGAATAGGGCAAACACACTTTTCTTCATATGTAGTTTTGTTTTCTTGTGTAAGAGATTTTAGTAGTCATTAAGGAAAGCAAGAATTAGCATTTGAATTGCATTTCCATCTTTACATCATCTTGGTTACCTAATATTCTTGACTTCACTCCCCCCATCCTTGATACATAATCATCAAATACATTTATTTGCCGCTCAGTGTCTTCACTTTAGTGGTTTGTGGGCCCGCTGGGGGGCAATGTTTCTTCAGACCCATATCCATTCCTATCCGAAACATCTTGTCTAGGGAGTGAGAAATTTGCATAATTTGTATTTGCGCAATTATGCTAAATTTCAGGAAAATGACATGCAATTATGCAAAACCAGCATTTGGAGCTATATTTTAGTGCAAAATGTGCCCTCAAGTCTATTTTGGATGCAAGGACGCGTTTCATGCTAAAAAGTAGCCCAAAACACATCAGAGCCACAAACAGCAGCCACTCACGTTCTGGTCATTTGTGTTGTTCACGTGCGTTCACACTTAATTTTTACTGCAAACTGCATGAAATTACGTGATGTGGTGTAATAGCATAATTTCTGGAATTTTGTGTGGCATGCCCTGGCCGCATCTTGACCCATTCAAATATGGTTAAAGATTTACACTGGTTGGGCAATCCTTTTTCTGCTTGGATTCACAAATTCTGCAACTGGCTACCAAGTTGCATAGTATTTTTCCAAATTCCCATTGGTAGAGGAGCTCATTCTTTCCACCCCTAGCATTTGCCGGTCTTGAGCGGACCACAGTATTTGGACCAGGGCAGCATCTTTTTCTCAGCAGCCTATACCAATTTCTCTGTACACTCTGCGGTGAACTCAGGACCTTGTGAAGAGACATCAACAAATATTCATTAAGACCTATTCATCTCACTGCTTGCCTCTTCAGGTTCATAAAGGAAAGTGGCACGGCTATCTGTTGAATTCCACTGCCACCCTACTACTCTTTGTATCCAACCAGAAATCCATAGTCCCAGTTCTTCTGGTTTACAGAACAGTAGCTCTACCTCTGAAACAAACATTCAGATCCAGGGATGCACCTTGGTTTGTGTACAGGTATTACAATTTACCCAGTTCCTCCTAAGCACAATTTAAAATAAAGTGCTTTCTGAATCGGTATATCGAAGTTGGTTAGAAGAGCTTGCTAGCTTAGTGAAATACATATTTTACACAATCAGTTTTTAAAATATCTAGGTCCACGTAAAAAGTCAAAGAATATGCACGAAGTTACATAGTTTAAGGGCAGAGCTTTAACATGGCTTGTCTTTTCAAAATGTTGCGAATTCCACTATATGTTGAAGAACGCTGTCTCCCTCTGTTTAGATTCTGTCCTTTTATAAAGTCCCCTATATCTCTTTGTTTAGTTTAGTCTATGTGGCTAGCACACTCTCCGGGTGTCTGTCCAGCTGTCCATCCAGGGTAGACTCTAGATTTTGCTCCAGGTGTCTGTCTAGATTACTGGGCAGGTGTCTATCTAGTTGTTCATCCAGGATAATCTCTAGTTTATGCTCTTGGTGTTCGTCTATGATAATCTTCAGGCATCTGTCTAGCTGTCCATCCGGAGCAGACTCTAGCTATTGCTCCAGGAGTCTGTATAGATTACTCGACAGGTGTCTATTTAGCTGACCATCGAGGATAGACTTTAGTTTATACTCCAGGTGTCTGTCTAGGTTACTCTGCAGGCGTCTGTCTAGGTGTCCGTCCAGGGTAGACTCTAGCTTATGCTCCAGGTGTCTGTATAGATTACTCTGCATGTGTCTACCTAGCTGTCCCGCCAACGTAGACTCTAGCTTATGCTCCAGGTGTCTGTCTGGGTTACCCTGCAGGTGTCTGTCTAGCTGTCCATCCAGGATAGATATTAGCTTATCCTCCAGGTGTCTGTCTAGCTGTCCATCGAGGATACACTTTAGCTTATGCTCCAGATTTCCATAGAGGTTACTCTGCAGGCATCTGTCTAGGTGTCCATCCAGGGTAGACTCTAGCTTGTGCTCCAAGTGTCTGTCTAGGTCACTCTGCAGGCATCTGTCTAGCTGTCCATCCAGAGTAGACTCTAGCTTATGCTCCAGGTGTCTGTCTAGATTACTCTCCAGGTGTCTACCTAGCTGTCCCGCCAAGGTAGACTCTAGCTTATGCCCCAGGTGTCTGCCTGGGTTACCATGCAGGTGTCTGTCTAGCTGTCCATCCAGGATAGACTTTAGCTTTTGCTCCAGGTGTCTGTGTAGCTGTCCGTGGAGGATACACTTAGCTTATGCCCCAGGTGTCTGTCTAGGTTACGCTGCGGGTGTCTGTCTAGCTGTCCATCCAGGATAGACTTTAGCTTATGCACCAGGTGTCTGTCTAGGTTATTCTGTAGGTGTCTGTAGAGCTGTCTGTCCAGAGCAGACTTTAGCTTACACTCCAGGCAGCTGGCTAGCTGTCAATCCAGGGTAGACTCTAGTTTATAATGCAGGTGTCTGTCTAGCCATCCACTCAGGGTAAATTTCAGTTTACTCTCCTGACAGTTTTCTACCTATCCATCAAAATGGACAGTGGCTTACTCTCCTCTGTCGTTGTCTGTCTAAATTCTCTGATTTCAATTTACCGGACTGTCCAGTTTGCCTCCATACATATCTATCTAGCGTTCCTTCTAGTTGTCCTTCTGTCTCTCCAGGTGCATCTTTTTCTCTTCATGTGGGTGGAGCTTCTGGTTTTTTGTCTGGCTTTCTCTCAGACCCTGCCTAGCCTTTGCTAACGTTACCTGCCTGTTTCTCCATGTGCCTCTCTAGCTGTCGGTCTCAGCTGTGCACCTCCAGGTGTCTGTCTAGGTCTCTACAGTGTCTTTCTGTCACTCCTGGTGTCTATTTATCTTTCTCTTCAGGTTTGTGTCTAGTTTTCTATGGATGTTTCTAATGTCTGCATCTCCTGTTTCTGTCTAGGAGGGGGCAGTTGGACACAGTACAACAAATGCCCTGTTTATATCCAGACTGTTGTGAGGCACCAAAAAAAGACAACTGAAGCTGTCTCTCCTGGATGAGTCTTTGCATGCTTGATGTGAGGGCGAGGTCTGCATGTATCACCTGAGCTTCTGAAAGACTCGATTCAGTGGAGTTCTGCTTCTAAAGATTCACTCAATGAAGGTCCTGGCCAGTACCATGTTATGCGCGGTGAGCAGGGTCTTGGCAGTGTTTGTTGTTAACAGGAAGTGACCTCTTTTAGAGGCGCCCAATCCTGGGAGCTGCTGATGTAGATGTCTGGATGGGGGGGGGTGGGGGGATCTGGGAGGGGGGGGGGAGGGAGGGATATATACTGAAGTTTATACTGAGAGCTGTGCTGAAGAGATATATATATATATATTTATTTTACTCTCAAAGTTCAAGATGCCCTCTCATGAAGTTTTGTGTAAACTGCTCTTGGAAGTTAAATCGGGCTCCCCTATGGATCCTTGCCCCCCTGCTATCCTCCAATTAGCACCAGAACTAGTGGTTTCTATGCTTGCCCCTATTTTTCAGGAAGTGCTTGTAACAGGCTTTTATCCTAGGGAATGGAAGGAAACCACTATCATTCCGTTAAAAAAGAAGGTAGCCGGCAAACCCGATGACCTGACGAACCTACGCCCAATAGCCCTTCTTCCTTATGTGGCCAAACTCTTAGAAAAACATCTTAATAAAGAATTGGTTGATTTCCTGTCTGTCTCTAAGGGCTTGGATAGCTCGCAACATGGCTTTCGGAGGTCACATGGCACTGAATCAGCTCTCATTGCATCATCAGACACCATACGTAGACTGGTGGATAAGGGGCAGGGAGCTGTTCTGGTGCTACTGGACCTGTCGGCAGCTTTTGACACCATTGCTCCCCACATCCTGTTAGACCGCTTATATCAGGCAGGTATTAGAGACCAGGCTCTGAAATTGATCGAATCTTTTCTTTCTGACAGGTGGGCCACAGTTAGCAGTGGTGACTTTAGATCCCCTGCATACCTCTTGCCGTGTGGGGTTCCGCAGGGCTCCTCTTTAAGCCCGACACTATTTAACGTGTATGTAGCTCCGCTGGCTGATCTGGTTCGCTCTTTTGGTTTTATTCCTACTTCTTACGCAGACGATACTCAAATTATTATTCCCATTGACAAAGATCTTGAAGAAGTGGCTTGCCGCTTCAACGCCTGCATGACAGCAGTGAATCACTGGATGCAGACCAACTGGTTGAAACTCAACCGTGAAAAAACTGAGATTCTGTGTTTTGGTATTGGAAGGATACATTGGTCTTCTAGCTGGTGGCCTGAAGAATGTGGGACGCTTCCTGTTCCACGGTCTACTTCAAGAAATTTAGGAATAGTATTTGATGAGCAATTGTCATTTAAACCTCAAGTTAATTCGATAATTAAGACCTGTCTATGGACTATGAAGAAATTTAAAAAAATATTTCCTTTTATTCCTCAAACCTGTAGAACTACTGTCATTTTGGCTTTAGTCATTTCCAGATTGGACTATGGAAATGCGCTTTTACTCAATCTGGACAAGCAATCTTTGCATAAAATGCAGTTGATCCAGAATACTGCTGCCAGGCTACTATTAAACTTGCCTCGCGGGGCCTCTGTTAAGAAGCGCCTTAAAGATTTACACTGGCTTCCGGTAATCCAGCGGCTTTCTTTTAAAGCTCTCTGCATCACCCATAAGGCTGTCCATGGGATTGGGCCTATAGATCTAACCACAAAGTTGCAATGGCACAGGCCGAAGCGACTGCTGCGCTCGGCCTATGCCTATCAAATTCAAACATCCCGCACGAAGAAAGTAAAGTGGGGAGACAGAGCATTTACCAATGCGGCGGCAAAAATTTGGAACTCTCTACCATTGAACATACGGCAAGAACATAACTATTTAACATTTAGGAAATTGGTCAAGACTTGGCTTTTTCCTCAATAAGCTCGGGAGTTTCTTGGTTAGTCACTTCGCCTCACCCAGTTAGCGCTTCGATGCCCTTGGGCCGGAACGCGCTTTATAAATACTTAATACATACATACATACATACATATATATATATATATATATATATATATATATATATCTCCAGTACATCTCTCAGTACAAACTTTGCTGTACCCTTCGAGGCAGGCCCATCCTCCATCTTCACAGAAGAAATTGGTAATTATATGATGTATATTAGGAAGCCTTTATGACTCCAAGCAAATGCCCCTAGAGTTGGAGACCCTGAAGCTGGATTCGGATCGCAGAGGATCAGAGCTGGACTCTCAGAAGTCAAATGAGAGGAGGCAAGGCCACAGTCTGATGTGTTGAAGTGTGGCCAAGAGCTATAAAGTGAACTCACTGTCCCCAGGAGCCCATGAACCTGCCACCGAGTCACATGGCGCAGCGTGGAGAAAGGCCACCTCGACCAACACAGGATACGCTGTTAGGATGCAACAACGAAGGAGCTGGAGTCCATAAAGCATGAAGGGCACTTGCAATGACGTAAGAAGGATGCACTATATGAGTTTTTCAGGTTAAACCAAAGTTACCCTTGTGAAGTCCTCCCCTGGCACACCAGCAGCCACTGGTGACTTGACCTATCTCACACAAGTAAGGTCATAAGACCAGATATAGAACACCGCCACAGGAAAAAACACACTGATTGTATGAATTAATTAATAAATTATGTATATAGCACACTGAAATCCGTTTTTTCTAGGTGCCACAGCAGCTCTGCAATGAACAACTACGTTCGCACTCATGCAACATTGATGGAAATTGGAAGACCTTTGCCTCTGAAAGAGCACCACTAAAAGGAACCAGAGCACACCATCTCTACACAAGCATGAATAAGACAGAAGGTCATCTACCCCCCTATGTATTGCCCTCCCCGGGCCAAATCTCCAACATTCATCAGCACTGCTGTGGCTCCCAACAGCACCAAGAGGTCATTGAGTGGTGAACCTGAGACTATGTAAACACAGTATATTACAATGGATGTTTTACAAGACACCCCCACAAGTACAACTTTCAATTGTTGTGTTGGAACGGACGGGCAATGGCCTCTGTTGTCCTTGGTCAGACCATCCTATCTTTCCTCTTTTATAATGTACTCACAATATGAGTGATGGATATCCCGTCCGCCACAATCTAAATCTCATTATATCAAATGCAATTTAGATTTCGGTGGATGGAATATCCTTCACCTTTGTGATAGAGTAACCCGTCCTCCGAGATCTGAATCAGTCCCTAGATTTTGCTTTCTGTGTTTTGTCTTTAAATGTGATCACTCTCTGGTCCCTCTTAGGTTTCTCTTTTTATTCCTCTGTTCCACTTTGTGCCTTATCTCAATTTCATTCCTTCATTCTTCTTTCACCAATACTATGGGACTAAATTCATTATATATATGATGTAGATCCACCGTATCTACATTAAAAAAATTGTAGAAAGAATATCTCTTGGTGTAAACAAATCATTGCTGGTCATGTGATTGTAACCTTTTTTTTCTTTTGTATCCCCTATTGTACCCTGAGGTGTCGTGGATGAAAAAATAACACAAATTTCCCCCAGATAACAAATGTTGGTGGGAAACCACCAATAGTGAGCTTGGGCAACAATGGCACACAAGGTCCATCGTTACAACCAGACCTTTAATTTCAGTTCTAAATTAGGGGGTTTTGCCCTAGTCAGAATTCCAGGTGATATGATATTACTTCTGTTTCTGGGCATATGTTCCACCATAAAGCAGCTGGAATATGTACACAGTCGAGTACGTAGTAATCAGTAAAACGTATAGGAAAAGTGAAGTGCGGTATTACCACCTCTTGCATATTATTTCCCATTCCAGGGTCAAAACTTCCCCAGTTTTGGTGGCTCTTTTTCAATATGAACACGCAGATAACTTTTTACATTTATAATGTGGATCTTGGTCTATAATCTCGACAATCACATGCAATAACTAACAATAACTAACTCTCTTGGCACTTAATGGGTCCACTGTAGCTACCTATATCATGTGATCTGTCGCCCGCTGTAGATCAGCCTGTTTTGCATGAACTGATAGGAGTGATAAGTAGTGCTTGAAATAATCCGAGAAGGCAAAATATTAACTGACAAACATGTTTAGTTATTGCATTGGGTTTTAATAAATACATTTACTTGCGGACACTGACAAGCCAGAGAGAAGATTCTTCAGCCCTGTAGTGCCCAGTTCACGATTCAATGCGCTATATTGGTTCCCTATCAAACTACACTTTACCTGTACAGCTGTTAAAGAGGTCATCCAGTAGAGAGAAAATATATCTATACCCAGTATTGCACCCCTAAAAGCATTCTTGTTATATTTTTTTGATGATGTCTGCTGGGGTTTTGAGACATATTGTGATATCATTCACCAGATGTGCGAAATCACAGGGCGCCAAATTTAGAAGAGCGAATGGATCTGGGCAGATGTTCATGGCTCAGGGTTGATTATGGATAATTTTTAGGTCTATCTTGATGCAGGGCATGCGCTGTTGCTTGCGAGTCTCTTGAAGATAAAAAAAAAGCTTTAAAAGGGCTTAAAACCAGCCCATTATTTACCTTTGGTTGCCTTTGATGCCAATCCCATTTTCTTGCTTCTCATTGGTCAGCACCTCCTGCTTTCACTTTCTCTTCCTGTGTTTGTCTGTTCTGTGCAGCATGAATTATCTGCTGCCAGAGTCCTTCCACTGGCCACAAGCTCCTGGAGGTACTTTCTTTAATTTCTTCTGCACTCCATGAAAGTGCAAGTGTTTTCCTTTTCCCACTGTCTCTGTTGTGGCTTTCTCCATCCCACCCCCGGTCAGCGCTTTCCCTTAACCCCCTCTCACCCTCCTCCTGCTGTTCGTGCTGTTACCTGCTCCTTATCTCTCCTCCCGCCATCTGTGGTGTAGCTTGCCCCCCCTTCTACCGCCGTCCCTGGTCATGTTATTGCCCCGCCCCTCCCTCTATTTGTGAGAGAACAGAAGCTTGGTGTCACATTTTGGATCAGATTCGAAGGTCATAGCACAGTGGGTGGGGCTGGCTGCTCCATATTCTACTATTTTGAAAGTTGATGTATGTTCTTTTTGACTGTGTGAGCATTGCATTTTCAGTCCTATTCCTAGTGCTGCATGAATGTTTTCTAACTTCAGAAAACTCTTTTTATTTCTTGGCGAGGGTCTGTTAAAAACCAATGTATGACCTCCGCTTAATTTCCAACCCTTAGACACCAGGCCCAGGATAAAGTTGCACACCTATCTCTTGTTCTTTTCAGTTCCCCTCCCCATCCTGTTTCTTTGGTGTTTCCATTATGCAAAATACATATGTATATTTTGTAAACTGACTGACTTGTCCATCAGGCAAGGTCCTTAGCCCCTTGCTATGTAAAACATTTTCCGCCCCACTCCATAGGTGTGTAAATCAGTAGTGCTTGTAGATTTTAGGGGAACAACAAACAACGGTGCAGCCATTTCGGTAAAGTAATTGAGCCGTGGGAGGTAGGTACCACATGAGAAGTGCCTGGAGCCTGGGCTGGGCCTTTGGATGTGCTTGTACCAGGTGTGACACGTGAGCTAGGGAGCAGGCGCCTAGCCGGGTATCAGAGTTTGTCAGACACAGACAGTGTTGCTGCCTCAGGGGTGGGGCGAGCTGCTGCTCCTCCTCTCACACAGCGAATGAAGAAAAAACATAAACTTGTGAGAATTTAATAAATGTGGCCTTTTGTTGTGGTGTCCAACAATTGGAGCTTGTTCCTCCAGGTGATAGAGTTGCAGAAAATGGTTCCTGATGTCAACAAGAAGCTTCCTCTAGCAGGAGCCACACAACAAACCTCCAGGTCATAGAGGGGTGATACTTGAGTGAGCTGTCCTGGTTAGCCCGCCCCCTTTTTCAATGTTTTTTGTGTATTTTTCCCTCTCTTGGTAAATATCTGATGCGGAAAAATAAATGTCAGTCCCCCAAAATGAGTACTGGTGAGCCCCCACTGGCAACCACCAGCTCAAACTAGGCACTGGATTTCCTATTGAAGTTCTTTGTTTGGATTCATGTTGGAGCACTTGGTTCCATGGAAGGGAACCAGGACTACGAGTTACAGAATGAACAGAGAAACCAGGGTTCACAAGTGTTTGATTCCACGCATGAGTAGCTTGTCGGTCCAGCTGCGTCCTATCCCCTCTGGTGCTTGCAGTCCTGTTTTTACCTCTATAAATGTAGAAGTCCAAGTCTTGGATGGTTTACTGGGCGTTAGGTTACAGAAAGAGACTGCTTTGCCTACTTTTCTCTGCACTAGAATACAAAAGTAAATTATTGTGATTACTGCACCTGAATTAGTATACAGAACTGTTTACATCATCTTAGATCACAAAAGCAAAATTCTAACTATCTACAGGAAAACCATTCAAAAGAGGTGAAGTTATTTTGCATAGGCTAACTAATATATATAATAAACCCTATTGCTCACCTTGATGTATCAAACACCATGGACCAGCATTGTCTTCAAAGACACCTGGCCGAAGGGGGTACCCGGAGGTTTGTACAAGTAGTGACTAGGGCTGTGGGGGGCATTGCTAACATTGTTTTTACAAGTAATTCTTCCTGGAGTATTAATACCATAGACAAGCAGGTAGGCAGTATGGGCAATTGTTTCATGAAGGGAAATACATACGACCAGCCATTTACCAATGAATATTACTTCAAAACTTTGCTGCAATGTGAAAGAATACAAGGGATCCCCTTAATTTCTAACTAAAAACCTTGGTAAATACAAATATAAAAATTAACCATGGTTGCCCAACTGGTATGTATATCTCATCTGATCAGTACTCATTCTTGTGAATAAATCTACAAGGGTCAATTTACTCTTACCTGTTTTAGTAAATGTACTGCTTTTGTTGTTTATTCACAATTTTCAATTTTGAATGTGCTACAAAGTGCACACTTACATGTCCCCACCCTCCGAATTCAGGGTGTGAAGCTAAATTCATGAAATGTAAATTTGTTATTAGTAACTTTTCACATGTATGGAGAGTTCTGCTATCAGGGCAGAGCACTCTCTATGGTAAAGTGTAGGGAAAAGTAAAAATGTTTATTCAACTTTGAGGAAAAGTAGTAAAAATAATGTAATAGTAAATACTTATGTAAATTAATTGTATATATTAATTGTAAATGTAGAACAAAACAAAAATAAATGCTACAGCACTGTTAATTTAATTGTGAAATAAATGTTACATTAATTAAATATAGAAATATCTTATTTATACATAACGGTTTAAATTAAAGTTATTTAAAATGATCTAGTTAAAAAAACACCTAAAGTACAATATTTATATTTATTATGTATAAGAAATTGCTGATATCTTATGTATAGAATTTATTCAAATGAATTTAATTATTTTTTAAATATAGTTACATAAAGGTATGTTTATCTTCAATGTAAAACATTACAATATTTTACAATGAAATGGTATATACGTTTTATTTATATATAAGTGAAATATTAAATTAAATACATTTATATTTTTAAAAAGTCGAAATAAATAAATTAATTTTGACAAGATTACCTATGGTGTTTTATTGTAAGTCCTTGCCCTCATTATTTTCTATGAGAGGTATGTTAGTACCAGCCGTAGGTCATGTGTGGTGCTGTACATTTATAGCTGTTTTGGGTCATTTTTGGCTGTAGTTAAATTAGAAGTGCACTTTGTAAACAAGAATGGGTTTACTCTTTGTGGGTGGGTGCATGGGCCTCCGTAGCTGTCCCTTAATCCCTTCTTACTGCTCCTTAAACTCCTCTCATTTAGTTGTAAATATTCCCCATTTTCCAGCTGTTTCCCTTATAGCTATTTACTACTCAAATGTAGAGATCTATGCAGAAAAAGGTAAGAATGGCAGAAGCCTAAACCTCTGCGTGTAGGTTTGTGACTAGCATTTTGTAGTAAGTGGGTAGTTCTGTTGTAGTACTAGTAAATGCAGCTTGTGAATAGGTCCCATCGCATCAATGAGAAAATATTTTACTAGTCTAAGGATGACTGTATAAAGTGAAAAAAAATAACTTTGTCAAGAAGAAACATACCAGCATTGATAGCTACTTATGATGTAAGAGGATGCTAGTATTTAAAATGGTGACTTACTGCTGCAGGCAAAGCAGTGCCTTAACTCAGTGCAGTTTAATTTGAATTTCAAGTATGTACGATCTATTTAAAAAATAGAGATAATTCCATATGGCCATATTGAATTTTTGTTATAACAAATACAACCAACAACTGCTTGATACCTGTGTGACACACAGTTCAAATACGGTGACCTGACACAAAGCAGTGGGTAGGTTTAATTGAAGTCTTGGAATTACCTCCAAGGACCACATATCTTGTTGGATTTCCTCAGGCACCCCCTACTCTTATGTGTCTTGCGCTCAGCCTGCATGCACGAATCCATCCTCTGTTGCCACTGGGAGACTTTGGGCACCCCAGCCCTGTCCCACGCACGGACAATGTCCCGTATGGCTACAATAAGGGCCACATTACAAAGGAACAAGGCATGTTGAGATGGGGCCTGGTCCTCTGATATCCCCAGAATGCACAGCGTGCGAGTTAGGTCCAGTGGCTCTTTCCAGGTGCCACTGCTCTCAAACGCGGGGTACTCAATGAGTGGTAATAGACTAATATTAAGGCTGTGTTGTCACAGAAACAGGGCCAATGTGTCTCACTAAATATGAGAAAAATATAGAAGAATGAGGAAAATTGCAACATATACGTCTCAGAGAACAGTGAACCCTCACAGTATTAAAAAGATTTTTCAGCATTCAACATAGTTGCCAGCAATAGAGTCAGCTGATTGTAGGCGCATTCTATTTTGGGACAGACTTCTCCGGATGCTAGTTTGAGGTGTTACGGAATTATGTAATGACGCAGGGGTGACTTGTTAAACTATGTAAAAGAAATGGATCTCTTCTTCAAAGCACTTTGGAAAATCAGTCCTCAATAAACTACAAATGAGGGCTGACGACAAAGGATTGTTAACCTCCAGGGACGGCTTCTCCACTGTGGCAGAGGAGTGTTGCCACCCTCGTCAGCAGCAACAGCTGCAAAACTTCATGTTTATTATCATTTTATTTTTCAAGGGGGTGGGGCCATGAGGGGTGACAAGCAGGGAGGAGGAGTGGTGTGCACTCCCCTCAGTGCGCATGTGCGTTTGGCCGTAAGTCTCAGAGCGGCCAAACACACATGCACACTGAGCTCTCTACAACCTGAGCTGCGTTGCCGGGTTGGAGACAGCAGGCACAGGCTCCCAGTCTATCTGGGAGCACAAAGTGAAGGGGCTCAGGCCAATCTTAATGCTGCTCTCATGCTGCCAGCAGCATTAAAGTGGTGTTAGGATTGGACACCGGGCAGTCTGGAAGTCTGTGCTTTATGGAGCCAGAACAGCTGCAATGCAGATGCGGCGAGATTCAGGTAAGTTTATTTTTTTTATTTTTTTGTTTGTTATGTTACCTCCACCTCCCGCCACTTTACCCTGCTGCTAAGCCAATGTTTTAACCTCCACCGGTTAATAGGTATGTAATAAGGAAAAAAGATCCAATCTCCTTGGTTTTTATTGATCTAAAGTCAATCTTACAGTGTAAATAATATTATTAACAATAATAATTATTACACTTACATACAACCATCTGTCTGGCACTATTCGCAGGTGTTAATTATTTTATTTTATAATAGCACTGTCCTTTTGGAATTTATAGACTTCATGGATATAGAGTCTACTCTGTTTCAGATTATGTTTTTGCCTTTATGAGGACTGCTGCACAACAGTCCACTGTATTTCAGTAGGCAAAGTGGTCCAACAGTTTTCCACGACAAGTGGAGTCTGAGAGGGGCGTGTGCTGAATGCCTTTCTTTTTAATTTGTGTGTAACTCCTACATCATTAGATCTAATTTGCTTTTTGCTCCACAAATTGCCAAACTGACTACGCCCTCTAGTTTGGAACTGTAATTGGCTAGCTTAAGTGTTAGCTTAAGGAATTTGGTGGCCCCAGGCAAGACAATTTAGGGGTCCCTGCCCAGACCAACGTTTTAATTTTATTACCCCTTTTCTGCTAATACAAGACCGATGATGGCAAACAATTTTTTTAATTAAAGGGTGAAAAGAATAAACAGAAGTGAGATAAAAAAAAAAAAAATTCCCAGGGTTCCCTTGGCAGGTGTCCATGCCTTAAAACGTCTCTGTCAATTGGCCCGCAGTGGCTAGTAAAGCGTGTTGCAATTTTTATGCTGCACGTCAACAGTAAAACCTAAAGTAATGCATATCATTAGCCCCACATTATATAGCCAACTGGGCTATGCTGGTATAGATTGTGTACCTTGGGGCAGTGTCCTCTTTTACATAACTTTGCACGATCTTTTATTAACAACAACACATAGATTCACCAAAGTGCAGCCAAACAAAAAATCACCTGACTGATGTACAAAATTTCAGCATGACAAAACAATGATGGGTGGAACGTTTGAAGTAATTTCACCTAGTGGTATTTACTCTAGACCAGTGGTTCCCAACCTTTTGACTTCTGTGGACCCCAAATTATCATTACTGGAACCTGGGGACCCCCAATGAATCATTATTGGAATCCGGGGACCCCTCACTGATCCATTATTGAAAGCTGGGGACCAAATCTGTTAATATTATTTAATTTTCTAAGCAGTTACGGACCCCCTAAGGAGGCTTTGCGGACCACCAGGGGTCCCTGGACCACAGGTTGGGTACCACTGCTCTAGACTGTATCCTAGCCTTTTTTTTTGTTGCTCAGAAGGGACACAGCCTGGCACTTCAGGCTGGGCTCTTTCTACTGAAGCAAAACCAGTGAGCTGATTTGCATAAGGATGGTCCCTCTCAGGCGTGACTCCCCTGCTTCAATCATGTATGAAACCAACTGAAGAATAAACAACTTTTGCATCAGTCTGGCAACTGCTCCCAACGATACTCCTAACCCATCCCCCCCCCCCCGACTCCACGCCTGATCCCTGGAGGGACCAAATTGCTGCTTGAGAAAAGACAAACCAAACATTTATCTGTGGTAGGAGAAATTCATTAACGTAGAAACCCCACAGTCAAAGTATCTTCTAATCTAATTAAGTCCTGGGAATGAATATTATCTTGCTGTCTTTGAAACGTGTCACTTGTGCCAGTTATTAATTCTATTCCATTTTAATTGTTTAATTTTAAATACAGAATGCTGGTCAGATTGGAGTGAGCTCACATCATGCTGTTGTGATAATATGAAACTGGAGACACAGATACACTTGATTTTTTGCCCTTCCCCGAAATGTTAGGAACAGATCCTTGCTGCCTCTTTAGGGGCACAGGGGTTTCACTGTGGAGGCACCATATTTGTATTCTGTGTTAGTGTACAATGGTTTACCCTCTAGAAATATTTGTGTACCATTCATTTAGAGCGACTACAGAGAAACCACTGTAGTTAAGATAATACGTTTTTTCTTTGACCTAAGATTTTCATTTTGTAGTCGTGTTTTAGACGATTTGTGATGCTATGTGTTAAGAGTCTAATGCCTGATGGTTTGTTTTGTGCAATCCGAATAAACATGTAATGCTTGCAGAAAGCGCATAAATATGTCACTTTGATTGTGTAACCTTGCATTAGATTACAGAACATGACTATGTATGCTGTCTCATTACAAAAAAACAGTCTGATTACTGTACCCTGTATTAGGTAACGTGGGATTATGCTAATCACTTTACTCTTCTTTGATTACAGGAGGTTAGTTAGATTACTTTACTCTGATTATTTTGCCCTTTATTGGAATAAAATTTAGCATGACCATATAACATTGCTCTGAATTACATAACTGGTCATTGTTTGATCACTTCACCTTGCATTTGAGTATACAGAAAATTACTTTAACTACTTTGCCCAGTACTGATTTACAGAATTAAATTAATCTGATTACTTTGCACTGAATCTGATGGCAGTGAAGAGTACTTCAATTCCTTACTATTACTGTTATCAGTATGCGCTTTAATTGATTACTGCAGGGGATTAATGTTCTTGTTTGACTCTGCGTTAGCTCATCACTGAGCACTGAAATACTTTATAGCAGGAGGTCACTCCTGCTGCGCTGCCCTTAGCTGGATTATTGGAAAATCGCCGACCCTGCGTTAGATTACAGCGGCAAATGACTGTAACGCCTTTGCCCTTTAGTGGATTACAGAAGGGGATTACCGTGATTGATTTACTCTGCATTGAAGTAAGGGGCTTGATTGGATTACTTTGCCCTGCATTTTATTACAGATGGAAATTCCTCCAAATATTTTGGACACAGCACGTATAGTTCCAGTGCAGCTTTTTGTGTGACGGAAGGCCATTATAGCATGAACAGTATCATGGGCAGTACCAAAGTTAAAGGCACATAGAGACACACACACTCACTTCTACAAACAGAGAGACACACAAAAAGCACACCCACCCACACACTCTCACACCCATAAATTCACACACACACACACTCACTCTCACACACACACATACATTCACACACACACACACACAGCAACACACATGCACACACACACACGCACACTCACCCTCACACACACACACACACACACAGCAACACACACACACTCTCACACCCATAAATTCACCCACACACACACACTCACTCTCACACACACACATACATTCACACACACACACAGCAACACACATGCACACACACACGCACACTCACCCTCACACACACACACACCCATTCATTCACACACACAGCAACACACACACACTCTCTCTCACACACACACACATACATTCTCACACACACACAGCAACACAAACACACACACACCCACACACACCCTCACATTCACACACAGCAAGACTCACACACATACACACCCACAGTAGAATCTGACTCTGTGCAAGCTGTCCTCTCGTATAAAGCACAGAACAGGGCACCAGACTCCAAAAGTAATTTAGGGCAGTTATCTGTGGCTTACTATTTGCAACTCCACAATGAAAATAATTCCAGCAATAATGAATATGGTCAGTTACTTACTTAGCTAGAGGGCAATCTCAACTGAATGGCATTTAAAAGTATTTTCTTATTTTGAACGATTTTCAACATCATCAAAAAAAAAAAATGTTTCCGGATACTCCGGTAGACAAGGTGAAGCATCAGCCTTGGGTGCCCATCAGTAGGTGGTGGCAAATACAAAGAAAGGTTTGAAACAGTTTGTTTTAGTAGCACTCCAGTGTAAAAGTACAGGGCCTGATTCACAAAGGTAAACTTACAGAAGTGTGTGTTTATGATTTTTTGCAATTCACAAAACAAATTCCCGAGTAGTATCTTTACGACTGCCTATCTTTTTATGTGTGGAGTCTCAGCCATGAGTGCGTAGACTCCACAGTTGTAAAGATACTACTTATAAAATTGCTTTGCGAATTACAAAAAGTCGTAAATTTACAAAAAAGTGTAAGTTTACCTTTGTGTCTCCGACCCACAGTTTTTACCTTGAATGCTGAACATTCCTGCCTACCAGGGCTTGACTGCCCATTGTGCCAGTTTAGCATCTATAATGGGTCCTTTCGCGGTTTGATGGGCTCCAATGACCCAACCATGCACCCTTCTTAGTCGCGGCCTCCTGCAGTGTGGGACTGGTTTAAACATTTCTGCCAGGGCTGAATTTGGTTTCAGTCTGGACCTACGGATCACATCACAAAAGGGCAATGACACCACAATGCCAGGCAGGCACGGGCCATCCTTAGCACCCGCCTCCCTCTGCCTCTTGACTGGCAGCTCTGCTAAGCACTGTTAACACACAGCGTCTCATGCAGTACTGCTTCCTGAAAGGAGAATAATATATTGGTAACATAATGGCCTTGCATAAGGACATCTGGGCTGCTGAACCACACAGCAGCTTTAATCAGCTACCATGCTTTTGTTCCCTAAAGTCATTTATTTCCATATGACATCCCTGTCTACAAGCCTTCTCTGCCCTTCTAATGTTCAGTGTTATAAATGTGGATTCCCAATTGCAATGTTTTTCAAGCAGTGAAACTCCACCTGCTTTTTTTAATCTCTAAAACATAATTGCAGAATGGCTTTAACACCCAATAACAGCAATTCGACATTACCATGTTGTACTATAGTACTACAGAAAGTTGACAAAATTCTGGAGTGGCGTGCTGGACAGTACTGATTAGGGTAAAAGTTGTACTGTGGATTAATATGTCGCCCTTGACAGTTCTGTTTTCGTTTGTGGTCATTTAAATTAATTGCCTTGATAGGAGTTTAAAATGTGTCTACCCACAGCGTCTGTCTGTCAAGCTATCGATTTTGATTTTTTTTTCATTACGCGCTGTTTGAATCGTTTTATTTCATTGCATTTTTTCATTACTTGATTTGTATGTGATGAAATATTTTTTAGCTTGTGACAAACTAATAAAGATAAATATTGTCCTCGTTTAAAACGCTGTTATAAGCAAATCACACTGTGTTTAAAGTTCTGAATATACAGACTTCTTGTATTTTTTTAATATATTTCTGTTGCTCAATGTAGCTCATGTATATAGGCTAATGAATTATATCAGATAAAGTATCCCCAAATGTGCAAAATGAGGATATTCCAATTGCTTTGGCGTTCCAAGACGTTGTAAATTCCTTGCAATATACTGAGAATACACAGTGGGGCTTATTTTACCCAGACTGGATTAGGCATTGTTTTTCCAAAGCCTCAAAGAAGGAGAGCTAGAAAATCGAGAGATTGCAGAATCAGCGGCTAGATTTGTGTTTTCACTTCTCATATCACACCAGCTTCAAACACCTGAATTTACTTTTGCTGGCTCAGAAAATGAAGTTCAAACTTCTCTGCACCATTTTCAAAGACGGGCCCCAAATATCTCCAATCTTTGTAGGTAACTAGACATCTGTTTCAAAGTAGGCCCTACACCTGTTCATCCAGGCTAGATATCATTGCAAGGCATCCTCCAGCCATGATACAACTTTTCAAGGGCTTGAAGACATTTAACCACATCACCCCCTTGCTGAAGTAACTACATGCTTGCGACAGCTTCAAGGTCGGCTTCATCACCTACAAGGCCATCAGAAATAATACACCAAGTTAACTAACATGGCCGAAAGACTAACCTTCTCAGGTGCCGAGCCATGCCAGGAGCCAATAAATTGCTAAACTGGAGAAAAAAATGTGCATGAAGGCAAAACACAGGCCTTCCCTGTCTGCACTCTCAGAAGATGAAACAGCTTCCCCATTGACATCAGGACTGCCCCAACCCACTTGCAAGTCTGCAGGAAGCTGGAGACTCATCTTTTCAAGGCACACTACCCCCCCATATGACAGGGAACTCAGCTCTAACCAGCCTCTATGTAACTGACCTTGATTCGCATCCCTACGCTTATACGCACTGTCCAGCTCTCAGTTGTTCCCTACTTAGGTTTGTGGTATACAAACACTTTTGCATACACACACAAGACCCACACAGGCAGGTTTATCTCGTACCTGGAGCTCAGCAGTGGATCCCTGTTAGCCAAAGTCAGAAGAATCACAACACCTTCTAGCACTCGTAAAAGAGTCCTTTATGGCCAACAACATTGGATCTAAGACGAAAGGAACATTATTTCCAAATACCAGCAGCTTCAGATTTTACATCGTCCAGGAGGTGATTGGTTTAACCTAATAATTGTAGTCAATGCTGTCTGCAGCAGTACAAAGCACATATCTGTCACAAGCCAGCGCTTTACAAAGCAATTAAATAAATCATTATAACACTTAAGAAAGTTATAGGTAATGAACTAACCTTTTGCACAGTACAAAGCGTATGTTTGATCTCAAATTGTGCAGCTAGTGGATGCGTCTCACTTACACACTCCTAGATGGTAAAAGTACACTCCATGCACTTGCGATTCTACACGTGTGTGCTTGTTCATGAGCTGATATGAAAAGTCGAAGGCTTTGTACTGAAAATGAACTGACCTTGCAGCCTTGAAAAAGCCCCAGCCCAGCCTGCCACGAAGGGAAGAAACATCTGTTGTCAGTGAAAAGATCCCCATTATAAATGAAAATCTCCTAATAAAGGAAAGAAAGAAAAGACAAGCAAATTGGGAGAGGATGTGACGTTAGGGACAGAGCTGTCATGTCTGCTCCATATCATGTGATTCTTAAGGTGATCTTCTGTAATGTCTCTGATGCTATAGAAAACTGAACTATTAAATAAACACCTACTACACCAATACCTGAGAAAGCATCTGTTTTCATTCTTCATTTTGATCTTCAATGTATGTACTTCTCATGAGGTAGTTTTCTTAATGCTGATAAATGAATATGTTAAGTATAGGACCTTGATCCCAGGTGTGAGACATTCAGAACCTACAATTAAAATATGTTATCACTCAAATGCAATAGTCACTATTTTTTTAATCTCAAGGAGGCCTGGTGTAAGATGTGTGCAAACCTCATCACCACAGCCTCTAAGTGTGTGGCTCTTATGGCGAGGTTCCACAGTAGCTTCCATTCCTAAGGAAGCCGTCTCTCCGGCATATATTTTGGATGAAAGGTGCTGTGTGGGTGCATTGTGTTCTCATCACTCTTGGCACCCGTCAGCACTCCCGGTGAAGCTGACAGTCCTGAAAGATTTCAAGCTTCCCCAGCAGCGGGCCTCTCATTCCCGCTGAAATGAGGGCATCAATATTCATGATCCGCTGCGCGAGCCGCCGAGATCTGAATTTAATCTAAGTCTCATACATCAGGGGCTTTAGCGAACCATAATGATGATCGCTACTCTGAAAACAAAACCCTTCCCACTGATGCCTCCGCTGTGTGCTTTTTTTGATGGGGCCTTTGTAAGGACGGCCGGGGCCACTGAGAGCCCCTCTCCCGGGGCCACTGAGAGCCCCTCTCCCGGGGCCAGGCTCAGATGGGAGGGAGCCAGGCCTTAGTTTCCCTGTAGCTGCAAGCCCTTCCGGGTCAGTGCGCCTCTCTAGAGAGCAGAGGGCCAGGGTGCAGAACCCAGCCTCAATTATTTAACAGGAAATCTGTCATTTGTTTAATGAACTGTGATTTGTCTTCGGACGGACTTGAGAGATATTTATGCTAATTTAGGCACCTTGAATGAACTTGTAACTACAGTAGCGTACCTAGCGAGGGTCATGATGGAAGCAAGGAAAATTTATCGCACTCTGCTTGTTAAGTAATAAAAGAGAGCCATGATTGGGATGCAGTGGACATGTCACACAAGGTGCCGCGAAACGTGTTTGCTACGACCGAATGTAACTGTTGATTATCAATTTTGTGGCTAAACGTTTATCTCAAAGGTAAAGAACAGTGGCGCTTGGGGGTACAGCCCATCGCCAGCACTTGACTTAAGTGCCTTAAGTGTTCTTTCTATGCTGAGATATATATATATATTTATATAAAACCTAGTGGCACTTGTTAGGACCTACTTTCTATTTTACAAAAAAAAAGCCACTTAACGAATCTTCACAAAATTTACCAAATAAATTCGACAGACACGTGAGCTGCTGTCTGGAAAGTTTAGGGGTGATCCATCAAGTGTGGGCCGAGATAAAGGGCCTGGGGGTGGGGGGAACTACAGCGTTTCCAATGTTAATTCCCTTAGGAAATTTTGAACAGCGATACCACCAAAACCACTCAATGGAATTACACCAAATTTGGCACAGTACGGTAGTTTTTTAGGTATTAAAGAAAATCCAAATTTGTACATAGGGGGACGTGAAGGATTCACAACTCCTCCTGATCCTGTGCAGAGATCTGATTGGCTGCCAGCACTTCAACATGGGAGTGTTGGCAGCCATGCTGAAGCCGAGTCCCAAACAAAATGTAAAAAATAAGAAAAGGGGCCAGGGTACAAACACCCTGACCCCTTAGCTCTGGTGGTGGGGTCCCAGAGAGACCCCTCCAGGGCAAAAAAGCATTTTTTTAAACATTTCAGCAGATGTCGTGGAGGATCCACCAAAAATTTTAAAACAAAATGCGCTGGCTCCTGTGCTTGTTTTTTTAATAAGCCCCCGGGTGGGCCATGTCCCAGGGTGTTATTGTTATTTTCATGTGGGGTGGCCGTCCCGCAGCCCCTGGGACCTCCATCTCCCCAGAGCTTTAATATAATTATATGCGGTGCGCGCGGCCCCTCCTGTAGACCTGGAAACCACCACCTGCCCGGGGCAAAGTGTCAAAAATACAAAGGGGGTCTGTAGTGGACCCCCGCAGCACCGGGGACTACCACCTCACCGGGGCTATTCTATGTTGAAGGGAGCCACTGATGACCCTGGGGACCGCCACTCCCAGGGCCGGCTCCTGCCATGTCCTAGAGGGCCCAACCCCGGGACATAGCAAACACTCCGGTCCAATGAAGAGAGAGCTGTCAAACAGCTCTCCTGTCATCGGAGCAGAGTTTCCTCTGCCTGCCTGCCCGCGGAGATGCAGGCAAGCACACAGAGAAAACTGCTATCTGTGACTGCAATGCTGGCTCCCACAGGAGGGGGGAGCCAGCTAGGAATGTGGCCGGGCCCTGGGGGAGGGGGTCCCTGAGGCCGAGATCGGCCCTGGGGAGGGGGCATGCACCTCCCCCCTAAAAAAAAAACAATTAGGCAGTGCCTCGATGGATCTGGTCCCCATGACCCAGATCGGCCTAGGGAGGGGGACCACTGCCCCCCACCTCAAAAAAATTAGGCCAGGCCTCAGGGGATGGCGTCCCTGGGGCCGAGATCAGCCTGGGGAGGTTGGCCGCGCACCCCTAAAGCCCCCCAAAAATTAAATGTTTAGTTCAAGGCGCCTGGGGATGGGATTACCAGGGCCAATAGCAGGCCCAGGAGTGGAGCCACGCAATGTTGGGTGGTTATGGGGGTTGGCCGCAGGGACTGGCCACAGTCAACCCCATCGTCCATGTATCCCCAGCGTTCCTGTAACCCCAGCATTCTTGAAACCCTTGTTTTTATTAATCGAATTTCTATGGTTTTAAAAAATTCGATTCCCTAACTATAGCGTCCTGCAACGTTTGTTTTTTTCAGTGATTTTCCATGTTTTTTACTACCCAGTTGCGACTGTTTTGCCTATACGTCGGCCGTCTGACGAATCTTCTTGAAATTTTCAAAACTAGTACTGTAGTCACTTTAGCTGCTGTGTGGAAATTTTTGGGGTGATGCGTCAAGCGGGGGCGAGAAAAAGGGGGGTCCCAAAACATGTTTCCCCCATGCAATTTCCCTTAAGGATTTTAGGCATGACTACAGCCTGAACCGCTGGATGGAATTACACCAGATTTGGCAGAGACAGTTCTTGGTCTAGAAAGAGCGCTTTTTTTATCAAGTGTAAATCCATACAATAGTTTTGGAGTTACAATTTGGAGGTTTTTCATTCTCCCACTGGTGTACCCTAAAAACGTCTCCTGGTCACTGGGTGCTGCCACAATATGGCTAAATCACGGAAGCCGAATGAAACGACCTTTGAACTGAAGGCTAAGATGGCGCTGACCTTGAAGTTGCAAAGCAGCTGCATCTGTGGATACGAGGCGCTGCTTTTCACAAAGTGACTGACACTGCACATAATAGCCCTTTCCCTAACAGGCTCTGCTGCCTGCTGCCACATAATTGCTTGTCTCCTCAGCTCGCTGAGGGTGCCTTATTGAGGTCAAGTGCAATATTTGGCCCAAGAAGCAACTCTCGAGAGACCCACAACACTAGAAAAGTGCAATTTAAATACAACACATTTCAGTCTTATTTTCTCATCCTTTCCATGCTGTGAAAGCTCAGTGGACGTGCTTCGGATAAAACCCACAAGGCTGTTTTTTCAGCATAGAAATGGTCCAGCACCTACATTTGTTTTGGCTTTGCTGTTATTCTATGGCACTATTGGCCTCTAAGCACTATTGTGGTTAAATGTCATGATTTTAAAACAGCTGGGGAGTTTAAAGGAATCTCTAAGGGCCACTTTAAGATTGCCCCATTACTTAGGGGGGCAATACTACACTTAGGCTTTGATTAAAAGTTAGTCAAATTTATTTACGGGTGTATCACTTTCAGCAAATATCCCTGCACATAAATCCGGATATCACCAAGATTTGTCCCTGGGATACCAAATACAGGTGGACTTGGAATTGTTGGCTCTAAATCCGCGTGCACTGTGCCAAATGCAGGAACATCTAGGCCTCTATTCAACCATCCAAGAAGGAGGTACATGAAAGTGGGAGGCCAGTGTGGGTGGGTGGCAAGGATTAGGAGGGCTTGAAGGTGCTACAGCTGCTGGGTCTGGTTATTGAGGTAATACAAACATTTTCCGCTGTTCCAAACTCCAAAACTCTATTGCCTCCTAATATAGTGTTTTATATTTTTTACAAATTGAACCAGTTGTTGCCTGGCATAATTTGTTCGGGGAAACGTGCAAAATTTGCAGTATGTTAATTTTCAATTTGGCTGCAAATTCCAGTTGTTACCACAAGAATGAGGTCCTAGATCATTCTAGATCCGACGTCTTTTGTGTTCGTTAGTGTAGCATAATTATTCCGACATCTTGGTTAACACTGATTAACTACAACTATTCAGTGACATAACCTAAAGAATGAACAATGCACAGAAATGTGAATGGTGTGCATGCAGCTTTGGTCCAGAGATCTTCAAAGCTCCAGGAAAAATTACGTCGTGCAATTTAAGCACCAGGACTGTTAACACTAGCAACACTGCAATTTATTGCCCTTTTGTGGCCATTTCTGGTGGTACTTTAAGGCAATTGCCCACAATGGCTTTAAGGTAACCTCAGCCCTGTCTGTGCATGGGGAAGGAGAATACTGCATTCTAGCCCCACGTGACAAGTCTACAATCGAAAATCTATTTTTTACATTCATTAAAAAAAGTAATATTAATAAAATGGTTAGAAAAACAAGTTTCTAGGAATTATTACAATTAAATAAGTCATAAGCAGACAATAGAAACTCAACTGTATTGTTGGAAAGGTTTTGATATTGCTGCTTTTAAGAGTGATTGTGCCAAAGGACTGTATAATTGGGTGTGGCTGATTTAACAAATGGTTTACTAAGCAGGTGCAGTCAGGAGGCACCATGTTTCTAGTCATGGGAATGTATTCAGGAGTTCAGTGTATTGTAGGAAATTGAGTCATCCGATCCTTGTATTAAACCAATTGACCTACCTCATCTGATAGTAACAATTTTTAAAAGGAAGGCCCAGGACTGTAAATGTGGTGTCCTGGCAACTTGAAATGATCTGGTAATCCCAGTTGGCAGCGGTGGAGTAATAGGGAAGCTGGGAGAATTCCTGACAGGTCGCGCAAGGGATAGGATAACCTAAGTTGGCACCTGTCACAGATAAGGACCAGTGCAAAAACAACATTTGCACAGGCCAACTTTTGCACCTGTTTGTGTATTCCAAAGTCAGTTAGTGTAGAAAAAAGTCATTATTTTCAAGCCTGTCTTGTCCAGCTGATAAAAACACAGAAATGTGACTTAATAAAAGTTACCAAGCAAAGCACTTATGTCTCGATGTTCACACAACAATATGAGAGTGACAACAGTTTACAGAGAAAAGTTAAGTTAATTGTGAAACAGAACAAACTCTTCACATGTAGCGCGACAGAAAACACAACAGTGGTGTAATCTCCCTTGTACAAATGCTAACCCAGTTGGATATGTTATGCAAAGGATGGTGGGTATGCAAATTTGCTTACCTCCAATTAGAAAGGGAACCTAAGATGCAGTGTTTTGTCCTTCACTTATAAGGGCCTCAGGCAGATGGCTGCCAGCAGCACACTCGCAAAATGACTCTGAATAACCACAAAAACGCTGCACGTGTCTAACTATCTTGCACAATGTTGCCTTCCCTAATGCTGTTTTGTAGTTAAAGGGACCGCATTTCAAGCTACAGAAAAACCTCAGGGGAAGTTCCTGAATAAAAGCAGGAACACATGCTTTATAGCTGGGCGAAAGTGTTGAAAGAATGCCTTTTGGCAAATTCAAGCCTACTGTTAGGTTTCATCTGTGCAAAGATATTTGTGGGGTCTTCAGTGTATGGCTGGGCCTTGCCACAAAGCCGCGGTGGATTCTCTGGAGTTGAGTTCCATTGCTAGGCCAACACAGGGTGGTTTCTTGACAGGCATTGCACTCAAGGGCGATGGACATGTTGCTCTGTAGTGCACAAGAGGGTGGTGTGTATATGCTAGCTTCATTGAGTGGTTCTAAAATGTATGTTGATGTACTATGGGACGATCATGTTAATTTGGCAGTGGCAAGTGATTCATCCTTCATAAAAATTCCCATCAGCCCCAACATAGGCATGCATAAATGATGCACTGAGTAATGGTAAAACATTATTGTTCTTAACGCAGAAGGTAACCTAAACCAAATGAACGACTACTTTACTCAACCTTTTACATTTTATTCTTGTTTATTTTTTTCATCGTAAATCATTGCACCTATACATGCCATCACTTATTTCACACACCATTTTTATTTCAAATTGATCGATGAGCTTGATCTTATGTACACCCAGCTTGCAGGCGAATTTAGGCATAACTCAGGTGCTACAAAAAATGGTTGTAGGTACATTTCAAAGTTTAATTGAATTACTCTGAAGTTTACTTTGACCATGTTTCCAAAACTTACATTTCTTCAACCTGATCTCTTCTCTCACGCCCCCTTTCATGGTGACTCTCCTAAAATATTCCCTTTTTTGTAATTACACACTTCTGGCTTCGCAAATCAACTGTAAGCTGCTCATGCATCAATTACAAAGTGAATCAACCCTCTTTGACACATTCGTAAACGTTCTGCATTCAACCCCCAGGGATTGCTTGCAAAATATCCTGGGTTAGGACGTACGTGCAAGGGCAGGCTCAGTGGAGCCCATAACTCTGGAGGTGTTAGGAATGGTAACTTCAAGGCAACACTCACCCTGGATGAGAAAAACCACGCAAGTTAACAATTGCACGTGGATAACCTACTGATTACACAAGTGCTCAGAAGACTGTAAACATGAGTGAAGAACGTAAAGGGGCCTTTGTGTGAAGAAGAAACAAGAGCAAGTCTCTTTACCCAGTCCTCTCAGTAGAAACAATCACCAACCATAATGTTTATTGAACATAGTTTAATGACGTCCGCTTTGGTTTTCACTGGATGTCCTGTGTGAGAAAGTGGGTGAATAGTTTGGGTGCATTGTAATTAACCACGAGAAACAGTGTCACTGTTCTTGATAGGTCCAGTAAAGCCATAGTAATATAAACCTGAGCTCAACCCTTGGTATCTATAGCACAGAGCAGAAAGGGTTAACTTAAGAAAATGTGTAAAGCATTTAAAAGTCCCACAACAGGTCAGGCCTCGCTATAAAAGAAGCCACAACAACTTAGAGTCCTTGGCAAGTCCAGGTGGAACAGGTCAGCTGTTCTTTTCCATGAAAGCAGACTTCTGACAGCTTTTTAGCCACTGTAGATTAACAGTAGGTCGGCCAAC
Source organism: Pleurodeles waltl (assembly GCF_031143425.1). Taxonomy (NCBI): domain Eukaryota; kingdom Metazoa; phylum Chordata; class Amphibia; order Caudata; family Salamandridae; genus Pleurodeles; species Pleurodeles waltl. The sequence continues at coordinate 925,157,215 of NC_090450.1, read as the reverse complement.
TGACCCTTGGAGTCCACTTCTTAGCCCTGGATGCAAGTGGGAGCAGGTACAACTTTTAGCATTCTCTTCACAGGTCGTAACAACTCTTCTTCTGTCTTTCGCATGTCCATCAGTGTTCTGAAGAGGGCGCCCAGAGGTACTACAGTTATACCTGCCACTGGCCTGTGGGAGGGGTGATTCCTGCCCCCTCCCTAACCAATAGTGAAAACCTTACCCACTTTAGCAGTAGCTCCTGCAAACAATCCCCCAGTGTTCCCCTCTGCCTAAAACGAAGAAGGTAGAACCTATGTTTCCCTATGAAGAGCTCCTTTTCCCACCCTACAGGTGTGGCCAGGGAAGTGAACAAACCCTCTCTTCTGGTCTCCCAAACCCAGTTCTGGGGGCTTCTCCTCTCATACTAAAATTGGTGCCTGGCTGGCTAGAAGGACAAAAGAGGAGGCTGGCCCAGGTGTGACCTACACATATGACAGAGCAGGTCCCTTTGAAGATAATTAGCTTTCTGGGCACTGCCCAGATGGTCATCCTCTCAGAGGAACAGGACACCTTCCTACCTTCCCTGACCCAAGCCCTTTTTCTCAGCTTTGAAAGCCAATCCACACCTAATCAAGGAGCTATTCAGCTCTTGGGTGACAACTGGAAGTTCAGGCAAATGAGCTTCTAGGGGCTGTAGGCAGGCAAAAGGTAACTTTTTTAAAACACCTTTTGTTAAATATTTATTACAATCCAAACTTTCCAATGAATTGGATTTGTACTAAAAAATTGAAAAAAATTGAAAACAACTTTTTATCTGATTCCTAGACTGAGGTGCCTTTATTAACTTTAATAACGTATGTTAATGCTTTGCTAGGGATACGCTACTCTGCTACAGTGAAAATAACTTTAAGAGTATTGTCGCTGTGAGGACATGTTTAACATTAAACATTTACATGTCCTACTTTTACATATCATGCACCTTGTTTTACGGGCATTTAAGGCCTATTTAAGGGTGACTTCATATTTGAAAGAAGGGGTTAGGCTTGTCAAAATGGTTTTTCTGACAGGTTGATTTTGCAGTTAAAACCTGCACAGCCAAGTTACTGGTGGCATGCCTACAGCCATGTTTTGCATTGTCACTTTAGTGGCGGCACAATGAGTGCTGTAGTCCATTAGTGACTTTTAACTCACTGGCCCTGGGTACATATTGTACCATAAAATAGGGATTTATAGTTTACAAAGTTGAAGAGTCAAAAAACCAGCAACAGAATCTAGCAAAAATGAGGGTAACCCTGGAAAAAGGGTTATTTTTCTACAGCCCGTTTAATATGCAGACATTGTAGGAAGGAGCAAGAAACATTGACAAACATTAGGTAATAAGCAAGCATACACCCCCAGGTGCAAACTGGAAAATAAGGAAATGGGGATAGAAAACTAAGGAAAATTACTGAAAGCATTGGCAGTGCTAGCTTGGGAGAACAAGGAAGTACTGTAACAGTGCTACCCTAGAATACAAGGAGTTACTGCAGCAAATAGAATTTGTGTACTATTGAAACAAAGGGTCGGTCAAAACGAAGCTTTAAATGAGGTCACTGATGACTGCGAGCTTAAGGTGAGGACTAGCTAGCACCTACTAGTCACAGGTGTGCTCATACCCAATCCTTAGCCTTTAAGATGCAGATAAGAGAGCATTGTCAACACCAGAAAGTCTCTCTAGTGGCAGATTGGGCCAGTATCTCAGTATGAGAAATATGTGTGGAATCGAGCCTTACATATTCAGAGTTTTTTTCTACATTCACTGCAATAGATTTGTATAATCTTTGTAAACGTTTATAGTTGGACATTATGCCTTATATCAACCTCAGTGGGTTTCATTAAATAGGAGACATTATTTCTTTTTACATTATGAATTTCAAGCCCATTGGGACTTTGTAGTTTTGTCTGAATAGGTAATTCCTAAAATGGTGAATTTTGGTTCTGGGTTAGCTTTGTCTATTGCCTCTAACATAAAGTCCTTTCCTGACACTGGACTATGGACTCTCCAGAGGTGTGTGATTTTGTTTTGCTGCAGAACCTAAACGCAAGTTAGCTTTGCAGGATTTCCAGATCTAAGTATAAAATAATTGCATAGACGAGAGCGTCTGTACGAAGAATCTTCTGTGTTTAGGAGTCAATGGGCAAACATGTGATTTAGTGTTGCTTCTGCTGAAAATTGCTTTGGCTTGGACCTGCCCGGGGTTGGTGTAGTCTGTTTTTCACTCTCTGACATAAATTCAATGCCTCCACTAATGACTGTGCTTGGTGCCTGCCCTTGATGGTCTGGTGGTGTCTTTCTGATGGATTCAGGGCACTACAAAAATGAGAAACCACACCTGCAGACAGCCACCGTAAATAGGCTGAGGATCCTTATCTGACCATTCAAAAAATACAAGTCATGTTGTTTCACCTGTCAGTGGTCCTGGGTCTGGTAGATCAGTAGAATAATTATTCTACTTCAGGGATCTGAGTTCAGGTTTGAATGCCAGTGAGTCCACTCTGCCTTTCATCTTTCTGTGGTGGAAAAAATTAGTCCATGGTGGGGTAAAAATAAACGTATATTTTTCATCTCCAAGACGCCCTTTGGATTGAACGTGCTCTTTAAAAATACACATTATGCTGGTACTGGGAGGATGTGAGTGGCCTAAGAAGGTATCCCTGAGAGGTGAGGATCCTCCCTATAACCACCCTGGTAAGGGTATTTTATGTAATGATACCTTAGATCAGTAGTTCTAAACCTGTGGTCCGGGGACCCCTGGGGCTCCGCAAAGCCTCCTCAGAGGGTCCGTGACTGCTTAGAAAATTAACTACTGTTAACAGATTTTTTAAGTGTATATAAATAAAGTGGCTAAATGTGCAGTTTAAAATTTTTAAATGCACTGTAAATGCCAAGAAATGTAAAATTGGAGGCTAAAAATGAAATTAATATCTTCAGATTGATTTGTGGGAGCAGTGAAGGGGCATCAAACAGAATACAGTATGGACGAAGTGTGGCTTCGAATGAATTTAGAAAAGTTACAACATTCCTGTTAAAATTATTATTTTATTTTATTTTTTTACAAATTTAATAAAATGTGTTATCATTTTTGTATGTGGTTGATGGAATGCATGTTTCTGTATTTTCTGTGCAATGTTTTGCGGTTTAAATCATCTACAATGTTTAGGCCTGGGACCCCGGCTTCCAGCGATGACTCAGTGGGGGGGACCCAGATTCCAATAATGATTTATTGGGGGTCCCTAGATTCCAGTAATGATAAATTGGGGGTCCACAGAAGTCAAAAGCTTGGGAACCACTGCCTTAGATGTTTTAATGAGCAGGCTTGTTGCAGGAGAAGCGTTTTAGTGGCGCCCCCATTGTTGACATATCTTCAGTATGTCAGGGGCTGAAAACCTTTCAGAATGTGGTACCCCGAAATGAGATGGATTGCTACCCTTTGGCTTTTTGAAAATGTGATTTCTTTCTTTTCATCCCCAGTCCCTTTTGAAAGATGTGGGGCCATTCTGGTGGACATTAGAGGATGACATTTTTGGCTTCTGTAGGACTGTTGTATTATCACACGTTCTTACAATTATGTGTCTGGGCAAGTGTGAGGAAGGAGTATTTTTGTATATGTGTGCAAGATTGTGTTGGTCAGACAGGGTGAGACAGAAACAAATCTGAGGTTATGGGAGAAAACATTTGGCTACTGTATGGCTCCTCATGATTCCCAAGCTGGCTGTGCCTCCATCTTTGTTTATCTTACATTTTGGTAATTTGTAAAGCGCTAAATGTCACCTTCTTGTCACTTCACAGCACTGATCTTTGAGCCTGTTTGTAGCACCTCCTGCCCTCGCTGGTGTCTGTTGTTATGCTAGGTGGTTGTGAACGTGCTTATCGGTCTGTTGTGTGTGATGCCAGTGCTGGAGAGTTTTGGTGATAAGGAAGAGCTGTAACCCTTCAGAAGGTCATTGGGGATTTTGCAGCCTCCTCGTGGCATTAGTGCCAGCCTCTGAATGTTTAGGTTGTGTTTTCTTTTTTGGAGGGTTGTGGTAGAGAAGTGCTTAATTTGTGTCAGTGTTTGTCAGTGCTCAGACATTCCAGTCCACCACAAGGTGGCGCAGTCAGTCTCTTTTTAAAAAAGCACACGAGTAAAGTGTTTAACAATTCAATGTACCATTACAAAAATAGTAATACGAGGGTGGTCAGGCCACTCTTACAGTTTTGGGTCACCTAGTGTCACCCGAACTGTCACATTTGTAGAACTGTAATGGTAAGCAGGTACTGTTTTTTTCTACCTTCCTTCTAAGGCCATATTTCAGAAGGTGATTCAGCTACAGACTTCTTAAGATGCTGCCGCAGAAAAATTACAAAGAAGGGTAAACTATGCCCAATATGCACATTTGAAATGCTTTAAGATGTCTTTCTGTGTGGATTTCTGAAAAAAACAGTATATTTACATACGCAAGGCCTTTAAAAAAAGGTTCAATTTTTCACACCTTAATTTTTCAGGCGTGGCACTGCTAACATTAAAAAAACCTGTAGGAAGGGGTGCTAATAAAGATTGTCACACCAGGAGATACCAATGCTGAAGCCGGCCCTGTATAGTGGGAATTGGGGAAACATCTGAACTTTCACCCTGCCCCACTAAAGATGGCTGGAGAAGCTAGGGCGCGGACCGCTGTAGGTGCGCCCCATCTTTGCTGAATTCATGGCCTCATTTGTTAAAATCTGCCCCAACTTTCAAACACAGTGCACCTCTTACGAGAACAGCCATACTGCTGCCGGTAAGCTTCTCTTCCTCACGCTCAATGAAAGCGAGAGTCTCATAAATAATTTCCGCCATGCTGAAAAAGTGAGTCACCCTTGTCCGTCCAAATAAAAGGAGCATCTGTCTGATCTGGATTATGCTGATAACGAGCTGGGTCCACCTTTCATTCAATGCACTGGAAATATCCTGCCGTGGTCACCTGCATGTCAACAAGCCCACCGGGGCCCTGCAAAAGGAGTCGCTATGCTGGTTAGCGGCTGGAGAGCACCGGGGCATCTGTATTTCTTATTCATAATGAGGGATGACGAGTTCACACATAGACGTAGCATTTAAACATTGGAAATGTTGGTGAGGCCTTAGCATGTTTACAAAGCGACTGTGAGATCTCACAGCAGATGTGACCAACTCACCCCCAGAGACCATATTCAAAATGCAGATGTGCAGAACCCCCAGGGGAATGCAGGTAAGGAAACACATTTAACTACTGAACATTTAACCTTCCTAATTTACCTGTTAAAAAGGATATATTCCAAAATAAAATGTAAATTACAAATTCCCTTTGTTTAGCTAATGTGTTATATTTATATACGTATATATGGTATGAACTATTCTCTTCATACATTGGTTTTACGGCCGTAGTGGAACAAGGCCAAAGGTGGAGTTCCTTTATAATATCATGGAACTGTGAGTGTGAGGTGAGGTTTAAGTGCATGCCTGAGGGTAATTTATTCAGTGTAACAAATGGTTACACAATCGCCCTTCCCACAAACCACTTAAATTCTTGGTGTCTTTCTCCTACATATTAAAGAAATAGTGTGTTTGCTGACCTGAAGAATAAAAGCACAATATACAGGGTGAAAATAGACAAACCCAAAAGCAGTTAGTAATTTGTTGCAAAAATACATTAGTATCAGTTTAATATAAATCAGATTAAAAAACACTGTAGCTAAGAAGGTGTCAAAACTTTGAGAGGTTCTCTATTTTTCTTTTGACCTATAACATGCAAAAGTAAACATGTTGCCATGGATTTCTCTTTTCTTCTCCTCACCTGTCGTTGTAGAAAAACAGATCAGAAGAACAAAAAGCCCATGAACGAGTGACCGCGATGGGCGTGTGGTTGGACGTGGTTAAAAGTCCACAGATAGATTACAACAAGCCAGAGCACTTGCGCGTTCGACCTAAAAAGCCAGCTCTCTCCCTTCTTTTAAACTTCAGCTGTAATCTTGGCCCAGGGCCTGCTTTCCATCTTACTTGTTGGCTCTATCAGCAGCAATTATAATGCTGCAACTCAACTGCAATAATTTATTACAGTTGAACAGCTAAATAAGTTTCATATTATAGGTAGCTAAAAATGTCAGCACCTGAATTTACTAAGGAAATGTAAGATGTGTTTTTATACAGAGATTGCATATATATAACCAGCATCTCCAGGTCATATATTATTTAAGCTTCATGCAAAGGCCATTTTTGGCTGACGACGACCTATGGCTTTTCTCATCCAATCCATAATCCGAATCAAGTCTTGCAAAACTGTATCTAACCTCCCTTGAATTAATGTCAATTTAGAGGCAAAAAGTTACAAAGATGTGAAAATATGTTTCCCATCCAGCCCTCCTTGATGCAGCCATTTTATTAATACATCTAAACAGAGACTGAATGTATTACATGTCCAGAGGAATTATGTTCCATGGATTATTTTGATTATTTGTGAAAATCAGACACATTTGTGAAATATGGATTGCAACCAATGGGAGGAAAATATATTAATTACATGAACAGTGCATTTAGTACCTCTACAGTAAATTAGTGTTCAAACACGAAAAATGACTGTAAAAATATGCAGTGGTTCCAGTAAGAAAAGTTGAACCCTTACATTTTAATAAGGTAACGAGTGTAAGGGTTAGAGAAGAGTATGTGCATTTTTAGCGTTCAGTGCACACATTTCTTACCTGGTGGCCAAGTGGCTGCCTTGAATAGGTAACATCAATTGCCAACATGAGACAACAGTGCTGTTGTTATGTCAACCTGATCAATACCTTCTTTGTAGATTAGTTAGAATTAAGAAAGAACAAAGCTTTAATTACTGCCACACAACCTTCAGGCTCTGGAACAAGACGAGTATTTATTAGAGCAGCGCTTATTTTCCATGCTGGATACTTGAGGCATCTAATTTGTGTTCTATTTTAAAGTTGAGCGGATAATCCCACGCTTCTCCTCTCTTCATTTTTAAATCATAAAAATACCATAATAACCTACTTTTAGAGGCCAGTAATCTCTCCTCCGCCAGTATTCCCAGCCAGTGGGAGTGCATAGATCGCCAGCTATATATATAAATGAAACAAATAAATGTACTGTCTTAGCAATTACTTTTAAGTCGCCCAGAATCCTGCCCTTTTCAATGTCTTTTACGTGTTGACCTCTTCTCAGTACCAACCTCCGGTGCTTTAACTAAATGATACCAAGAAAGACAATCAACAACTGATTATTTATTTGTATCATTTAGCTGTAGAGCATGAAAACGCATAATTGTAGGCATTTCGACTCCAGAAATCAAGACAGACCAAGCTGAGAAAACCGATATGAATAAAACATACTACAAGAAAAAACAATCAAAAGAGGTTTGCCTTCAGAGCTCATCCCAACACCAACTGATCTGTAATAGATAACTAATAGATGGGGTGTTTGTTCCAGTTTTTGGGGCCCAGGTGACGGGAAGCCCTGCCACCACACGGTTTTCCTTTAGACGAGGAACTTAAAGATAAAAAGAGTGGGAAATAGGTTTATTTTTTATTACCATAGATCTAGCAAAAAGATGTATGACACAAACATGGAAACCCCCTAAAGATCCACTTGGCAGATGTAGAAGCCAAAGTGCTTCTTATGGACAATTGTAAGGAAAAGGGGAGCTCACTCAAGTTTGGGATGTTTTTAAACAATTATAGCTGCCCATAACTAAACCCCATGAGAAACAAATGAAAGCCACTAGCAGATGAAGGATCAATCACCTAAATAGGCAAGCTAAAAGAGCCTAGTGGCTAAAACATATACAAGCGGAACGCTATGAAACGCCCTGCACCCCTCTGCTCTGTCCGCCCTGCCTGCCCAGCTGTTCTGGTGAGATACAGAATGAAAAGTCGATTCGAATTAATGTTTCAGGAAGCACATATCGAACACTGAGAAAATAAAAAACTATTATTGTATACCACCACAACACACAACGGGCCTGATTACGAGTTCAGCAGACGTTTTTTGCCATCTGCCAAACTTCCGACAGGGAGGTTGCCGCCATAGTTGCTACCTCCCCACCGGGCCCATTACGAGTTTTCCGCTAAGTCTGGGGATGGAAAACTGAGTTTCCGCCCGGTGGCCTAGCGGGAAACCCCCTCAGCATTGTCTCTGGCTCGTAATCGAGCCGGTGGCAATGCTGTAGGATGCAGGGTGCACCAGCACTCTTGCAATGGTCACTGTCTGCAACGCAGACAGTGAGCATTGCGATGGTGCTGGTCAGGGGGCCCCTGCACTGCCCATCCCAAGTTCTCTGCCAGCCTTTTCATGGCAGTGTTACCGCCGTGAATTCACTTGCGGAGAAGGAGGTCGTAATCCCCATGGCAGTGGTATTTGCAGCGTTGCCCTGGCGGATTAGGACCACCACAACTGTCAGACCACTGGGACAACTAATCCTGCTGGTGCTGGCGGTCCGACCGTGGCACGACTGCTATGGTCATAATGTGGTGCTCGGACAGCCGCATTAGCAGTCAATGGCCACCATAATGTGCATATGTTGAATGTTGTTATGGAGTTGTGATACACATCCTTACTGAACAAAAATGTCCTTTTTAAGCGATTTTGTAATCATAAATATCTGATAGCCACGGTGGGCCTTAGATAAGGGGAGGGGAAGAAGAGAGGCAGGATTTGGAGCCCTGCACTCACATGAGCAGATCCTCATACCTCCCCCTGGAAACAACACAAATGCTAGTGATGCTAATCCCCTTGTCCTGGCGGGAATGGAAAACACCTGATGGGCATCGCCTATGCAGGATCTTTAAGCCAGTTGTGTGTGGCTCTAGAGAGTGCATGTAGATGTGTTTACAACTCTTGTTCTATTAATGATACATTATTTCTGTATATCTGTAAGGGTACAGGCTCCAAGTAGCCTGAGAACGGGCAACGATGGGAGTTAGGGCATATGCCAATCAGTAGGTGAATATATTGGGCCTAAGCCAATACCTTCCTGAATTGTTACTCCAAGGAACAGTGTAGGGAAGGCATTCCACAATTCTTGGGGATAGACTGAGAAAACAGTTTTTTCCATTATTTGGGTAGTTTTTCTAATCAATTATTGATTTTCATTCATTTTCACTATATCTACCTAGGTTGTAAAGTTGCCCATCTATTTCATTGTACGAGTAGTGGGAGGTTAATGTGGAATGGGTGTCACCCTGGCAGGGGAGTGGGGGACACTTGGACAACAGTGTTAATACCTATTTGTTCTGGCATGGACCAATAAAGCTATTCACGGTTGTTTTGCATTGAGATTTTCTCTACATTTTAGGATTAATGTCTTTATATCTATAACCTATACGGTAAATAACCAAAAAACATTAAACTTCAAAGGGTCCTTGGAGAGAAAAACACTTCTCTATGCTGGCTGGCTTCTTAAAAATGCACCAACAATATGCATTCTGGAATGTTTTTTTGGTTTATATGATGGAGTTTGTCGGCTCGGTGTTGAGATCTGTTGTGACATCATACCCCGGATGGTCCCTTTAATTAAATGACAGCATTGCCCATTTAAGTCATCGCCTAAATCAACACCAGCTTGGCCACTGATAGTTTGAGCCCTTCGGTTTAATTTCCTTTATCTTCCTTTCACCGCCTTCTCGCAGTGGTGCGCTCTTCCACGACCTAATTACATCCATTGATAAGAAACAGACCCGATAACCCACCTGCACCGTAGCCGCAGAGAGCGAGGGGGAGCTGCGCGCGCCAGCTGCACACTGTGCCCAGAAGGCTCGCGCTAAAATGTGGCTGGCGCCGTGATTGATGGCAAAGAAACTGATATTCAAGTTATTACCGTGCCAAAGCACACTTCTTAGAGCAGCGATCCATGATAGATGACGGCGCATTCCTCACATGAATGGGAAGAAACGCCAATTTCAGTGTGTGCTGTCACCGCTGTATTGGGACATGCTTTATCTGCATCTCTCCCGGCGGCTCCGCACGCGCCTTGTCCATTCAAGATGGCCGCCGCCTTTACTTAGAAGGACGTCAAGCAAAGAGCCCATTTAAAAGTATAAACCAACAGTAGGCCCTCGCAAAATACTTGCAATAACTGAAGCCACACCATCCACCATTGAATAAAAAAAAACGTGAAATATGATTAGATGCGTATTAAGTTAAAGCAAATTAAATAGGGTAATGATAGGATGACCAGATTTTGAGGAGCAAAAACCGGGCCAGGTCAGACTTAAAAGAAGGACTAATGATCTTACTCTCACTTTTATATGTTTCCTGTCCCGTTTTTTTTCCGTAGCTTTTCGAATGTGTGCCTATACGCGGGTGTTCATATACACACACACACACATTTACAAGACTACATATATAAAATTAGCTATGGCTTGACATCCTACCTTGCACCCCCAACCCGCCCCCACCCACCTCTCTCTGTTCCCCACGCCGACTCTCTGCTGGGTGCAGACAGGAAACTGTGTTGCCTGACAGTAACATATAAATGACTTTAATTATTTAATTCTCTGTATACGTCTTTTATAGGAGAGCATACCTTTAACATGCTTTCCTAGATGATCTGAACTTTGTCCCAAAAACCGGGACAATTATTTAATGATCTGACCTTTGTCCCAAAAACCAGGACATTTATTTAAAATTAAGAGAAACGCCGGGACACCGGGACAGTCCTCTAAAAACCGGGATTGTCCGGTGAAATCCAGGACGTCTGGTCACCCTAGATAATGATGCAGTACTTTAACTCAGGGAAAAAGTGTTGTGTGAAACAAAATTAATGGCAGTCAACAGAGTACATGTTTTGACCAGGAAATATGTAAATAATCATGGTCAGTGACTAATGAATCAGGTCGAGGGGCGCTCATATGGATTATAATGACAGATCAGTAATAATTCAAAAGCCACTAATGGTTTGTCGGCCTGGTTTCTATATGTTTTACATAACCTATTTTACTAGGGGGTTGGGGTGTAAATAGAACAGCAATAATACAATTGCATTTTTGTGCTACTGTGGAAGACAGAGTCATTCATTGTTGATGAACATCATTTGGAATAGGTTGTGCTGTGCAATACATTATTTAATCAAAGTATTTCTAAAATCATTGAGATCTTTTTTGTATCAATATTTGTTAAGAATTGTTGCAAGTCAGTTGAGAACCTGGGGAGACCTATGGGGAGGTGTGTCTGTTCAATTACAACGTATATTGTTGCTTTGGGATTGCGTTGTTTTAGGTTGATGGATTCCACTATTGTATCCAAACAAAGCATACACAAATCAACAATTCACGCTTCAGGGTCACTGAAGCATCTCCCGCATAGTGAAGGGAAAATACTGAGGACACATTGTGCATATGTTCTTTGGGGAAGCTCACAGTGTTCTCAGTCAGTGCTCATGGGAAATAATCAGCAAGCGCCAGTCTACACCCTTCATAAGCTGATTTTACAAAATCTCTTCTGCTTTGTAACCTAAAGGACTTCAAAGAAAGCTTTGAAACACTTCATATTTTTGCCTTTGCTTAATGAGTTGACTACAGATTGTAAAAATGTGTTCCAGTACTTTCAAATACTGGATTGTGCAATATAACATTTCAAAGTACATCATAGAATAGGTTGACAACAGACATAAAAAGAACAAGCCCGCCACAGTCTCATAATAGGAGACTTGGAAATGGATGTGGTGTGACTTTTGGGCACCCACCCGTATGAGCTTGGGGGCTCATCCAAAGCCAGATCACCAGCATCAATGAGAGATGGCTACTGGAGGTAGGCTAGCCATAGGATTTGAGAAGAGGCACAGAAAAGTATGTAGTACGACACTCGGGCTGTCACCGTCTACCGTGCTACTATTAGCATTATTATATTCTACATTGGATGAAGACCTTCCCTCTCTGATCTTGGGCCACTGGTGGGTTGAGGTGATGAATAGCATTGTCTCTGATGTATGATTGCTTGCTGTCTTCTCTTCTTTCTAAATGTAACACACATGGCTTGCCTGTCCTATCTCTTGGTGTTTTGTGCTATGTAGCACATCTTCTTTTTGCACTCTACTTAGCTGGAAAAGATAACTCCTTGCAAGTGTCCACATCTCTCCGATGAATATTCATTTTACTAATGGTGATAGCTTGCGTATGTGCAGTCTGAAGCTGTAAACAAAGATATACATCAAAACAGCTACTCAAGTACAGTCTGAGTGCAATTTCATCACCTTCAGAGTACCTATGCATCAGCACCTGCTTCCAAAAGTGCCTAGGCTTGCAAGAATAAAAAGGACAGATAATGAATGGAATGCTGAACAATGCAAACATTCACCCCAGTCACAAAGGTGTGAGTTTAATCCATTGTTTTATTGCCCACCATGCCACCCCAGTTAGGACCCAGCTATATGTAAATCAGTCTTGACCCTGCAACCCATAGGAACAGTCCAGCCTGAAATGCCAAGAATGCCTGCATGCACACATCTTACAAAACACCGGGAAGTGTTTACTGGAAGACGGGCTTCTTTGGTGTTGCACTTAGGATGATTGATATACTTCCATGAGTAAATGTGTTTTGTGATTACTATAGTACAGGTCTTCCGTTGACCATGGACAGGCACAATTAGCAGAGGAAGTATGCAGGCCCATGCCATTGATTCTCATTTCATTTATTGAAATGTGTATAGCAATTAGGCCTCAAAATGCACATGGTAAGTATTTGTTTTGTCTATATCAGTTTCCAACAATGGATGTGTTTTCCTGATCTCCTATTTTCTAGGGCCGTTTTATATTATTGCAGTGTTTTTTACAAATATGTAATTTTGCTTGAAAAAACAGCTATAAGCCCCGATCTTCGGTTAAACAAGTAACGTATGATGGTTGACCTGATTTCCTTCATCATGCTAACTTGTTCATAGAGAAATTTACTCCATTGGATTCTCATCTGGAGTTAGTACTTTCGTCATAAATACAAGGATTTTCAATGCCACCCATCTCTAAATCAGATCCAAAGTCTGGTTAACCCACTTCACTTAACAATGACCCTTCAGTCACCTGCATCCAAGAGCTACTTGCTAGCCCCTGTCATTTGAAGCATTGATGCGTTGGAATTGACATATTTTTTTAGACATGTTTTGATTGAGTGAGTTTAATTATTTTTAATATATTCCCCTGTCGCTGGTTGCTGCAATATTAAAGGGGGCATATGGTGAATGATGTGATAATAGCTCTCAAAACCTAAACAAACATCATTCAACAGAGGAACATTCTGGAATACCTATTGTTGGTGATTGTTAGAGATAGAAGAGTGTGTAAAGATAATTGTTGTGTTGTCTGTACACTGGATGGCCCCTGTAAATTATAAATAAGATAACTTTACCCTAGATGGTAGTGTAGGCACAGGTGCTCAGACATTGGAAATCAAGGAAGATGATTATGGTTGAAGATTGTCTATTGGATGTGGTGAGAACTTAAGCCGATATCCTTAATAAGGTCATAAATCTCCAAGGTGACTTGCAATATTCTTTTAATGTACACCAGAGGGTATTTTATTCCACATAATAGATAGTCACACTTTCACCCATTCCACAAAACGCTTAAATCCTTGGCAACTTTCTTCTTTAAATGAAAGAGATAGTATGGTTTCAGACACAATGATTAAAAGTGGAATCTGTAATGTGAAATCAAACACAACAGAAAGCAGTTAGTAATTGGTTGAAAAAGTGTTAGAATCGGTTTATTGTAGCTCAGATTAAAAAACACGTAGCTAAGAATTAATAGTAACATGTAAAGAGTCTTTCTTTCCTATGATAAGCCACAGCATACTCAAATCTAAAATGCTGAAACAAATCTCTTTCTTGTACTAATGACTATTTATTTTAGAAACACAGATCATAAGAACAAAAAGTATTAGGACTGCAGCTGTAATGATGTTCTCTGACCTGCCTTTCACCTTGACTGCTAGGTTTCACAACAGGTATTATGAAGTCAACTGTAGTAAGTTATTACAGTTACGTCATTTTTTAGATTTCTCGTTAGCACAGACCATTCAATTTTTACTAAAATTAGATATATATAGTATACTTACTTATCAGGGCTTTCAGTAGTTGTGTCAGTCACAGTTTTCACCTGCTCACTAAAGCAAACTGCATTGGTACACTAGTCAGCCCACTTCAGCCATTGGCTAACTTCATGTGAGTGACAGCATTGTGTAGTTTCACCTGTAGCACAAACAAAGTAGTTCCCTGTGTGCCATAGGGCACTATTTCAATGTGTGCTTTTTGAAACAAAGCAATTTTTGCGTTTAGACATTTTTTTTTATATATCGCATTCCCTGGCAGCTTCCCCAACAAGATCATTTCACAAAAGCAGTAATGAGCAAAACAGGCATTGCCAAAGCCAATAGTCTTTTAGGTAATGCAGAACAATTGGTGTTGCCAATGCTTGTTTGTTGTGGATGAGTAGAGATGAGTAGAGATGTCGCAACTTTACTGTAAAATGGAAATTAGAGACAGGGTTTTATAGTGGGACAGCAGGCTTTTTAATATAATATATTATAATATAATATACAGTACTTCATCTGCAATTTAAGCAAAGGTTGTGCTGATATATATTACAATGCTCACTGTTTAGGAATTACAGTAACCCCAGGCAACCAAATACACGCACATAGCTTAATGGTTTTTAATAGACTACTAATGCATCTGGCAGTTCTTTAAAGCGCCATCTTTCTATTTTACATGCACCCCATGCCGCTGTCGTTGAAGCCGCTGTACAGTCCTGGCTTTGCGCCACAATCTTCTCTTCTGGGGACTGAAAGAAAATATTCAATACAGGTTTTCAGAGGAAACTGTAATTGTAAAGAATTTGCTTCAAAGTGATCCATAGCCACTTCAACCATATCCCTCCCACCTGAAATAAATATGTAGAGAGAGGAGCAAATATTGATGAGGGCTCTCATTACTAAGGCGCCAGATGCTTGTATTATTGTTTAAAGAACTTTGCCAAATGGTTTCAGAGAACTTAAAAAGTTGGCGCAAACAGTTATGTAGCTGGCAAAGGAATGCCAACTGACAAAACAACCTAACACAGTTGGCTAGGCAATGGGTAATCGTTCACCCTTATGGAGCAAGATATTTGTCAAAGACACTTGATATGGCTCACTGGCGCGGTCACAAAAACATACACAGAATCCAAGCAAGCTCAGACATAATTGGGCCTTACAGTGGCTCTCTGTTAAACCAATAGAAACTGTCACTAAACACTACTCAAAACTGGCCTGTTGTTACAGAGACCAGTCATAACACAATTATATCAAGCGACAAAACCCAAAAGTGCATACTTTGGACTACTGAGAGCACAACAAGGACATACAAATGGCATGAACATGCTACACAGGTGTTGGGAACATAATGGCGATATGGACCGATTCTAAGATGGCTCACCTGATTGTCACCTCCTCGTCGCAGTCTTTACTTCATGAGATGAGCCCACGTCCACCAGCTTGCTGCTTAATCCAGCCATCATTTTCTTAAATTTGAGGGCTTCCCTCCTAGAAAATAACTATCTCTTCACCTCACCCCTCTTCACCTCACCTCCAAGATCATTTTGTTTGTCTCCGGTCTGCCATTTGTGTCATCAAAGCAAAAAGCTAAAAAAAAAGCCCAAAAGGCTAGCACGATCTCCCACAACACATCAGAGCCACCTCCTCCCTTCCTGACTTTCGCAAGACGCTGAAGACCTGGATTTTCGAGTAAGCTCCCAGGGCTGGCCTCAAACACCTGCTACAGACCCTCTGGATACCCTCCTGGATGATTAACACACTATAAAAACACTGATAACATAACATAACAGAGAGTTGAAGACCAACGCTTGATTATTAGGTGTAAAAACTGTGATGATGGACACGGGTCAAGGGGCAATAGCCAGGTTACGCCCACTAGTCTTTATGCCCCTGCATCCCAATGTTACTGCCCAAAGTTGCCAAATGCTCAGGTTGCTGCATACCAAGGGTCCTGATTCCGACTCTCCTCTTTCTTCCATCATCATGGGCTTCCTGTCTCATTATCTCACTCTTGAAGGTTCTTTTTCATCCTGTCTTTTTCCTGTCTTTCTCTTCCTCCCCGTTTCCATTTCCTCCTTTTTTCTCTCTTACATTAGGCCAAAGTCCGATGATGAAAATTAAGCCCCTATGCCCTCTGCTTGCAACCACCAGCACAAATTAAGCACTGCATGTTGTCATAGTTCTTATGATCCAACGTCACTGCTGGTAATAACTGAGTTTTTCATCTTCTTTCAACTGATCCAACTAGATAGTATAGACAGAGCAGGTCATGGCAGTGGAGATATAGTTACACCCATATTTTTTTCTTTCATATGAAGGGATTATTTAAAGCAATTGTTACATATATATGTGTGTTTGTGTGTGTATTTTTATATATATGGGTATATATGTGTGTATATATATATATGTGTGTGTGTATATATATATATATATATATCTATATATATATATATGTATGTATATATACATATATATGTATGTATGTATATATATATATATACCAAATGAATGACACATTCACATAGAACGATTGTTAAAGGCTACCATTTACAGAATATCCTGAAATTCTGTCATGGGTCCATCAAACTGAACAACGTTGGACTCCATTGAATTAAAGAACATTGAAGCTCGTCAGGCTTTAGGGGAGGTCCCCCCACTCCACGACAGTGGGGACTCCGCAGTGGAAGCATGTGTCTGCAGTGATGAATGTCTCTTGGCTCTGGAGAAGGTAGGTGTCCGCCTGATAAGGGGGTGATAGACAGCGGTGCGGTTTTCTGGAGCTGTGGTTCGATTGAAAAAAACCTGCTTTCTCAAGTGATGTACATCGATTTGTGCAGCTATTTCTGGCCATTAAACGAAACCAGCGCCGGTTCCCTCTGCAAAGTGCAGGAGATGATCGAAGCGACCAGTTCTTTAGAAAAAGCACTGTGTCCTTTAACAATGTTTGTGAATGTTGTGTGACTTTTGCTTGTGTCAACACAGAAGGCCTGTCCATACTGCGCCAGAACCAATATAGGAATCCTGCCCAAATTACACTAGAACCAACACAGGAATCCTGCCCAAATTATACTAGACAAACAGAGGAATACTAGACCAACACAGGAACCCTACCCACGTTATACTAGACAAACAGAGGAATACTAGACCAACACAGGAATACTAGACCAACACAGGAATACTTCCCATATTATACTAGACAAACAGAGGAATATTAGACCAACACAGGAATCCTACCCACAATATACTAGACAAACAGAGGAATACTAGACCAACACAGGAACCCTACCCACGTTATACTAGACAAACAGAGGAATACTAGACCAACACAGGAATACTAGACCAACACAGGAATACTTCCCATATTATACTAGACAAACAGAGGAATATTAGACCAACACAGGAATCCTACCCACAATATACTAGACAAACAGAGGAATACTAGACCAACACAGGAACCCTACCCACGTTATACTAGACAAACAGAGGAATACTAGACCACCATAGGAATACTAGACCAACACAGGAATACTTCCCATATTATACTAGACAAACAGAGGAATACTAGACCAACACAGGAACCCTACCCACGTTATACTAGACAAACAGAGGAATACTAGACCACCATAGGAATACTAGACCAACACAGGAATACTTCCCATATTATACTAGACAAACAGAGGAATACTAGACCAACACAGGAATACTAGACCAACACAGGAATCCTACCCTCAATATACTAGACAAACAGAGGAATACTAGACCAACACAGGAATCCTTCCCATATTATACTAGACAAACAGAGGAATACTAGACCAACACAGGAACCCTACCCACGTTATACTAGACAAACAGAGGAATACTAGACCAACACAGGAATACTAGATCAACACAGGAATCCTACCCACGTTATACTAGACAAACAGAGGAATACTAGACCAGCACAGGAATACTAGACCAACACAGGAATCCTACCCACGGTATACTAGACAAACACAGGAATACTAGACCAACCCAGGAATACTAGACCAACACAGGAATCCTTCCCATCTTATACTAGACAAACACAGGAATACTAGACCAACACAGGAATCCTACCCACATTATACTGGACAAACAGGGGAATACTAGACCAACCCAGTATTACTAGACCAACACAGGAATCCTTCCCATATTATATTAGACAAACAGAGGAATACTAGACCAACACAGGAATACTAGACCAACACAGGAATCCTACCCACATTATACTAGACAAACAGAGGAATACTAGACCAACCCAGGAATAGTAGACCAACACAGGAATCCTTCCCATATTATACTAGACAAACAGAGGAATACTAGACCAACACAGGAACCCTACCCACGTTATACTAGACAAACAGAGGAATACTGACCTACATAGGAATACTAGACCAACACAGGAATACTTCCCATATTATACTAGACAAACAGAGGAATACTAGACCAACACAGGAATACTAGACCAACACAGGAATCCTACCCACAATATACTAGATAAACAGAGGAATACTAGACCAACACAGGAATCCTTCCCATATTATACTAGACAAACAGAGGAATACTAGATCAACACAGGAACCCTACCCACGTTATACTAGACAAACAGATGAATACTAGACCACCATAGCAATGCTAGACCAACACAGGAATACTTCCCATATTATACTAGACAAACAGAGGAATACTAGACCAACACAGGAATATTAGACCAACACAGGAATCCTACCCACAATATACTAGACAAACAGAGGAATACTAGACCAACACAGGAATCCTTCCCATATTATACTAGACAAACAGAGGAATACTAGACCAACACAGGAATACTAGACCAACACAAGAATCCTACCCACGTTATACTAGACAAACAGAGGAATACTAGACCAACACAGGAATACTAGATCAACACAGGAATCCTACCCGCGTTATACTAGACAAACAGAGGAATACTAGACCAACCCAGGAATACTAGACCAACACAGGAATCCTTCCCATATTATACTAGACAAACAGAGGAATACTAGACCAGCACAGGAATACTAAACCAACACAGGAATCCTACCCACGTTATACTAGACAAACACAGGAATACTAGACCAACACAGGAATCCTTCCCATATTATACTAGACAAACACAGGAATACTAGACCAACACAGGAATCCTACCCACATTATACTGGACAAACAGGGGAATACTAGACCAACCCAGGAATACTAGACCAACACAGGAATCCTTCCCATATTATATTAGACAAACAGAGGAATACTAGACCAACACAGGAATACTAGACCAACACATGAATCCTACCCACATTATACTAGACAAACAGAGGAATACTAGACCAACCCAGGAATAGTAGACCAACACAGGAATCCTTCCCATATTATACTAGACAAACAGAGGAATACTAGACCAGCACAGGAATACTAGACCAACATAGGAATCCTGCCTATATTATACAAGGCCAACACAGGAATCCTGTCCACATTATACTAGACCAACAAGGAATCCTGCCCACATTATACTAGACAAATAGAGGAATACTAGACCAATACAGGGATACTAGACCAACACAAGAATCCTATCCACGTTATACTAGACAAACAAAGGAATACTAGACCAACACAGGAATACTAGATCAACACAGGAATCCTACCCACGTTATACTAGACAAACAGAGGAATACTAGACCAACACAGGAATACTAGACCAACACAGGAATCCTTCCCATATTATACTAGACAAACACAGGAATACTAGACCAACCCAGGAATACTAGACCAACACAGGAATCCTTGCCATATTATACTAGACAAACACAGGAATACTAGACCAACACAGGAATCCTACCCACATTATACTGGACAAACAGGGGAATACTAGACCAACCCAGGAATACTAGACCAACACAGGAATCCTTCCCATATTATATTAGACAAACAGAGGAATACTAGACCAACACAGGAATACTAGACCAACACAGGAATCCTACCCACATTATACTAGACAAACAGAGGAATATTAGACCAACCCAGGAATAGTAGACCAACACAGGAATTCCTCCCATATTATACTAGACAAACAGAGGAATACTAGACCAACACAGGAATACTAGACCAACACAGGAATCCTACCCACATTATACTAGACAAACAGAGGAATACTAGACCAGCACAGGAATACTAGACCAACATAGGAATCCTGCCCATATTATACAAGGCCAACACAGGAATCCTGTCCACATTATACTAGACCAACAAGGAATCCTGCCCACATTATACTAGACAAATAGAGGAATACTAGACCAACACAAGAATCTTACCCACGTTATACTAGACAAACAGAGGAATACTAGACCAACACAGGAATACTAGACCAACACAGGAATCCTACCCACGTTATACTAGACAAACAGAGGAATACTAGACCAGCACAGGAATACTAGACCAACACAGGAATCCCAACCACGGTATACTAGACAAACACAGGAATACTAGACCAACACAGGAATCCTTGCCATATTATACTAGACAAACACAGGAATACTAGACCAACACAGGAATCCTACCCACATTATACTGGACAAACAGGGGAATACTAGACCAACCCAGGAATACTAGACCAACACAGGAATCCTTCCCATATTATATTAGACAAACAGAGGAATACTAGACCAACACAGGAATACTAGACCAACACAGGAATCCTACCCACATTATACTAGACAAACAGAGGAATACTAGACCAACCCAGGAATAGTAGACCAACACAGGAATCCTTCCCATATTATACTAGACAAACAGAGGAATACTAGACCAACACAGGAATACTAGACCAACACAGGAATCCTACCCACATTATACTAGACAAACAGAGGAATACTAGACCAGCACATGAATACTAGACCAACATAGGAATCCTTCCCATATTATACTAGACCAACAAGGAATACTGCCAATATTATACAAGACCAACACAGGAATCCTGCCCACATTATACTAGACAAACAGAGGAATACTAGAACAACACAGGAATACTAGACCAACACAGGAATCCTACCCACATTATACTAGACAAACAGAGGAATACTAGACCAACCCAGGAATAGTAGACCAACACAGGAATCCTTCCCATATTATACTAGACAAACAGAGGAATACTAGACCAACACAGGAATACTAGACCAACACAGGAATCCTACCCACATTATACTAGACAAACAGAGGAATACTAGACCAGCACATGAATACTAGACCAACATAGGAATCCTTCCCATATTATACTAGACCAACAAGGAATACTGCCCATATTATACAAGGCCAACACAGGAATCCTGTCCACATTATACTAGACCAACAAGGAATCCTGCCCACATTATACTAGACAAATAGAGGAATACTAGACCAATACAGGGATACTAGACCAACACAGGAATCCTGCCCATATTATACTAGACCAACAAGAAACCCTGCCCATATTATACAAGACTAACACAAGAATCCTGCCCACATCATACTAGACAAATAGAGGAATACTAGACCAACACAGGAATACTAGACCAACACAGGAATCCTGCCCACATTATACTTGCGCCCACACAGGAATCCTGCCCAAATTCTACTACAGTCAACACAGGAATCCTGACCATATTCTACTACAGTCAACACAGGATTCCTGCCCAAATTATACAAGACCAGCACAGGAATCCTCCCATATTATGCAAGACCAATATGGAATCCTACCCGTATTATACTAGACTAACATGGGAATCCTACCCATATTGTACAGAACCAACACAAGAATGCTGTCCAAATTATACAAAACCAGAACAGGAATCCTGCCCATGTTATGCAAGACCAATATGGAACCCTGCCCGTATTATACTAGTTCAGCACAGGAATTCCATCCATACTATACAAAACCAACACAAGAGTGCTGCCCATATTATACCAGACCAGACAGACCGGGAATCCTGCCAATATTATATAAGACCAGCACAGGAATCCTGCCCATATTATACTGGACCAACATGGGAAGTCTGCCTATATTTAACTAGACCAACACAGGAATCCTGCCCACGTTATACCAGCACCCACACGAGAATCCTGCCCAAATTCTACTAGAGTCAACACAGGAATACTGCCCAAATTATACAAGACCAGCACAGGAATCCTGCCCATGTTATGGAAGACCAATATGGAATCCTGCCCATATTATACTAGACCAGCACAGGAATTCCACCCATATTGTGCAAAACCAACACAAGAATGCTGCCCATATTATCCCAGACCAAACCGAGAATCCTGCCAATATTATATAAGACCAGCACAGGAATTCTGCCCACATTATACTAGAAACAGCACAGGAATCCTGCCCATATTAGACTACAGCCAATACACGAGTCCTGTCCGTAATATACAAGACCAATACAGGAATCCTGCCCCTGTTATACTAGACCAACATGGGAATTCTGCCCATATTTAACTAGACCAACACAGAAATCCTGCTTTATATACAGCCAACACAGGAATCCTGCTTTATAAACAGCCAACACATGAATCCTGCTTCATACTTCAGCCAACACAGGAATGCTGTCCATAGTATACTAGACCAACACTGGAATCCTGCCCACATTATACTAGAGCCAACACGGGAATCCTGCCCAAATTCAACTAGAGTCAACACAGGAATTCCGCCCATATTATACTAGAGCCAACACAGGAATCCTGCCCAAATTATACAAGACCTACACAGGAATCCTGCCCATGTTATGGAAGACCAATATGGAATCCTGCCCATATTATACTAGACCAACACAGGAATTCCGCCCATTTTACACAAAACCAACACAAGAGTGCTGCCCATATTATAAAAGACCAAACCGAGAATCCTGCCAATATTATATAAGACCAGCACAGGAAACCTGCCCATATTATACTGGACCAACATGGGAAGTCTGCCTATATTTAACTAGCCCAACACAGGAATCCTGATTTATACTTCAGCCAACACGAGAATCGTGCCCATATTATACTAGAACCAGCACAGGAATCCTGCCCATATTAGACTACAGCCAACACACGAGTCCTGCCCATAATATACAAGACCAAACGGGAATCCTGCCTCTGGTATACTAGACCAACATGGTAATCCTGCCCATATTTAATTAGACCAACACAGAAATCCTGCTTTATAGACAGCCAACACAGGAATCCTGCTTTATAAACAGCCAGCACATGAATCCTGCTTCATACTTCAGCCAACACAGGAATCCAGCCCATATTATGGAAGACCAATATGGAATCCTGCCCATATTATACTAGACCAACATAGGGATCCCTTCCATGTTGTACAAAACCAACACAAGAATGCTGCCCATATTATACAGGACCAGCACAAGACTCCTGCCCATATTATGCAAGACCAACATGGAATCCTGCCCATATTATACTAGAACCAGCACAGGAATCCTGCCCATATTATACTGGACCAACATGGGAATTCTGCTTATATTTAACTAGACCACCACAGGACTCCTGCTTTATACTTCAGCCAACACAAGAATCCTGCCCATATTAAACTACAACCAGCACAGGAATCCTGCCCATATTATACTAGACCAACACTGGAATTCTGCCCATATTATACAAAACCAACATAAGAACGCTGTCCATATTATACTAGATCAAACCAAGAATCCTGCCAATATTATATAAGACCAACACAGGAATCCTGCCCATATTATATTGGACCAACATAGGAATTCTGCTTATATTTAACTAGACCAACACAGGAATCCTGCTTTATATTTCAACCAACACGAGAATCCTGCCCACATTATACTAGAGCCAACACGGGAATCCTGCCCAAATTCAACTAGAGTCAACACAGGAATTCGGCCCATATTATACTAGAGCGAACACAAGAATGCTGCCCAAATTATAAAGGAACAGCACAAGAATCCTGGCCATGTCATTCAAGACCAATATGGAATCCTGCCCATATTATACCATACCATCACTGGTATCCTGCCCATATTATATTGGACCAACATGGGAATTCTGCTTATATTTAACTAGGCCAACACAGGAATCTTGCTTTATATTTCAACCAACACGAGAATCCTGCCCACATTATACTAGAACCAGCACAGGAATCCTGCTTTATAAACAGCCAACACATGAATCCTGCTTCATACTTCAGCCAACACAGGAATGCTGTCCATATTATACTAGACCAACACTGGAATCCTGCCCACATTATACTAGAGCCAACACGCGAATCCTGCCCAAATTCTACCAAATTGTACAAGGCCAACACAGGAATCCTGCCCGTATTATACTAGACCAACATAGGAATCCCTTCCATATTGTTCAAAAACAACACAAGAATGCTGCCCAAATTATATAGGACCAGCACAAGAATCCTGCCCATATTATGCAAGACCAATATGGAATCCTGCCCATATTATACAAAACCAACATAAGAATGCTGCCCATATTATACTGCACCAACGTGGGAATTCTGCTTATATTTAACTAGACCAACACAGGAATCCTGCTTTATACTTCAGCCAACACTAGAATTCTGCCCACATTATACTAGAACCAGCACAGGAATCCTGCCCATATTATACTACAGCCAATACACGAGTCCTGTCCATAATATACAAGACCAATACAGGAATACTGCCCCTGTAATACTAAACCAACATGGGAATCCTGCCCATATTTAACTAGACCAACACAGAAATCCTGCTTTATACTTCAGCCAACATGAGAATGCTGCCCATATTATACAAGAACCAGCACCAGAGTCCTGCCCATATTATACTAAACCAACACTGGAATCCTGTCCATATTTAACTAGATCAATAAAGGAATCCCACTTTATACTACAGCCAGCATGGGAATCTTGCCCATATTTACTACAGCGAACACAGGAATTCTGCCCATATTATACGAGATCAACATGGGAAAACTGCTAATATTAAAATCCTGCCCTTGTTATGCGAGGCTCAGTGTATAAATCTTTCCAGTACCATACTAGAGCCAACATTGAGTCGGCCCAGGATTTATTCCTATTCTGTTCCAGAGGCTAAATGGGAATCCTGCCCAAACTGTGCGAGAGCCACCACAGGAATCCTATCCATATTATACTAGAGTTGGTGCTGGAGTCCTGTACTAATAAATGGCGGCTGGAGTCGGGGCAAAGTGGTGGGGCACATAACATAAAAGACACACCAAAAAAAACTTGCCTGCCGCATCGCCACCAGTTTGCCGCTCTTCTGTGTCTCTCATTGAAGGCACAGGCTCCCATCCTTCGGACAATCCTAATGCCGCTCTCATGCTGCTTGCAGCATGAGAGCGGCATCAGGATTGGTATGATCACTCTCGATTTGCCTTCCCAGGCAGACTGGGAGACTGTGCCCGCTCTCTCCGACCCATCAACACACTGCCAGGTTGGAAACAGCTCAGTGCGCATGTGTGTTGGGCCATTCTGAGCCCGCCGGCCAAACATACATGCATACTGAGGGGAGTACACTTACCACTCCTCTTGGTGCTGGCCCCGCCCCCGAAAAAACAAAACAAAAATACATAGTTTATTATCGTGTTATTTTTCAAGTTTGCAGCTGTTGCTGCTAATTGGAGATGGGGGGGCGACGCTCCTCCACAATAGCGGAGGAGTCTCTGCTGGTAATAATACCTTAGCACATATGAGAATCCTGTCCATATTATTGTAGATGTACCTCACTAAAGGGGGATTAAGGGATGCAGGCTGTACCTGTTTGTACATCTGAAGCGCTCCCATGGTTCTAGGGGTTTTAGCCAAAAAGGTAGAATCCCTCTACTGATGTAATAAGGAGGAGGGCCCTGTGATGAAGCATGGCACCTCTGGATGGGTGAGGGCTTTCGGCCTATAAGGATTTTGACCATGGAACATAGGTCACTTAGGCTTGGGACATTCGTATTCAGTTCTCTTTGGAATATTCCCCTGGGCACTCTGTTATATATGTGCATGTTATTCTAGAGCCAACATGGGAATCCGCTCAAATGGTTCTACAGCCAGTTAGGTAATACTGCCTATATTATACAAGAGTCTACACGGGAATCCTGTCCATATTATACAAGAGTCTAAGCGGAAATCTTGTCCATATTATACAAGGGCCAGTCCAGGAGTCCTGCATACAAGAACCAACAGGGAAATCAAGTCTATATTATCCAAGAGCCAAAACATGAATCCTGTCCATATTATACGAGGGCCAATCCAGGAGTCCTTCCCATATTATACAAGAGCCAGCACGGGAATCCTGCCTATGTTATACAAGTAAAGTAAATATTATATGGTCAAAACCAGGGGGAAGTATTCCTAGACTTCCACTGTAAAATAATGATTAGATAATTATGTATGTCCAATCTATGTTGCTTTAGTTGTGTTTTATTTCTTTTTACTTCTTTATGAAAGATTTTCAGCAGCATGTATTATACAGCTTTTGGAACGAGAAATAATTTTTACTTGCAGTGGTAGGTGCTCCTAATAATAAAAACACAGTGAAAGTGAATATTGTGAGGAAAAGTGATAGTGATATATACAATATGTACAGAAGGTGGTTTAAGAACAATATGGACTTCTAACGGCTCCGTCAATCCAGGAAGCCCTGAAGTCACATCAAATTTCTTTACAATTTAATCCACATTCAAAATCATGTCGACGTTTCGACCCCATATGTAGAAATAAATCAATAGTGTGTCATCATCAGGACTGGGGATATTCTGTTCGGTAGCACCTATGGTATCCAGTGAAGGATCAAGGTCTTCTAGTCAGGTACGTCTTCATAGTCAAGGGTTCAATATAAATCGTCGTTGATTTGCTGAAGCCTGATCTAAGGCTCTTTAATCAGGAAGTGCAGTTCTCAGTAAGATACTGTCTATGTGAATCAATCATAACCAAGCCGTGCACTAATGTGGGCTGGAGGCTCACGGTATTTGACTTATTGGTCTGTGGGCGTATACTCGTGTCGCCGGGATCAAGGATTTCCGAAAATTCATGCATGAATGACGTACCTGATTAGAAGACCTTGATCCTTCACTGGATACCATAGGTGCTACCGAACAGAATATCTCCAGTCCTGGAGATGACCCACTATTGATTGATGTCTACATATGGGGTCGAAACGTCGACATGATTTTGAATGTGGATTAAATTGTAAAGAAATTTTATGTGACTTCAGGGCTTCCTGGATTGACGGAGCCATTAGAAGCCCATATTGTTCTTAAACCACCTTCTGTACATATTGTATATATCACTATCACTTTTCCTCACAATATTCACTTTCACTGTGTTTTTATTATTAGGAGCACCTACCACTACAAGTAAAAATTATTTATTGTTCCAAAAGCTGTATAATACATGCTGCTGAAAATCTTTCATAAAGAAGTAAAAAGAAATAAAGCACAACTAAAGCAACATAGATTGGACATACATAATTATCTAATTATTATTTTACCGTGGAAGTCTAGGAATACTTCCCCATGGTTTTGACCATATAATATTTACTTTTGTTCATCACCCTGGTCAAAAGGGTTAGAGGGTATTGCCTTGTTGCCTTATACTATGTTATACAAGAGCCAAAAGAGGAATCCTGTCCATATTACACAAGAACCAACCCAGGAGTCCTGCCTATATTATACAAGAGCCAGCACGGGAATTCTGCCTATGCTATACAAGAGCAAAAAGAGGAATCCTGTCCATATTACACAAGAACCAACCCAGGAGTCCTGTCCATATTACACAAGAGCCAGCACGGGAATTCTGCCTATGTTATACAAGAGCCAAAAGAGGAATCCTGTCCACATTACACAAGAACCAACCCAGGAGTCCTGCCCATATTATACAAGAGTTATTGTAGAAAGTTAGGACATCTGGTCCTGTGCCACCTGCATGCCTTCAAGGCCGCTTCAGATTCCTTAGGCCCAGAAATTGATGTCTTCAACAATGGTTTGAGGGGACAGTAGGAATTTGGAAGTTTTATTTCAGCTTACTATCTTCTAGGCATTATTGCAGTACTTTCTTTTGTTGAGCTCCTGCAGTGGGCAGAAGACTTTTGTCTGTGTTCTATTCTCTTTTTCTGGACTTTATGGAGGGAGCGATCAGCGATAGGTCGGAGTTGTATTGTGCCAGGGGTGTACAAAGTTAGACCAGGAGGGCCGGATGATGCCATATTTTCAGGATAATTACTGAATTTGTATGTGAGTTGCACATGGACTCTTCATATTCAACATTATCTCACAATGAAGATGCATTTAAGTGCTTTGCAAAGGCATTAGAGAGCTTTATTTACAGGAAATACACTAATCCATGGAGCCCAGAGTTAGTTTCTAGTGCTGGTTGTAAGTTCGTCGTATGTTAAGCGACACTAGAGGTTGCTAGTCCGATTTGTTTCATGCTATATATAGTCTAGGAGTTGTTAATTGTAACTTGTTAATGGATGCAGAGATTTCAGTTATAATTCCCCATGCATGACAGTGTCCTGTGTGATTTGCTGCTGAATGGGAAGCTTGCATTCAATAATGTGTTCTCTGTCATAACTAGTTGTCCTAGAGCACTGTGAAATCATGTGCATTAGTCTCAAATCAGACATAGATCCAGCCCTCCTTGACTTATATTGAGCATCCCTATATTCTTTGATGGTTGTTTGGAAGTGCATCACCCCAGCTTCCAGTGCAATATCCGTAGAGGACTGAGTATTTCTCTAGAATGTATTTATTTGATAAAGCACTGGCTGTTACACTGGAAGGGGTGCCTTGGAGCTACAAGCTTCTAACCTTTACCCCCTGTTTGCATTGAACACTGACACTTTCCAACACCTATATGCTCCCACCAATCTTGTTCGTTTAAATGTTTTATTGTTGGTACTTTATATCTTAGGTTATTAAAGTCTCCGAGTATTTCTGTAAATTGCCTAATCCTTATTTTTTGGGGCAGGTAAAGCGTTGAAAGTCCAATACCCCTCTGGAACTGCAGAGGGCAGTATGCTGCTCATGGCACGAGACTTCAGGTCCCTATTGCTTCAGTACAATTATTTAGTTTCTGGTCAAGGAGCCTCACTCGATGCCCCATGAGCAGGGCCACTGGAATTATGTCATTCTGCCGCTGTGGCATTTTCCACATAAGTATGGATTTGCGCATTTACAATATAACCCATCATCTTCTGCAAAATCTGCAGATTGTAACAAACAAAAAATCTATCTTAAATGGATCAAAAGTTACTAAAATCACTGTAGCATGGTTTATTGTCCAGTATAAGGCCCTTTGCAAAATTTGACTGGTCACCCCTCGGTTGTTCATTGCTGTATCTGGATGTTGAATAAGTACTTAATGAGGTTAAACATTTGCCCATACACTGTAATGTTTCAAAATGACCAAATACTGAAGTAATCCTATAGGATGTGCTGCATTACACCCCATAGTTTGTCCTTTCCTTTCATGTAATTTACTAAACCCTGCTGGATCATTTGGATCAATCCTACCACATAATTCCAGGGCCCCTTTAGGAGTTTCTGCCACAGGGTCAGTCATGAGATAGCCTGTGAAGGCAAACTCAGGGCAATCTAGAGTTCACAGGAACAGTGGGGGAAAAAGGGTCCCCACAAACCGGGAGAGGCACTCTCAACTACCAAAAGGGACAGGGTCAAATATATATCCAAATTACAAATGGTACCCTTTTGTGCATCTAACTAAAATGGGATTCAGTTTACACACCCAGAGCAAATGACAATGCACCAAAAACACTAATTTATACAATTAAAAGCCATACATATCCACTCATTTAAAAACATCCACTCTATACTACCTTATGTAGAGAAATATCTGCATTTATTTTATACAGTCAATTTGTATATTTTACATGCAGTCATAAATATTAAAAAGCATGTCGCATATTGATCAACTAATCATACTCCTTCGTAATTCTGTGATTAGATCACATATCCCACATATAGATTAAAACACAGAATCCCACGATTTATAACAATCTCCATGCAAACAGAAATACAACGGTGCTATTAAAAAAAAATACTATCTGTGACAACATATATGAAAAACAAAAATGACATACAAATATGACAGTATTTAAAAAATATTGTTAATGTAATTTTTGGTTTTCATATGTGTAATTTTTTTTAACAAAATATTGAATTTCTTTTTGCATGGGGATGGTTCTAAATTTTGGGATTATGTGTTTTAATAATTAAATAAATAAATGCCAAGTGTTACATGTTGTTCATATACAAGGGTTTCAGAATCATTGTACGTTTTAGGATAGACTCAAGGCCAGAGTTGTTTGAAACGCAGCTGCATTTTCCGAGAAGATATAAAGTAAAAAGCAAAGATTATGGTGAAACTTTCTGGTGCACGGTGGCTTTTTCTTCAAACACGGAATTATTGTGAATTTCTGTGTCATTTTCCTGTTCTGCAAAAGTGCTGAATAGAAGGCACGGGACTAATTTGAGGAAACAAATGTATTGCATTTGAGGCAATGTACAGCGCCGGTAAATGAGCCTTAAAGTGTAAACCCAGATTAGGAGGGAGTTAAAACATTTTTAGTGAGATCCAATCTAATTGTTCAAATAGGCTATGATGAAAATCAGAGGTGCTCTAGGGATGTTGTGAATACAGTTTGCAGTAAAAATGTACTGGTGAAAAAGTTGTGGTATGTACAAGTTGTGTCATCAATGTAGTAAGCAAACAATATTCATTAAAAAAAAAAGTAATCTTACATTACAGTTACAGTAAGGCGCAAGGGTTAGAGTAAATGATGGGGTTAGGTTTCAGCTAAGGTTTAGGCAGGGCCATTGTGGCAGGGATCACTAAATAATGCGGCAAGAAAAAGCAAATTATGCGGCATATAGTATTACCTCATTTTGTAATTTTTGCACATGATAATACTGCCTGGTCAAGAATTTCACTTCATTTGGTACCAGTTTCTCAACCAAATACATAAATGACAACTGAAAGATGACCAGTTAACCTTTACGAGGGGGCCTTCCACTTCGTGTAAACATGTTACCAGGTTTTTAGTAATTTGGATCTGTTTGAGATAGAAACTTTTTTTTTAAGTCTGCATATTATGCAGCAGATGATGGATTGTGTCAACTGCGGCGAAGTCCATATTGATGCATAAAAGGCTGTGGCCACAGAATAGCGTGAGTCCAGTGGCCCTGGGTTTAGGACAATATGGTTTAGATGTTTGAGGGTTGTTTTTTTGTTGTTGCATTTTTCATGCACAAATTCGACCAAATGATACTGGAGCGCTTTACACGAGCACCAGCTGCATTTCACTAGGTGACATTAATTATTTTAGGCTCAGGGAGATTAAGTGATTTTCCCAGAATCCCAAAATGTTG
The DNA here is from genome assembly GCF_031143425.1 of Pleurodeles waltl. NCBI lineage: Eukaryota > Metazoa > Chordata > Amphibia > Caudata > Salamandridae > Pleurodeles > Pleurodeles waltl. The sequence continues at coordinate 925,125,749 of NC_090450.1, read as the reverse complement.
GGGCGACGCAGAAACGCGAACCTGTTTCAGTCCAAAGTTGGCCGCTCTGGCCGCAATGCCACATCCTCTCCCCAGAGTTACGGCTAGTATTTAAGGTAAGGGTTGGAGTAAGGAATGGAGATGGGGTTGGAATTGGGATGAGTGATGGGGCTAGAGCGAGGTTTAGGATTATGGTTACACAGTGTATCAACCATCCATTACCTGGCTACCTCCCCTATTGCTCGTTAACTTTATTGTTGCCTTTGACCCTGAACAGCACTCCACTGCATTTTGGCTAGGTTCACCCTATACAAATACCTTATACATATATATTTACGCGTTGGTTACACAGCGGGATTAGGGTCAGAGTAATGGACATGTAAGGGATTGGGTTATGGTTGGCGTTAGCTTTAGCGTAAATGTAAGAGATGGAATCAGGGTTAGAAGTATAGGGTTAAGATAATGTATTCAATGTTGTTCTACTTGAGGCAGGCTAAGCAATGTTGAGGCAAGAGCACTATACAACTGGTTGAAAAATGATAAAAGCATTAATTTCTTTACCTCTACATTTTAGGTCTGGCTGGACAGTGCAGGTGTCTCCATTACACATTGTTACTCCACTCAGAGGAGCACGTATCCCTCACATCATGCTATTGGTTGTTTGGTGTATCATTCCACCTTCTAGGAGGCACTTCCTTTGCAAAGTATGAGGGAATATTTTACATCTGTAAAGCACACTTTATCATCACACTCTTTGCCACAGTCCATCACTTATCTTTTATACCGCGAAAGCCATCCCTTTTCGCCACTATTCCCCAAAATATTGCAAAAATAGGGCATATTTGCAGCACATCTAAGAAATATTTGGCAATGCATATACATGTATACACATGTTGACATATTAAATACCGACCTATTGTTTTTTTACCCATGCTTGTTGAATTTCTAATTGGCACCCGTGTAAATCACAACTTTTTGTTGCAACATTTATCGCCCTACATTTTTGTGTGCTACGTTATGAATGGGACTTCCCTCCCCACAGCCGTGCAGGGTGGCGGACACGCCAGGGAGGCGCTGCATTACTTTAGAAGGGCATTGCTGTCAGGTGTGGCGCATTCTGCCTGCCGCGGCGTGGCACGTCCTCGGGATTTCGGCAGAGCTCTTGCCCCAGGGGTGGAAGGCCTGACAGGTGTGGGCCTGCCCTCTGGAACAGTCCCTGGAGGAGCCACATTCCGCACGCAGCGTTGGCACAGGCCCTGTGCCAACCCATTAATAACGCTGCTTCATTAAAGTCAGAATGTCAGTCCGGGTACCAGGGGTGTTGCCTGATACGTGTTTCCAGCGGGGTAATTAAGCGTGTTATAAAGGTCACTGAGTGTGTATAGGGAGCCCAGGGACAGCAAGTGACCTATACAGATACCTGGGTGGTCCGTTTCAAGGACCTTAAATAAACTTTCCCAAACTTTTCGACCACATAACATTTATTGGTTTTCTAACTTATGCCTTTGAAACAGCCCAGGGAATCTCAGCTTGTAATTTCTATCTGCATTGAAATAGCAGGTGTGTGTGTGGGGGGGGCTGGGGAGGGGGGGGTGTATGGGGGGGAGTTGGGGCTTCCTCTTCCGCTGGCATCATTTGAGGGCAGGAGAGTAAAGTTGCCAGGGACCAGGGTCTCATTTGAACCAGAACGTATTTTTCTATATGAAAAAAGCAGCATGAAATGGATGTATAGATACACCCTTCTCGTTTAAATTTGCATCATGTGAGTAAGTCATTGAGCGCATTAAATGCAGCCAGGCCTGGATTAAAGCACATGGCAGGTGCTGGGTGGCTGCTTCAGTTGAGTGCACTGGAGGAGGATGCCAAGAACTTCTCTCTACCTTAATGTTCGTAGTCCGTCGATTTAACCTGAGGATTTGGTGAGTTCAGCTTCCAGTTGTTAAGTTTACATGGTACACCTTGTGCGATTTTGCCACTATCATTTTTTGCATACAGTGCGAGCGCTTAGAAGCTTGCTTCTTTTAGCGCAGAATGCCTTAGAAATTGTGCGTTTATTCATACACCCATTCGTCCATTTACTTGCCGTTTCCTTCCCAATTATCAAATTCCTAATTAGCAAGGTCAGGCTCTCGGCCACCTTGCCCGAAGTCCAGTTGGACACCAGATCAGAGAGTTACCATGTTATACGGAAAGATACCTCAGTGGGTTCATCTATCTGCTGCAAAATGGTGCACCCAATTGCCGACTCAGCCTTTCATCCTTTGGGGGATGATAAAATGTATGCCACTGATTTTGATAGTAAACCATTCAAACCAGTGGAAAAATTTGGCTCAATGGTTAGAGCGACAGACCCTGATGCAGCAATCTGGCCCGGGACCAGGGTTCAATTCCTGCCTCGGCGGGTCTTGGGCTCAATTTCTGCATCGGTGCCTAATCTAATTCATGGGTCCCACTCTGTAACTCTGGGCAATAGCTTGCTTAATCTCCACAACAGCGCTGGGATGCCTGGCTTCACCTTGGAGGTTTCCCAGGAGTGGGCACCTCACAGGGAAAAGCCAGGAGGGGTTCCACAGCGGTATGCTTACAGCGCCTTGAGACCCTAACAGGTGAGTAGTGCGCTATACAAGTACGAAGTTTACAGTTTCTTCATGTTCACAACTATATCAATCTGAACTTCCCTGGTTTGTTATCACTATCGTTTCTGTCCTTTTGTAATAATATAGTTTGTTAACAGTGCGTTTGGCAATTGGCAATGTGTTTATTTGGCCACAGATGGTGTCTGTACTGCTGCTGTCTTCGGGCTCCTGGCTTTGAACAGCTGCTGACAGCTGCTTCCGGAAATTAACACCTCTTTTCCTCTCATGTACCTTTCAAGGTGCCTGTCCGGTGTCACGTCATTGCCGTGTGTTGAAAGCGTTTAGCGTACATCACATGCTCCTGTCAGTGTCAGGCAGTGCTTCTGTGTGAGGGGGATGGCCCTGCATAGCACAGAAAGCTAGAAACCAAGAAGCATTATCAAAGCCAATAAGCTGCAAGTAGCTGCAAGCCAACTCCATAAAAAGAAAGGAAGAACATGCTACTGCCTAAACATGGCAACAATATGCTTGGAACATTTTAAAAGAACATTGTGGTGCTTACTACAAGGCAGGTGTACTTTAAATAGGTATAGTTTTGGTTTTAATGGATATCACAGGAAAGTATGATTCTTATTGGTGCAAAGAAAATGTGCTTTTGGCTTGAATGTTTGAAACCTGAAGACAGTTTAATTACACAAGGATGACTACAAAAAAAGAATGATGAAGAATGGGAAAAAAATGGTAAAGTAACAGTATTGACCCACCAGCCCTAGCATTGTGTTGGGGGTGCACCCGGAATATCAGCCCCAGAATATTAAAGAGGCACAATATTGAAGGCAAAATATTTAAAAAAAATAAAATACACCAACAAGTTACTTAGGGCCTGATTTTGATCTTGGCGGAGGGGAATACTTCTTCAAAATGTGACGGATATCCCGTCTGCCGTATTGCGATCCCATTATATTCTATGGAGATGGAAATACGGCAGACGTGATATCCGTCACACTTCTGATGGAGTATTCCATTTGCCAAGATCTAAATCACGCCCTAAGTCTTGATTTTCTACACCTATCTCCACATGGATTAACCTATGTGGTACATTTATCTTCACAGTATGTGGAGTTAGGAATACTAAATGTATATTTCCCCTTCTGCATTTACCTTTTGATATTTTGTCCCTCAATATTCTGCCTTTGATATTCTTCCCCCACGATATTCTAGGGGGCGATATCCAGTAGTACAATGATTGAACTATACGTCTATTTAGGAGGATGATACCTGAGATTAAGAAAAGTGCCATCACGTGCAGTTCTACAGCCAGTGGCTGAAATGGGCTTACCCAATGCCCCTCTATTTGTTGTTCTTTTAAGTTGTGATTTCCTTTTCCCCTGTTTTTGCTTCTCGATTAATAGCCATATAGATTAGAGTACTTTATATTTACTTCCTCCCTTGTTATGTAAGTAAGAAGCACTAGGCAATAAACGTATTGCTCTTTTTTGTAGTAGTTCAAAGTTTGTATATTCCCCTCTTCCTCTGCCCCCAGTCTCGAACACTACAGAGGATGGTCCTCGACCCATCTTGATTGATCATCGCCGGAAGCTGCTGTCAGCCTCTTTTTGCTTACAGACAGTCCCTAGAACCAGGGTTTGTTACCATACCAGCCTCCAGCCCATGACCCTAGAGTTATGCTATTTTAGGCTGCCTTCCGTTCGTGTAATACAGCAACCATGTGATGGATGGAATGCTTGAATTAATCTCAACCACTGGAAATTTACTCTGGCCACATCCCAATCTATTTTTTTTTTACCCCTATGACTCCTCAGTTTGGACCTAGCCATATGCAAATCAGTCTTTGCCCTGCCCCTCATGGGAACAGTCTAGCGGAACTACCAAGCCAGGCCTTCCTTGAACTGGAATACAAGCAAGGTAGGCCCTGTTTCAACCTACTTAGGGCTCGTCAGGCCTATACCTTTAGTTCCAACGATGGATTGGTTTGCGACCCCTAGTGATTGCCAGTGGCTGAGATTAATTCAAGTATTAAACCTTGTTGTTTTTGCTTCTGTTCGTATAAAGCGCTTGTACCATGCACTGCTGCCCCGCCAGTCACAGCTCTGTGCTGCTCCTTGCTGCGCCGCCTGTAACAGCTCTGAGCTGCTCAGTCTGTCACAACTCTGTGCTGCTCCTCGCTGCCCTATCACAGCTCTGTGCTGCTCCTCGCTGCCCTATCACAGCTCAGTGCTGCTCCTCGCTGCCCTATCACAGCTCTGTGCTTCTCCTCGCTGCCCTATCAGGGACTATCATAGCTCTGTGCTGCTCCTCGCTGCCCTATCACAGCTCTGTGCTGCTCCTCGCTGCCCTATCAGGGACTATCATAGCTCTGTGCTGCTCCTCGCTGCCCTTTCACAGCTTTGTGCAGCTCACTGTCACAGCACTGTGCTGCTCCTCGGTGCCCTATCAAACTTCTGTGCTGCTCAGTATCACAGCTCTGTGCTGCTCAGTGTCACTGCTCTGTGCTGCTCAGTGTCACTGCTCTATGCTGCTCAGTGTCCCAGCTCTGTGCCGCCCTACCTGCCCCATTTCCGTGCTGCCCTACCGGTGCAGTCCTGTCCTACCGGCACTTCTCAGAAACAAACAGGTACTCACGTACAGAGTACCTGCACTTCTATTTTTCCATTTCAAGCACTGTGAGCAGCCCTGTCCTACCTGCCACAGCTCCGAGCTGCCCTACCTGTACTGCCCTGTCCACCTCAGCTCTGTGCTGCCCTACCTGTGCTGCTCTGCCCACCACAGCTCCGAGCTGCCCTACCTGTGCTGCTCTGCCCACCACGGCTCCGTGCTGCCCTACCTGTACTGCCCTGTCCACCTCAGCTCTGTGCTGTCCTACCTGTGCTGCTCTGACCACCACGGCTCCGTGCTGCCCTACCTGTACTGCCCTGTCCACCTCAGCTCCGTTCTGCCCTGCCTGTGCTGCCTTGCTCTCTCCTACCTGCCACAGTTCCGTGCTGCCCTACCTGTGCTGCTCTGCCCACCACGGCTCCGTGCTGCCCTACCTGTACTGCCCTGTCCTACCTGCCACAGCTCCGAGCTGCCCTACCTGTACTGCCCTGTCCACCTCAGCTCTGTGCTGCCCTACCTGTGCTGCTCTGCCCACCACGGCTCCGTGCTGCCCTACCTGTACTGCCCTGTCCACCTCAGCTCCGTTCTGCCCTGCCTGTGCTGCCTTGCTCTCTCCTACCTGCCACAGTTCCGTGCTGCCCTACCTGTGCTGCTCTGCCCACCTCAGCTCCGTGCTGCCCTACCTGTACTGCCCTGTCCACCTCAGCTCTGTGCTGCCCTACCTGTGCTGCTCTGCCCACCACAGCTCCGAGCTGCCCTACCTGTGCTGCTCTGCCCACCACGGCTCCGTGCTGCCCTACCTGTACTGCCCTGTCCACCTCAGCTCTGTGCTGTCCTACCTGTGCTGCTCTGACCACCACGGCTCCGTGCTGCCCTACCTGTACTGCCCTGTCCACCTCAGCTCCGTTCTGCCCTGCCTGTGCTGCCTTGCTCTCTCCTACCTGCCACAGTTCCGTGCTGCCCTACCTGTGCTGCTCTGCCCACCACGGCTCCGTGCTGCCCTACCTGTACTGCCCTGTCCTACCTGCCACAGCTCCGAGCTGCCCTACCTGTACTGCCCTGTCCACCTCAGCTCTGTGCTGCCCTACCTGTGCTGCTCTGCCCACCACGGCTCCGTGCTGCCCTACCTGTACTGCCCTGTCCACCTCAGCTCCGTTCTGCCCTGCCTGTGCTGCCTTGCTCTCTCCTACCTGCCACAGTTCCGTGCTGCCCTACCTGTGCTGCTCTGCCCACCACGGCTCCGTGCTGCCCTACCTGTACTGCCCTGTCCTACCTGCCACAGCTCCGAGCTGCCCTACCTGTACTGCCCTGTCCACCTCAGCTCCGTGCTGCCCTACCTGTACTGCCCTGTCCACCTCAGCTCTGTGCTGCCCTACCTGTACTGCCCTGTCCACCTCAGCTCCGTGCTGCCCTACCTGTACTGCCCTGTCCACCTCAGCTCTGTGCTGCCCTACCTGTACTGCCCTGTCCACCTCAGCTCTGTGCTGCCCTACCTGTGCTGCTTTGCCCACCACAGCTCCGAGCTGCCCTACCTGTACTGCCCTGTCCACCTCAGCTCTGTGCTGCCCTACCTGTACTGCCCTGCCCACCACGGCCCCGTGCTGCCCGGCACTAGCTGCACTGCCCTCTCTGGCCCGGGTCCCCCGTTCCTGGGGCTTCCGGAGCATCTCCCTCTTCTCCATAGCAACTTGGCTCCCCCGGAGGAGGGAGGACCGCGCGCTCCTCTCCCCCGAACATGGCTCGCCCGCCCCGGTGACTCCAGGGCTGCCCAGGATGCCGGACCCATGGCGAGGAGGGGGGGCTCACCTGCGCTGTGTGCCCCCTCCGGGTCAGGTGCGCTGTGGGCTCCAGCAAGGGCGTGCAGAGCCCCCGTCAGGTAACCCACGAGCCTGCGGGGTGTTTTTTTTTTGGGGGGGGCGGAGGAACGGGGGGGGGGGGGGGGGGTGTTAGGGGAGGGGTGCCTCAGCATCCAGGGCTTCGGGGGGGGGGGGGGGGGGGGGGTCACGAGGAGATGAAGGCAGCAGGGCAGGCTCTCGTTTTAATTGTGACAGCTGGATGCTCAGAACCATGACACGCACAACGACCACCATCTATTTATTTGGTGTTTGTCAGAAGATAATGTATTCCGGGAGCAGCAGGCTGGTTCCATGTGTGCGCCTCTGTCTACCACTTTGTGTTTATTACAATGTGCATATCAATTACATGTATCGGCGAATATGTTTCTATGACTGTATGTAAATGCACATCGATGTCTACGTGTCAGGATACATGAGCATCAATGAATGTCTTATTGGGGGCAGCGGTGTAGATGCCTGCATCCTCTCCGGAGTAAAGGCAACATTACGCGTTATTTACATAGTAGGCATCTCCAACCTGAGAAGTCAGTGCTGACTTCTTCACAGATTCAACAGGGTTCACACTCACAGCAGGTCCTGTTTAATTAATTGTCCTTGCTTTGTGCACATTAAATCACTTGTGATCTTTTTATATCCCTTTGCCTACAACCACTTCACATAAAATACACTGACAAACCATTCAGGAAGATCAGCTAACTGTAATGTATACACAACGCATTAGCACACGTAGTACGAGTGTATATACAGTATCAAATATAGAAGGTGTATGTGTACTGAGCAACATCACAAAATAAAATGATGGATGGAGTGTTGAAACTTTTCACTCACTCCCAGTCACACATCTGGGTTTAATCCATCATTATTTTATTCGCCCAAGGGAACAGTTCAGCCCGAACTGCCAAGCAAGGGCCTCCCTGGACCGGAAACAAGCATCCTGGGACAAGTTTTGGAGTATCACCCCTCATCAGCCAGACTAGCTGGAATCCAGTGGTGCAGCGAGCACCCACATCTGGGCATACTCTAGCCACTTGGGGCACACATAGCAACATCACAAAATAAAATGATGGACGGAGTGTTGAAACTTTTCAAACACTCACCCCCAGTCACAGATCTGGGTTTAATCCAGATCTGTGACTTGGGGTGAATGTTTGATTTGTTTCACATTCCGTCCATCATCTGTTCTTTTTGCATTCGTCACCTTAAATGGGTGAGTATGTCCAGGCATGGATCCCATGCTCGCTATGCCACCAGATTCAAGCTGGCCTGGTTGATGAGGGGTGATACCACGAAACCGGTCCCAGGATGCTTGTTTCTGGTCCAGGGAGTACCTGATAATATAATATAATACACTGATCAATCTGAGCATAGTAGGTGGGGTCACCTAAAAGGCAGAGACATTCCTGTCTGTAGTCCTCTGTGTTCATCACAACAATCGCACCTCCCTTGTCCGCTGGTTTGATGGTGATATTAGTATCAGCGGATAGATCTCGGAGTGCCTCATTCTCAGCTTTAGGTATATTGATGAATCTATGTTCTGGTCGTATTTTCATAACGTCAGAGGTAACCGCTTTTTCAAAAGCCAGAACCTCACGGGGCATGGAGGAAGTTGGAGACATGAACTTTGAAGGTCGTCTAAGACCCGAGTCCAGAGGGGAGTCATCAGTAGGTCTATCTTTGAAAAAGAATTGGAGACGAATTTTTCTGAAGAACCGTGAAAGTTCACATTGTAACCGAAAGGGGTCAGTTTTAGGAGTAGGAACGTACCCCAATCCTTTATTCAATACCCTTGTTTCATAAAGGGAGAGAGGCCTAGAGGACAAATTTACCACTAGATCTTGGTTGGGGGGGTCTTGCCCTGGCTCCTTGTGACCATCTGTGGTTCCTCCTGAGACCAATGAACTCTCCTGCCTCTTCCTCGTCTTCTGCCTCTTCCTCTGCCCCTGCCCTGGCCTAAAAAAGGCATGTATGGTGACATTGGGCGTGGTTGATAAAAGTGGAAGGGTTGGTGCCATGCCATCGGGTGACCTGGATGGTATTGAGGAAAGTTGTAATAAGGTTGTGGTCTCTCATCTTCAGTGCTCCATCCGTCAGAGGATGAGCTATGGCTATATTTGCGAGGTCTTCTACCAGGTGAAGATTCGTCTGATGAGACAGATGGCGTATCTGTAGTGTAGTCATCCTTGATATAAGGGTAGACTTTCTCTCTGTTGAACTTGGTAATATCTTTCTGTAACTTTGTTATCTTCTGTTGTGTTAGAAACTCTTTTGTTTCATTTAGATCAGTATTGATTTCTGCTAATCGGCTCTTAAATGCTGCTAAAGAGATCGTGGTTTTTAGTGTATTCTCCATAAAAGTGATCTGCAGTGCCGGCCTGACGAGGAGCTGTCCGATGATGAAGCATGACACCAAATATGGTGTGTGAGGACTTGTGCTCCTGATTATCAGGACTCTTTCCCCTCTTCCTTTCGCTCATTTTGGAACAGTGTATTATATTATATTATCAGGTTAACTGGAGGGTGTACACTGGACCATAAAATCCTCCGATCCCTTCTCTTTATTTGACATATTCAGTACAGCAGGTTTGCTGTGGGATTACTGACTAGATAATTTCTCTGAGACCCTCAATATGGATAATTTTCAAGGTCTCAGCTTCGATGATGATATTGTGTCCGCTATTTTGCAGACTCCTTCCATTCTTACCAATGATGGTGCGGGACCATCCGGTCCTACCAAGGAAGAATGGGACAAACTGTCTTCACTTAAACGTGATTTGGTAAAAACAGTTTTACATGGGACCATCATGACCGAATACCTCAGAGCCAACATAGCCCCCAATGGACTACTTGTGTCCAACATGCCCAGGATCTTCCTACAGGACCTCGTCTTTAGGAAGGACTGGGCGCAGATTGCATGGAAGTGCACTCGGGACTGGTTAGTCCTAATTATTAATACATCCAGACGACTAGCAGAGTCCATGGCTATACAGATAACTTTTATGGAGAATACACTAAAAACCACGATCTCTTTAGCAGCATTTAAGAGCCGATTAGCAGAAATCAATACTGATCTAAATGAAACAAAAGAGTTTCTAACACAACAGAAGATAACAAAGTTACAGAAAGATATTACCAAGTTCAACAGAGAGAAAGTCTACCCTTATATCAAGGATGACTACACTACAGATACGCCATCTGTCTCATCAGACAAATCTTCACCTGGTAGAAGACCTCGCAAATATAGCCATAGCTCATCCTCTGACGGATGGAGCACTGAAGATGAGAGACCACAACCTTATTACAACTTTCCTCAATACCATCCAGGTCACCCGATGGCATGGCACCAACCCTTCCCCTTTTATCAACCACGCCCAATGCCACCATACATGCCTTTTTTAGGCCAGGGCAGGGGCAGAGGAAGAGGCAGAAGACGAGGAAGAGGCAGGAGAGTTCATTGGTCTCAGGAGGAACCACAGATGGTCACAAGGAGCCAGGGCAAGACCCCCCCAACCAAGATCTAGTGGTAAATTTGTCCTCTAGGCCTCTCTCCCTTTATGAAACAAGGGTATTGAATAAAGGATTGGGGTACGTTCCTACTCCTAAAACTGACCCCTTTCGGTTACAATGTGAACTTTCATGGTTCTTCAGAAAAATTCGTCTCCAATTCTTTTTCAAAGATAGACCTACTGATGACTCCCCTCTGGACTCGGGTCTTAGACGACCTTCAAAGTTCATGCCTCCAACTTCCTCCATGCCCTGTGAGGTTCTGGCTTTTGAAAAAGCGGTTACCTCTGACGTTATGAAAATACGACCAGAACATAGATTCATCAATATACCTAAAGCTGAGAATGAGGCACTCCGAGATCTATCCGCTGATACTAATATCACCATCAAACCAGCGGACAAGGGAGGTGCGATTGTTGTGATGAACACAGAGGACTACAGACAGGAATGTCTCCGCCTTTTAGGTGACCCCACCTACTATGCTCAGATTGATCAGGATCCTACAGCTAGCCTGCAAACAGAGATCCGTGGTATGATAGAGGAGGCCTATTGCAATACTTGGATATCTCAGAAAGAAGCAGAATTTCTAGACACTGAGGATCCTCGTATTCCGTACTTTTACTGTCTCCCGAAGATCCATAAGGGCAGATCTCCCCCTCCTGGACGCCCGATAGTCTCAGGGATTGGGTCCATCCTCGAACCATTATCCATATTCTGTGACCATTTTTTACGACCGCTTGTACAACAATCTTCCACTTACCTCAGGGACACTAAAGATGTCCTTAATCTCATTGAGTCCATCAACTCAACAGTCCATGTCAATGCCCTCATCACCCTTGACGTTGAGGCGTTATACACCAATATTCCACAGGCAGCTACACTGAAGGTAGTTGAGACATCCCTTCTGTCTGCTAGTTTACATTCAATGACTCCTGTTCACTTCATCATGCATTGCGCTAGCTTAGCCATGACTAAGAACTTTTTTCAGTTTGAGGACAAACTCTTCCACCAGATTCACGGCACTTCGATGGGGAGCACCTTTGCCCCGAGCCTAGCCTGCATGTATATGTACGATTTTGAGCAACGTTTTATCTTACCTGAATCTAACCCTTTTTTTGACAACATAAAATTATGGCGTCGGTATATAGATGACATTCTTGTCATATGGCACGGCCCCATATTTGAAGTAGACTCGTTCACCACTTGGATAAATGGTCTGGATCCTTTTCTGAACTTTACATCCTCTATCTCTACTACAGAGATCTCCTTCTTAGACCTGTTGATCAGTATTGAGGAAGGCAAATTGAGAACTCGAACCTTCCATAAAGTGACGGATCGGAACAGCTTGTTATTATATGACAGCTACCATCCCAAGGCACTAAGAGACAATTTACCGTATGGGCAGTTTTTACGCCTCCGACGGAACTGCAGCAATCTGCAGCTATTTAACACCCAAGCCTCTGATTTACAGACCAGACTACACAACCGTCACTATCCGAACAGGGTTATTAATACAGCCTACAAGCGAGCTAAATACAGTGACAGAGAATCACTACTTCAGTTGACTCCTAAATCCACGGAAACTAAACTTACCTGTGTATCTACATTTACACCACTCTCTAATGCAGTCAAAAAAATAGTTAACAAAAGATGGTCAGTCCTCTGTAGTGGGGGTGAGAGTATTCCCAAGCCTGTTTTTGCCTTTAAGAGAACTTCCAACATTAAAGATATGCTGGTACATACTCGACCAAGACCCACCATGACCCCGACCAAGCAAAGGTCACTTTGGGACCTCCCTCCAGTTAAGGGCCACTTCCCCTGTGGAAACTGTAATGTTTGTTCGCTCACTAAACGGGTAGACACCCTTGAACTAGAACCCTTACTAACATGGCGATTGATGAAACATACCAATTGCAATACTCGCAACTGCATTTATCTGATCCCATGTCCATGTAATCTGCGATACGTAGGGATGACCACACGACCTGTAAAAGTTAGGATAAACGAACACCGCAGCAACATTCGCTGTGGACGTGCCACGACAAAACTTAGTATCCATTTTATTGAATCTAATCATACACCAGATGACATGTGGTGGGTAGTATTACAGACCTGTGCCCTGACAGGTACTCGCCCTCTCTTTGAGCTTGAACAACGTTGGGTATATAGACTTAATACCCACCGTCGAGGATTGAATGATGACATACCTTGGTTCAATCTCTCAATATAGATGGTTGGTGGCGTTGTGATTACTCACCCTTAGTCAGGACCCATTTCCGACTGCTTTAATATGCCACTGACAGGGTCTCTGACAATACCACATTTTTATTTTACCACTCTTTCTACAAAACGTATTTCCTTTTATTAACACAAGTAGTTGATGACCGTTTTTTTCAGAAATCACGTGGGTGGATAACCACCATCTTATTTCAAAACTGCGACTGGAGTTTTTATTTACTTTTTCACCCATTGTTCTGGTAACTATTAACCAGCCCAAGATGGCCGCCGTAGTGATATGCACAGTCGCGACCTTGTGGGTGAAGTCCCTTCTCCCTTTCAGACCACGTTGACCAAGCCTAATGGAGTTGCTTGGCAACTAAGTGATTAATTACATCACGCGCGCTCTACACGCGGACTATTTATACTCGTAGTTCCCGGCTCGTCTTGTATCCGGGAACGTAGCCGCGGGGGTAGGTGCTCCAGTGAACGCCGGAAATCACGAAAGTAAGTGCTCCCGGCCCGCTAAGACCGCTGTTTGGGACACGATACTTAGATCGCTTGTCTCCCTATATATTCTCCTTGGCTACCTGGACTGTATACGCTGCGCGTTTAGCGGCCCTCATTAGCAATCGACCTGAAAACGCAATGATGGCACAAATATCTTCCCATTATTTGGGCTATATGTTACCCACATGTATATGTGATTCTGCTTAAAATGGAGTTGAACTAATGTGTATAGAACACCCTAGTCCCCCCCTTCATTACTTCTTTCATTTATTGCTGAGTATCATTTTTTATATACTCAGTATTTGACTCTAACTAACTTAAGTGTATGCTTACCTTGTTGTATTCTTCATCCTGAAGGCTGGCATTTTACAGACTTCAAGTGCATATATTATATACCAGGTTGTCGAATATTATCATCATGTAACCTATGAAGTTATACTGGTGTGTTATGGGTCCTATTGTGTGCGTGTTGATGCATACTACACTTTATTTGTACCCAGTCTGTACTTCCAACTATACATAATTTTTGTTTACTTCCAGTGACCATGTTATAGGTTTAACGGATGATTTGGTAACAGAGACATCTTGTTCCATTGTCATGTATCTATGTTTATCTCATAACTAGATTCATTGTGAACCGGGCAACAGGCCTGCGTGATCCCATGATACCCTTTCTTTAATGGAGATGGTAAGCCCTCCTATATATTATGAGCATGGGTTGCTATCATCCACCTTATCACTATGAGTTGCACAGTTTGTCACTATGTTTTACTTTTCACTTAAACGTACTACTCTCCGAGTGCAGATGAAGTAGTCACGCCATTTACTAACCACAGTTTTCTCCCTGTACGTAGGGTGACTGATAGGAAAGGAAAGCCAGTCCAGTTTACCTCCAGTAAGTGACTGAAGACGTCTTGACTGTGAGCGTTAGATTGCAGGAGCTAATGATTTTTTCCTTTTTCCTCTGTTTTCAATTGGAGAAGTCCAATGATAAATTAGGTCCTGAAGAAGAGTCAGGGGATCCTGTTGGACCATAAGAGACGCGAAACATGTCGACCATATGACCATATATTGAGGGATTGCGGATAAGCACCGTCTCCCTCTGCCCTTAAATTTTTTTGTACGAGTGTTTGAGCATTATCTCTTGTTTCACTCCCTTGTTTATTTTTTTAATCTTGACCAATTCCCAACAGCAAGCAATAAATGATTTAGTGAGGGTTTTGAGCCAATTTTACCTTTTTTCTTGTTCTGTCCTCCCTCTTTTCATCATTAACAAAAAGATCTCCGGCAAAGAGCCCCCCTTCGGGGGGTGCCCGTCAGGCATTGCAGTGCGGGCCTGACGAGGAGCTGTCCGATGATGAAGCATGACACCAAATATGGTGTGTGAGGACTTGTGCTCCTGATTATCAGGACTCTTTCCCCTCTTCCTTTCGCTCATTTTGGAACAGTGTATTATATTATATTATCAGGTTAACTGGAGGGTGTACACTGGACCATAAAATCCTCCGATCCCTTCTCTTTATTTGCCAGGGAGTACCTGGCCTGGCGGTTCGAGCTGGACTGTTCCCATGGGGAGCAGGGTCAAGACTGTTTTGCATATGGCTGGGTCCAAACTGGAATCGGATGATGAGCAAAAAAAAAACAAAAAACTATGGATTAAACCCAGATCTGTGACTGGGAGTGAATGTTTGATTTGTTCCGCATTCCGTCCATCATCTGTTCTTTTTGGTATATGTGCACTCACATAAAGTTCTCTATGAATATGTGAGAACATGTATGTATGCATATAGATATGTACATCCACTAGATATGTACATCCATGTTATTCAATCAAGCAGTGTGAATTAATTCCATGTATTAGTAACAGTGTGCATTCTGTTAGTTTGTTTACACACATTACATTGGTTTCGGCAGCAGAAACTCCTGTGGTTTCATCCGGCCCTGTTCTCGTGTTGTAGGAGTTGCTCTGTGCACTTGGAAGTCTCAACAAGTGGATATAAATAGTTTGTTTTTCAAAAAAAACCTTTCTTTGCGGTGATGAAATGGAAGATGCCGTTCCCTCTGGGGTCCTTGTGCTGTTTATAACCACAGTGTCACTCTGATGCACTTTGTTCTGCTGCAATGCAGTCTGGTATTTGTAGTTCAAAGGAGGGTGTAAATCTGACATGCAAAGCACGCCCAGCTCTGGCCAGGAACCTATTCTGGCCGGTTAAACATCTATTCTTTTCCAGCAACCTCCATTTGCATTTCTGCTTTATTGTAATCACTGTGGGAAATTCTAAAAGTACTTAATACAATTTCAGTGAGACTGTAAATCAATTTACAAAGACTCTCTGAGAGCCCTAACATAGATATTTGGCACTGGTACAAAAAGAGCTCAAGTCCATTTCCCCCAGTTTTACTACTTGCATAAATGTAATTCAGCAAACAGAAATACCACTCCAGTCTCTACCAGAAGAATGTTTTTTCTGCACGAGTTCGTTAATTGGGAATTGGACAGCGAGACCATTTCCAAATGTATATGAAAAAAGCTAATTGCTTGCAAATCATTTTACTTGTATAACAGGGATCTTAGCAAGTACATCCCTGGCCCTGAATAGTAATCAAAATGAAAATAACAGAGTTTGTTTCAATCATAGAAACATATTGCACATTTGAAAGCTGAACTAAATGTATTTTCTTATTTTCTCTGTTTCCTTCTTGTGTAAATGCAGACCAATTTAGTGCGCGATCTCTTTGCTGCATGTTTTGCTGTAGTACAAATATAGTGTCCCCTTCTTTGTGACATAACAAACCTGGACTTCCAAGGTGTTTGATGGCCATAAGAAGTCTCTTAACATTATATAACAGAAGCTCTTACAGAAGTCTAAATGACGCAATTGCACATGCCCAGATTTTTTTTCAAAGTTTCTATTCATGTCGATTTTGTTAAAATTTCGACGATGGAGAACTTTTACTGCAAAGTTGTTTTGATTTCCTTTTGTTTGCAATGGAACAAAATCTGCTTCCCACTGTATTTCCTCAACTCAGATTTAGCATCTCCTCATAGACACCAATATTGTTGTCTGTAACCAAGTTTTTAAGATTTTATCTTTGCGACCCATCCCTGATGTCGTGGAGGCTAATTTCACAGCCTTTATTATATCTTCTATATGTCTTTTATTGTTTATCAATAACAATTTTGAAAAAAGCTCATGGGCTCACAAGCGAAACATGTATCGCTTATTATCTGCTACACATTTTCTATTCCTATTGGGAAATCTTACTGAGTCTGAAATAATTAAAGATCACACTCCAAAAGAGAGAAGTTTTCATTCAGGGTCATTATTCCTTCTCTACCACAACATATAGTGAATGAGTGCCATCCCTTCCTTTAGAGGCCCACTGTCAGATCGCATGGGGGGGGAGGGGGGCGGGTGCTGCACCAGTAGATTTAATGCATCAGTGGAATGTCGCTATAAATGTATCCGATTGGGAGAATGACAAGGCGGGTTCAGGAGAGGAAAGCTCATATTGGGAACAGGGTGAAGAGGGTTACATCAGACTTTGCTAATCATTTTATAGGTAGGACCACTAAAGTTATGTGATTCTGTGATTGCAGCATTTTCCACATAAGTATGGATTTGTCCCATATGCCACATAAGCCATCATCTGCTGCATAGTTGCAGATTGTATCAGAAACAAATCTGTTTGTAGCTGAAAGGGTCAAAAGTTACTAAAAACACAGTGACACATGTTGCTGCGCTGTGGAGGGCCCTTCACAAAGGCTGTTGGTAACCTTTCAGCTGCTTATTGCTGTATTTCAGCGTTAAACTGTACTGAGAGGTGCCCAGGCAGCGTGAACATGTGTTAAAATGACCAAATATTGAAGCAATACTATCACAAGATGTGCTGCATTACACCACATAATTTGCCTTTGCTGCTGCATAATTTGTTAAACACTGCCGCGAAACGTGGTCCTTCCCTGTCACATAATTCCAAAGGCTCTGTTTACAGGGTAAGTAGTTTCTGCTGCAGGATGCTGACAGTCCTGGGGGGTGATAGGAATGCAGAGAGTGCTTGAAATCTGAGTTCAGTCATAAAGTTTAATTTCTTGCAAATCTCTGCTCCAACAGAGGGATGTGCTGGATATTTTAAAAGGTTGATTTGAGCTGCATAACATTTTTAGAGGATATGTCCTACAATAGAACTTGAGCAGTACATGTCACGACAAGCAAATAGGGCGAGTAGCACAAATCGGAGTGTGTGAGTAAGACTCTCAAACGTGCACAATGGACACAGAGGAGATGTGTAGATGAGGTGTATGGCATAATTTTATCATAGCCCAATTTAAAAATTGCATGTGATAATCTACAGTTCAGGAGATCTCTCAAGGTTCTGCTGTTTAGGAGAGCTGAAGCCTGGGTGGTCACCAGATGGGTAGTTTCAAAGCACTATGCTCTGCTCTTTAAAATGGTCTTAGGGTTGCATAATAAACACTCAATAAATCACTATGAATATAACGTTATATAACTGAAACTGATCAACCAATGCAATCTGAGCTGCAGAGATGAACGTCTGTCGCCTAAAACATTGCGGATGATCCAGGGTTAGACTGAAGGACAGTTTCTAATCTTGGGCAAGAAGGAAGTCCAAAGTCCCTAAACGAACAGACAGTTGCTTGTATTTGTTTACACCAAAGAAAGGGAAGAGGAGGCATAGTGAGGAGTCACTTTATTTATTCCTACCTTTGAAAGCAAGATTGATGATGAAACTCTTGCAGAAAATGGAGAGAAACACAAATATGCTAAACAGCAAATTGTAAAAAGGAAATGAAGCATGCCAGTGAATCATCCATGACCAGGATGTTTGGGTGTCATCTGCTTAGATAAAGATTGCAAACCCAAATTATTGCACTTGATAACCTGTGGGGAGACAGCATTTCTAAAAAAGAGTGACAGAGAAGAGCCCTGAGGGACCTCACATACGAGGCCTCTCCTGGGATAGTGAATACGTTTATTGCTGTCAGCTTCTGATGTTAAGTTAACATTATCGAATAAAGTGAACTTTTGAATCCAATACCCAGTCAGACATCATCAAATATAAGGGTAGTCTGGTATTCAAAACCCAAGCACACACAATATGGCACAGAGATAATTTGGAAAAACAAAGTAGACAACATGAGACAAACTGACCACAGAGCACTGAACCAGACATCAGTGAACAAAGGAACATTCTGACATTGAAATTCCATGAAGACATGTCAGACAAAGACATAACCCGTGGTCCAAATTCCACAGACACCATCAAACTTACTGACACTCTAGAATACAAAGTCGAACATGACATTGTGAAACAAAGAAACATCCTGGAGTATAAATGCATTACGAGGCAAGTGGACATTCTGGAAGTCAAAACCCTGGAAGACATTGTGAAAGGGTTCATTCTGGACTCCATACCCCATTCAGGCACGTTGGATAAAAGGGCATTCTAGAATCAGAAACCCAAACAGACATTTGTGAGACAGAAGGATATTCTGAAGCCCAAAATCCAAACAGGCATTGTCAGACAAAGGGGCATTCTAGAATTTAAACCCGAACTAGCAGGCATCATCAGGTAAAGAGATATTCAAACTCAAAAACTGAACCAGGTGTCATCAGAGAAAAAGACATTCCGGAATCCATCATCAGACATCAGGGCATTCTGCAATCCAATACTCAGCCTGGCATTATCAGGCAAAGAGACTTTTTAGAATCTAAACTCAAACCTGCAGGCATCATTAGTTAAAGAGATTTTCGAAATCTACAACACAAACATATGCCATCAGATATAAGGACATTCTGGAATCCAAAATCCAGTGAGGCAATATCAAACAGCAGGGAATTCCTCAATCCAATACCCAGTCTGGCATCATCAGACAAATGGACTTTCTGGAATGTAATACTAGAGAAACAATCATTCTAGAATCCAAAACCCAAACAGACATTGTGAGACAAAAAAGATAATCTGGAGTCCAAAATCCAAGCTGGCATCATCAAACAAAGGGACATTCTAGAATCTAAACCCAAACCAGCAGGCATCCTCAGATAAACAGATATTCAGAATCCAAAACCCAATCAGACTTCATCAGAGAAATTGACATTCTGGAATGTACCACACCATCAATATTGTGGCATACTTTTATTGAGTACAGAATATTGCAGTACAAAAGATGGAAAGGCAAGTGCATATAGGGAAGTATAGATTTACTATTCCGAACTCCACATCTACATACTTTGAAGATAAATGTACCACGTAGTTACATATAATATAGACTTAGTTACATTTCGATATTCGGTCCTATTGATGTTCTTGATTCTATGTTCAAGGGCTAGACCCTTGGCTCCTGTCAGTAAAACAGAACTGGACAGAGAGCACTGGGTATTGCCATCCTTACAGTAGCTGTGACCTTGAGTCAGGCTTTGCTGTGAACTTTGCCCTTTCCCGGTCCCGCCCACAAGCAGGCTCTTAAACCCTCGTCTACAGCGGGAGAGCCCAGTGAGCCTCCCTCTTAGAGCCCTGGGAGGGGCGCAGGGGTCCTGCAGCCTCTAAAATAGATCCCATTGGTTGCCCCGGTCATCCTCCGCCACAGTACAAGTGTATTTCTGTGCGCGTGCAAACAATAATAGGCCGCGGATGGAAAATGGGATTTGCCTTAGTGAAGGTCAGGCTCCGGTGCGAGGCTGCCCTCCTGCTATCCTCTGGCTCTGTGAAAGCAGCACAAATACCCGGTGTTTGCAGCACGGGGGCCTGCACCACGGCTTTCACAGGTAACATTGGAGCGCGGACCGGGGCCTCTGCGAGGACAGTAGACCCGGGACAGGGTCAGTCACGTGTGTGCGAGGTAGAGTCTGGGGTGACACCTGATAGGATAGGCCGCCTGCTCTGTCATATGACGGTTCACAACGGTTCAGTGGAGACGCGAGGAGTTGCGAGTAAGCGTCTCATTAAGGCAGAATCCGAACCGCCAAGACGGCTTTAGGTTGTCTATTTGCAGGCGCTCGTTAGCTCACAAGCTGGTTCGAACGTTTCAACCTCAACGGTGCACAAACAAGGTCTAGCCGTGCCTCACTGAGTTAACCGGTATTGAGGGATTTTGTTATCTTGTATAACAAATATTGAAAAGAACGCGGTGGCTCTTAAGCAATATTGATAGTAACATAAAAAGAGGCTCAGTTGCCCTCTGATAGTCCTGATGAGGCCCTGACTGAAGAGGCCGAAACGCGATGACACATATTTTGGCGAGATTGTGTTCTCTAAGTCGAGTTATTTTGACAAGAAAAAACTTAATATGCACTGCAAAATATCCTTAAAAAATAAATAGGTATTTGTTAGTTGCTGATATTTGAACCTTCTTTCATCGCAACCGAGTGGATGACAATCACAATCTTGTAATGGTAACCACCATTAAAGAAACATTGCTGGGCACAACCCTCTTCTGGCATTTTGCCAGTGTTGAGATCCTGTATAATTTATAAGGATGCCTCAGTTGTAGGCAAAAGAAATTGTTATTGTATGTGTAAGTAGGTAATGTTGTTGTCTTGTAAATAATTGTGTTGTGTATATAATTCACTGATGAGTCACTGCCGGCCTTGTATAAAACTAGTTGGAATAAATAATGGGAAGTAATTGATCCATAAGGACAGTATTGAGCACTGGTCTTTAAAAATATTGATTGAATTTATCCCTACCTGTTGACCGTATTGTTTGTGTTTATTGTAGTTTAACCCAGGTCAGGTTAGTGTTACAGGGTTTCCTCTTGTCTGTATACTACAAAGCCAGTAGGGCTGGGACAGACTCACACACGTTAAGCCCGATGCGTGGCAGCCTAAGTAAACCTTGCAGAGCTTTATTTGATAATGCAGAGTTGTAAAGCGCTGTGAATGACACTCATACCGCACTATGAGGGGAAAAAATGTAAACCCAGGCAGGGTAGGTAGGGGCACGTTTGAAATTCATCCCTACAGACTTCAGTTAACGCATAGAAATGGTCAGCTCGGGCTCCCAGAAGGCGGGTAGGGCAGAGTCAGTCACATGTGCGGCAGAGGCTGGCTTTGAACTGACTGCCACAGCCCACGGACGCCTGCAGGCTAGTCGTCGGGTTCGTTCTTTCTTATGGCTTCCAGGAGCTAGTTTTTGTTAGTCCACCGAGCATGAGCCTGACAGTGCCCCAGCCCAGCCAGCATTCATGATGCCTGTGGGTAACCTCCAGGATTCCCTGTGGAGTAGCCTGCACCGTCCTGCCCGTGCAAGGCTACGATCAACTCGTGTACGTTTAGTCACACACTTATTCACTGTTGTTGACGTTTGGCCACAAGAGACGAAAGGGTGATGGGCGAGGAAGATTCCATTACCATTATTTGTTTTTAGGTTGAGCGTGCAAGCGGTCCGGCCTGTTGTAATCTATCTGTGGGCTTTTAACCACGTCCAACCACACGCCCATCACTGTCACGCGTTCATGGGCTTGCCTTTCAAAAATCCTTTATCATTGGTAAATGCTTTACCTTTGCCCCTCCTTGGGGTGGTTTTGTTCCAGCCTTGGCCATCGACCCTGTTACAAGGACAGTTGCACTTTTGCCGATACGTTTGATTGCGAGCAAACTTCTTTTTCCTTTTGTGTCTCTCCTTCGCGCTCACGGCAGCCGTGGCACTTTGAATCCGCTCGCTTATGCCAATTGTTTTACTTTTAATTTTTAATTTATTTGACAAGAAAAGTCCAGCTAGGAATTTACAACGCCAATAGCTCTAACTCGATCAAACTGCGATCCATTGCATTGCAAAAGCTTGTTAGTAAAATGCCAGCATTTCACAGCTAGAATTGGGCTGTAAAGTATGTAGGGAGCCTGCCTAACACATCTGGTTGGCAGGTAAAGGATAGTCAACATATGAAAACATGTTCTGTTGTTCAAGAAGCCAGGTCTTAAATATGAACAACAATGGGTTTCGGTCAGTTTCAATGATAGCAGAATGGTCTTCCACAGCTTATGTCCAAAGACTGAAATAATGCCCTCCAATCAGCGCACGCATAGCTTTAGGCACCACAAATAGAAATCGAAGATTACGTGGTGGCACTGTACACCTGGCACCTAGGGCAACACATACAAGACGGATTTGTACTTTGTCTTCTGAGGGAGTTGCAGTAAAATGCATTTTATCGCTTTTCCATCCCTCGTCTTGTGATGTGCAGAAACATATTAGGGCACCCATTCCTAAGAGGCATATTCCACCCCCCACCACGCATAGCCTTCCGCCTCGCTAATGTAATTTTAGCGCCTAAATGATTTATGTTGAGTAACAGTGCTTACATGGGTGGGTACACTTCCTTATTTTGAAAGGGAGAATAGTGGCACTTTTCAGGTGAAGTGCAGTACTTTTAATGAGAGAGTACCAGTTCTTCTCAGGTAAGTGCAGTACTTTTAAAGGGAGAGTACCAGCACTGCTAAGCTGAAGTGCAGTACCTTTAACTGGAGAATGCCAGCACTTTTTAGCTGTAGTGCAATACTTTTAATGGGCGAGTCCCAGCACTTCTCAGCTGAAGTGCAATACCTTTAATATGAGAGCACCAGCCCTTTTCAGCTGTAGTGCATTACTTTTAATGGGAGAGTACCTGCACTTCTCAGCTGACAAGCAGTAATGTTAATGAGAGAGTACCAACACTCCTCAGTAGCAAACAAGTACTCTGGGGCAGGAGTGCCTGCACATCTATATTTCTAGTTCATGCTCTGTTGAGAAGTAACCAGATCCTACAAGAGAAAGAGACAGAGAGCTGATGGTGAATCAAGACTAGACAGCCCAGGTATTGGAGGCTCATGCACTAACTCATTTAGAAACTGGATGTTGGTGTGAATTGCCAGTAGTTGCCCATTAAATAAGTAGTGGATTTACAGACAATTGTAAACAGTTCCAACAAACACACAGGAGCACTGGTCAGTCGTGCCTGTGCCCTTTGACTGAAAGTATCACATCCCAGCAGAGAAGTCCCTGGACAGTTTCAGTGACAGCATACCAGCCCTGCCGAAAAGTGCTTGTGCATTTCGAATAAAGGCTTGGGAGTCTTGCAGAGAAATGCCAATACAAGAACAGCCTCGCTGAAACGTGCCTGCACTTCTCCGATACAAGTTTAGCACCCTTCCTGAACAGTGCCTGCACTTCTCTGGTACATGTATAGCTGCCTTATTGAAAAGTGTCAATACTTCTCTGATACAAGTATAGCAGCCTTGCAGAGAAATGCCTGTACTTCTCTAATACACGTATAGCAATGTTATTGAAAAGTGTCTGTACTTCTCCAATACAAATATAGCAGCCTTGCTGAGAAATGCCTGTACTTTTCCAATACACGTATAGCAACCTTGCTGAGAAGTGCCTGTACTTCTCTGATACATGTATAGTAGCCTTGCCGATAAGTGCCTGTGCTTATCTGCTTTAAGTGAAGCAGCCATGCTGAGAAGTACCTGTACGTCTCTGGTACAAGTATAGCAGCCTGGCCAAGAAGTGCCTGTACATCTCTAATACAAGTACAACAGCCTTGCCGAGAAGTGCCTGTACGTCTCTGATACAAGTATAGCAGCCTTGCCCAGAAGTATCTGTACATCTCTAAAACAAGTATAGCAGCCTTGCCCAGAAGTATCTGTACATCTCTAAAACAAGTATAGCAGCCTTGCCGAGAAGTGCCTGTACGTCTCTGATACAAGTATAGCAGCCTTGCCCAGAAGTATCTGTACATCTCTCAAACAAGTATAGCAGCCTTGCCCAGAAGTATCTGTACATCTCTAAAACAAGTATAGCAGCCTTGCCAAGAAGTGCCTGTACGTCTCTGATACAAGTATAGCAGCCTGGCCAAGAAGTACATGTATGTCTCTGATACAGGTATAGCAGCCTTGCCGAGAAGTACCTGTACGTCTCTGATGCAAGTATAGCAGCCTGGCCAAGAAGTGCCTGTACATCTGATACAAGTATAGCAGCCTTGCCGAGAAGTGCTTGTACGTCTCTGGTACAAGTATAGCAGCCTTGCTGAGAAGTGCCTGTACTTCTGTGATACAAGTGTAGGAGCCTTGCCGAAAAGTGCCTGCACTTCTCTAATACAAGTATAGCAGCCTTGCCAAGAAGTGCCTGTACATCTGATACAAGTACAGCAGCCTTGCCAAGATGTGCCTGTACGTCTCTGATACAAGTATAGCAGCCTTGCCGAGAAGTGCCTGTACATCTGATACAAGTATTGCAGCCTTGCTGAGAAGTGCCTGTACTTCTGTGACACAAGTGTAGGAGCCTTGCCGAAAAGTGTCTGTACTTCTCTAATACAAGTATAGTAGCCCTGCCAAGAAGTGCCTGTACATCTGATACAAGAATAGCAGCCTGGCCGAGAAGTGCCTGTACGTCTCTGATACAAGAATAGCAGCCTTGCCGAGAAGTGCCTGTATGTCTCTGATACAAGTATAGCAGCCTTGCCGAGAAGTGCCTGTACGTCTTTGATACAAGTGTAGGAGCCTTGCCGAGAAGTGCCTGTACGTCTTTGATACAAGTGTAGGAGCCTTGCCGAGAAGTGCCTGTACGTCTCTGATACAAGTATAGCAGCCTTGCCGAGAAGTGCCTGTAAATCTGATACAAGTATTGCAGCCTTGCTGAGAAGTGCCTGTACTTCTGTGACACAAGTGTAGGAGCCTTGCCGAAAAGTGTCTGTACTTCTCTAATACAAGTATAGTAGCCCTGCCAAGAAGTGCCTGTACATCTGATACAAGAATAGCAGCCTGGCCGAGAAGTGCCTGTACGTCTCTGATACAAGAATAGCAGCCTTGCCGAGAAGTGCCTGTACGTCTCTGATACAAGAATAGCAGCCTGGCCGAGAAGTGCCTGTACGTCTGATACAAGAATAGCAGCCTTGCCGAGAAGTGCCTGTATGTCTCTGATACAAGTATAGCAGCCTTGCCGAGAAGTGCCTGTACGTCTCTGATACAAGAATAGCAGCCTGGCCGAGAAGTGCCTGTACGTCTGATACAAGAATAGCAGCCTTGCCGAGAAGTGCCTGTACGTCTCTGATACAAGAATAGCAGCCTTGCTGAGAAGTGCCTGTACTTCTCTGATACAAGTATAGCAGCCTTGCCGAGAAGTGCCTGTACGTCTTTGATACAAGTGTAGCAGCCTTGCCGAGAAGTGCCTGTACGTCTTTGATACAAGTGTAGGAGCCTTGCCGAGAAGTGCCTGTACGTCTGATACAAGAATAGCAGCCTTGCCGAGAAGTGCCTGTACGTCTCTGATACAAGAATAGCAGCCTTGCTGAGAAGTGCCTGTACTTCTCTGATACAAGTATAGCAGCCTTGCCGAGAAGTGCCTGTACGTCTTTGATACAAGTGTAGCAGCCTTGCCGAGAAGTGCCTGTACGTCTTTGATACAAGTATAGCAGCCTTGCCGAGAAGTGCCTGTACGTCTGATACAAGAATAGCAGCCTTGCCGAGAAGTGCCTGTACATCTGATACAAGAATAGCAGCCTTGCCGAGAAGTGCCTGTATGTCTTTGATACAAGTATAGCAGCCTTGCCGAGAAGTGCCTGTACATCTGATACAAGAATAGCAGCCTTGCCGAGAAGTGCCTGTATGTCTTTGATACAAGTGTAGCAGCCTTGCCGAGAAGTGCCTGTACGTCTTTGATACAAGTGTAGGAGCCTTGCCGAGAAGTGCCTGTACGTCTGATACAAGTATAGCAGCCTTGCCGAGAAGTGCCTGTACGTCTCTGATACAGGTATAGCAGCCTTGCCCAGAAGTGCCTGTACGTCTCTGATACAAGAATAGCAGCCTTGCCGAGAAGTGCCTGTACGTCTCTGATACAAGAATAGCAGCCTTGCTGAGAAGTGCCTGTACTTCTCTGATACAAGTATAGCAGCCTTGCCGAGAAGTGCCTGTACGTCTTTGATACAAGTGTAGCAGCCTTGCCGAGAAGTGCCTGTACGTCTTTGATACAAGTATAGCAGCCTTGCCGAGAAGTGCCTGTACGTCTGATACAAGAATAGCAGCCTTGCCGAGAAGTGCCTGTACATCTGATACAAGAATAGCAGCCTTGCCGAGAAGTGCCTGTACGTCTGATACAAGTATAGCAGCCTTGCCGAGAAGTGCCTGTACGTCTCTGATACAAGAATAGCAGCCTTGCCGAGAAGTGCCTGTATGTCTCTGATACAAGTATAGCAGCCTTGCCGAGAAGTGCCTGTACGTCTTTGATACAAGTGTAGGAGCCTTGCCGAGAAGTGCCTGTACGTCTGATACAAGTATAGCAGCCTTGCCGAGAAGTGCCTGTACGTCTTTGATACAAGTGTAGGAGCCTGGCCGAGAAGTGCCTGTACGTCTTTGATACAAGTATAGCAGCCTTGCCGAGAAGTGCCTGTACGTCTGATACAAGTATAGCAGCCTTGCCGAGAAGTGCCTGTACGTCTTTGATACAAGTGTAGGAGCCTTGCCGAGAAGTGCCTGTACGTCTGATACAAGAATAGCAGCCTTGCCGAGAAGTGCCTGTACGTCTGATACAAGTATAGCAGCCTTGCCGAGAAGTGCCTGTACGTCTCTGATACAAGAATAGCAGCCTTGCCGAGAAGTGCCTGTATGTCTCTGATACAAGTATAGCAGCCTTGCCGAGAAGTGCCTGTACGTCTTTGATACAAGTGTAGGAGCCTTGCCGAGAAGTGCCTGTACGTCTGATACAAGTATAGCAGCCTTGCCGAGAAGTGCCTGTACGTCTTTGATACAAGTGTAGGAGCCTGGCCGAGAAGTGCCTGTACGTCTTTGATACAAGTATAGCAGCCTTGCCGAGAAGTGCCTGTACGTCTGATACAAGTATAGCAGCCTTGCCGAGAAGTGCCTGTACGTCTTTGATACAAGTGTAGGAGCCTTGCCGAGAAGTGCCTGTACGTCTGATACAAGTATAGCAGCCTTGCCGAGAAGTGCCTGTACGTCTTTGATACAAGTGTAGGAGCCTTGCCGAGAAGTGCCTGTACGTCTTTGATACAAGTGTAGGAGCCTTGCCGAGAAGTGCCTGTACGTCTTTGATACAAGTGTAGGAGCCTTGCCGAGAAGTGCCTGTACGTCTTTGATACAAGTGTAGGAGCCTTGCCGAGAAGTGCCTGTACGTCTGATACAAGTATAGCAGCCTTGCCGAGAAGTGCCTGTACGTCTTTGATACAAGTGTAGGAGCCTTGCCGAGAAGTGCCTGTACGTCTGATACAAGTATAGCAGCCTTGCCGAGAAGTGCCTGTACGTCTTTGATACAAGTGTAGGAGCCTTGCCGAGAAGTGCCTGTACGTCTTTGATACAAGTGTAGGAGCCTTGCCGAGAAGTGCCTGTACGTCTCTGATACAAGTGTAGGAGCCTTGCCGAGAAGTGCCTGTATGTCTTTGATACAAGTGTAGGAGCCTTGCCGAGAAGTGCCTGTACGTCTCTGATACAAGTGTAGGAGCCTTGCCGAGAAGTGCCTGTACGTCTTTGATACAAGTGTAGGAGCCTTGCCGAGAAGTGCCTGTACGTCTTTGATACAAGTGTAGGAGCCTTGCCGAGAAGTGCCTGTACGTCTTTGATACAAGTATAGCAGCCTTGCCGAGAAGTGCCTGTACGTCTTTGATACAAGTGTAGGAGCCTTGCCGAGAAGTGCCTGTACGTCTTTGATACAAGTGTAGGAGCCTTGCCGAGAAGTGCCTGTACGTCTTTGATACAAGTATAGCAGCCTTGCCGAGAAGTGCCTGTACGTCTTTGATACAAGTGTAGGAGCCTTGCCGAGAAGTGCCTGTACGTCTTTGATACAAGTGTAGGAGCCTTGCCGAGAAGTGCCTGTACGTCTTTGATACAAGTATAGCAGCCTTGCCGAGAAGTGCCTGTACGTCTTTGATACAAGTGTAGGAGCCTTGCCGAGCAGTGCCTGTACGTCTTTGATACAAGTGTAGGAGCCTTGCCGAGAAGTGCCTGTACGTCTTTGATACAAGTATAGCAGCCTTGCCGAGAAGTGCCTGTACGTCTCTGATACAAGTGTAGGAGCCTTGCCGAGAAGTGCCTGTACGTCTTTGATACAAGTGTAGGAGCCTTGCCGAGAAGTGCCTGTACGTCTGATACAAGTATAGCAGCCTTGCCGAGAAGTGCCTGTACGTCTTTGATACAAGTATAGCAGCCTTGCCGAGAAGTGCCTGTACGTCTTTGATACAAGTGTAGGAGCCTTGCCGAGAAGTGCCTGTACGTCTTTGATACAAGAATAGCAGCCTTGCCCAGAAGTGCCTGTATGTCTCTGATACAAGTGTAGGAGCCTTGCCGAGAAGTGCCTGTACCGCTTCAATAGGACTGGAACATATTTTATCGTGAGAAAACAATATCACTAATTGCATTTTTTGCCGTTTCTTTTCAAGATGCCACAAAGGCCCTCTTTCAAACATTGGCTTGCTTGCAGTGCTTAAAATACATGTATGTGTTATATAAGTTTTAGCCTACTCGTTTCATCCCAGATACTTTATTCTCACAACAGTTTTTAGCTTCTTCACAATGTGTAATATTTCATAATAATTGTGAGAAAGTATTAGCTATTTTCTCATTTAGAGAGTCTCCGGCCAAATTATTTTTCTCAATCGGCTGAGATACTTGGCATAAAAACTTTTAGGAGCTCTAATTCAAGTGAGTGGAAGTGAGAGAAATTATTTTGAAGCGAACTTCATTGTGTAAATGATAAAAGATGCACTGCTGTGTTTTTCCTGTTTTAGTGTCTGCATGAACTGTGCGTTTATCACAGCAGGCAGAGCTCTTATGGTGGCCCATGTCTGGCGATGCTAGTTTATACAGACCTGGACTTGTTCTTTACGTTCTGGTACTTGCAGTGCACCGTTCCCATTGAAAACTCTAGACTACAAGTACCAGAATGCTCAGCAAAACCTCAAATAAGCTACTCAAAAATGTAGACGGGATGTCTGGAGTGGTATTATTTATACCCAAGTGATATTTATGTACTATGTATTAACAAGTTTGCTAGTGCATTTGGTTCCTAAACTAGATAAGATAATGAAAACAATTAAAGATCATGTGTGCTGTTACATATAGATTTAAAAAAGTGAACTATTTTAAAATAGTTCAAAAATGAATACGATTAAATGTTTTTGTTGATGAGCTTTACCGCAGTCAATGTCCTATCACATGATGTAGTTATCACCATGACGTAGAGTCCTCGATGTAATGTTGCTCGATACAGGGGCAGGATAAGCAGAGAAAGGCCGTCATCCAACAGAGACTGAGGAATGCTGGTTTCCTGCCTGATTTTCAGGCTAACCACTGATTTTGTAAATTAATTCCAGTTAGATTAGTTGAATGAAGACTTATCTAATATGTACAGCCTGAAAACCTGGCATCGAAATGACCCTAATGGCGTTCGATGGACAATTCTGGCATAGCTCCTCCTACTGTTAGTATTGTGCTTTGATCAAGTAATGGAATGTGCACGTATTTAGGCTTTCCTGTGTTCAGTTTGTATTCGTTGTGAACACTGTTTTAAAAAAGTGCGAGATCGGTGGTTAATTGATTCATATTGTCAATGTTCCCTCCCTTCGTTCTTGCTTCTAACTCCCTTCTTTCGTCTCCTTCACTGAGTTCACTTTTTCAAGTCACTTCTTTATTCCACCCACTGTCTGCTGATGCCCCCCTCCAGCCATCCAGTCCTGCCCAGTGTCGAGCATGCGCATGCGCACGGCTGCAGCTATGGTGGCCCCTCGTTTAGGGCAATTTCGTGGTAAATAAAAGATTAATGATGGGCACATAACATACTTTCCTGCTGCTCTGATCTTTAAACAAATGCCAAGGATCAGCTGAATGAGGATGTTCTACTTACGGAGTGAGATATATGTTGTGGGGGCTCGGGGCTCTGCATTACAAGCCAGTACCATGCAGCCCTGTTCCTTGTCTTTTCCTGGTCATGGCAGTGGTGTAACAAAACTTGAACGCCCAACCCCCCCCCCCCCCCCACCCCCCCCCCCCCCCCCCCCGTAAGGTACCCTGAAGAGGAGCCCTCACCCCTGGACCTAGTTAGGGGTCTGCCGCCCCTGCACAGTGTACTGTGTTGAAGGGGCCCCCTGGAGCTCAGCCCCTTTGTTACTCCACTGGATCACGGGGAGAAGCCTGCTAAGGAACTATTATGCATACTGTTGGCTATCGGGACTTTGGTGGCCTCAAAGTGTTTTTCTGTATGAAGATAAACCTGAGGAAGTAATGACATTATGTAATCTGCAGGATGCCTTGAGTCATTTGGCTGCTCAGTTCACACCATGAATGAACTTTATTTTACTTTGTTAGTCCATTTTGATGGGATCCTGTGCTCATTTGAAGTTTATTTGAAAGCCAGCAGAAGGAACTCTTCACATTGATTTTTGCCAATCATGTGGGCCTTTGTTTAATTGAAAGCAGTGTGGGACTGATTTCCTGCTGGGCATGTGTGAGAATTGCACAATGCCCTTTACTTTCGAGTTCTGTGCGGCATGCACTGTTCTGGTGCACCTTCTATCTTGGGGGAAAGAACAAACACAGCCCAATATGTTTCCATTAAGTGGAGTCACAGGAGTTTATACAAGTATTGTTGCTAAATGTCAAGCCTGGTTTCAGCATCCTACGTTCCAAGCTTCATTCTGACATGGACGAAACTGGAATGAAAGTTGAACCTGGTGATCCTGGGGCTTTATCACGAATGTGGCCTACTTTAGTGTGGAGGATAAGAACACGTCTATGTGCCTGTTTTGCCAGAAATTACGTTGCCTGTAACAAGTGCTTAATTTGTGCTTGTTGTTTCCGGTGTGGAGCACCTGCACTTATTTTTGAGGGCCTGGGGCTTGCTCTTCTGCCTCAAGCATTTGCTGCGAGCAAAAGACACATATGAGAAAGACGGAGGAAGGGAAAAACGAAAAAGCGTCACAAAGGGAGAAAACAGAAAGCTGCAAGAGTGAGCTGAATGGGCAGGGAGTGGCTGTAAATGGATTGAAGAGTCCCGAGATGGCTTCAGGATTATGCTGCCTCAGTATTCCGTGTTCCCAAATTTAATTGCAACAGCCGCGTGTTCAAGAGGAGGGCTTTGGGAACCGGCACCTCTTTGTTTACAAATTAAGCACTGCCTGTAACACGTTCTAGGCGACACAACACACAAAAGTGACTGCCTCTTCATGTTTCTAAGCTGTACTGTCTGCATCTCATACACTAATAGGTTTTCCGAGTTTGAGTGTGTGCTAAAAGTAGCACAATTCCAGCAAAACTGGCACACAAATCTCTTCTGGGCCTGCTCGTCGCACTGAAGATGTGATTATGTGGTGTATATCCTTCTGTATTAGAGAACAGGGCTCATGTTAAAAAGCAAACCTAAGAACTGTAGTGTTGAGTGCAATGTTTTATTGGAGGACATTGATTCTGGGGGCATCTGTAAGCAGTGATTTCTATTTCCACAACCCTTATACCTGAGCTTTGAAAAAGCAAAGCCCTTTGACACTCTCAGCGAAGGAGGACGATGTCCTGGAGGTGCTGCTTGCCCGGGACGGCCACGCGCCTCAGAGTTCTGTGCAAACATGGTGGCCACTACAGAGCCTCCATGCACTATAAGTGAGCCAAAGCTATATCACGTGAGCCAGGCTCCTAAAAACAGGAGTAAGGCAGAACACATGGGCATATTAGGTGGCTTACCACCAAGCAGGTCATAGCTGAAGGATCCATCACAGAAGACATCTTAGGGGTAGGGGTATCAGTTGCACGGTTTGACACCGGAGGGTGCGTGCACAAGTACTGAAAGGGCAGCAAAGTCCTTTGTTATCAAGTTTCTACTGAAAAGCAAATATTTCATCCCGAGTTTTATCGGTTATAATCAGTTTCAGCTGAGAACTGGATACCCTAAATATACTATTCGTACAATATACTTTAAAATCAATTGTCTCTCAGCACTTTAATGACATTGGTTTCACTAGATTTACAGTGGTAGTAACTCTCCCAAAGAAACACCTACAGGTTTAACACAAAAGCCAATATGTCCTATTTTGATGTGTTAAAACATGTGTCTTTAGCACATGAAAGCAAAACACACCGGGAGCAAGGAGGAGCAAGTAGAGAGGACTGTAGTTGTAAATTAGTTACTCATGTAGTTCATTGCAAGCACTCAAATGGAGGCGGAAGGATATAGCCAAACAGCCAATAGCATTAGGTGAAAGAGCAATACTTCAGTGGACTGAGCCAAGACATGATTAACAACGTGTTGAGCCAATGGATGAAGGAGGCTGGTTAAAGAAAGCCAGTGGTGGAAATGGGTGTAAATAGTGGGGCCCACTATTTGTATATTGTTAGCAGCAGATCAGTTTGACAGCTGCACTGCCATAGCCCACACCTAATGGCATTGTGCCATGCATAAGATTGTGAGGGATCTGTCTGATACCTACCAACAGCTGGGTAACTTCTTAAGTGCCAGTGCTGAGCACTGACTCTGACCACCTCGTAGAAGTCCCTGGCAAATAAGGGAACTACTTTGTGTGTTGACATCTTTCTCGTGAAAGGGAAGAACACAATCACTCACAGTGAAGCTAGGCAAAGGTTGATGTGCACTAACCCACAGCTCTGTGCTGCACTTGGTGGACTATAAATGTCAATGACACAATAACAGTCCAATAGATGAAGAGGGCTAGCTGAAAATCCCTATAGGTATGTATATTATACATAGAAGTTTAATTACATTAAAAGGCCTTTGCTAACACCAGACGGGAATCATTCTGCTACTAAGATACATGCACTAGTACATTTTTGAGGATCCATTGCTATTTGGTGAAATGTCAGCCTGTCGAAACCAGATTGATGACGTTTTCATTACATTGCCTTGTCTTTATGGGGAAAAAAAATCTTTCCGGAGGAGAACCTTCCATTCCTGTTGCCATTTCACAGGGGAAAGATGTAATTCCAGTGGTTCCTTAGAATCTCTTCTATCCTATGCTTGAAAATGGTGGGGACCGGACGGATTCTAGTTCTCCATTCCTGAGTCCCAGCCAAGTTCTGGGCAGGCCCCAGTGAATTCTAGGTACTGAAGGCTGACACTGTGGTGACTGAAACCCTATGGTGGCTCAACAGATCCATTACACTTAAGCGGGTGGACTAAAATTATGCAACAGTGGTCTGCCACCACGCATTACCACCTGTGACGTTTTTTACAGTAACCTTTCATGCAGATTAGGCAGCAGATGGAAGATTATGTGGGAAGTGTGGCCAATTCACAATTGTCTCGAAAATGCTGCAGATTCACAGCGTTCTATTTGACTGGGCAGGACCAAAAGATAGATCATCGGTTGTGACTCACCAGGCCTTCTCTCACGGTGTGCATCATTTGATGTCTTCTGAGGTATGCCACTGCACCTGAAGAAAGGGCGCCCCAGTGTGTGGGCGACAGCAGCATCCTTGGTATTCTAGGAGCCCTACTTTCTTTTCCGTTGAAAGATATGCCCAGGAGGTGTAAGGTTTATACCTTTTAACTTATCTCTGATCCCTGGAAGCTATAGTAGTCTTACTATGATGAGGATTTTCCATAGAAGAGCGGAGAGAGGAAAGTTCTGAACCCCTGATATTTTGGGAGAAGCCATACTGGAAAATTCTTTTTTAAGCTGCCATTGATTAAGTGTACCCTCCCCAAATGACTAAATCACAGGCACGCGTCAGGTTCTTTTCAGCACACAAGGGGAGTGATAATTCAAAAAGAATGTCTAGGGATTGTCTGTATATATTTAAAGGTACGAATTCTGCATTTGAGGTAAAGAGGCTCTGAATTGTGCCTTTCAGAATTGCCTACTATAAAATGATGGTTGAGCAGGAGGACCAGCCACACAGTAAAGTTCGGGTGGGTTTTTTCAACCAATGGCTGATAGCCACAAAACCTAATTTTTGTTCACTATGCTGTTTGGAGAAGAGTTTAGAACTGACAAATTTAACACATTGACTGGATTGGTGACTCAAAGTCCATATTTCTCCCAGTGAGCTCTCACGTCATCGAAAATGAGACCCCCGCGGCTCATCAGGACTAGGTCTTCACTTTCCGTCACGCTCAAGTTCAACTACACATGACACGATATGAGCATGTCTCTGGTCATCACTCACTGTACCAAGAGGGAGAAGAACAACAATTAATCTGAGACAACACTTACAATTGTAGATGAGCATTACAGCCCAAAGAAAAATAGTATTCTAGAGAGACATGCATTTTTCTTGAGCAGACACCATCTGGGGAGACTGTGATCATTAAGGGCTACTTTAGTGACAATATGCACATTTTGAAACTTCACTGATGAAATGAGAGTACAGTACACCAACTGAAAGGATCTATTGTTCAAAACACAGGGGAGGATACCCAGCATTTTGGAATCTTCATAGTTCTCCATAGAGATCAGCATGCAGTTTCACTGTATCTGGCAAACCATAGAGGTTTTCCCAGTTAAAGCCCTTAAATTTGTAAATTTAGGAGCATAGGTCTTTGAATTGTCCAGAACGTTATGCGTGAGTATAGAGATGCAAATATATTCTAATAATATTAGGAGTGTGTTGGCTCTGCACAGTGAAGGCTTCCACTCTATACGGAAGCATATAGTGTGTGCCCACTCAAAGTTGTGCCTACTACTGACAGCGGTGGTGTGCCTGCTGGGCCTTCAAGGGCCTACAAATCACCGAATTAGCACAATATCATAACTTGTGACGCTGCAACACTTCTACAAATATTCAACTTGTGTTAATTAGGAATACAGTTGGCCCTACTGGGAATTTTCTGCTAAAACAGAGAATAAATAGGGAATAAATGCTAAGGTGATTCCCCATAGGTACAACTGTACAAAAACAGAGATAAATGAAATATAAATACATTATTAGGTATCTTTCCATCACTTTTAATTAATTGGGAATATTTTCATCACTTTTAATTAATTGGGTATATTTTCATCATTTTCGTTCCCATTTTCATCACTTTCATACCTAGTTTCATACCCATTTAAATGTTGTGTGCTCGATTTCAAGTTGTTATGCATTTACAGTTTCCTTGATATCTGAGTAAACCGTAAAAGGGGAGAAGCGCTTAGTTCCTCCTATTCCTAGATGTAGAGCTAGGAGGCTCATCATTGTGCTACTTTTCGATCTGTGAAAGAGTCCCTTCCGCCGAGCCTTCAGGAGTATATCTCACCAGAGATGATCGTGTACCCCCCACCCATTAAGAATATTCCCTGCGCGTCCTAAGTGATGATGATTCCGCGAGGACAAGGGTTAAATCCACTATCTAAAAAGAGCAACACAAAAATGTATTTAAATTAAAGCATTGTTAATATTTTAAGAAATAAAGTGGAGTAGGCATCCTTTCCCTGCCATGTTTGGTTTTGGGTTATTTCAAGGATAATTCAGGGGTTTATGAATTGCAATTGCAAAAAAAGAAAGAAATTCCCCAGAACCCACATTTCTAATAGATTAATAAATGAATGTGTGTAAAGTTAGGAGACGGAGACTGATATAATATAGTACTACTGATATATATGGTAATCCACTGAGAGTGCATTAGCAACAGCAGTCACTAGTCAAAGATGGCTGCTTTGTTTACAGAGTAACTGTATGATGATGTGGCCACTT
The DNA here is from genome assembly GCF_031143425.1 of Pleurodeles waltl. NCBI lineage: Eukaryota > Metazoa > Chordata > Amphibia > Caudata > Salamandridae > Pleurodeles > Pleurodeles waltl. Next base: position 925,089,872 of record NC_090450.1, on the reverse strand, counting down.
TACAAAACACTTGTACTTTACAAAACATATCTCATACTAATACATATGGGAAACAAGGTGGGATACACTGATAATCATATTGAGGAAAACAGCACACATTCCTTTCTTCGAGACTCTGAAAATTAAGACAACTACGGTGAAAGCCAAGCCTGCAGTGCAGTTAGTACTAGGGTCGCAGAAGTTGATCTGAATACATTGTTTGGCCTCTGTGGCTTTATGTATCATTCTCTCGGTGTAACTTAACTCCAGTACCTAGCTAACTTAAAGCAAAAGGTTGACACATGTTTGACGTTAAGAAAGGTACTATTACTGAAATAAACTCAAGCGAGCTGTTGCAGCTGTAACTGAATTGAACAGGCCCAGCATTTCTAAAATATTTCATTCTTTTCGGCCACTAAAAGCAATTTTATGCATTCGTTTTGTAATATCTTTTATATAGCCGTTCAGTACTCTTACAAAATGAAGCTGTTTAGAAAAAAATAAATCACGTCAGCTGTTCTCCCTTTTAGAATAAGTGAAAAGCATGGGACGTTGCCTTGGCCCTTCATCCTTAAATGGTCTCATGAAGTGAAACTGTGTTTCTGTTCACCGTCTAATAGAGCCCACATCGGCTTCTTCTACAGCACGGGTCTCCAACCTTTTTTGTAGTGAGAGCTACTTCTGACCAGTGAAAATCATCGTAAGCTACTGAAGGCTAAGCAACATGCACATTGGTACAACATGCCCCCAGGCCCAGCTTTATTGACTTTAAGCCTACGGCCCACAGAGCCAGATACTATGGTTTAAACAAAGTACTTTGACTAGGGGCACTATGTTAGGCCCGTCATATGTGTCAGTGAGAGTGTGGTCTTTGGGGATGTATGAACATTTGTGTGTTTGATTGAGATATGTGTGTACGGGTGACTGAGAGACTGTGTTATATGTACTTGTGGCACAGCACATACCTTTCGCAATATGTATCACTGTTACATGTATAACACAAATGGCAGACATTTAAAGTATAGAAAAATGTTGTGCAGTGTTCAGAGTATGGAACAATTTTCTGCACTTTACATTTCTTCCACTTAAAACAATAACTGTATTTGTAACTTATAAATATGGCACTGGGTTGAGAAATTTAAACTGAGGTGTTAACTTTGTTTATATGGATTCCATACAATTCATCATTTAAATTTTCTCCCGTTTCCAAATGCCACTTTTACAACACCAAGCATCTTGCACCCAGTGGCCTGTAGACATGGTGCCATATTTATAACAGAAAAATACATTTGTTCCAATGGGAGAAATTTTAAGTGAAGAAACATGTTTCATAAAACATTAAGAGGAAATTAGCTTAACTGAAAGTGGAGAGAAAGACATTAAGACTTAGGACCCTATTATGAGTTTGGCGTATGGTAAAGACCGTCTGCCAGACTCCCGACAGGGGGGTCGCCACCTACGCGGTGACCTCCCCGCCAGTGTTATTAAGAGTTTCCTGCTAGGTTGGCAAGTGGAAACCTGAGTTTCCACTTGCTGGCCTAGCGGGAAACAGGCTACAGCATTGTCTTGGCTCGTAATCGAGCAGGCAGCAATGCTGTAGCCTGGAGGGTGCACCAGCACCTGTGCAATGTTCAATGTCTGCAAAGCAGACGGTGAACATTGCGACAGTGCTGGCCATGTGGGCCCCTGCACTGCCCATGCCAGATGCACCCCTTCTCCACCAGCCTTTTCATGGCTGGTGGAGAAGGGGGTAATAATAATCAGGGCTGTGCAGTGCAGCCACTGCTCTGGCAGATTAGGACCGCCACCAACCTCCAGACCGCCGGGATCTGAGATGCTGGTGGTTCTCTGGTGGCCCGACCACCAGGGTTGTAAAGTAGCAGTCGGACTGCTGCATTGGCTGGGGTCCAGACTGCCACACTCATAATTGGGCCCATAATGTTTCATTGAAAAAGTTTTCTTCACTTTAAATTTCTCTCATTTTTAAAAAATGACTATTTTTCAGTGATAAATAGGGCACAGGGTCTACTGGTCACTAGGAGCAAAAGACTTGCTGCTTGTAAAGGTGACACCTCGAAATGGGAGAAAATTAAAATTGAGATTTAATCATTAAGATAACTTTTAATTTTAATTTTCTCCCATTTAAAAGAATTCATTCTCATGCTCCAGTATTGAGTTGCCAAGGCTTTTATTTAAGTCAGTGCTTCAGTTCTTCACCTCCGGTGCCCCAGCCTGGTCCAGAAATCTATCTGAGCACTGCTCATTATCAGGCTGTTCTCTCTGCAGCCTGATGGTAATAATGTAAAGTAAACACAGCCTTCCCTGAACTCTAAAAGAAAAATGTGAGCCATGCTTATTTAAAAATTAACTCAAGGCTGAGAGCTACTCTGAAGGTATGTGGGAGCTCCTGATGGACTGGTTGGAGACACCTGCTCTGGAGGTTAAATTAGGAGTTTTACCACCTGCTTAGGCCTAGCCTACAGATGCATCTACTGTGAACAATACCACAAACCTATAATGGACTTTGGGCCAGCCCATTGCTTATGACTGGTTGGCTTTTTGTGTTTATCCCTCACCTGGACCAGAGTTTCTTTACCACCCTTTTGATTGGATGATGTGTATCCTTCCTCCTTCCAGACATCACATTCTGAGAGCTATTTTTTCTTTTTCCTCTAGCACTCAATGGAAGGGCTTGCATTTTTAGATCGAGCACGCAAGTGCTCTGGACTGGTGTAATCTATCTGTTGGCTTTAAACCACGCCCACCACTCACCCATCACTAGCACTCGTTTGTGGGCTTGCCTTTCAAAAATCTTTTGTTATCATTGGTAAATGCTTTACGTTTGTCCTTCCTTAGGGCGGTTTGGTTAACACCTTGGACATCGACCCCGTCACATAGATAATTGCACGATTGCCGATACGTTTGTCTGTGAGCGAAGTTCCTTTTCTTTTTGTGTTTCTCTTTCGCGCTCATGGCGGCCGAGGCGCTTTGAATCGTCTTGCATATGTCAAATGTTTTACTTTTAATTTTCAATTTAAGTGGCATGAAAATGCTTGTTTCCTCTCTCTCTTTTGTGTGCTGCTTCCCCCTCAAATATAAGCTCTCCACATGCTCTGTATTACTCCCTGCTTCCCCCTCAAAGCTCTTCTATTGCCTCCCCCGTCCTTGCTGCTTTTAAATGTATTTTTTCTCAACCCCAACCTCTCCACATACTTTCCTTGTGCTGTATCTTCTGCCCTAAGCGTTTGGCTGTTGTTCCTCCGCCCATCCTATTTTGGTTGTTTAAAGAAAAGTTACTTTTAACATTTTTGCGAGTGCCCAGCAACAAAATGCTATTTTACATACGTTTAAATCTTTTTTTCTTTACTGTTCCAAGATCGGCACTTGTCATCTTAGAACTGTAAATAAAAATAGTAAGCAAAACTGGGCCCTGTCATGCCATATGCACATGCATACATAGTGACGCATATGTGTCACCACGCTGGATTGCCGCAGCATCAAGCCCTGTAAGCTCTTATGCTTGATGACACATGCAGCAGGCACTCATTGGGTTGAGCATAACAGCGCGCCAGCGTTGCTTTTCCAGCGTGTTGGTATGTATCTGGGCTTTTAACAACTCCCACCTCACGCCCATCACTACCACTTGTTTGTGGGCTTCCCCTTCAAAACTCGTTTGATGACATTGGTAAATGGTTTACGTTTGTCCCTCCATGGGGAGGTTTTGTTACCCGCCTCGGCCATCGCCCCTGTTACATGGCTAATTGCACTTTTTGCCAATAAGGTTGACTGCGAGCGAACTTCTTTTTCCTTTTGTGTCTTTCCTTAGAGCTGATGCTCATGGCGGCCGTGGCGCAGTGAATCAGCTCGCTTATGTGAAACACTTTTACTTTTAATTTTCAATTTATGTGGCAAGAAAAGTCCAGTTAGGAGTTTGCAGCACCAATTGCTCTAACGAGCAGCAAATGCGAGACCCATTGCATTAGAAATGCTTGTTTTTATTTTGCTGATGCTGCAGAGCACCTGTAAAAGCATTTCTTTTGCAGATGCTTGAGAGCATCTGAAAAACCATAGGCGAATACAATAGGTCGAAAAGACGAGAACTGCTTGGCTGATTGGCTTTGCCAATGCCAGGTTTGAGGTCTTTGGCTACATTTCCTTTGTCTGATTCCTTGTGCCCCTTTTCAGTGCAGTTTGAACCCGCATCCGTACATCTCCAACAAGAGTTTGAGCGTGATGAGTTTGAGCTGTTGTGTTACAGAAGGATGAGTTGTAACTTCCACCACTTCCTGTTCTACATGTGTAGAAATCATACCAGCTCTTCCATTGTCTGGACCTCTCTCTGAACTTCCTGAAATTATCTGCACAGTTTTCTGGTGGGAACTGTGCAATGTTAAGAGGGCATAATCTCGCATATTTTTGGTGATTTTGCATTTTGCACTAAAATATAGTGCTACATACTTGGTTTGCATTTTGTATAGTTATTCGCAGTTCTTCCAAATACTTTGGTTACTATGCTATGCAGATTTTGTGGTTTTGTACTCCACTACTAGGTATCACCAGGCAACACAAAGAGGCCTGAAAGCTGTCCTGTGCCAGAGGATGTGTGCGAACATGATGTAGCTACTGTGGATGCAAGAGTCTCAGAAAGGTGTATTCAATTGTAAAAGTTCGCATATTCATGCATACATTCATCTTCGAGGACAGTACAATGTTTGCGAATTGATAACACATTATTTAATCACCTGAACACAATTAAGTCTGTCTATATAGTGTTATGTGAATTCTCTATTGCCAGTAGTGCTGTCCACTGCGTCAGACGTCCTTTTCATTCTTGTCATAAATTGACATCTCTGTAAAAAGGCAAATGCACCGAGATAAAGTTTATTATTTTAAGGCCAAAGGCCTTTGTCAGACAGCAGAACACCTGGTTTCCTTCCTCTGTGCGGAAGTGACGTCACTTAAAAACCCAGACACTCACGTGCCTCCCGCAGATACAGACAGAACCCGGTTTAATGTCAAACTGCAAAGGTACCTTCTTGAACGTGCAAATGATTTTCAAATAAAAGCTAAAAAATATCAGATTGTTGGTCTTGCGCTGCTGCCAACAGAATGTCTTTAACTCATCCCAAATCTGCCAAATAATTTTGGAAATCCACCCCAGGTCTTTGGAGGACCTCCCAGATATTTCTAAAGATCTGTCCATCTCAAGGTTCAACCTGAGGAGAAAGTCGAGCAATATAGGCAACCCAAGTCTGTGAAACTGCAGATGGTTTTACTAATGTGCCTTTGTTGATGTATTAGGAGTAGGTGTTTTCTGAAAAAGCGAATAGTGGAAGAACACAGTAATGCATCCATGCTCCAGGGGCGAGGCTAGGTGCCATGTAGAGTGCTCCTTTCTTCTGTTATCCCAAGTCTGGGAACCATGTGAAGTCTAAGGTCCAGATTACTGGTTTAGCTGCTATTTATCTCACCTGATAAATAACGATACTTTGGGGTACATTATTGAGCGGGTGCAATAAATAGCAGCTATTACAAGTTGGTTGGGAATAACATGCAAGATTTTGGTGCTTAATGTACGGAAAGCCACATGATACAGTAAATACTGTATGCTTATCTGCTGTTAAATTTCGGCATGTTTGAGCTGCCCAAATTTAACAGAGGTTGAGTTATTTAACGCATCCTATAATTATCAGATGTCTTAAATACCTTCAAACTCATAATTCCAACCCATACATACACAGGGCATGTATGCACAAGTCGGAATACACTCACCACCTAATGATCAGGCTCTAAGCATCAAATCGGATTTATAAAAATTTCTTCAGTGACGTGGGCCCTAGAGCAAGGAAGGAAATGCCAGCATTTTGGCTGCTGTTCGAATCGTAAAATACAGTAATAATTAGGATTTGATGGGCCCTCGAGTCTCTAGTCCCCGGTGCCACTGCACCTGCTGCACCAGTGCAACCTATGCCCCTGGTTGCATTCTGAGCTGAGCCGGTGGAAAGAGGGACTCAGGGAGTGACTCAAATAGGGACAAAAGCCTATTAGCAAGTTTAGGAATAGTTCTGAGTATTGTTTATTTATTGCGGATTTTAGGGTCTGAAAACTACCCCGAAATCCCTTAACCGAAGAATTGGCTGCAGTGTATCTTGTGGGATGTAGTGACCCACGATGGTGGTGGTCTATGTAGTGATGCAAGGTAATTCAGGTCTGGATTGGGATAAAAAGCAGCCCCAGGCACCCCAAAAGTGACCCACATTTCCTCTCGTGGAACATTGTTTGTTGAGGGCAAATGAATCTCTATGTCTACAAGTGTAAATATAAGTGCATTATAAACTGAAGGGGAACCCAGCTGTCACTTAGTTGCTCTTTTCATCAACTCTGATCTGTCAACTTCTCTCCCTCTTTTTCTGCCCCTTTCCTGTTCCATCTCTTGTTGCATCTTCATGATTGTCTCCACACTTCCCTAACCCTGTATCTTTTTTCTATAACCCCTTTCTCCGCTTCTCGCCTGTTTTATCTGCCTTTTCTTCCATCGCCTCTACCCCTCCATTATCACTTCTACCATGCCCGGCCCCTTTTCTTCGGTCTCATGTGCTATCCTCTTCCTCATTGGTCAGCTCTTTTCCCTTGCTCTCGCCCCAATTCTTCATTTTTTTCTCCCATGATCTTTCTCCCATGTTCCTCCATTCCCGGTCTTCCATACTCCAGTCCTCTCTCCCCTCTAGTCACATACTCTCTTCCTTCATCCTGTCTCCTGTGCATTTCACACCTGTCTGTGGTTTTCATCACTCACCTCTCTCATTCAGATAATGCTGACATGCGTGTAGCACTTGACCTCAGACTCCAGGCGCTTTCCTCAACCACATACACCCTGATCTCAGGTCCATATGAGATTGCTAGGTGAGTCTCCACAATTCCAGGCTTCTTCTCCCTCTGCAAGGAGACGTGCTTTTCTGTTTCCACTGAGGTATGATTTAAAAAAGAAATAAAAAAAAATATATTGTTTTCATACATAATCAAGATTCAACGAGGTCTAAAAGTATAAAGGTACCCTCTCCACGGTGACCGTAGCGGGGTTTAGTGAAACAGTATTGGTGGTGGTGCTCAGATGGTGGGCTCACTGGACACGTTTTCCTAGTCTCACCGAGGCCTGCTCCCCCTTCTTCTGCCCTCGACTCCCCTATCATCCCTGGATTGGTTCCTCTACCCAAGATCTCAATGGTCTGACCGGGGGAGCATCTTTCTGGGGCTTTCTTGGGCACCCTGGGTCCGTGTATGCCTATTGCTCGGCCTTCGTGCAGTAGTCCACGTAGGTGCACCATTTTGAACTCTCCCACTGCCTGGAAATATCACTTCGAGTCCCCACTAACCCCAAGGTACCCAGTACCTGCATCTCTTTCATGCGGAAGGGGTACTACCGGCACTTCTGAGCAGCAAAGAGGTACTCAGGTGCAAGGAGTACCTGCATTTCTGTCTTTCCATTTCAAGCACTGGGACAGAGCCACACAGGGTGAGGGAAACCTGCACATAGCTATACAGGGAGAATGAAACCGAGACAGAGCCAAACAGGGTGAAGAAAACCAGGACAGAGCCAAAAAGGGTGGGGGAACCTGAACAGCGCCATACAGGGAGAATGAAACCGAGAAAGAGCCACACAGGGTGAGGGAAACCTGCACATAGCTATACAGGGAGAATGAAACCGAGACAGAGCCAAACAGGGTGAAGAAAACCAGGACAGAGCCAAGCAGGGTGGGGGAACCTGAACAGCGCCATACAGGGAGAATGAAACCTGGACAGAGCCGTACAGGATGGGGGAAACCTGGACAGAGCCGTACAGGATGGGGGAAACCTGGACAGAGCCGTACAGGGTGGGGGAAACCTGGACAGAGCCGTACAGGGTGGGGGAAACCTGGCCAGAGCCGTACAGGGTGGGGAAACCTGGACAGAGCCATCCAGGGTGGGGAAACCTGGACAGAGCCGTACAGGGTGGGGAAACCTGGACAGAGCCAAACAGGGTGGGGTAAACCTGGACAGAGCCGTACAGGGTGGGGGAAACCTGGCCAGAGCCGTACAGGGTGGGGAGACCCCTGCCTGGCCACAGGTCACCAGACTTCTGTCTGAAGCGGTTTCACCTACTCCCTGTAGCTCCCGCTGGTGTGTACACCGTGTGGAGTGTTCTGAGCTGCACCAGTCGAAGCCCAGCTCTGGCGGGTGTTGATGTGCTGCCCCCCACGCTGCGTCCACGCAGTATGATTTCAAGAACTACAAGCAAAGCTCTTGAGTTATCTGCAGCGCGTCGGCTGGCTTCTTCCTTATGTACCTCTGTACAGGTGGCTGGAGGTTCGGTGTGCGCCTGCAGGAGAGGCCTCGGCAGCCTCCGAGAGAAGGCCCGTCAGGGTGATGTGATGAGCTGAGATGTTCAGTGCTCAGAGTCTTAGAGCCGCTGCAGTAATTCTGTGCAACATGAAGCATCTTCGAGGCCTGTGCAGAGATGCATTGTGCAGTGAAGGTGGACACTCCTGCATCCTCAGCCACAAGTGCAGAGATGCATTGTGCAGTGAAGGTGGACACTCCTGCATCCTCAGCCACAAGTGCAGAGATGCATTGTGCAGTGAAGGTGGACACTCCTGCATCCTCAGCCACAAGGATCTGCTAGAAAAAGGCCAGTCCTAACTGCATGGCCATTCCGCGCCTCATCCTAATAATGCCACCCACACGAGTACTCAGCTTTACCAAGGGATGACAGTACTGTTGGCTTCAGGCTCTTTAAAATACCCCGTAATCCACGGATGGAGAAGATTTTCAGCCATTCCTGGCATTTACTTAATACCTCATTTAGATAAAACAGAAGTGGTTAAACACGTCATGGTTCAGTGCTTCGTCAGGGGTAGAAAGCACTATATAAATACCCAAACCATACTTGTCAAACATGTAACCACTTGAGAACCTGTTCGTGACAAGGCCTGGGCAAAATTGGTGTTATTCCGGCATAGTTCATGTCATTTTGGTAATTTTGCATTGCTCTTCTTACGTGAAAAGCGAGACATTGCGCTATTACTCTATATCGTGTAATTTGCCGCAAATGCGCGGGAACAATATGAATGACAGAATACCAGCTGCTGGTGTTCATAGTGCCTTTGTTTTTTGCACTATTTGTGTAGTGCGAAATTGATCCTCGTGGTCCCCAGTAGGCACTGGGACGCATTTCGTGCTAAAATACAGCTCCAAATGGCAGTTTTGTATTGCATGTAATAAAGGGCCAGATGTAGGTAGGTCCGAGATTGCGACTCGCAATTTGCTATGCAGAAAGGTGTCTCAGACACCTTCTGCGACTCGCTATGGGGTCGCAAAGACCCACCTCATTAATATTAATGAGGTGGGTCGCAGTTTGCGACCCCATAGCGAGTTTGGGCACTCACGGGGATGGTGGCCTGCTGGAGACAGCAGACCTCCATGTCTGTCACTGCTTTTAAATAAAGCAGTTATTTTTTTTCTATCTGCAGCCCGTTTTCCTTAAAGGAAAACGAGCTGCACATAGAAAAATTCCCGAAACCTTTTGTTTCGTTTTTTTTTCAGAGTAGGCAGTGGTCCATTGGACCACTGCCTGCTCTGAAAAAATAATTTTGTGATCATTAACAAAGGGGAAGGTGTCCCATGGGGACCCCTTCCCGTTTGCGAATGAGTTACCATCCACTTCAAGTGGATGGTAACTGCGAGTTGATTTGCAACCGCTTTCGCGGTCGCAAATCAACTTACATCGTGGTGCGAGTCGCAAATAGGAAGGGAACACCCCTTTCTATTTGCGAGTCGGAAACGCATTTTGCGAGTCGGTTCCGACTCGCAAAATGCATTTCTGCATCGCGGGCGGGCATTAGCGCCTTGCAAACGGTGTTTTTCGCCGTTTGCGAGGCGCTAATGCCTTGCTACATCTGGCCCAAAGCACGTAATTTTGCAAAAATTTCATGAAATCACGGAAAATCACCCCTATTCCTGACCAATAGAGATATAGAGGAACTGAGGCGTTTTCTTTTTTTCACAAACCATCACCACTGCATTAATCAGAAACTGTATGTAACATAACATTCCTAACCAGAGAACTCTGTTTTTCATGGATCAGCCTCTGTAGTCTATCAGTGGAGCTCAAATTCTTTAAATCAGTACTTCTGGTGGTACCGTACCATTGCACGCAGTGCTTAATTTGCAATTTAAAAAGTGCTGGTTCCCAAAGCCCTGCTCTTAAACACGCGGCTGCTGAAATTAAATGTGTGAGCACGGAATACTGAAGAGGCAGCGTAATCCTGAAGCCATCTCGGGCCTCTCCAATCCATTTACAGCCACTCCCTGCCCCTTCAGCTCATTCTTGCAGCTTTATACTTTCTCCCTTTGTGACGCTTTTTAGTTTTTCTCTTCCTCTGTCTTTTCCATATGTGTCTTTTGCTCGCAGCAAATGCTTGAGGCAGAAGAATAAGCCCCGGCCCTAAAAAATAAGTGCTGGTGCTCAGCACCGGAAACAACAAGCACAAATTAAGCACTGATTCCACAGGTGGCTGCTCCTTCTCCATTCAGGCCTCCACACTGTGGCATATGTAGGCCTTGGTCAGTCAATCGCTGAGATCCCTTTTTTCCCTTTTATAGGATTTACCCCAAGCAGATCTTAAACACCTATTGTGTGTCTTGAATGTAAACCCAGTGAGGTGCCAGGCGGCCACAGAAAATGACCAACCTAACACAGCAGTGGCAAACTCTGCCCTTTATAAAATGATTGTTGCTTTAAACTCAAGGCACATGAACTTTTCTCTGTGTTCTGCCCACATATAAGTACCACGTAAGTCTTCGTACGTCAGGCAAGTAGAATGTTGGTAGCCGAAAGCAGGGTACAGGCCTGATTTTCCAGATAACCATCGCATATGAAAATGGTTTCCATATATATTCATTATGTTTAAATGTCTCTCATGTGAATATAATCAAAACTTGGCATAGATCCGGCCTTTGTGAGACAATGTTGGACTACTGGGGTATAATTTGTATGTAATCACAGAAAATGCCACACCTGTGCTCTTTCATCAATATAGAGATTTCAGACATGTGGCACATTTAGAATGACCACCACCCTCCACGTCATTGACACTGTTTCCATTCCTGGCCTTTTGTGTCATAGCCCAATGCATTATGGGTGTTGTAGTCTTGTTTCCATTAAACCAGTTAAACTAATACACTTGAAATCAGTGATTTGTGAGTGGAAAGTGCAGTCCTGGAGACAGTGTCTGCACATTGGAGTTGGCTGCGGCGTGCTCAATGTGATACGTGGGCTACGGTTGCGTATTGACTGCAGAGCACACCGTGGAAGCTAGCTCGAAACGTTTCGGTCCGTGTCGCTCGATAAATACAGGCTTGAGGTGCTGCCCATTGCAAACAAGACCTGATTCTCATCATGACTTGGTGGCCCTATTGAGTAGTCCCAATGGTGCCTTGAAGCGGTTCAGCCAACTGCACCTGCTATTAAAGGCTTAGCTCATCACTGATGGGAGGTCTGTGGTCAGCACTGTCTGCACGCGCATTGTGCTGCACTTGCAGCCTGTGCAGCGCTGTACAAAACGTTCTCCTGTGTTTGATTTAATAACCTATGCTGTGGAACAGGAAACCAGGCCACTAAAAGAGTGCACATAAACAACTGACTTGCCTTTTAGTTTACTATCTGCAATGTTGTCAGGGTAGGGGGAAGAATGAATGTTTCTAAAGTCACAGAAAAATATCACTTAAAAACCCTTCTTAATGCACTGAAATAATCTGATGTACTAAGGTGAAACTGTTCTGCATGTTAATGAAATGCACTTTTTGACCTTTTTGAATTTTGAAGAGACTTTGCATTTTTACACTTTTGCTGCAATATGTTTTTAAAATTAATGTATTTCTAAAGGTGAGGTGCACGACACCCTAGTTCCTTCCTTTTTCAACTTCAAATAACCTTTAAATCAAATGCTTTTTGGAAAGACAGTGTCTATCTATGCCCGGTTTTAACAACTGGTACCTCAATGAAGGGAACCACCCCCTATCGTGCATTTTAAATGAAATAAATTTGTGGCTGGGATTGCCTGTTTAGTTTCATCATTTGGCTGAAAACTACAGGAAAAGTCGGTTTCAGACATATGTTTTTTAAATTGCATTTAAAATACCAGCCTTAGCCTGTTATATTTGCATGATAGGGAAATGGACTGTTTCTTTCATTACATTATGTGCCCCCAGCCCCTGTGTCTCCCTCTGTCGGTGGGTGAGACTGATTTTGCCCCAAACCCATTGTTCTGTGTGTTCTGCAAAGAGACCAAGAATTAGATCGGCATCTATTCTGCATCCCTTTATGACCTACTGACAGACACTGTGAGAAAACGTGTACTGCCTTCAGGACTCAACATCAGAGTTTTCAATTGTTCGCCATCATAAATACCCACCCAGAACCTGAACTCGGGTAAATACCTGGAAAAGATGCAGTTAACAATATGCACTATCAAAAGTCCTATGGAAGCAAGCTACAAAGTAGGAGACATCCGGAAAAAGAGAATCCTGTTACGGAATGCAAGAAGAAGTAAAACATAATACTTAATCAGGGATTGCATTGGTGACATAGAATGACTTCTTGTTTTGCCAGTAAAGTTGTGGGCATGAATATTGAGCCTATTGAGGTGTTTTTTAATTTCTGCCAGGCCTGAGACCCACTTAAAGCCCTCAGATTGGCCACCTTGACTCCTTGGTACTGGTGCTTTACTGAGTTTTTTCCCGATCCCAGGGAGAAAGCCGCAGACATTTTCCACCTGCTCTGTGTTGACAGAAAGTATGAGGAATATAGCTGATAGGGATATGGGTGGAAAGGAGTTTCGGGGGGTCAGGATAAACTTAATCCTGTCTGGGGGAGCATTTTCTGCCCGCCCATGCTGCTGGAGGAGATGGGCGCGGTCCGTACTGACCAACTGCCCACAGCCCCTGCGGCAGTGATGACAGGTCTGTATGTCCAGAACCAGAATTATCAGGTTTGGAGTTTGCAAACCCAATCCCAAATCCAAGCCCGAAGACATTCATAAGTGCTAGTTGGATAATTCTACCTAGAGTGATCAACTTGTTCCAGAGGCCCAAGGAAATGAGGTCACCAAAGTCCAGGCATGAGGAGATAAAAGCATTCATCACACAATGTTGTGAAGTGCGAGTATCAAGGAGGTATCTTAGATGCCAGGTTTGGGCTAAGAGTGCCTTACATGCTTTATTAACCATAAGAACATCCAGGCTCCTAACTGACAAAAAAGTGCATCTAAAAGAATGTAAAATGTCAGCGGCCATCCACAATATTTACATGTAAAGAAGGATGTGTGTGGGAGCAACGTCCCACACAACTGCTAAGTTTCCGTCTAGGTTCAAAGATGTATCAACCTCAGGTCAGCCTTCTCGGAATCTGAGGACTTGGGGTGGTGAAATTAATCAATTTCACTTTATTGATTATAAAAGACTTTTTTCGAGCAACACTGTTTCTTTTTAAATTTGCAAAGATGATTTTTTACTATTGTCAGGTCTGGCGTTACTAAAATTATATATGTAAAATATTTACTTTTAGGGACTTTCTGCCAGCACTCTTCATCCCTTGGTCTATTTTTGTTTCATTCCATTCCTTTTCTGCTTATTGCAACATGGCATGGAGAAGTGGGTCAGCCCACTTCAGCCATTGGTCAACCTCACCATGAGTGACAGCTCTTCCCTTTCACAAGGCGCCCGGTCATAGACAACCTAGTTCTCTTCAGTGTCACTGACTACTGCAGCAACACATATGTTTTTGAGACCATAAAGATGTTTTTCTTATCGCCACTGATTATTTTTTTTAATATTGGCAAGGGAATACGAGCTCAATTAACAATTTTACAAAAGGCCTCACAAAACAAAATCATTGCTAAAGCTAAAAGTCCGCTATCTAAAGCCAGGCCCATTGGTCTTGCCAGTGCTTGTTTCTAATAGTACTTGTACAGTACAAGTCCGGGAAGTCGAGCCTGACTAATGTTTGCTGTTGCATTCTTAACTGTGTCATTTCTGAGTTCTAAAGCTTTCCTTTTACGACCCTTATGTTATCGTGGTCAGTTGTCTGCCTTCATTTACATAGTTAGTTTTCTAAGGCCCACCCACGACTGTTCCAACCTCCCCTCCCACCCCGCTTTTAATTACACCGTCGATGAGAGAAGGCCTGGCTTTAGCCTGCTAATGCCTACTAGATTATGCTGACGGGGGTGTAATGCGTTCATTCTGTAATAAATTAATCCTCGGAGCTGAATAAACATGCTTGCGAGATTAGGTATTAAATTGCTAAAGGGAGAAATATATAATTCATGAAATCTAATACGTAGGCCCTTCTAAAGAACGGCCTCTAAAAATAGCAACGATTCGGCCTCTGCTGGTCTCTTTTGCCTTGAATGGAGGCGCCATCCGTCGGTGGAAATGCATTTATAGGACCCCTCATTTGACGTAATACGTGCCACAGATATAATTTAAGTCCCCAATGAGGCTGCAATCGGATACTAAAGGCAGTACCAATGCAATTTACTTGCCTTCTAGGAGGTTCTTTATTAAAATGTAGGAACGTATTCACAGCCAATTCTCAGTATATTGATTTTAAAGTGACAATCAGAAATAACGGATTTCCCATGTAATATTTTCAAAATATGGATTATTTCAATTATTAGCTTTTAATCATCTGTTTCAGTTTTTATTTTTTTAATTTCCAGATGGAAAACACATTCTTGCTCCTGTTTTTCATTTCAAAGTAAAGTCAGTGCTTAATTTGTAAATAACGTGCCGGTACCCAGAGCCCTCCTCTTAAACACGCGGCTGCTGCAATTAAAATGTGCGAGCACGGAATACTGAGGTAGCATAATCTTGAAGCCATCTCAGGCCACTTCATTTCATTTAAAGCCTCTCCCTGCCCCTTCAGTTCACTCTTGCAGCTTTGTGTTTTCTCCAATTGTGACGCTTTTTCGTTTTTCTCTTCCTTCGTCTTTCCCATTCGAGTCATTTGCTAGCAGTAAATGCTTGAGGCAGAACAATAAGCGCCGTTGCTCCCCACCGGAAGTAGCAAGCACAAATTAAGCACTGAGTAAAGTGCCACTGGTGGCTTCCCCTCAACCCTCATTAAAATGTGCGCCCTGTCCTGGGCGTGGCTTCCCTTCTGGTTACGTGGTTCGTGCTTAACTCGATGATATAATAAGTGAAATGCCCAATGTTCTTTTCCTGGGCCCACTGCTAGTTCTGCAGAATGCTGGGTTTACTGAATCCCAAGAATGCCTGGTGTTGATTTCACCTCCTGTTTCTTTCTCCCACCACCGACAGCCCGTTTATTTCACTCCTGCAGATTATAATTTCTGTCTTTCCCTTTGTCACTTTTTTCTGTCTTTTTTCTCCCTCATCTGCATTGCTCTCTCTTGATGGGACAAAGTCTGATGATGAAAAATGTCCCGGTCCCCAAATATGAGTGTCAGAGTCTAACCACCTGCAAGGACCGGCACAAATTAACCAGTGGCCTTACACTTTAACTGGATTCTCAGGATCTGTGGTGTTCCATAGCAATATAGACCATTTTCATATAAAGAAAAACAGAGGCATAGAGGGGCAAGTACATGTTTCAGTATATGTGGAAGTGGGTAATAAATGTAAATATAGACCAGTAGCTCTTCGCTTTTGTGTGAAAACATGTCAGTCTTGCATGTTTTGTAACCACAGAATGATCATCTATGTTGTGTTATGAAAGAAGCGCTTGGTCTGTGTGTGATTGGCTGTTGATCTCTGTTCATCAGCAGTGGGCAGCTGATTGGTCAGAATTCCGAAGAGGCGTGGAGAAATTGGAATGTTCCAATGTGAGTTCACAGGGGAGCGGGACCCTGGTGGAGGAAATGGGGGATATGCTGAGTGAAGAATAACTCTGTGCGTGCAGGTATGGTTCCAGTCGGGCCCCTGTACCCCTGTGTCGTAGATGGAACCCTCGACGACATAATTCCTTCAGCAACGGGTGATACCTCTAACTCTAAACTAGGTAGATTGTCTGACAGTCGAAATATAGATATTGCCTGAGTGGCTGGAGGCTGCCTAATGTTACTTGAAGGAGCTTTCAGATTCGCTGCAATGGTTGAAATTGCAAGTCTACCACTGGCGCACAGTGCTTAATTTGTAAATAAAAAGGTGCTGGTGCCCAAAGTCCTCTTAAACATGCGGCTGCTGCAATTAAATATGTGAACACAGAATACTGAGGCGCCCTAATCCTGAAGCCATCTCGGGCCTCTTCAATCCATAAAAAGCCACTCCCTGCCCCTTCCGCTCACTCCTGCAGCTTTCTACTTTCTTCCTTTGTGACGCTTTTTCGTTTTTCCCGTCCTCCGTTTTCCCCATATGTGTCTTTTGCTCGCAGCAAATGCTTGAGGCAGAAGAGTAAGCCCCGGCCCTCAAAAATAAGTGCCGGTGCTCAGCACGGGGAAAAACAAGCACAAATGAGCACTGCTGGCGCATATGGTCTAGTGCCTAGTGAAAACGAAGATATGTGTATGCCAGCAATAGGGTAACAGTGCTTTTGTGGCCTTAATACAGTTCACATGGCAGTAGAAACTGACAGCAATAGGACATTTCTACTGTAGCATGACAAAGCATAGTACTACAGTCACTAGAGGTTTGGGGCCTGATTCACAAAGGTAAAGTTACACGGTTGTGCAAGTTTACGCTTTTTTCAGTATTCACAAAACAGCATTTTAATAGTAAGTTTGAGTGCAGATACTCCGCTCTCAGGGTGGAGAACTCCACACATAAAAAAAGGACAGGCCTACCAACCTTGCGGAAATAAACACTCGTGATCTACAGACCGCAGCATGCTTCAGTGGCAAACATTTAATTTACCAACCCATCCCCCAGCTTACTGCCACCTTCATCAGCTAACCAGTCCCCGTGCCTCTGCAATGGTACAAAGAACTATGGTGTCTGTACAGTCTGAGATGTCCTTGGCTCGCCTTTTCCTAACGTCGTGATGAATAATGTACTGCCCCCTATAGCAGATTACTTTAAAATGTAGGCTTTCAAGAACTAATGCTTATGTCCCCAGTGCTGCCACGGCCAAGTAACTAATTATGCAAAATTGTGAATAATGTACATAAACGTTCTCACTTTGGGGGAAAACAGGCTTTTACTGCCCTTTTTTGTTGGGCATTCATCATGTTACCACCATGGAGGTAATGTAAGGGAATTCCGCAGTGGGGCTCCACTGACAGAAATGATCCAGCCCCCTCCGATAGTCTTGCAAAGTCAGCAAATGAAGCCTGGAGAGAGTGAGCAGGAAGAAGGGAGACCAAGAAAATTTCCAACAAGAGGGTCTTGATGGCTAAAATGGTTGCCCTCATCATTTATTTTTGATGGTTTGTTAAGAAGGTTCTCCTTGCCAGGCAACAAGCTCCCTCAGAGTGTATCGTTGAGGGGCCTTTGGATCTGAGAAACGCGTATTGCACACAATGCAACACCACGAGTGGTGACACTTAGTTTGCAACAGTAGGATGCAAATTTGTTCAGAACGAATCCTTGGTTAGTCTTTTATGTTCTTCGGATCCTTACCGGTGCATTTATCATGGCTTGACGTGTGTGCGCTGGTGTCACTGATTACTTACATCGTGAATTAATTTTCATTTGTAGGTTCATCACGGCTAGCGACTCAGCTGGCTGCTTACGGTAGTTCTCTTCCATGATCACGTTCCAACAGTGCTTAATTTGTAAATAAAAACTTGCCGGTGCTCAAAGCCCTCCTCTTAAACATGACACTGCTGCAATTAAACGTAGGAACACGGAATACTGAGGCAGAGTAATCCTGAAGCCATCCTGGGCCTCTTCGATCCATTTACATCCACCCCCTGCCCCTTCTCCTCACTCTTGCAGCTTTCTGCTTTCTCCCTTTGTGACATTTTTCGTTTTTCTCTTCCTTCACCTTTCCCGTATGTGCCATTTGCTCACAGCAAATGCCTGGGGCAGAAGAATAAGCGCCAGCTCTAAAAAATAAGTGCAGTTGCTCCGCACCGGAAACAACAAGCACAAATTAAGCACTGCGTTCCAAGCATCCATCAGACTAAAATAGGATTCACAGGCACATGCCTAGTGAAATCTTCCAGTCTTCATAATGGAGGCCATGAACCAAGAGGTACACCCAATCCTACAGTTAGAATTTTACAGCCTATAATACAAAATTAGGTCTGAATAGGACAAGAGGCGAGCACATAAAAGACATCTTGTAAACAATTCTCTGGCACTCATTCGAGGTGGGAATTACATTCACAGTCCTAAGGACCAGACACAAGGCTCTGTGGAAACTGGGCCCAGGACAGATGCAGCATCAGCTGCTCCCCAACTCCCTGACAATCTGTGGGCTGGAATCCAGTAGCACCGCCTAGGATCAAACATCCCAGAGTGCAAGGCTTCATACTCCGCAGCGCCTTCAACTCTTCCTTTAAAGCAGAATTACAACACCAGATCTTCAAAATGGTCGATAAAGCGAGCTGGTCAGTCTAAACTAGCCCCATGATATATGCCAGCAGTGGACTGCTGTATAACAAAGACCGTGTAGGCTCAACTGCTCTCAAACCCTAGCATACCGTCTGTTTTCTTCACCTCACTTTTCACCCAGACTTCCTTACCTCATCCACTGCCTACCCAAGACTTCCAAGGGTCTAACCTTCTGGAGATTCTTAAATTCGCAAGGTCTTCTTGCAGATGTAGCACAGATATATATCCAACCAAGGGCTAATGCCAGGGAAAAGTAGCTCCAAGCGAGGCACGAAGGTCATGAAGATGTTCACAGCAGAATGAAATTGGACAGATTATTGGGTTTAGTTTAGGGGAAGCATTTATAGAGCATAAACATACAACATTAGGGGGGTTATTCCAACTTTGGAGGAGGTGGTAATCCGTCCCAAATGTGACGGATTTACCACCAGCCGTATTACGAGTTCCATAGGATATAATGGACTCGTAATACGGCTGGTGGTATATCCGCCACTTTACTGTCACTTTTGGGACGGATTACCACTTCCTCCAAAGTTGGAATAACCCCCTAGGTCTCTTGCTGCTATAATGTTAAGGGGAACCAGATGCCTGTAGCAGTGGCCAATGGGAAAAGAGGAAGGTTTTGGATTTATTCTTAAAAAGGAAATGTGAAGAGATGGATTTCAGCCCAGCCTGCTCCATAGCTGAGGAGCCAGGATGGTTAATGATTTGCTGTTGAAAGAGGACTTATTGAACCAAGGAAAAGCAAGTAGATGTGAGTAAGCTGAGCAGAAGGTCCTTGAATGGGTATATTAGATTGCCTTCGTTTTACCAATATCAGGAGCGCATCATACAAACATTCATGTACCACAGAGTTTTGAAATGGATTTTTGTGTGGGTGGGAAAAAGTGGACTTTAGGCAGAATAGGTTTAATTGACTTGTAGTAGGAAGCTTAAGTTACTGTTCTCACAACTTGATTTAGAAAGATGTGAAGTCAATGTAACTGCTGATTAGAGGTTTCAAGGTAAAGCGTGTTGCACTAGTCGTATCTGGAACTAATGATGATCATCACTACATTGTTTTATACCTTATTCAGAGAGATGGGATGGTAAAGATTTCCGCTTATGTAGACGTAAAGAACAAGCAAAGACAACAGCAGAGACCAGGATATCCATTTTAAGTTAGATATGCAATTTGACACTGTACATTCTAACATTTGGTCATGGTTAGGGCAAGGGGCCAAGCATGGATGGCCCTAGTGAGGTGGTCCAAGCCAGAAGTTTATTTTCCACCAACATTATCCCCAATTTGTCCATATTGAGCTTCAGCTAGTTGTTGACCATCTATCTTTATAAGCTGAGAGGGCAATCGGCTAGCATATCCCGATGCATGTTAGGGCCATTCAGACAAAATATAAGTTTGGTGCCATTTGCATATGTGTAGAACTCACATCCAAAACCTTTGATTAGCTGTGAGTGAGGTAAAAATAATATATTAACCAGATAGTTGGGGAGTATGGATCCATGTGAAGTTCCATAGTTTATGATACAAAGACACATACACTTGTTGAGCATTACACTCTGGGACTTGTATTTAAAAAAAGATGTGCACTGGGATACATAATTCCTCTGGATCCCACAACTAGCAGGTTTCATGGTCAGAATCTTATGGTCAACTGTATCAAAACCGGCCGACAAATTTAATATGATCAAAACACTAGTATTGTTGCCGTTGGCAGCCAGACGAAGATCATTTAGGGCAGCCATCAGTGGGCTCAGTGCTTCTGTTTGAATGAAAGCCAACCAGAGCATCATCTAAGATTTATTGCTCTTCCAGAAAAGATGATGGTTGCTTAGCTACCAGTTTTTCGAAAATCTTTGCTATCTCTTAAAGAAGAGTGATAGATTTATGATTAGCCATGACTTCTGGATTTAGGTAGGATTTTTGTAACATGGGGCCTGACTATTCCCTATTTTAGTTCAGGAGTTCAAGGAGAGATTGACAATATGGTCCATAGCCCATGTTAGTTTTGGGATTTCCTTATGTAGTTTTTTAATAGGATTAGGGTCAAGGTGACAGCCAGCTTTGCAGTTCCTCACTAATTATTATAAAGAGTCTAATGAAAGGTTGGAGAACTGCTCGAAAGAATGAAGAGAGTTGTTTTTTCTTAGCAGTGGATGTTGAGGTAAACAGAGGGTTTGATTTATTTCGATGCACACATTTAAATAATCTTGTTTAGAAAGAAGCCAGCTAATTCATTACAAAAGGCGTCAGTATTAACACATTGAGGGATGATATTAGTGTTGTTGGAGAGGTTATTGATTAATTATAGTTTATCTGCTGCAAATGCTGCATATTCTGCCATCTCTTTAATCAAGTGTGTGCTAGTACCTAATGGCTGTTGTACAACAGTACTGCAATTCCCTAGTATGAACATTTTTCTATTTATCCGGCTTGCGCCTTGATATACATGAGCTTAGGGCTTCACACTGACAACACCAATCAATGAAACATATATAGCATGTTTCTAGCAGGGCCAATAAAAGGTTGTGGAACTACTGTGTTTTCTAATTAATTATGGATTTGTCATGCTTACTAAATAATTCACTTTCCGCAATGTAATCTGCAAATTCCAATGCTACATGATTGGTATCCAAATATCAAGAAATACTATGATCATTGCATATCAGATTCGACCACCCCCTGACACTATTCATAATGTCACCGCATTATAACTGTTAATTGCTGTATTCAGTATTCATATACTGTAGGGTGTGAACTATGCCCAGACAGCGTTAATACTCTTAATGGATGGATTGGGACAGATGTTTTTGTTTACAGCAGGAAAGACATGTCCTGCACATTTTAATTAGTTAGAGTGATTAACTGTTTAACATGCCAATCATTTTCACAATTTACTCCTATTCTTACTATCATAACAGTCTACTCAAATCTTTAGTTACTTTAAGAGTTCAACAGGAATTTATAGGTCCCAAACTATTTGCATCTCTTTTGAAGGTTGGATGCCTTGGATCATACCGTGTCAACTCTTGAGACTTGTCTGCTTCTTAAAGGAAAGGGTGTTTCTAAAATTCCTAGGGTGTGAACATAATAATCCTGGCATTGAGCACCATAGGAGTTTTTGACATATAGCTCTCATGACCAGAAAGTAAGTGTAAACTTTATTTAACTATAAGAAGTATTTACATGTATGCTTATGTTCTGCTGAGCAGTAGTTGTATCAGTTTTCATGAACTATTTTACTCAGGGATAAAGTAAACAATATTGAGGAAATGGTGCTTTCTGTCTTTCATGCAAGAAAACATGATTAATTGCTGTTTATTAACATTTTGAATAGTATCTCCTAGGATTTAATAATTTTCATACTCCATAAACCTTAACACCATTGGCATTCATGTTTTATCCATACCTATTGATATTAAAAAATCACAACTGCTAGAAAATAAGAACACAGAATGTGCCATAATTTGCTTTAAAGCAGATAATAAACGTTATAATTTTACTTTTCTTGTTGTATACTTCAGCTAGTTATGGTTCATAACCCAGTCCTGCATTGTTGCTTGTTTCCAATGGCCCTAATCACAGCTACTCCTCACCACACCTAAAACTTAAAAAGTGTAGTTAGTCATTGAGTGAGTGGATGTTGGTTCGAGAGGGGATTCGAACAAGTGAAGAAAACGGCACAGGACTACCATTAATGTGTGTTGTACACACATTTCTTATCTTCTGACATGCGCAATGCCTTCTCTTAAGCTTTATTTACTGGGTTACCTACCAAGCTTCTTTGCTTCCTTAGACCGAACCACAGTCGTTTCATCTCCGATTGCTCGTGGAATTCAGACTTTACGGTCCCCTACTCCCCGCGCTCCTGATACTGATACAAAATGTCCACCCGCTGCTGGCAGCGAACTCCCCCACAGCTCAAATGATTGTATCATCAAATAGCCCCTTCTTTACCTAACCAGGCGATGTATCCAGCGCTACATGGAGCAGGCTCATCTTCTCAGCACTCATTGTAGAAGCATGCCGATAATCACATTCCCTGGCGAGAAGTGTGCTCCAGACTCCATGTTTTCTTCTCCTTGCAACATCTTTGCTTCCGTAGCACAGAATTAATCTCTTGGTCTGGAGTGCTTTCTGGATACCATGTTTGCTTCTCCTTGCAATATCTTTGCTTCCGCTGCTCAGAATTAATGTCGTTTCCAGGAGTGCCTTCCACACTAAAAGGATCTTTGCATTAACTCAATGGAATGGATTCCCTGGTATGGTCTGCTCTCCGGAAACCATGCTTACTTTTCCTAAAACTAATTCTCCATAGATTCCACACATCTTTAGGAGGGCCCTCCAGACTACATGTTAACTTTTCCTTACATTATCTCTGTTTCCTTTGCGTGGTATGCAGGGACTCCTCTAGACACCATATTAACTTTTCCTGACTCTGTCTCTCTATAGATTGCACCAATCTCTAGGAGTGCCCTCCAGACCCCATGTTAACTTGACTTTACACTATCTCTGTATCCCTTGCATAGAATGTTTCCCTGGCATGGACTGCTCTAGGCACCATATTTACTTTTTCTAACACTAACTTCGTATACACTGCACAGAATCTATCCTCCGGGGCGCTCTCCATACACCACAGAAAACCTACTTTTGTTAGAAAAAGTCTGATACAACAAATGTAAGAGCAGAATCTCCCACAAAACATTGTTTCTGCAATGAGTTTGACTCATAGGCAAAGTTAAGACATTATGCAACTTCACAAAGTTGCAGAGTTGACAAGGCCGCACACCTTTACTGGTACCATTTTACTCCTGTACACCTCTGGCTGTCACCTGAATTCTGACCATTTAAAAGTAGCATCTTCATGAGTCACCATGAGCTGGACCATGAACTCTTGGAGGTCCATGGCTTCCTGCTGTGTGTGTAGTCTCTTCCCTTTAGAACGGACAGCGCTGTCAATCAATGGCTTGGAAGGGTAGTAGCAGGCTTTTCCTACTGTCAGTCCTTTCTCTACCACATTCATCGGCAGACACACAGACAGACGTACTCCTTGTAAAGGCACGACCTCAGCCACTTTGGTGATCATCACTGGAGGTCTTTTCGCTGCACTGAAAAAGTAGAGACCTTAATTGTGAAAGTGATTCTTCGCATGTAAGTCTGACTTACACTCCCAAATAATCTTATTAACCAATGCAAGAACACTTTTCTCATTCGGTAAAGTACGTTTCACACTCATAAAAGGAATCAATCTCATGCAAAATGGGCAGGCAGTGGGCTTTATAGGGTGGGAATGGCCTGTGTTTTTGAGAAAACTGAAACAATTATCTTCGACTCCTTTACACACTGGCGAAGGTAGAGATTTATGGTGAGATGTATCAAAGTGTTTTACCCATTTTGTGTCAATGGGAAAATGCTTTAGTACATATGGGACTTACCCTAACAGCAGTAAATACCTTTCCAGGGTGGGAAATAACACTCCAAAAGTGGTGAGATGCAAAGAAGGAGGTTTCCCCTAAAGGGCTATTTTTCACAGTGGAGAATAAAAACAGAGTAAATTTATGCTGTGCTGCATATTTTCTCTTGTGAAAATATATGAGTGAACACTTATGGATAAGAAAATGGAGTTCACAAAAGTTTTCCATGAGTGCACCTGGGAATCTGTGACTGTCTCAGGTTTCCAGCTGGAACCTAGAAATCTTTTGTGTTTCAAGAAGCTGGAAATCTCCATTCATACGAGTCTGGAATCCTATGCATACAGATTTGTGAATTTATTTTTGAATCGGGTCCATAGACGATTAAAAATTGTTTGTAATGAATTTTAGAAATACGACGAATATAAAAAACAAGGCGTAGCCTACCAACATTATGACTGGTCGACTCTTCAAGGGCATCTCCAGCTGGAAGAAATGAACAATGGTATTCTTGGTCTCAGTGAACAAAGGATAACTGTTCTGAGCATTGCAGCTTGAAAGTGGGGAATAAGGAAGTACAATATTGAAAGTTTTTTTCTGAGTCAAGTTACCAAAAGAAGTTTGAAGGGAGTTTGCTCCCAGCACAAAAGTGACATTATGGCTGTTTAGATGACTGAGTATTCAGGAGTTAACTAGAACCAGAAAACTCACCTAAATGTTGAATGAACACAACCTCTCCTGCCCTCCCTGGAGCTTTTCTCAAACCTTTTGAGGGATGTGGGGTACATTTCTTAGTAAAAGCTGGTCCACCACTCTGCGGGGGACGTTAAGCAAAGTGAAGTATATGCACTGACCTGCCTATGGCCCATCTATGGTGCTATACAACCACTGATGAAAAAGAGCGCAAGGGAGCCGGATGGTAGTCTAGAAGGTTTGATCATTCATAGAGATGTACTCATTATTTAGTGTCTTCCAGTGATTTCACTCACTCTTTCAAAGGTGTTTAGTAATTAATTTGTTCAGGCACCTCTGCCCTTAAGAGCCAGAGCTTTATGAACAGATACAACTTCTATAAGAACAAGCCACAGTATAGGATAAGTGAACAACTTGGGTGAATTATGAAATTGAAGGGGATGGTGATAAGATGATGTGGGAGACAGTAGACAATGTACACTAAGAGGCGAGTGAGAAAAAGGTAATCACACATATGCACATAGTTACATTTGTATCTTGACATGATTGATGGTTAGGTGTATCGGCGTTGGAGGAACTCCATATTGAGGAGATAAGTTTGACGAGGATATTGAAAACCAAAGCGCGGGTGTAGTCCTAAAATGTGAGGGTATACCAATCTAGTGGACCACGCAGATGGATTGGCCGAAAGGTGGATTGTGCACACAGGGGTTGGGAACAGTGAGGAGGTGAAGATTAGCAGGGGGCTGTTAATGGGTGGAGATAAGCAATGTCCGGGCTGCGAGGTAGGAGAAGGATCTTCCTCCTGCTGTACTTTTCCGAATCTTGGGGACAGCTGCAAGGGCGAGCTGGGAGGAACGGAGATGTCTGTTGGGTACGAAGAAGATGAGGCGGTGGTTGGGGTATGCTTGTCCTATGTTTTGCAGTGCCTTGAAGGTGTGGATCAGGAGTTTGCATGGGATGCACGTGTTGACTGGGAGCCAGTGTAGGTCTCTGAGGTGGGAGGAGATTTGGCTGTGTCCAGGGAGGCCCAGGATGAGTCTGGCTGCTGCATTCTGGACTAGTTGTAGTCTTGATTGAAGTTTCTTGGTGATTCCGGCATATAATCCGTTGCCATAGTCCAGTTTGCTGGTGATGAATGCATGGTTGACTGTCTTCCTCATGTCAGGGGGAATCCATTTGAAGATCTTCTGCAGGCGACGGAGGGTATGGAAGCTTGATGAGGAGACAGCGTTAGCTTGACGGGTCATCGATAGAGTCGAGTCCAGGATGATGCCCAGGTTGCGCCATAGTCCCTGGGGGCGGGGGCGTTACCCAGTGCGGTGGTCCACAAGGAGTTGTTCCTGGCAGAAGGGGTGTAGTCGATCACGAGGATCTCTGCCTTGTCTGAGCTGAACTTGAGGCAGATGGCCTCCATCCAGGCGGACCATGGTTTTGGTAGAAAGCTGGATGACATGCAGCTTTTTGAGGAAGTGGCCTGGTGCTGAGGAAGGGAGGTAAATAAGTGGGTTGCAACGTTAATAACCGTGTCTACGGGAGATCAGGCATACTTTGGGAGGCCCTTCAGAAGTTTGTTATGATAATTTAACATATTTTTGAGAAGTGTGTTTATGGATGGAATGGGTGGTTTGTGTGATTTTTTTGTTTTATGTTGATGAGCCCATGTTTGGTTGAAGTGACTACACTGGAGAAGTAGTGGTGCCATGTTTTTCGGTTGAACAGTACATCTCGGTTTCAGGCTGTGGGGGATGGAGTGAGGTTGCCTACAGGTAAATAGATCAGTGGAGACGATGGGGTTTGGTTAAAGCAGACCATACAATACATATTTTCTCTTGTGGTTGAATTGAGCACTAAGTATCGTAAGCCATCCAGTGCCTAACAGCGGTGAGACATTTGGAAATTTTAATTTAGAGATGAGGTATAAGTGAGCAAAAATAGAAAACTATTTGATAATTATCAGCATAGAGCTGGTTGGAAACACCAAAAGAGGAGGAGTGCAATGAGCTTAGCAAAGGGCCTACGACTGAGAGTTGGTGGCGACTTGAAGAAGAGTTAACAAAGACTGGGAGAGCAGCGCAAGACAGAGATTGAGGGATTAGAAAGGTAAAACCAAGACCATTCATGGGTGATACAAGTGATGCAGAGAGACATAAGGATGTTGAGTTAAGTTCACCTGGTCGAGATTGTCGAAGCTGGCCCACCAGTTGGGGAAGGAACTTGTTGTTGGGAGGTTATGGTATGATGAAATGACACAGGTGGGGAGAAAGCAGGCTTTTTAAGGCAACAGCATGGAAGGCAGGCCGAAGAGCATCAAATAGGTAATTAGGAGACAGGTACAGAGTGTGTCTATTGAATTCTAGGTGTTCGAGGACTTTACAAAGGAAAGGCAGTCGAGAGACAGGTAGTCAGGGGAAGGGAGGGAAGGGGTCAGCCATGTTCTTTTCAGATCTTGTTGCACGACAGCAGTCTGAGATGCTAGCAGGTGACCAGTTGACGTGTCTTAAACGAGAGATGTGGATGTGTAAGGGAGGGAGGTTTGAAATGTAAGGTCAGAAGGCAACAGAGGGCACAGGAGGGGTTGGCAATTTGGCATTGGATATCAGAAACCATGGATAGTGTGCTGTACGAGGCTATGGTGAAGTGTGCATTGGAGAAGGCAGAAGCGTGGAGGACCCAAAGCTAGGATGCAAAGCCTGGGACGGGGATGGTGAAAGTATTCCTGTATCACCCAGATGGCCGGAGAGCGCTTTGTAATTACCTACCTCTGCGGAAAGATGTTTGTGGTTGCTCGAGTTCGCCACCCCCATCCCCTCCAGACATTCCTGTTGTGTTGTAGACATCTCCCTACAAGGACCTGTTTGCAAAATATTTCTAATCATCATAGATCTAGCATACTTCCCCTAATGCCCTTTAATTACCGAAGAAATTAGCGAGGTTCAGACTAATTAGGAGACTGCGCGACTGCTGGAAATGCATTTAGTATTTCAATATTCTGACTTCTCTAAAAATACGCTGGGACATTTTGTCCCTTTTGATATTATTCCTCCTCGGAAATAGCATTCCCTGAATGCTTCTGGGTACACGAGATCGGTGTTTTGAAGTACCACTGAACCTGACCCCGCGTTAGGATTCCAGTCGAAATCATAAACACACTTGTGGAGGACGGGGCTGCAGAAATGTTTAAGAATGCCACGTCTTCTGTCGATGAGGAATCACAGAGCCGGCAGGAAAGGGCACCCACATTCTGAAAGCGCCTTGAGACCACACAGATGGTAGAAATGAGCTACACAAAAGGCAGTAAAATAATAAATGTTCCTGTAAATATTGCAACGCGACTCCTGCTTGTTATATCTGCCCGGCAGCCCCCATGTCCCAGGGAGATGTTCAGGTTGTCTTGGCTACAGAAAGGATGCCCTCAAGTTACTCCAAAGGCCGAAATTCGAGCACCTCCTGCTAAGTGCTCGAAATGGAGCTATGAAATTCCAGATTCTCGGTACCCCAGGGGTACCTGTTAGCTACTAAGAAGTGCAGGG
Source organism: Pleurodeles waltl (assembly GCF_031143425.1). Classification (NCBI taxonomy): domain Eukaryota; kingdom Metazoa; phylum Chordata; class Amphibia; order Caudata; family Salamandridae; genus Pleurodeles; species Pleurodeles waltl. The sequence goes on along the minus strand of NC_090450.1, from coordinate 925,061,703 downwards.
TTTGCCTATTTCAGTTTTCAAAAAAGTGCAGGTTCTCACTGTCCCACCTTACCTGTGTGCGATCGAGAAGTGCAGGTACTCTGCCTTTCAGATCAAAGAAGTGCAGGTTCTCACTGTCCCACTTAACCTGGGTACTGTTGAGAAGTGCAGGTACTCTGCCTCTCCAACCGAAAAGGTGCAGTTTCTCACTACCCCACAGTATCTGTGCGCTGTTGAGAGGTGCAGTTTCTCACAACCCCACAGTATCTGTGCGCTGTTGATAGGTGCAGGTTCTCACTACCCCAGGGTACCTGTGTGTTATTGAGAGGTGCAGGTACTTTGCCTTTCAAACAGAAGAAGTGCTGGTACTCAGTCCCTGGCAGTACCTGCCTAGTTAAGCACTTTGTGGCCCATCTCCCTGTATTTTTAGAACTCAGTTAACCGCAGGAGGCGAGCCCCATCACACCTGGTTCCAATGGCGCGGTGTCCCCAACCCACAGGTTTTAGAAATGCTGATAATGAGAGTTTGGGAGATTTTGTGAACGAGCAGGATGGTTGGGGTCAATCCAGTGACATGTCATTGATAACTCTGCTACATTACTCTGAGTTCACCTTAAATATACGCTTGTAAGTCTGTAACTTCTAAATGGGTAATTCTAGTTATTTAAAAAGGGGTGGGGGACATTCCTAAGAATTGTTGCTAGCTTGTTTCAGTCTTTATGCCTCTTCATGAATACATTTTTCGTCCCTTATTTTCGAATGTAACATCCTGCCCCTGGTATTCAAGAGCCCCATCTGCCCCCCTAAGAGGGTACTCCGTGGTGTGGTCTGTCTGATCAAAGGCCTGGAAAGGTTTGGCAGGATCTCCCATCCTTGGAAAAGTCCCCTGCCTGCCTGTTTTATCTTTGGAGTGCGCCGGGTCAGGGTTCTGACCTTGAGCGTCCAGCCATACCCTGCACGCAAGACGCACGCACGCGCCGTCTGTCCATTTCACTTCTCGCTCTTACAGAGAGAGGGCGTCCTCATCAGTGAGGACGAAGTATGAGGGGTGGCGGGTGAAGAATGAAGAGGGGAATGAGGCATGGGTGATAACTGATGGGTGAGGAGTGATAACTGAAGGATCAGGGATGAGGACTGGGGGCAGGGGCGGCCCCTCTGCTATGGCGACGGAGCGTCACCCCACTGCTGAAAACACAAAAATAAAGGGATAAAACACTTTTATTATCCCTTTTGTTCTGCTTTCGTAGGGCTGGTCGGTCCCACCATCTTCCACATCGACAAGTGGAGGAGGAGTGTTGGTGCGCTTCTAACTGTCAGTTTGGCCGGCCATCCGAGGCCAGCCAAACCGGCATGGCCACTTAGAACTCTCCACCCGGCTGTGTTGCACAGTCGGGTGGAGAGCAAGCACAGAGTCCCACTCCCTCCCTGAGTGGCATTTCTGCCTGCTCAGGCCGATCCCTGCACATTTTTCATGCTGTGCAACAGCATGAGAGAAGCGTTGGGATTGGTTGGGGAGGGATTAAGAAGAAAAGAGGCGGCTGTAGTGGGAACGTCAGAACACCGAGGTGGCAGGATGGGGATAAGGGACAAGGAGTGACAATGAGGGGGCGAGTGCTGAGGGGTTAGGGAAGAGGTGTGACGGATGAGAAGAGATGAGTGAGAAGTGACTGTTGAGGACTGAGGAGGAAGGATGAAGGCTGAGAGATGAGGGGTGATAAATGAAGACAGAAAAATGAGGAGGAGGGATGAGGAGTGGTAACTGATGGATAAGGAGTGAGGGATGGGGAGAGAAATGAGGAACATCTATTATAAGCGAGGTAGAGCGGAATTAGGAGGAGGACTGAGGGTTGACGGATGAAGAGCAAGAGGTGAGGGACGAGGAGGGATGAAAAAGAAGTGACTGGTTAGGACCGAGGAGCAAGGATTAAATATGAAGACAAAATGAGGAGTGAGTGAAGGAAAATTAGAGATGATGAGTGATAACCGATGCATGAGGAGACAGGGAGAAGGAGTGGGAATGAGGAATGAGTAATATCCTTTGAGTAGGAAGGGGTGATGAGTGTGGAATTAGGGAGGAGGCGTGAGGGTTAAACAGTAAGGGGTGAGGCTGGTGGATGAGGAGTGAGATGGAGAGCAGGAGTAAGGGTTGGGGTACAGAGGTTAGGGAAGAGAGATGCATGAAGATTGAGGGGCGAGAAGGGGGAGATAAGGAATACAGACTGAGGAGGAAGGACTGAGGACCATGGAATGTGGGCGATGAGAGGCTAGGGATGAGGACAGATGGGCGAGGAGTGACAGATAAGGAGTGAGATGGAGAGCAGGTGGGAGGGTTGGGGTGCAGAGGTCAGGAACGAGCGATCAGGAAGGATGCACGCAGAATGGAGGATAAGAAGTGAGGGGTGAGGAATGAGGATTGAGGCATAAGGAGTGTGGGGAACGAGAGGTGAGGGATGAGGACCGATGGATGAGGAGTGACAGATGAGGAGTGATGCATGAGAAATGAGGCATAATGAGTGAGGAAGGAGTGAGAGCTCATGAATGAGGAGGCCAGGGTAAGGAATGCAAATGCCATAAAGTGGATCCTGCACAGACTAATGCCCTTTGCTAGAGGTCTGGTCCCTGCTGCAAGGACCAAGCTCGCCACGTTGGCCCTTATTGGTGCCATTGATAGCTTTTCCCTTTCCATGTAAGTAGTAGACTAGTCAACATCTCTGCAACTTTTAAGACCAGCTTTGGGCAAAGGAGCTCTACCCTGCTAGTGGGACCAAGGTTCATAGGGCTTCTTGCTACAGTGACACAACAGTGAGGTTCTCTGCTCGAGATCCTGATTGGCGAAGAAAAGGTGGACTAACTGGGACCGCAAAGAGAGATGGCCACAGGAGTACCACCAGGCCCAAATTGTTAAGAGATACATAGCGTGGTAGGTTGAGATCCAACCTTTGCTGTTCTGATGAGGCAGATGCAAATCTTCTTTAAATATTATTTCATGGACAGGGCTCCTCTGGGCACATGAATAACTCTGGTGATAGTTTGTCCTACTCGAATCAAGAGCCTCCAATGTGGTCGTAGGATAGGGCACATAAAGGACAGAATTTGACACTCGTGCCTTGACTGTGCTACCCCGGCCACCAAGCGGTTGTTATATGCATTGCAAAATGGCAGTGGTGTGTGATGCTCTCAGTGTCCAGTACTTCTTCCAGCTGTGTCTCCTGGCTTTAGGATGCGGGCCCTGGCATCCTGATATCAAGACTCAGGACACGATGTCCTAATCCACCACCCATTGTGGTATATCAATGTGGCTCTTTCAGGCTGTGTACACCACAAGAATTTCTTTCCATCCGTGGCCAGAGAGCATTATTCCTCATGGTTGCAGTTTTATACCTCCAAGCTATGCGGTATGTCCTAATTATTGTTCTACTGTGCATGGATGTACTTGTGGGTGTGGGACAAGGAGGGCGGATGTATGCCACAACGGTTGTCCCTGTCCTGATGGTAACCATGCCTTTCTTCAGTCTGAAGACTGGTTGGAGCTAAAGTACTGGTTCTTTATTCATTAATCCAGTGGTTCCCAACCTTTTGACTTCTGCGGTCCCCCACTTTATCAATACTGGAGCTTGGGGAACTCCACTGAATCATTACTGGAATCCGTGGACCCCCCACTGAGTCATTACTGGAAGCTGGGAACCTAATCTGTTAATATTATTTAATTTTCCATGCAGTCATGGCCCCCTTGAAGAGGTTTCACGGACCCCCAGGGGTCCCCGGACCACAGGTTGAGAATCACTGTATTAATCCATACATTCTTGTTCTTTTAGAATACAGCTACCCCTTACGTGTTGACAGCATCTTTTCCTTTAACCCTCTGCTGCTCTAGTCCGTCTTCTGACTAGGTTTGCATTATATAAATACCACATATATAGGTGCCACTACCAGGTCCTTTCAGGGCCCTTACAGGAGGTCTGAAAAAGGCTACAATTAGGTATAGCGAGGATCCATATCATGGCAGATAACAAACATGTTGACCTTTTCGAACAGGAAAGTGGGAGATTTTTTAACATAATTGGGCAAATGTATTTCCCCTACTGAATTCTGTTGAGAAAAGGCAATTTAGGCAGAAGTCAGCTAAATTAAAGTCATTTTTTTTGCTTTAAAAAATCGGGAGTCTCCCACCTGGATTGGGTCCTTTGGCATGTATACAGATAAACAGCATAATATGGAAGTCTATAAGGCATACTGTGTTGTTTCCCGATAGAGCATGTTTGTACAATGTAATTGTTGAGGCACATGTGTCACGACTGGCTTTATGTGGATGTGTTGCTGGCAGTGCTTTGTGAATGGTTTCAAACCATCTGTTGTGAGTCTAACCAAAAACAGCACACAGGTGAACGTTCTGTTTCCTGGGACACCCTGGCCTTCTCTGTGGATCACATTGTCCAGTGTAAATAAATTGCCTGGGAGATAAAACCAGTTTCCTATTTTGGTTTTATTTTTCCTGGTGTTTGTTTCACAATTCCTACTGTTTGCGCAACACAGCATCGACAATGCTATGATAAAGCTTCTTCCGACCAGAACACGCTTTACGAGCCCCAAGAGAGCAGGTGTTTCCCTAATCCAAACAATGGGCCACCTGTCCAGGTAGTAGTTTCCGACTACCAAATCTGAGTGATTCGCTATTTGCTAATCGCAAACACCAATACAAATGTTTCTTTTACACAAATTTTATCATTCCCAGTCGGTCGCAGATAGACCAACTTCATGAATATTAATGAGGTATGTCTTGGTTTGTGACCCATTTGGAATCGCTAAAAATCACAGGGAAGGTGGCCTGCTGGGTCAGCAGCATGGATGTCGTTTAGGGGTCACCAGGGGTTGCAGCTGCGACCCCTAGCTTGGCCTTGGTGATCCCTGGCACTGCCTTTGCGACCCGTGGTTTCGGAGGTGGCAAATTCAGTGCCAGGAACACAGTGGCAGCTCCTCCTTATGGACATCATTTGGGACTCGCTCTCTTTGTTTTCTGTCAATTTTATATAACACTAATAGTAAATAATACAATATTATTCACTATAAGTGTAATAAAAATGTCAATATGCACTTCCATGGCTGCTGAGGCGAGTAAAATGCATTTAAATGAATGTTGTGTGCGTGCTTGCGGGTGAGAGTGTGTTTATGTGGGGGAGTGTGTGTAAGTGTGAATTTGTGTGCATGTATAAGTATGTGTCTGTGAGTGAAAGTGGTGGTCAAAGGGTGCGTGATGTCACTTCCACTACCCCTGGCATTTTGGTGAATTGACACCCATGGTCAGCAAACCACCATGTCTGTAATTGCTCTTAAATAAAACAATCTTTTTTAAATACAGCCTGTTTTCCTTAAAGGAAAACAGTATGCAATTAAAAAAGAAAAGAAAAGTTTTCTTTTAATTTTTTAGGAGTAGGCAGCAGTCCGTAGGACTACTGTGTGCTCTTAAAAAATGCTTTTACAAACATTCACATTGGGGAATGGGTCCCCTAGGGACTCCTTCCCATTTGCCAATAGGTTAGCACCAACTTGAAGTTGGTGGTATATTGTAAACATGTGGTCGCAAAAAATTAATTCACACATACTACTGACATTTGGTATCAGAAAGGGACTTCTTGAACACGCCCCTTCCTAATACCGAATCGCAAACCCAATTTGCGGTTCATTAATAGGTTACAGAATTGCAAATAGGGCTTTCTATATCCTAAAGAGCCTTTTTGCGTTCGCACACAGGCCGATTCTGAAAATCGGCCTGTTTGCGACCAGCAAAAAGGTTTAAACATGGGGCCCAATATTTTGATAGGACTAAACAAAACGCAAGTCCCTTTGTGCGAGTGTTCTCTCTATCCGAAATAAAGATTTTACAGTAACTGAACAGAACGTATTTCTCTACGGGGCAGACCTTGTATCTGTCCCAAACTACGATTTTCCTGCAAGTGAACACAATGTAGTTCCCTTTGAGGTGGTTGTCCTAAACAAAGATTTCACAACTTAAAACAGCACACTTTCCTATGAGGTGGGTCCTTCCTCTGTCCCAAATAAAGATTTTGCGATGCTTGAAGGCAATGTAAGTGACTATGGCGGCCAATGTTTTCTCTTCCCAAACAAAGATTTTACTTCAACTGAACACAATGTATGTTCCTGAGTGACAGGTGTCCTTTCAGGCTCAAACAAAGATTTAATTGAAACTTAACACTATGTAGATCCCTGCGGATAGCCTTGGGACTGGTCTTCTTTAACTCCCGGCAACAATTTGCTGAGGCCCGTCCTTAAGGGCAGGTCTTCTCTCTGAATCCCAAGTTATGTCAAATCCAGACGAATGCTAATCCTAGCTCGATAAGAGTCAATTTGGTTGCTACCATTCCTTCTTTTGTGGGAGTCTTTTTTCTCTCCTCAATATTTCTGGGATAGGCATCCCCATATGATTTTGAGTATGTCACACACAAAGAGAAGCTTCAAATTGCACACTGAAATATCATAAATTGCCTTTGAGTTTTGAGATTCAATCCCTGAGGTACATTTGTTACGTTATTATATCACTTTGAAGTTATATCTTACAAAAGTTAAAGCAAAGTGGCCACAACACAACTCACTACAAATCCCAGCATAGTTAAAGCTGGGAGGGGGGGAAGAGACAGTACAAGTTATATCTTACACCATCAATACGGTCTCAGAAAGACAGACAGCACATCATGGCATGACTCGATCTCTGTCCCAAACACTACCTCCTGGAGGTAGCCTGCCCAGTGGATACTCCAAAGAGGACCGTGTTACAGACCATATAGTTAAAGCCTCTTCAATCAATCAATCAATAATTTATTAAGCGCGCTACTCAGCCGGTAGGGTCTCAAGGCGCTGGGGTGGGGAGGGGTGGGTGCTGCTGCTTGAAGAGCCATGTTTTGAGGTGCTTTCTGAAGGCTGGGAGGTCCTGAGTCTTGCGTAGGTTGGTTGAGAGGGAGTTCCAGGTTTTGGCGGCGAGGTGGGAGAATGACCTGCCGTCGGATGTGGTGCTTTGAATGTGAGGGACTGTTGCGAGGGTGAGGTCGGCGGAGCGGAGCTGTCATGTCAGGATGTTGAAGTTAAGTCGTTCATTGAGGTAGGCCGGTCCAGTGTCGTGGAGGGCTTTGTGAGCGTGGATTAGGATTTTGAAGACAATCCTTTTGTTGATGGATAGCCAGTGTAGGGTTCTGACGTGGGCGGAGATGCGCTCATGGCGAGGGAGGTTGAGGATGAGATGTGCTGAGGCGTTCTGGATGCACTGGAGTTTTCTCTGGAGCTTGGCCGTGGTCCCCGCATAGAGGGCATTGCCGTAGTCCAGTCTGCTGCTGACAAGTGTGTGGGTGACCGTTCTTCTGGTTTCTACTGGAATCCACTTGAAGGTCTTGTGGAGCATACGGAGGGTGTTGAAGCATGAGGACGATATGGCGTTGACCTGCTGGGTCATGGAGAGAAACGAGTCTAGTATGAAGCTGAGATTGCGTGCGTGGGTGGTGGGTGTCGGTGGTGGTCCCAGGTTGGCCGGCCACCATGAGTCGTTCCATGCTAACTTGTTGGGTCCGAAGATGATGATCTCGGTTTTTCCTGAGTTCAGCTTGAGGTGGCTTGCTGTCATCCAATTAGTGATGGTGAGAAGTCCAGTGTGGAGGTTGTTCTTGGCGGTTGAGGGGTACTTCGTGAGGGAGAGGATGAGCCGGGTGTTGTCGGCGTAGGAAATGATGTTGGGGCCGTGAGGTTGGACGATGCTGGCGAGTGGAGTCATGTAAATACTGAAGAGGGTGGGGCTGAGTGAGGATCCCTGGGGGACTCCACATATGGTCTTAGTGGCTTCAGACTGGAATGGGGAGGCAAACTCTTTGGGTTCTTTCGGAGAGGAAGAAGGTGAGCCAGTTCAGGGCTTTGTGGTGAAATCTGGCTTCGAAGAGGCGTGTGTGAAGGGTTTGGTGGCATACGGTGTTGAAGGCTGCGGAAAGGTCGAGAAGGATGAGAGCAACAGTTTTACCCTTGTCAAGTCTGGTCCTGAAGTCATCGGTGCAGGCGATGAGGGCGGTCTCGGTGCTCTCCAGGAAGCGGTAAAGTTGGTTGTTGACTATCTTCTCTATGACCTTTGCGGGGAAGGGGAGCAGAGAGATAGGTCGGTAGTTTGTGAAGTCTTCAGGGTCTGCTTTGGGTTTTTTGAGCAAGGCGTTGATTTTGGCGTGTTTCCAAATATCCGGAAAGGTGGCTGGAGCTGTTGATGACGGACCGTAGCTGGGGAGCGATGATTTGGCTGGCCTTGTTGAAGACGTGGTGGGGGCAGTGGTCTGTTGGAGAGCCTGAGTGGATGGTGCTCACGGTTTTGGTGGTTTCTTCATCGTTGGCGGGGTTCTAGATGCTCAGTACGTTGGTGCGGCAGGGTGTGGAGGGGTTGACCGTGTCGGTGGTGGTGGTGGTGGGGGACGGGGTTATGAAGCTTTTATGTATGTCTGCAATCTTGCGGTGGAAGTATCTGGAGAGGGAGTCGCAGAGGTCTTGCGAGTGGGGAGAGTCGATGCCGCAGGATTTGGGTTTGGTGAGTTCCTTGATGATGCTGAATAGTTCCTTGCTGTGGTGTGCGTTGTTGTCTATTCGCTCTTTGTAGAAGGATCTTTTGGTGGTCTGGATGAGCTGGTGGTGTTTGCGCATGGCTGATTTGAGGGCAGTGAAGTTGCTCACTGATTGTTCTTGGCGACAGGCTTTCTGAGTTTTCGGGCATTCTCGGTTGGAAGCCTGGAGTTCTGCGGTGAACCAGGGAGCTATCTTGTTGATGCGGGCGTTGTTGTTTTTTTGGGTGGAGCGAGGGTGTTTGCACAGTCGTCGAGCCATCGTTTGAGGTTGAGGGCGGCGGTGTTGGGGTCGTTGGTAATGGGTGGAGTAGATTGGGCGAGGTTGGAGATCAGCTGTTCCTTGGAGAGCTTGTTCCACTTGCGGTGAGGGATTGGATGTTGGTGGTGGGTGGTGGGCTTCAGGAAGGAGAAGTGAACGCAGTGGTGGTCAGTCCAATGGAGTTTGGTGGTGTGAGTGAAGGTGGTGTGGCTGCTGGAGGAGAATATGGCGTCAAGCGTGTGTCCGGCTGAGTGGGTGGGCGAGGTGACCAGTTGCTTGAGGCAGAGGTTTGCAAGGTTGTCCAGCAGGGCAGTGGAGTTGCAGTCGCTGGCGCTCTCCATGTGGAAATTTAGGTCGCCGAGGAGCAGGTAGTCCAGGGATGCGAGGGCATGGGAGCTGATAGCGTCAGCGATGGCGTCACAGAATTGGGGGCGGGGCCTGGCGGTCTGTAGACAAGGGTTCCTCTCAAGGTGGTGTTGGCGTTGATGTGTATCTGAAAGTGTTGGTGCTCTGTGGCATCCAGGGTGTCGTTGGTGTTAGTGGAAATCCTTATGGAACTTCTGTGTACTATGGCAATTCCTCCTCCTGGTTGGTTGATACGGTCTCTTCGGGTGATTTTGTAACCCTCCAAGATGGCTATGGCGATGTCGGGTTCAGATGAGGGGTTCATCCATGTTTCATTGAGGAAGGCAATGTCGGGTAAGGCTGTCATGAGTAGGTCCCAGAGCTCGATGGCATGCTTGAGGACGGAGCGGGTGTTGAGGAGGATGCAGCTGAGAAGATTGGGGTGTTTGGTGTTGTGGTGCTTGTTCGCTTGATTGCAGGACAAACGGCATGAGTGACATGCGAAAGGTCCATGGGTGTGTCTGGGGTCAGCTTGGGCACAGGCGGATGCCGGCTGGGGTTGAGAGCGTGGAGCTCTGCGGTGGAGTAGAGGCGTTTGGAGATGTGGGTGGTCCAGGGGGACGGGTGCTGGGCGTGGTCCAGGCGCAGACGGGCTTGCCTCTGGTGCGCCTCCGGTGTGCCTCCAGCGCGCCAGCGGCGCGGCCGCCATTAAGAAGGGGAGGTGGGAGGGAGGAGCAGCTGGGAGACAGAAGGGTGTATCGAATGGGGGCTCGAAGGGGGCGGGGCCACAGGGGATGCGGGGACGGGGAAGCCAGTAGGAACCGGAAGGAAGGAAAATGGGCAAAACAGCAAACTGAGCAAAAACGGAGCAAAAAGAAAAATGGGCACAAAGCAGAAATGCTAAACACAGTAAAACAAGACAGTTCACCGTGTTCTGTAGATTGTGAAAAGGCCCAAATGTCATTCTCTGCGCGTGGCTATGCCCACAGGTCTCATCTCATCTGATCTCATCGGCGCCATGCCAGATGGTCATCTCATAGCTATGCATAATTTAGCGAGCACTAGTCCTGGGTGCAGAAAACTGGTGGCCATTATAAATTTTTTCTTAATTGGCACCCGTCCTAGTACGCCGCAGCTTGCAAATTCACTTAAGAATTTAAGAACCCCAGAGGTGCCTTTTTAATATTAATAAAAGAGCAAGAAAATATATTCTGAGCCTTATTTTGATGTAACTCGGCCATAAAGGACATTTTCAGTGTGAAGAGGATTCTTGAGCGAGGTTTAAACATTCTTTTTAATTTCAGATCCTCTTTGAAGCCTCACACGTCCACACATATTCTGGTAATCAAGCAGGAGTTGCAAGCACTGGTCACCATCCGCAGTAACAGGGATCCAGAGAACTGGAGGGCTTTCCTTCTTCCACATAAGATTTCATTAATCTCGCTCATTCCATGTTGGGAAACCCTGGGTTGTAAAAAAAAAATAGCAACAACCTTGACATGAATGCATAAATAACAAGTTCATAATATAGAATTGCTCATTGACTCTAAATGTCCCAGACAGACAAGAGATCTAATTCCGCGAATGAGCCGGTGTTGCGAACACCAAATAAGAAACCAGAACAACTAGCAGGAAGCTTCACTTTGCAGGATCTTTGCTAGAATCCAACCTTTTGGGTGGTCACCTCTTCCTACAAAAAGCCAACCTAAACTAGCTTGATTACTGTTACTTTTTCAGTAGCCCGCAGCTCGGCAGGAATTAATATATACATTTTAATCCAATCTTTAACTTCTAAAAGGGATTTTAAATTCTCACAATTGGGCCTAAAAACATTTCTGGCTGTGATTGTCCCTTTTATTAGGGTTGAGCGCAAAGCGCTCTGTACCTGATGTAATCTCTCCTTGGGCTTTTAACCACGACCATGTCACGCCCATCAGTTTGGTTGGTTAGTGGGCTTGCCTTTTAAAATTTGCTTGATTTAATTAGTGAAAGGCATGCATATGTCATGCCTTTTCTGGTGTTTAGCATCTCGAGCACACCAGCCAACTACTGAAAACATGAGGCTCCATGTTTTGAATATGTTTTCCGGACTACTTTTTTTCTTTATTACCTACGCAGCACGATCTCGCTGGGCAGTCGTCAAGCGCTTTGCATGACATCTACCCTGTTACATGGATATTTGCACTTTTGCCAGTTACATGTATAATTGCACTTTTGCCAGTTATATGGATGATTGGACTTTTGCTGATACGTTTCACTACTAGCGAACTCGTTTCCTTTTGTGTGTCTGCTTTGCACTCATGGCAGCCGTCGGCTTGCTTATGTGAAACTGCTTTACTTTTCATTTTCAGTTTATTTGGCAAGAAGAGTCAGGTTAGGAGTTTACAATGCTAATAGATTTAACTGGAGCAAACATAAGACCCATTGCATTGCAGATGCTTGTTTTTTAAAATGTGTCCTACAGAAAAGATCTAAATCAGTTCCCACACCTCTTACCTCTGACATCTCTCCTCTCTCAGACAGTACGCTTGAAGCAACACATGTGGGAAAAGGTTGTGCAGTTGTTCCTGAATGCCACTTGCCCTCACGGCCCCCTCCCCCTTAGTTATTTGCTATAACGACCCCCAGATCTAGCCCCTAATACTACACCAGGAGTTCTATTTCTTCTCCATCTGTATAGACCTGTGCATGCTTCTGTAATATTCCCAGTGCCTTGTTGCCAGATATAGGAGGGAGACCTGCCCAGTGGCATCTTGCTTTCTCTACACATCTTTTTGTGGTCACATGAATATCCGATCACACAGGTGTGCAATGGACACATCACATAATTACAGCATCCATTTTAGGACATCCTCATTCCTCACTCCTCATCCAGCCTTCTCATCCCTCCCTCTCATCCCTGCTACTCATCCATCATCCCTATTTCTCTTCCATCATCCCTACTTCTCATCCATCATACATCATCCATACTTCTCATCCATCAACCCTGCTTCTCATCCATCAACTCTGCTTCTCTTTCATCATCCCTACTTCTCTTTCATCATCCCTACATCTCATCCATCATCCCTACTTCTCATCCATCATCCCTACTTCTCATCAATCATCCCTGCTTCTCATCCATCATCCATCATCCCTACTTCACATCCATCATCCCTGCTTCTCATCCATCATCCCTACTTCTTATCCATCATACATCATCCCTACTTCTCATCCATCATCCCTACTTCTCATCAATCATCCCTGCTTCTCATCCATCATCCCTACTTCTCATCCATCATATATCTCCCTGCTTCTCATCCATCATCCCTGTTTCTCATCCATCATCCCTGCTTCACATCCATCATCCCTATTTCTCATCCATCATCCCTGCTTCTCTTCCATCATCTCTACTTCTCATCCATCATCCCTACTTCTCATCCCTGCTTCTCATCCATCATCCCTACTTCTCATCCATCATACATCATCCCAACTTCTCATCCATCATCCCTGCTTCTCATCAATCATCCCTACTTCGTATTCATCAGACATCATCCCTACTTCTCATCCATCATACTTACTTCTCTTCCATCATCCCCACTTCTCATCCTTGCTTCTCATCCATTCTTCTTTTCCGTCATCCCTACTTCTCTTCCATCATTCCTACTTCTCATCCCTGCTTCTCATCCCTACTTCTCATCCATCATCCTTCAGTCCTACTTCTCATGCCTCAGCCATCATCCCTACTCCTCATTCCTAATCCCTCAGTCATACCAACACATTTTCAGTTTTGTGAAACACAACTTCACACTGATTGGCTGGCAACAGCCAATCAGAGTTATGAGAGAGGCCTGCATTCTATTTCACTGAAAATCAGCCTTCTCATTGCATGTGCTGGATGAACTCTATAACCTTTTCTCCAAGAGCTGATTTATGGCCCAAGATGTGGGCTCCTTGCATTTCCCAAACCAGCAGAGCTTTCTGCAGAGGCCTGTGTAAACAGAAAAGCACTTAGTTAAATAAAATGAAATGTTGTACAGCCTTGAATTCACTGGAAACAAACACACAGTTGCATTTCCTCTCCTCATCTTTATGCAGCACATGCAATGAGAAGTCTGCTTTTCAGTTAAATTGAGTGCAGGCCTCTCTTATAACTCTGATTGGCTATTGCCAACCAATCAGTGTGAAGGTGTGTTTCACAAAACTTAAAATGTGTGGGTATGATTGAGGGATTAGGAATGAGGAGTAGGGATGATGGATGAGAAGCAGGGATGAGGGATGAGAAGTAGGGATGATGGAAGAGAAGTAGGAATGATGTATGATGGATGAGAAGTAGGGATGATGGATGACAACTAGGGATGATGTGTGATGGACGAGAAGTAGGAATGATGGATGAGATGTAGGGATGATGGATGAGAAGTAGGGATGATGTATGATGGATAATGATGATGGATGAGAAGTAGGGATGATGGGTGAGAAGTAGGGATGATGGATGACAAGTGGGTATGATGTATGATGGATGACAAGTAGGGATGATGGATGAATAGCAGGAATGATAAGCAGGGGTGATGGATGAGAAGTAGGGATGATGGAAGAGAAGCAGGGATGATGAATGAGAAATAGGGATGATGTATGATGGATGAGAAGTGTGGATGATGGATGAGAAGCATGGATGAGAAGTAGGGATGATGGATGAAAAGCAGGGATGAGGCACAGGGATGAGAAGTAGGGATGATGTAAGAGAAGTAGGGATGATGGATGAGAATTAGGGATGATGGATGAGAAGTAGGGATGAGAAGTAGGGATGAGGAGTGAGCAGTGAGAATGTCCTAAAATGGATGCTGTACACAAGAGCTTCTCACACCCTCTTGAGTACCCCCTGCATAGTTACTTGCACACAGGTTTAAATCGCAGTACTCATGGATGAAACACATTGTAGCTGCACAGGTCTGGTGGCGCAGTACACCACAGATTAACCCTTCCCTGTCCCCACCCACAGGGCAGTAGGCCTCAAGGGCTGAGCTTCCAAGCCCAGTCTGAGCTCACGGTCCCATTGCCTGCTCCTGCCAGTTGGACTCTCTCCTACTCCCGGTAGGTTCCCCCCTCTTCCCTCTCCCTGCTTGTGAAGCTTTGTCTACTGAGAAACTACGTAGGTGACCCCCCATCCTACCACAGTGATGAATAAAGATCCTTAAAAAGCTTGCATTCAATTAGCTTAATTTAGCTTTTTTTGTAGAGCACAAAACCTCAGAAAAAAGGTCCTGGCCCTAGAGAGGTAATAAAAAACCAGTGGAAAATAGACACTATTTAGGGGTTGTGAATAGGTGGGTCTGTAGCTGTATTCTGACTGTGATGGGGATGGGTTCAGGCCAGAGCAGTGCTTAATTTGTGCATGTTGTTTCCGGTGCTGAGCACCGGCACTTATTTTTGAGGGCCGGGGCTTATTGTTCGGCCTCAAGCATTTGCTGCAAGCAAAAGACACATGAGAAAGACGGAGGAAGGGAAAAACGAAAAAGCGTCACAAAGGAAGAAAGTAGAAAGCTGCCAGATTCGGCTGAAGGGGCAGGGAGTGGCTTTATATGGATTGAAGCGGCCCGAGATGGCTTCAGGATCACGCTGCCTGAGTATTCCGTGTTCGCACATTTAATTGCAGCAGCCGCGTGTTTGAGGAGGGCTTTGGGCACCGGCACCTTTTTATTTACAAATTAAGCACTGGGCCAGAGGGACAGGGGGGTGAATTCCAATCCCTGGCTGTCACCACTACGAGTGAGCAGCCTCCAATCCTAGGTTTTCTGAATCTGGAACTACCATGGATGGTGTGATGTGATGTGGAACCAAGAGAAACACAGGAAAGTACCAGGAGAACGAGAACACGCAGCTTCCTTGTGTCGGAATGTAGAGGGTCTCGTGACACGGGCACGAGCCCTCGGATACGCTTCTTTCAGAAACAAATACCCAGTGGAGCTGCCCAGGTGCCTAGAAACAGACGTCATCCCTTCAGTCCAAGCTGCAGCGTCCTGAACCATCCGGGCCCTTTGCAACAAATAAACAGCAACGCCTATCAGCGGAGATGGATATTGGGGTGTAAGGGCCAGGTGTGGATTTAAGGTTGTTTTCGAATCAAGAGTAATTGTAAGTTGTTTTATAGACTTTTTAATGTTTCACCGAAGCCCCTTTGATCGTTTAGTATTATGCCTTTTTTCTGGTCTTCCAGTTTTAGAGTTGGGTCACCAACTGGCGCGCAAGTTTCCTTTTTTTTCGGGAAGGGCCTGATTCCGAGCCGGGTGTGGTAGGAGGGCTGAAATACCCGAGGCTGGACTTCTCTCCTGGGTGGTAATACCCCCCTGCATAGTGCAATTACGAGTTATTCCACCAGAAAGTAGCATAACATGCAGACGCGGTTTTAGTGTATAGTTTTATAGTGAACATATCTACATGCAGACCCCAGATCTCTGCGTCACTACATGTATTGAGCATCAACAAAGGACACTGGGCGGTCCCTGCCCTCCGTGGCGCGCGAAGGGCAGACAGGCTGCTCCGGGCACGGGGGCGTCACATGCGTGCACATATGAAATGTAACATAGCTTGCTTCGGGTGAAAGATGTGGTCTAATACCCGTTTCCTCGCAAAACCACGTGGTGCGATCCTGGGCATATGTGTAAATTTTATTTATTTGCTAATTTAAAAAAAAGACATAATGCTTATTATGGTAAAATGTGGGAAACGGACTGACTTATGACTTCGGGATTAGCTCAGGTCGACACGTTTTCACCTGAAAGAAAGCGGGGTTCGGTTGGGGTATTGGTGATGAATGAAGAGCGCACCAAAGATTGGCATCTTGGCACAGTGACATCGCTCCTATAGATGCCAGAATTGGGAGGGTTTAGTGACAGAGTCGATGTATTTATGAAGCTGTATCTAAATAACTGCACATTTACATACCTCAAACACTGACGTAGTTTCGGAGCGTGGGAGAATTAGGGGCCCCTTCTGCTCGAAGCGAAGCCTCCTTTTACTGCATTAACGAGAATGCGGGGCATGTAGGCATGCGGCGTGTTTCCATCCATCTCTCAAGGCTTCTGCGCTCCGCCCTTCCAGGAACTGCGTGCCTGTACGCGGACACCCTTGTTTCCCCTTGTTTCCTGTGCCTTGCCCCCAGCCTTTCCCAACAAAGCAGACTGTCCCTGCAAGATGCCTGGAGTTCTTAAAGAACAGGTTTGCGGTGTGGAATTACATTCCGCTGCTCATGCCTAGCGTTAGGCCTGATTTACGCCTGCGCGTGACGTGGACAGCCATTTCAGTCAGGAGGGATGGATGTCAGCGCTGCTAAATGATATGTATCTCTAAATCTGTTCCTAAATAGGTCTCTGGGTGTGGGTTGTGCCTGTGGGCGATAACTGAAACAAACAAGTGCATTCAATAAAAGTGTATTATCAGCACTCCAGACAAAATTGCATTTCGCCTGCTGGAGCACTGCCCATGCTGTGACAAACAGGTTATTTTTCTGTCCTTTTGTAGTAAATTGACACCACCAGGTGGTGCCAAAAGACCATTCGGAAAAAGCTGGCCCTTCTTAGAGAGGCAGGACTGGTTGAGGCACTAGAGTCATTCACATGTCAAGATGAGCGCCGGGTAGGGGACAGTGGAAGCGATGCTTAATTTGAGGCGGTGGTTCCCGGTGCAGGGCACCAGCACTTATTTTTTGTGGACCAGCACTTATTTTTCTGCCTCAACCATTAACTGCGAGCAAAAGACATATATGGGAAAGACTGAGGAAGAGAAAAAAGAAAAAGCGTCACAAATGACAAAAGTATAAAGCTGCAAGAGGGAGCCTAAGGGGCAGGGAGTGGCTGTAAATGGATTAAAGAGGCCAGAGATGGCTTCAGGATTACGCTGCCTCAGTATTCTGTGTATTTAATTGCAGCAGCCGCATGTTTCAGAGGAGAGCTTTGGGCACCGGCACTGTTTTATTTACAAATTAAGCACTGAGGGAAAGGTTTCACCACAGGGCTGCCTGAATTTAATGCACCTAGCATTTCTTCTGTCATCCCAAAGTCTAGGATGGTGGAAGGAAGACAAATAACATTACACAGCAGTGCCCATTTACTGAAATACAGCCGTACCATTGTGTAAGTTTTTGTGACTGGCTTGGGGTGTAGAGGGACCTGTAAGCCGCCAGCCATTAACTGGGACAAGAGGGAGGTTATTATAGGGGTGAGGATCTTCTGCAATAGTTGGGTAGATTGACTTGAAATAGTTTAAGAAACTACATAGCTACTCAGACACAATGGGGAACAGTTTTTATCACTTCTATGAAGCTGGACAAATTAATCTCGATAGTGTTAAAGGAACAGATGCAGAGCAGAGTAATGAATGCCTAGATGGGGACAGAAAAACACCATCTGGGGAGGGTTTGTGTTCTGGCAGAAAAAGTGACAGGAGAATGAACCTTCCCATAAGATACTATGTTAAGTGAAGTTCTTATTAAAAGGAGGGCTACTGGAGATCTATGCCCCTGGTCCAAGAGCTAACAGGCTCACCGTCAGACCGGCAGCTCATTAAGATATAAAGGCCTTGTGATCCTGACTGCTAGTCCCTATAAAGCTGATGGGGCTTTAACAGGCCTGTATATAGTACTGATTAATATTCTAGAGTTTCTAGAAATACAAAGCACAGCTTTGTAGACCTCTTGGCACCAAGGACTCAGTCAATGTGGCAACACAAATCAGGAAATCTAGTTGTGCTGCAGCCACTCCACAACCACTGAGCAATAGTTGAGTGAGATATGTTTCAGGTAACGATCAATCCCATGAGACACTACAGCGATATTAGAACCTCAAGCCCGCTTTCATTAAGGAGTAACGCACTTAAGAACTTTAGAAAACTGGGATGCATTTTAAAGACCTATTTTAAAATCATAACTTTAGTGTAGTGCACACAGTATGAATTGTAACTACAATGAAGACAAATAAAATGGCAGCAACAGCATTTAAGAAAAGCATTAGCAACAGGAAATACCTCAGAGTGGCTGCTGGTATATATTTATAGCAACTCTACCCCGTTGTGCAACTTCTAAGTGCTAAGCTAATCTTAGCACTGCAGAAAATAAAAACGTATTTTGAGTTTCAGAGATGATTCACACCTATATACCTGTTAGAACAATTGTGTTCGCTATAATAACAAGGCCTTCTATTCTTGTAGTGTGAGGCCAGCTGCTCCGATAAGTTCAGCCAGTGAAGAGGGGAAGGCTAAGTGCCCTTCCCCCCTCCCCCCCCCCCCCAGTAACCTTCAATTGGAATGCAGGATATGATTCAGAATTACCTTTCCTGCTGGTGCTTAGCTCGATGGTCTCTTCTGTAACCCCTACATCATTTGTTTGGCTTTTACAACCTTATTTCACTGTTGTTAAAACTTTCCGAATAAACAATTGTGTGATGTCCTTTAATTTATTTTCATTCTGCGAGGATGTGCTCTTTTGAACCACAATAATATACAAGAAACAAGGTTATCAACCTTCTAGAAACTCTTTAGAAATCAGTAACAAATCATTTAAAACAGAATAGTCAGCATTTAGGTAAAATAGTAACAACATATTCAAGCAAACTTAATTATAAGGTTCCAGAACATACTAATATAAGCAAACTGTGCATTCTATTGATCACACATACTAACTTTAGATTGATTGATTAGCACATGCAATTCAAGAGGGGGGATACCCAGAAGGGAAAATGACATAATATTCATGAGAGTACAAATGGTCCCAGAAATCTGACAAGAGGGCCAGTAAGCCTGGCGTACATAACTGCTAGGCTCAGACTTTTGAGGCTGGTGGATAGGAGCAGCAGGCCCAGACATCCTGACAGCAGGGCTGCAAGGCCTGACGTATATTACCAGTAGACCCAGAAATATTAACACGAGGGCCGGTAAGCCTGGCGTACAGAAACAGTAGACCCACAAATGCTGACCAGAGGGCCAGTAAGTCTAGCATATGGTACCAGTAGGCCAAGAAAAGGCCAATTGGCTGGGGCTGAGGTCCGGTTTGCAGAGAAATGCTGATCAGGGAGCTGGTGGGCCGGGCGTATAGGAAGGTTAGGGCCTAAAAATGCTAGTGAGGGATGAGTAGGCCTGCTGGATACGACTGGTAAGCCCAGAAATGTTGACAAAGGGGCAGTAGGCCTGCCATATCTGAACAGTAGACCCAGAAGTACGGCTGAAGGGCGCAAGTTGGGAAAAAGGGGAGCAAGCCTTTGAGCTGATGGGAGGGGGGTTGTTGATTTGTTTATGAAGCATATCGTTACAGAACTTGAGATCTATTTATTAGTATGCTTTTAGGGGCACATTAATGTGGCCTGATGAGCGAAGAATGCAAAACTGTGACGTGTATCCTGCCTTCAAGATGGGACATTTACCCTTTGCCCGCTTCCTAGTGTCTATTGAGAAACTTTAGTATAGGGGTCTGGGGCACCTGCTGCTTTCAACCTCTGCCTGTACCACTCAGTCTGCCATAGGCCATAGTGCAAGGAAGGGAATGGGCCCCCGGCCGCAGTTTGAATCGTGAAACCCAACAATAACCAGGGCTCTCATGCTTCTGGTCCCCGGTGCTACTGCACCTGCTGCACCAAAGGAAGCTACGCCCCTGGGACCGCCGCTGAATGGCATCTCCCTCTCTCACGCGGCAATGCGCCGTCCTCGGAGCCAAGCCCTGGCAGCTTAACAAACGATTCCACGAAGCGCAGCCCGGAAGCCATGCATGTCACGTCCACGCGAGAAAACAAATATACGGGCTTGTAAAAACCGCGGAGTTTAATCTCGTCAGGGGTTTATTAATACTGCACGAGGGCGCGCTGGGTGGGAACGGGCTGTACGTGTTAAACAAGCAGACTGGTGCAGCTGGCGGCCTCCTCCCCCACGCTGAGATTGTGGTTGGGCTGTATACATCAGCCTAGGCTCACCTGGGCCCACCTGGGCCCTTGGCCTGTGTGTGTATACACCATGCAGGTGTGTGATAAACAGGAGTCTGCAAGGACTGCGTCTTGTGAGAAGTGTACTTGACAAATATAATATTCATAGGTCGTAATGTATATAGCTTTCATCCTACACGAATGTCTCTCGGCGCTGCAAACAGCAGGTGTTACTATTGCCCGGTTTAATGGCGATCAATGTAACAACCCCAGAAGGATGAAAGGCTGAGCCTGCCTTGCAGGGGTTCACGGTCATGACTTTCAAATAGCTGCGTTTCTCAGCGGGGAGTGTTTAACGGATTCTACTGATACTCCATTATCTACTCCTTAAGGATGGAAGGCTGGGGTTATCTTAATGAGATTCAAACTCATAAACTGCAGATCACAGCACGTGTTTTGGGCGAGAGTTGAATTCACTGGGACATCTTGATAACCAGATGATTGAGTTCCCTATGCTATTTCTCTTTCCTGGCTCAAAACTTGCCTGGTAAAGTTGCAGTAACACCCCATGGTATTGGTAATACCAGCAGCAATATTGTGCTATTTTGCAAGGCAACTGGTAATGAGGGGCTGATTGCTGTATCTGAATCCAATAGAATAAGAAATATGATATTTTTACAGATTGATGAATTTTGTTTACATGTTCATTTATTCTGTTTGCTTGTAATGCGTCCATTTTCTTTTGATAATGGCATTACTCCTACTCCTACTCCCTCGCCTTCCTTTAAACCAATGAGGCTTCCTGCTTCCCTCTAGACCCTCCCTTCCCCTTTTAAACCCCCCCCCACCCCTACCACCTCCTGTACAAAAACCAAGCCCACGGAGCAACTCAGACTGTCCGTACAGGGGGGGCAGGAGGGAACGGAAAGGAAGGCGAGGGAGTAGGACTAGGAGTAATGCCATTATCGAAAGAAAATGGACGCATTACCTCCCGTCCCTCCCTCGCCTTCCTTTAAACCAATGAGACATAGCAAGAAACACACAGGAGACGGACATTGAGTTGCAAACAATTTATTAGAATGCACACAGACCACCAAGATCCTACCCCATTACCTCATAGAGGATAAGACCCCGTGACCCAACACCGACTCCAAACCACCCAAGTCCGCCAGCCTATAATACCGAACAAACGTTGAGGGAGAGGCCCAAGTGGCGGCCCTGCAAATCTCCACCACTGAAGTCCCCTGAAGCTCAGCCACGTAGCCGCCATACCCCTGGTGGAACGGCCCTGAATCCCCGGAGGGGGAACCACCCCTTTCAAGGAATATGCCAACAGAATCAAAGACCTCACCCACTGACTCAATGACGCCGTTGAAGGCTTTTCCCCCTTACGGGCTGGACCGAAATTTACAAACAGCGCATCACCCTTACGGAAAGGAGCCACCACACTCAGATACTGCAACAATGCCCTGCACACATCTAAAGAATGTAAACGAACCTCCTCATCCGAGGAGGGATTTGGACAAAATGATGGAAGGATGACCTCCTGTCAAGCATGGAAAGAAGAATTAACTTTCGGCACAAAAGAAGGAACCGGAACAAGAACCACCCGATCCTGAAAAACTCTACAAAAAGGAAAAGAACAGGCCAAGGCCCCCAATTCCCCTAAACGGCGGGCCGAAGTAATGGCCACCAAAAAGAACGTTTTCAAAGACAGATGGCGCAAATCACAGTCCCCCAGCGGTTCAAAAGGGGCAGCAGTCAACGCATCCAAAACTAAAGACAGATCACAGGAAGGAAAAGAACGTACAGGGCGAGGAAACAAATTAAGAAGCCCCTGAAAAAATCTAGGCATCAAATGACCCTCATCTTGTAGATTATGCCAAGGACCCCTAAACGTCTGAATAGCCGCCCACTTCACCCGCAGAGAAGCCACCGACAATCCCAATTGTGCACCATCCTGTAAAAACTGCATCACCTCCAATATAGACGAGCAGGTAGGATCCAAATCATGCCTGAAGCACCAAGAAGAAAACACCTTCCACTGCCTACCATATGAAAGTAAAGTGGAACGCCGTCTGGAAGCCAGCAAAGTAGAACTCAAAGCCACTGGTACCCCCTGACCCGTCAAACCCCGGCGTTCAACTTCCAGGCCGTCAAGTGTAACCTCCTCAATGACCCCATCAAGAGGGAAGGAAACTCCAGGGGAGACGGACAAAGAGGAAGAGGCCACATCCGGGCGGATGCCATCAGCTGCAGCAACAGAAACCAATTCGCCCTCGGCCAATGGGGCGCAATCAAGATAACCCTGGCCCCCAGATGCCTCACCCTCAAAAGAAAACATCGGATCAGCTGAAACGGCGGGAAGGCGTACAACAGGCCCCGTGGCCAAGGACACGACATCCTGTCCACCTCCCAAGCCTGAGGACACCGAAACCGGGAGCAGAAGCGACTGAGTTTCGCATTCTCTGGGGATGCAAACACATCCAACACCGGAAGACCCCAGAGACGAACAAGATGAAGAAACAGCGACCTCCGGAGGGAGAAAAGCTGTGAGGAAGGAATCACCCTGCTGAGCAGATCCGCCCGGCCATTGATCACCCCCCGAATGTACGTAGCTCTGAGAGAAGGAACCCATTCCTGAGCCCACAAAAAAATCTCCCTGGCCAGACTGATCAAGGCCCTCGACCTGGTCCCCCCCTGTCGGTTGACATAAGCCTTGGCTACTAAGTTGTCTGTCCGAATAAGAACCGCAACCCCCTTCAGGGACACCTGGAAATGAATCAGAGCCAACAATATTGCTTTTAACTCGCGCCAATTCGACGACCGATTGGCTTCCAGCGGGGACCAAAATCCCTGAATCTGTGCTGACCCCATCCACGCCCCCCATCCTGAGAGGCTGGCATCCGTTGTTACCACCACTGGGCTCAGAGGAGACAAAGACACCCCTACCCGAAGATGATCGGACCCCAACCACCATCTCAACTCCCTGCGAATTAATCCTGACCCCGGAATCCTGGTCATCAGAGAACCCGACCCTGGTGTCCACCTTTTCAGGAACCAGTTCATCCAGCAAAGAAGATGAAATCGCGCCCAAGGGATCAGAAATATCACCGACGCCAAATGACCTTGCAGACGTAACCACAGAAGCGCCCGGGGGGCAGGCTGCCACACGACCTCCTCCACCATGGACTGAAGCGCACCTAACCTCTTTTCCGACACCATCACCAAACCGAGAAGAGTCCGAAACCGAGCCCCTAGAAAAAACAGATCTTGGGACGGGAGCAAATGTGACTTCTCCCAGTTGATCAAAAACCCATGGTTTTGCAGGACCACCAGCACCCGGGCCACCTGCCTCTGTAACAGGACCTGCGAAGGAGCATGTATCAAGATGTCGTCTAGATACGGATGAATAAACACCCCTTCTGAATGTAGCAAAGCCACCAGCGGGGCCAGCACCTTCGTAAAAATCCGGGGAGAAGACTTGAGGCCGAAAGGCAGGACACAAAACTGATAACGATCCTGGCCCACAGCAAACCTCAGGAACCGCTGAGAAATCCTTGCCACAGGCACATGTAGGTATGCATCCTGCAGATCCAGAGACACCAGAAAGTCCCCCTGACTGACCATTGGAAAAATAGTCTGAATTGACAGCATGCGGAAATGTACCGTCCTGATCCAAGCATTCACCCCTTTTAGATTGAGCACAGGCCGAAAACCCCCTGACACCTTCTGAACTAGAAACAAGACAGAATAAATGTCCTGACCCCTTTCTTCTAGAGGAACGCAGTAAATGGCCCCTTTTAAAAGCAAGTCCCGGACTACGTCCAATAATGCCTCCCTCCTTGCCCCGACCGCAGGCAGAGGAGTGGGACGTACCCCCGAATCTGGAGGCCCCACAACGAAATCGATGACGTAACCATTGGCCACAATGTCCAGTACCCAATAATCGCTGACCCTCGCCTGCCAAGCTGAAAGAAAGTGTCTCAGCCGTCCCCCAACCTGCCCTATGCCAGGCCCACAGTGATTGTCAGGACCCCTTCTTGAACCCCCCCTGGTTCGAAGGAGCAGCCCTCTTAGGGGAAAAACGTGGCTGAAAACGACATTTCCTGAAAGAAAAAGATTTTGCATCCATCTTGGGAGAAGAACGAGAATGCTTCTTCCACCCTTTGCCAGAAGCAGATCCCCCTTTATAAGGATATGCATGCTTCCTTTCCTTAAACGCCTTGGACAGCATTGAAGGCAATTGATCTCCAAACAAGCTACGACCTTCAAAGGGCAGTCTCAGGAGGGCAGACTTCTCCCCAGGATCCGCCTTCCAGGACTGCAACCAGAGAGACCTCTGGGCCCCAATCAAAGCCCCAGATGCCAGAGCCGAAGTACGGACCACATCTGATGATACATCCGCCAGCAACCTGGCCTGCAGCTCCATACCAGCCAGGAGTTCAGAGCACTCCGCACCTTCCTGAACAGCCACTGCCAGCTTATCAAAGTCTTGTACCAACGACTGGGCCGCAAAAGCAGAATATATACCTGCTCTCAGGGCCAGATTCTCAGCCGCAAAAGCCCTCTTGAGCCCCGAATCCACCTTACGGTCCGTGGCATCAGTAGGCACACAATCCTCCGGATTGACCGCCGTCTTGCCAATCAGGGTAGCCAAAATTGAATCCAGGCGAACAGAGGAAGGCAGAACATATTCCCCTTCTAGCAAATAAAGTTTCTGAAGGAAACGTGGAACCTGAGCTTTATCCACATCCTTCCATTCACGAAACACCATATCCTTCACCGGACCCTGAAAAGGCATGGCAAACTTAGAAGGCGTCTGATACTGAGGGAATAAGTGAGGGTCAGTGCTCGTAGGCTGAAAAACTGGAAAGCCTAAATTGTCCCGCACATGTGCCATCACCTCCCACATCTCTTCCCTGGAGACATATTTTCCCCCGAAGAAGTAGATGGAGCCTCCCCTTCCTCATCATCCCGAAGAAGACCTCTCTGCAGCAGCAGAAGTAAGTGATGCTTTAGACCTAGTAGGTCTGGCCATCCCTGCCTGGAGAGCCCTAGAAACAGCCACCTCTATCATGTCCTGCACCTCCTCTCTGGACATGAGTGGTGCAGCACCTTCCAGCACCTGGTGACCCCCAGGAGTCGACATGGGAGCAGCACTTTCCTCCCCCGAGGAGGAGGAAGAAACAATCCTGCGACATTTAGCCTGAACCTTCGGCATGGTAAACCTAATAACAACTACCAACACACTGACCCCATCTACCAAATATATATGATACAGGACCTTCCCATAAAAAATCCTGTAACCAACAAAAAGGAACACTAGTAGTTAAAAACGCGGGCAGAACGCCCGTCCTACCGGTTCCCTGAAGTCAGAAACGTCAGCCGGCACCTCCGCGCGGCTCCGCGGGCTAAGGAACCGGAAATAGATGCTCCAGCCGCAAAGAGCCGACTGACCTCGTCAGCCGACTCCCAGGGCGCGTCCTCCGAACAGCCCCGCCTGCCTGCTGAAGATGCGACCAGCCAGAGCACAACTCGAGGGACCCCGCGCCCCGAGGAGTGCCGAAATCGATGTCCCTCAGGCCCCGCCATGGAGGAAAGGAGAACAGGTAAGCCTAGCGTGGGCTAGACAAAAAAACAGGAGGTGGTAGGGGTGGGGGAGGGTTTAAAAGGGGAAGGGAGGGTCTAGAGGGAGCCTCATTGGTTTAAAGGAAGGCGAGGGAGGGACAGGAGGTAATAATAATGACCACATAACATTCCTACTAGGGGGTGGCCTTACCTCTGTCTTCATTGTTACTTTTGTCATACTTTATTGCTGACTGAATCTTTGATCATTGGTGATTATTACAGAACCAAAAGAGGTATGAGGTCCCTTTTTTAGGGTGCCTTCGAGGCCCCTTGGGGAGCTCATCATGGTGCTAAGAAACGCTTCCCAACCCTCTTCTCTCCAGAGTGCTGATAAAACCCAAGTGCTCATGTCAGTGAGATGTATTTGTTATCACGTTGTTAAATAACAGATGGTTTAGCTTTTTTTAATTGAATTAAAGTAAATTGTACTTAAAGGTGTTGGTTTCAAAAAGCATGAACTTGGTAAATCTAGTAAGAAAATAACTTGCTTCTTCTTTCTAAATATCTCTATCTTTTCACTGAACACATTATCGTCTCACAGTGTAGAACTGGACACTGTGAATGCTGAATTTTATCACTAATAAATTATGTACTTTGGATTATGAATTTGCATAGTATTTGGTTAATAAAAATAATAATAATATTGTACGTCTTGAAAATGTGCCCACTTGAGTGGCCGTTATTTTATTAAATGTCTTTATTAAATGCTTAATATTACTAATTAATGTTCCTGTTTTACAGTAAATGTATTAGTATGTTATAGTAATGATTATATGATATGTATTTGCTTTATTAATCAAAAGTTTAAGTTAGCGAGGTTTGGGTCTAGCGTGCTCAGTCTCATATTAACTGTACTGTCTAAATTAAACCTTGGAAATGTTTGTTCAGCAAAATGAGATCATATCGTTTTACACTGGGTTGACCAAACATTAGCAACGTATTCTTAACTTCCCCTTGAGAACTGCTTACATTGTATGGCTTAGTACGTAAGACTACGGATGCTCCCAGGAGCTAACAATGGATGCACTGACTGGAGTATGGACAGTTACAAAAATGTTACCTGACAAAACCGGACGAGCGGAACAGAAGAGGAACCAATCATCGACATGTGAAAGACAATTTAGTTATATCTTAGATATGATGTAAAATCCTTATTGGATTAAGTATAAACGTATGATTTTCTGACCAATAACAACGTGGGAAACTTTTTAGGCAATTCTAATTTAGCCTAAGTGCACAGCTGAGAAAGGGGTCACTTTCTATTCTTTTGAGGCACTGACGAGTTCCTGATTTGATGCCGAATGCTGATCCTTAGACATTTTGCTTCTTAATGATTCAGATAGTTAGAGTCTTCGTTTTCTGAACTATTTCCCTTCCATTGCCTGTTGCTGACCGAACAGATGTCCTGTTCATGAAGATAACTCCAGCT
The DNA here is from genome assembly GCF_031143425.1 of Pleurodeles waltl. Lineage (NCBI taxonomy): Eukaryota > Metazoa > Chordata > Amphibia > Caudata > Salamandridae > Pleurodeles > Pleurodeles waltl. Next base: position 925,034,586 of record NC_090450.1, on the reverse strand, counting down.
CTCCAGCTTGCTGATTCATATGAGGAGAGGTATAACAGAAATGCTAATTGTCCATGTTTGTAAATTTGTCTTTTGTTTCTAGGTACCAACCTCTATTTTGATAAGGCCCCAGATAGATGTTTTCCAAATTTATGTTGACAAAATTGTTTTTGCATGAAGCCCAACATGCTATTCTAATCAGAGGGTCAGTCAGGGAGATTCTGACAAGTTCACAGGTTGCTATTAATAGAACTGATGTTTGTTCAGTTGCTGAAACTTAAATGTATGATAATTCTATTGCGCAGTTACTCATATTATTGATTAGTACTTTAGCTCTGGAATGTTTAGTGATTCATGCGTTAGCTAAATTGAGATTCTTTGGAAGGTTTGGTCAACTGGTGTTATTCATGTATGTGTATCAATTAGTTATGAGATTAATTTACGTGATACTAGCTTTGTTAATATAGGGAAATAAATATTTTAACTTTTATATAAGGTGTGGTTATTCATGACCAAATAGGTCATGGTGCATAATACTTATTGACTCCTTTTTATAGAATTGATGATGTTTATTGATTATGATGCTGTAAATATGATGTTAATGAGACCTGTGATGGGATCACGCTAAGCATGGTCAACAGGTTAATCGAGCCTCTAACGCGTCCCCTTGTGAATTAAAATTTAAACAGACAAAATAAAGTAAGACCTGCTCACAACACCAACAAAAAAAGATTACCAAATAATGGTCCTTTCAGTCCGATTTATCGCCTCTTTAACAAGTCATCCAGATGGAGACTGTACTTTGATGCTAGTTGTGATGGACGTTGGCGCTATAGAAATGTAAATAGTATACCTTGCTTTCATAACTATTCTTGGATTGTGTCTGGATCCAGAATCCAAGCTTTATCTGTGGAGATAAGGTGTGTTGATGACTTAAACAGGATGAGATGGGTATCCCTCGATGACTCAATCTCCTTGCAACAAAGTTTGGAGACTACTCTATACAGAAATTGCAAATCGATAGCCAAGATCTATCAATGTGTCTGAACAGTATGCAGCGGCAGATTAGCAGCCTGCAGGGACATTAAAATTTCCAATCAGGTCAGTGCCCTTGAGAAACTTGGAGAAGTTTGGCCGCAGAAGCAGTGCAGGAAATGTCGGTTCTCCAGGCTAAATTACATTTTGCCATTGGGTTGGTGCGCTCCCTGAGCCCTGATTTTTTTTTTTTCCTGAAAATGTGTAATTTGGTGACTTTTGTTGTGATGCAGAAATGTTGTGGTCTGACATCACCCTTTAAAAGTGCCGGCCCTGGTTGGTCGACTCTACCCCCGATTTACCAGCTTTTCATTTCAGAAAATCTTTCATTTCTTATCTGACCAATCCGTCCCTGGCCTAAGCCCAGAACAAATAGCAACACTGTAGATGCCATCACCCTCTTCCTACAGCATCCTACAGCCCTGTATGGTAGGACTTGCTGGCCATGAACCACCTTCTGCACAGACAGTAAGCACGTGCCCAGTCCATGCAGCCTGTTACTCTGTAAAGCGCTATGTAAATACCAAAACTATAATAGTTACATTAAACACTAAAAGCTTTCTACCCATTGAAGACCGTCACGTAGGTTCAGTTCCAGCTTCCCAGCGGCATAGCTCTTACAAAGAGGCGTAAAGAGGCCATCTGGCCCGCGGACTGGGTTTTTGGCGCACAAATTAGTTCTCAGATAGGCAGGATGCAGATGCTCTTCATTTTCAGCCAATATCGACTTAGGTATCTGCCTGCATCGACATGCATTCTATCCTTTTGCAGGAATGACCTCTGTAGGTAAAAAATAAGATTAAAACAGCTGGTGCTACATGTAAGGGGCAAAGAGAGAGATGTATGTATCTTTAGCATTGTTAAGTGTGGCTGTATGACTCACAAGAGACAAGCCTTGAGTAGGTCATGATGTCTTTCACCTTGGACAATGGTTGTTTTTCATGTGTAACATTAGAAACAGGTATTTAACTCACATTAAATAGGCCTTTGTGACTATTCGCCCAGCCGTTTTTTAGTTGTTTTTATTTTTAAAGTGGAAGTAACTTGGAATCTCTGCAGCATTAAGGAGCCATTTATCTGGTGAGTTGAGCTATACCGCGGTACTAACATAAACTTTGACTTTTGCACTGTAATAATAGTTAGGTAACTATGTATTTATTAGTATATATGCTTCAACCAGCTAGTTAGATTTATTGTTGACCTTCAAAAGAAATGAACCATTATTTTCACCCTTTGTAAAAGCGATGTTTTCAGTTACATCTAGTGTATTTGTTTTCATTCAAAGCGCAGAACCAAAGCGCCTCTCCATCACATTATTACGTTTAAAGACAAGCTTCATTTCGCTGCTATGCATTGCTGGAGAAGGATTCTTACCTCATTAGGTTTGACTGAGTACAGTAGCCAATAGGTTAGTGCCCCGGGGTGAGGGGACCCACCTGTAACCCCAGCGTCAGCGTTGCAGCTGCACAGCATGCCCCCGACCTCTCTGAACACTGACAGGGCCGACCTGATTAAGGAGGTCAGGCAGCCCCAGCGCGTGCCATCCCTCCCTTGCGCATGCGCACAGAAGCTCGTATCTGTTTTGGGCGCGGCTCGAGGCCCTTGCATAACGCTGACAGCTCTCGCCCGAAAGCAGCCCAAAACAGCACTCGTAGGCAGTGCCTGGCAATCTCCACTGGGAAGCGGGAAGGGGAGAGTCGCAGTGAGCTACAATGTGCGAATGAATCATCAGCTTCGTGCTAATTATGGTTAATTGGGGAAAATAATCAAGTGTGACAGATGGAGCTGTGTCTACAGTAACATTATTTCAGAATCATAAATTATGGAAGTAATTTAAATTGAGAAGAAAGCATATGGCGTGTATGTTGTGTGTCTTCAAACCGCACAATATTCGTGGCCGCCTTTGCTGTTCGTCATCCACCATACTTAGGAACCGAAAAACGGAGAGGTGGGCCGCCATTTTACCTTGGGCGACTAAAGGACATTCATAAATACATCTCCTTACCTTGTGCGACAATTCACGTGGACCTGGCCCTAGGAGTATTTTTGAAGTTGCAGCAAGATGTGACACATAAAAAGGGCATTCTCACTAGTCTATCCCTCCTACATTTGTTGTAATCTCCTTTTTAAGGTAACCATTTGAGGACCATCTGTTAAATTTACGTCATAGCTTTAATATTTTTCAGATAAAAATCATGGTGGTTTGCCGTAACATTTGTACTGGAGATGAAGAGAACCAGCCTGGATAGATTTTTAACTGGTAGGCAGAATTTTAGATCCTGGACAAAGAAACAATGCTTAAACTGTTAAAAAATGTATATTCAAAACTATTAACAGTTAGTAAATGTCTAATTGTATGTATTCTACCACTGCCTTCATTGTCCTTAAAATGGAAGTGCCAGGAGACAAGTCAGTTTGAAGTGCAACTCTATTTAAGTTCTATGCCATGTGTTTGACTTGGTGGCCATATGATTTGGAATTGATCCAGTTCATCAGTACAGTCTCCTTTCTGGGCAGATAGCTTTAAGCTTTTCCTTAACTGCAGTGAGAAAGCTATATCGTATGTGGTTGTCTCTAATTTCAAAATCCTACATAAAATATTTTGTGAACCACGAGGGTTAGTTGTTTTCAGCCGTAAGCACGACATCAGTGATTGAAAAGGGTGACTTTTTCCATTTTTGCTGGACGTTAAATTTGAGATTAACATTCCCAACAGTGCAAGATGCTTGACTCATGACTAAACTTGTCATTTCAATAATTAATTGACTTTAGTGTGTGGCTCTTAGAATATTTCGGGTGTCTTGTGATAGGGCATATCTGACTCAATTTCCAAGCTGTTTGATATGGAAAATTGCAGTGTGCTGCCTTGCACACGATTGGTAGACAGCATTTAACATTTGCATGGCAGGCTACCCACGAACGCTTACATGTTTTGAAATGACACGTTCCACAACCATGGTTTGAGTTTTAGCCTCTAAATATCATTTTGGTAGCGTGCAAGCTCACAATAGTACTTAAAGTATCCATGCAGATACTAGAAATACAAAATCTGATTGTATTTCTTAGAGTATTCATGCCAACATTGGAAAGAGAAGATCTCACAGTACTTCTTGCAGTATTCATGCTGACATTGGAAAGACGAGATTTGACAGTACTTCTCAGAGTATTCATGCTGACATTGGAAAGCCCAGGTCTCACAGTACTTTTTAGAGTATTTATGCCAACATTGGGAAGACAAGTTCTCACTGTACTCTATTCAAGCCAAGATTGGAACAAGCCAGGCCTCACAGTACTTTTTAGAGTATTTATGCCAACGCTGGAAAAACAAGATTTCAGAGTATGTCTTATAGTATTCATGCCAACATGGAAAGACTAGATCTGACAGTACTTAGACTATTTTTGCAGACACTGGAAAGACAAGACCTGACAGTACTTCGTAGAGTAATCATGCCAACATTTGAAAGATGACATCTGAATGTAGTTCGTACAGTTTTTATGCCAACATTGGAAAGACCAGGTCTCACAGTACTTTTTGGAGTATTCATGCCGACATTGGAAAGACAAGATATGATAGTACTACTTAGAGTATTCATGCCCACATTGGAAAGATGAGATTTGATAGTACTTCATAGAGTATTCATGGCAATTTTGGAAAGGCGAGATCTGACACTACTAGTCACAGAGTATTCATGCCAATACTGGAAAGACGAGATCTGACAGTACTTCTAAGAGTATTGATGCCAACATTGGAAAGACCAGGTTTCACAATACTTCTTAAAGTACCAATGCCGACGTTGGAAAGACAAGATCTGACAGTACTTTTTAGAGTATTCATGCAACATTTTAAAGATGGGGTGTGGTCACCTGCCTAACACCACTTCCACCTTCCCCTCAGACATCACCCTCTTTCAAAAAGACATACTCGAGTATTGATGGCTACATGTACAAGTCTTCACTTTCAGGCACACTCCTGACTACATACTCGTTTGCTTGGCAGGTATGTATTGGGGTAGCAGATTCAGCATGTTTTGAAGGCAATCTTTGTAGTCACCTGGAACTGGTGCAGAGACTTCAAAAGGTCCCCCGGATGCTCTGTGATAAAAAGTAGGACTTGTGTTGCTGCAGGTCAGCCTTAGGGTACAGGTTTAATTCATGAGGAGAGAGTAACATCAAAAGATTCTTCATTTCTTTGAAGTGGGCTGAAGAGAGGAAGCTGTACAACCAGCTCATAGGTTGTAGTTAGAAGTCTTGGAATCTTTTGTTCTCTTGTGTTTCTTTTAATGTATCAACATACTCCATTAATCTTCACAGTCATTCCAAAATAAAGATTCAAAATTATGGATGCGAAATGTCAGTAGAAGAGGGAGTGTGCATGATCTCCGTGTATTATCTTAATTAAGTAATATTGTTTTCAGCTTAATGTGTTTTTTAAAGCTTTACATTTTTCAACTGACAGGCAGAAAAGATAAAAAACAAACATACGAAGCATTAGTCGTGCCACACGTCATAACTGAATTACAAACATATATAGTAATTTCTCTGTCCATCCAACGCAGTTATTGCTACCCACCTCTATATTCTATATATATATATATATATATATATATATATATATATCTGCAAACTTGGGATCGATAACAGTTGATGATTGCCTTGTTCACGATTATGGGCTCAAGGCAGGGAGCCTGAGAAGGGAATGGAGCAATTAACAGCATTTATTGACCAGCAGTATATTGGCAGAAAGTTTGTTGATATTCCTTCCACCAAACTCTTCAGCCACCTACACATTCTTACAGCCCCCATCTTCTTGATGTCCTTGTTCTGTACTTCACTCAACTCGTGAGACTTTAGAAAGCAGAAATAAGCAGTTCATTTCCACGTTGTATGAATTGTAATTGGCTGAGCCATTCTCAGTAGTTCATTGCTGGCTTAGACACACTCAGTGGTTGTATTCCACTGTTTTTACGTTTTTCGGGAGTTCCATATCCACAGTTCTCCATAAATAGCTTGTACAGAGGCCATGTATGTGATGATGAATCAGGCATTTCAAGTGGTGAAGTAACACACTAGTTATGAATCTTGTTTTTACTCAGTAGGATCAAGGAACCAAAATTGTTAATATATCTAAAAGAATTACTCTAACGGTTAACTAGAATAAAATCTGATTTGCTTGTTTTAAGGATGTAGCTATCAATAGTACAGACTTGACAACTCTAACGACATCACTGTGTGTCACATAATATCGGAACTCTTCATACAGTCATCGGGTAAAGAGCCAATGTCACAAGGTGAGCCTAGGGTGAGCTAGAAACCCTGCATAGAGTGGGTTTCCAGTCCATTGGTGGAAGTTCTGACCAATTGAAATCAGTTACGGGATTTCCAGACTCCTAATGACAGGAAAGGCAGCATTAGATACCTTGTTTTTTCTGTGGGTTGGGAGTTGTTGCTCCAGCAGTACTGGCTTCAATCCCTTCCACATAGTCCCACCTACTCCATTTACTCTCTGTTTTTACTCAGATAATAATGGACTCAGGGACCCACTCCCTCAAAGGCACCCTCTATGCTCCAACAGAGTGACATTTTTTTAGGTCGAGTGAGCAAGTGATCTGGCCTGTTGTAATCTATCTTGGAGCATCTAACCACGCCCATCGCACACCCATCACAATCACTCGTTCAAGGGCTTGTCTTTCAAAAATCCTTTGTTATCATTGGTAAATGCTTTACGAGTGTCCCTCCTTCAGGCGGTTTTGTCCCCGCCTTGGCCCTCAACCCTGTTACATGGATAATTGCACGATGATGATATGTGTGACTGCGAGCAAACTTCTTTTTCCTTTTGTGTCTCTCCTTCGTGCTCACGCTCATGGCGACCGTGGCGCTTTGAATCGGCACGCTTCTGTCAACTGTTTTACTTTTCAATTTCAATTTATGTGGCAAGAAAAGTCCAGTTAGGAATATAGAACGCTAATAGCTCTAACTCCAGCAAACGTGAGACCCATTGCTTTGCAAATGCTTGTTTTAAGGCTGCAAAGTGTTGTAGTTCAGAAGGTACAGTGGCACCGGGTCCATAGCTGTCAGAGGCCTAAAACAAAATGATAGTGGCCCCCTGCAAAATGTGATGGGGGTCCCGGAGTCTCCCATATCTCATGGATATTCATTGGTCTTGGGGGTGAATGGGGGCTCCTCGAGAATTGGGGAGCCTGAAGCATTGGGGGGTGCCCTTGCACAGGATGGGCCTGCGTTACACCCCTCATAGGTGTTAAGGGCCCACTAAACCCCAATTAGGGCCCTATCTCACTACCCAAATATGAATTGGGACAGCGACCTATCGTGCATTAGGACCTTTGAAGTCTTTGCTGCGCTCAGAGGCACGTCACAAGTGTGGATTCACACTGTCCCGTCTCTTTAAATGAGAATGACAATTCTCTGTCGCCCTTTCACCGAGAAATGTGGTGGAACGAGCCTAGCGCCTTCTCATCAGCGGCTGCTGAATGAAGCGCGCCTGAGAAGCTGCTGCGCTTCTATTTTAAAACCTTTTGTGACTCCTTTGTGTGTGGAGCTTGCATTTGGCCGCCCAGTGAACTGTATCGGATTTAATAGCTACAGCTGAGCGGCCCCGTCTCTGGACAGCTCCTTCCGTCGCTTCTGCTGTAACAAACGGAGGCTTCACAGGGCAGAACCACTGACTTCCGCATGTGACGTCAGATGATATCTGAAATGGAAAATGCCATTAACTGCCACTGTTAGAAACATTTTTCATATGGTTACTGATTGTCTCCGTTAGCAGTGCGGTGCCGGCGCTTAATTTGTGCCCGTGTGGGGTGGGGTAAAGGGGGAAGGGGGGGGCACTCATTCTTGGGGACCAGAACGTACGTTTCATCGCTGGTCTCTGACCCAAAGCAAAGGAGAAGAAGGCAGAACATTGAGATATGAGGGGGAACAGTTGGAAAACAGGGACAAAGGGGTGAAAACGAACCTAGAAGTGTGAGATAAAGAGGCAGGAAGTGTCGTGTGGTTGAAGAAAGATGTGTGGGGTGGAGTCAAGACAAGGCAGCCTTGGTAATCCAGATGCATGCTCCTAATAGAACTTTGAGGCACTCTACTTATTGTTTTTACAAATTATGACTGAGTAGTTCCTTGCTGGAACATGGGGGGCATTAACCATTTCCAACCAGACCCCTAAGGCCGACCTCCCTCACAGCAACCACCTAGGTACAACTGCTACAAGTGCAGGTCACTGCACCACTAGATGTGGCCCTGCTGGGCTTCCGTAGTATGGCATTTCATGTGTGAGGCAGCTTGGTGTTCTAAAAGCAGTGGTTTCTAACCTGTGGTCCGAGGACTCCTGGGGGGGTCCGAGAAGCCTCCTCAGGGGGTCCACGACTGCTTAGAAAATTAAACAATATTATGGATTAGGTCCCCATCTTTCAGTAATGACTCAGTAGGGGGTCCCCAGATTCCAATAATATTCAGTGGGGGTCCCCGGGTTCCAGTAATGATAAAGAGGGGGTCCACAGAAGTCAAAAGGTTGGGAACCACTGTTCTAGGGACTTAGTTTCCCCAAGGGTCACACACATGCTTTAATGGCACTGTTTATTTGTTTACTTACGATTGATAAAAGTCAAATTTGTGTGGCTTGACATGGCCACCTTTCATGCTCTGGATTGCATTTTGTATTAATATGGATTGTTGCAGCACTAAGAGACGCCCAGTGGTATATAGCCCTGTAGGTAATATCCGCTACCGGACATACCATTACCTATAAGTGCAAATGTGTGCTTCAGTTGTATTTATCTGAGTAAAGCAATTACAAATGCGGCCAATATTTGTGTTATTTCGCAACACAACTTGTTTTCTCATAAACGAGCGAACCGAGCAACGCCTGCACACATCAGAGCATTCCTAGTAGCCCATAGACACGAAATTACAAACTAAAAATATGTTTTTTTTACTGGAACGCTTAAGACCAGCTGGGAAAGTCGATGTACATGCCTCCGAAAATACAGGCGACAAAAACATTTGATGTGATGGAGGCAGCAAGGCATCTGAAGATCAAAATGTGTATTTAGCACAACGACACAACATGATAAATATTAAATGGGCCCGATGATGCATAATTCAGTAGCACCTATACCTGCGCGCGCACTCATGCAGGTTTTCTGAGCTATTGTTCAAGACTAAACCCGTACTCAGGGAAACTAAGAAAAAGGTCACTTTTTGTGGCGGGTGCGTAGTAGGGCTGCTTATAGCACAGCCGATGTTTGTTTCCGCGCTGTGGTTGTTTGCGGGAGAATAAACTGAATTAAATGACAGTGCACGAACCTCGGTCTCAGAAGACCCACGAGGGAGGAAAGAGGCGGGAGGAACTTGTCATTTGAATTACGTGGATTTAAATTCTTGACATTTGGATATTGTAATATGGATGATTCATATTTAAATGGAAAATTCTCTTCATTCAACTGTAGCAAAATGTACATGACTGACGAAAAATATATTTGTCATGTCGAAAGTAGAAAAGAAGACGAAAAGCAGCGGACCTAGCAAATAACTTCAAAAGCTTGCCCAGCAGATGCTGCTGTGAGATGTTAGTGTCAGAGGACGCCTTGCCTCCTGTAGGTTGTTCCTGCTTTGCATTGTATAAAATGTAATGCATCCCCCTAACCCCCCCCCCCCCCCCCCCCGTAATGTTAATGTAGTGTGTGTACGATGTCAAAACAGGACATCCGAGTAAAGGTGGGAACATACAGTATTTGTGTTGTCGTCCTTTAAAAAATAATGGCCCTGATTCACAAAGAATTTGCTGTGCATTACCCTTGTAGAACTCCTGAATTCCAGGAGTACTCCAGCTTACTCCTGAAGTTCTCCCTGTGAAGTCTTGCACTCAAAATGTGGGTCCTTGGACTAACTTCAAGCTGTTGAATTGTAAGGCTGAAGCCCGATATTGAATTATCCATGAGGAAGTTAGGTCGGGTGATGGGGATTGTGACTGACTGTCTTTTACCAATCAGCTCACTCCCTCTCACACTGGAACACTAAGGGTCTCATTACAAGGCTCGCGGTCATGAGACCGCCAGCCTCGTGATGACGGTTGGACCGCCTCACTCCAGGCGGTCCGACCACCACATTACGACCATCCCTGCCAGGAACATGGTTCCCAACAGGCTGAGGGCGGGAGTTGTGGTCAGCCACAGCAGCGTTGCCCTCAGCGCCGCCATGTGATTACAACTCAACTTTCCACCAGCCTTTTCATGGCGGGGATCCCGCCATGAAAAGGCTGGCGGAAAGCCAGTGCAGGGGGCCACAGGGGGGCCCTTGACTGCCCATGGCATTCCAGAAGCATGGGCAGTGCAGGGCACCCCTTGCCTAGCACCCTGGGAATGCGCACTGTCTGCTTTGCAGACAATGCACATTCCGAGAGGGCTGGTGTGCTATGGTATTGGCCTCGGTTCCCTTATGGGAGCCAGGACCAATACCGTAGCACTGTTCCCACGGCAAGCCCAGCAGGAACATTGTAATACGTGGGGAGGGGATGCAGCCGGAATGAAGAAAGCATCCTCCTCGCAAGTTTGTATTTGGCTCCTCTGACTGCCAAATTCATAATGAGGCTCAAAGTATCCAATGGCCCTGGCATATATGTTAATTCTGAGTGATGTGGAAAGCATACTTCAATATCAAATCACTCCAATGCGCACTTGGAAATTAAGTCACTGTAAACATCACTCACGAAACCCCACGCTCGACCGAAGGAGAGACCCTACTGCTTTGATTGTAGTTGCAATTACAAGATTGCTCTGTGTTTGAACTATGCCTTGAGGAAGTGGAGCCATAGACATAGTCTTAAACTGACAGGAGTTCAATTTATCGGCCTCATTGCGACCCTGGTGGCCGGCGGTAAACTGGCGGTAACACCGTCAACAGGCTAGCAGTGTTCCGCCGGCTATTATTACCGTGGCGCATTAGCCATGGCCATACCGCTGGCCCCTCCAATCCCCAGGGCAGCGGTGCAAGCACCCCTGCCCTGGGGATTATGAGTCCCCGACCACCAGCCTGTCCACGGCGGTAAACACCGCCATGGAAAGGCTGGCAGTATGGGGGACTCGGGGTGCACCTGGGGGCCCCTGCACTGCCCATGCACTTGGCATGGGCAGTGCAGGGACCCCCAGGCACAGCCCCATTGCGCTTTTGACTGCCCGAATTTCGGGCAGTAAAATGCGCGACGGGTGCTACTGCACCCGCTGCACATCAACATTGCCGCTGGCTCTGTTACGAGCCGGCAGCAATGTTGATGTGACTATTCCACTGGGCCTGCGGACGGAAACACTGTTACTGTCCGCAGGCCCAGCGGAAAAATCAAAATAGGGAGCCAGAGATACTGGCACCCGCAGCTTCGGTGGTCTTTTGAAAAAACTACCAAAGTTGTAATGAGGGCCTATTTCTCTTTGTCTTCTTGACACCTGCCATCAACTCCTATTGCCCAAATGAAAACATCAACATATATGGCACCACTGAACTTCTGCTGAACATCCTTGTCGTTTGCCCTTTTATTGTGGAATGACTAATAATCAGATGTTTTCTCCCCTTTTCTGCCTCATGGACACCTGTTAGTTAAGAAGCAGTTTCTCGCATGTTTCCGTTCGTTATTTTTTTTTTGCATCATTTATGGATATCCATGAGGACGTAAGGGTGTAATGGCTACTCCTGAAAACAGGCCTCTGTGTGGGTTTAGCTAATTGCTCCACATAGTACCTACTTGATGACCCTATTTTTGCACCTTATATAACTGTTTGCAATTGGAATCTGTCAGAGTAAATGCAAGTGTGACGACCCTTTGAACAAGTGGTATGTGAGAATATCAAGTATCACAATATTGTCCTGCAGGAATAACGACTGCAGAATATCATATACCACAATATTGTGAATTTAAGGACATACTGGTGAGGGTAAATTTACTATTCTGACCTCCACATATGCTTAACTTGAAGACATTTACATCGTCTGGCTAAGTAGTATCGTTTGTAGTTAATCTACACTACTGTTTATGTATGTATATGGTATTTCTATATCGCCAACCTAGCCAAACGTCAGCAAAGCGCTGTACAGGAAGAAAGAAGAGCGTAACGCCAGTGAGTGATAGGAGAGGTAGCCGGGTTGTGGGTGGTTAGTGCATCATGATGTAGTGTTCTTTAAAGAGGTGAGCCTTCAACTCTTTCCTAAATTGGTCATTGTTGGGAATGTCCTGATGAACGCAGGGACTTTGTTACAGATTCTGGGTGCATAAATGCATAAGGCTGATCGACATATGCTTACCTTGACAATATAACGGTACTCGACATCTGGTAGTCGATATCCTTGCAGGATGATGTTAAAACCTCAGTATTCTGATAGGAAACTCTCTACCTTGGAAGGCGCAGCATATGTCCCTCCACAGGTTAGTATTTGAAGACTCTTCTGATAGGCTCCTGAGCTCTAAGTATGAGTAGGTGAGATTTTAGACTATATTTTGTGGTGTCCTAGAAACAAAAGGGTTATCTGCTTCCTTAAGCTATTCTGTATCATATATATATATATATATATATATATATATATATATATATATATATACACACATATGTATTTTGTGTGTGTCGGAGTGTTGAGATTGGCCTCTATTTCTAGCCCAATAAATCCCTTATTTCTCCTAATGACAACAAACATTAGCTTCTCATCACAGAGTAACTGAATATTTTTGAGTTCTAAGTTATTCCCCATTGTATGGTGTAATGTAATATATCACTAACTCAGAAATGCACACTTTTGCCAGGTTAATAACCTGGAGCAAAGGGAAAGTTTGTGCATCCTTTAAGTAGGCGATACATAGGTTTTTAAAGAGTGGTACCTCTTCCCTTAGGAAGGGCAGTCCACTTCAACTTTGTTTCACATCACATTTTAACAACAAAGTCAGTTTACATATGAAAGAAGTAGTAAAGGGGGTTCGGTTTCATGGGGCAGTGTGCGGGTTCGTGCATTAGTGGAGAGAGTGGGCACGTGCCTCTAGCATCCATACTGTGACTAACATTAGACAGTTCACCCCATTGTAACTACAGCATCGGTTTATCAGGGACGCTCCTCGCTTAATGTTTCCTATGACCCTCTGGAAATTTCAGAACAAAGTGTGGGCGTCATTAGGACGCCATGTTCAAGCCTGTTACATTCTGACACAAGTACTTTCATTGAAGTCAATCTACAGTGCTTTTCCCAGAATGCACCACGTTGTTAAATTGAAAAGCACCACTGAACACATGGAGCCCTTTGAGGCCTAAGGGCAGCCTGTCTCTGGGACAGTGCTGACTCAGACTCCTTCTGCTACAGGCTTCCTCGGAATCACCAGCCCCACAGTTCCAGTAGTAAGAAAAAAAACATCGTTCATAAGCGTTAGTGATTCACTTCCTGTGATAAGAGTTCACTCTGACGTCACCCTGACCTGTTTAGCCTCCACTCCCTGGAGATTGCTGTGCGGATGTCTGGATATCTCTGTAAATCTGTAACAAGGACTTGCTTTCCTGAGATAAAATATCTGAGAATGAGTAGAAGAAAATATGTTTGTATTTTTTTTATAGCCACATCTCCATATCCCGAAGGTCGGGCATGCCTGTAAAGGCCCTCCCTTAAAATGAATACAAATTGTAAAAATATTACTTAATATTAATTTTAGTAAAATGCATATTTATTTGTTCGATATACGAACAGCAACCATTTTTATAGTATTAGGCAAGATATTCACCCCAGGTTAAGACCAAATGGTATTTCTTTCACAGTAATAACTGAATGTTTCAGTCTAAATTCATTTTACATTTAACATCCAGCACAATAAAAATAAACGAAGAGGATGACCAGATTAATGATGTTTATTTTCACATCCCAAACATTATAATTTGTTCAATGCACTGACAGGCTTCGCATCCCAGCTTCCCTACCTGATCAAATTGTGTGATCGTGGGCAAGCCACTTTGGGTTTGATTCAATATACATTCTGCACTACTTAGGCCCTCATTCAATGAATCTGGTAAACCACGATCCTGAAATTACTGAGCCTCGAGGTATTGGTAACTCCAGGTATGAAAACACAGATGCAGAGTTCCCATATTAGAACGAGGAGCCGTGTTCCAGGCGTGACAAAAGCCATACCTGCATCAATGACGTCAATACTTGTAGATTTTCGCAAATGCAAATTCACATACTCGTGTGAAAAGGTACACCTTCTGCTTCAGAAAACTGTGTCAAGGAGGGAAAAAGTGAAAGAAAGGGGTGCCTGATTTTCCCATGGGAAAAGTTTTTCACTGAGTAGAAAGAAGGAAAAATAGACCCGAAAATTCGCATTCACCGCTCTCTGTGGTAAGGTGAGGGGCGGAGGCACGATATGCTGAAGGAGGCCCCGCACGCATCAGTAGGGGCTGAGGAAGCCCCTTCCAATATGCCTAAGCTTGGGGACCCGCCCCCGCACCGCAGAGCCTGCAGGGGCCTCTGTTACGCGCTACAGCACACTCACTCTAGTGCCTTGCCCACCTGGTGGTCCCACTACATAAAAATATCAGACCTTCCGATTGCACACTCCGTGAGATGTTTGTGCATCCAATAAAAAACAGAAATCTACTCAAAATGCAGGAAGAAGTATACAATGAGTAGATTCCCAGCGCTTCTTTTTAAAAACTGTTTTTGGATTAAGCTCTTAGGTCACTGAGCCTCACCCTCTCTGCCAGTGCTTTAAATGGAAAAATAGAAGTGCAGGTACTCTGTATGTGAGTACCTGCTTGTTTTTGAGAAGTGCCGGTACTCTCCAATTAAAAGTATTACGTTTTTCTTGAGATGTGCCGGTACTCTCACTCTCAAAATAAAAAAGTGCCGGTACTCAGTACCGGAGAGTACCGGCCCATTTAAAGCACTGCTCTCTGCAATAACTGGTAGGGCTTTTAGAAATTGGACTGAGTGCCTGTGTTAAACACTATCTGTACGAGCATTGTTAAAGAAATATGTCTTGTGCTTTGTTAGGCAGATTGTTTGGTAGTTGTAGGGGCAACTCTGTGTCCAGCTCCTAATGTCCTAGAAAGGAAATCCTATAATGAAGCAATATCTTGGGCTACAATAACATAGTAACTGGACCACTTCCTGATCACACTGTATTAGCAGAGTTATCTGTGTCCTCAAAGAGTGTTAACGAAATAGACTCAGGAGATGAAGTTCACATTGTGAGTAGTTAACTTCCAAGGCATACACAGCCACAATCATGCACAATAGATACTTTTGACAAAGGGTCTGTAATTTTGTTGCATCATTAAGAAAGCCTTTGTGGGCAAATGTCTTTACTTTATGCTTTACAAAATATTTCAATTCAACAATATGTTATCATGACAGCAAAGTAAAACAAATTAACAAGCAAAGGTGATCAGTTGATAGTGCTCAGTTTTTATTACAGGCGAAGGCATATAAACAGCAAGCACTTCCTGAACAAAAATAATCCATAAACCTACAATTCAAATTTTGTTGCATCAGAAAATTAACTATGAACATGAAGAATGACATGCTGGCCCTTGTATCACAAAAAGACTTCCTGATGGCCCTTCAGTAAACCCAGTGGTAACACCGATGGGATAATGCAACTACCCACGAAATGCCAGGGCCTCGAGGGATAGCCCACTCAAGCAATGGTGCCCATGAAAAACACATTGAATTCAATGACTGAAGTGGGTTGATCCATAGCCTACGCACTCTCAATATCTCTTTTCATTGTACCTTTTTGAAAAACTGATGAGATAAAGCCCTCCAGACAGTCAAAGCCCGCTGTCACCACATGTAAAAAAGAAATGAATGTAGGCTGATTTTTATTATTCAATGTCTTATTAAAGCAGCTTTAAAATGATCATTCTGTGATTACAGCTAATTAATGATGATATTTTTGTACATTTTGTTATGAAAAATGCCTACAGCTGGTCGCAGTTTCGTGTGGCAGCTTACATCAGACATTAAGGTGGCACAGGGAGAGGCAGAATTGAACATCCCCATTTTAGATTTGTTTGGGCCCAATAGGAGTCAGCACATTTAAAACCACAAGAAGCGCATTCCTCAGAATCTAAAAATATACTTGATAAAAGGGAGAATTAAAACGTTGAACATTCTTCTTCCTTCCTTTTTTAGGATGAAAACTAATCAGCAGCCTTTCAATTTAACTTGCCCTCTTCAGGCACCACAAGGCTACATCATTAGGTCAGTCAGTCAATCAATCAGCAATTTGTATAGCGCTGCTTATCACCCATGGAGCCTCAAGGCACTGTTAAGGGGGAGACGGCCAGTCAAAGAACCAGGTCTTGAGGTCCTTCTTGAGCTGATTCAGTGAGGGGCCTGCCTAAGGTGGAAGGGTAGCGTGTTCCAGGTCCGTGCTGCGAGGTAGGAGAAAGATCTGCCTCCCACAGTGCTCTTCCTGATTCTAGGTGTGGCGGCGAGGGTAAGATGAGAAGATCAAATCTGTCTGGCAGGGGTGTAGAAAGATAGGTGGTGGGTAAGGTAGGCCGGCCCGATGTTGTGCAGAGCCCTGGAGGTGTGTGTCAGGAGCTTGAAGGTGATGAAGGGGCAGTGCAGGTCTCTGAGGTGGGCGGAGATGTGGCTGTGGCAGGGATGTCTAGGATGAGTCTGGCTGCTGCGTTCTGAATTATTTAGAGTCTTGCTTGGAGCATCTTCGTGATTCCGGCATAGAGAGCTTTGATGTTGTCGAGTTTGCTGCTGACAATTGCGTGGGTGACCATCCTTCTTGCCCCGGTTGGGATCCACTTGAACATCTTTCGGAAGAGGAGGTCTTTCGGAGGAGGCAAAAGCAATTCAGGATAGCCTCCAAAATGTTGGGATTTTCCCTTCATTAACTATATAGAGCCCACTGGCAGGTCACAAGAGGGAGATGCTTCTTAGTTGAAGGAAGGGTACCTCATACTAGGATATGGGGTTCAAGTAGAGCAACTGAATTCACTGTATAGAGGAAAGACTAAGGATGAGACTGCACCTAAACAGACATGAGAGAAATAACCAATGAGACCCAATGGGCACAGAACTGGGAGAGACTAGGTGACAGGAAGTAGTGTCCCTACAGGGACTGCGATGTTGCACTGTTCTGTAGAGAAAGCAAAATATTTTTAGATTGAGCCTAGGCAGCACGCAAGCCCTGTCTCTCGACATGTTGTAATCTGCATCTGTGGGCTTGCACCACGCCCATCTCACGCACATCACTTTCATGCATTCCTGGGCCTGCCTTTTAAAAATTCCCTAGATTTCGTAGGTAAATGCTTTAGGTTTGTCCCGCCTTGAGGCTGCTTTGATACCACCTTGGAGATTGACCCTGTCACATGGATTATTGCACGATTAGCCATAAACCCTAGTGTGGCGCACTACTTTATTCTTTTGCCTCACCGCTTCGCACTGAGTGGCCTTATGTTGTTTCTTCCTCTTCCTTGTTTTGGGCCTGCTGATGTTTCTTTTTGGTGTCTGCGCACAAAGGCTGCAAGCAGGAGGGGGTTCTTTTTTTATTCATTTAATAATTTTTTAAAAAAAGGTTCACATAGCTCAAACTTGATCGGAGGAGCGATAAAGTTTCATCAAACTCAATCGGAGAAACATTTTACATGACTAGATGAAGTTTTATATATCCCAACCTCGATCTGAGGAGCACTTTACATGAGTACCACTTACCTACAAGTTTAGCAGTTTAAAACTATACAAACTGGAGGATTTAAAACAGAAATAAACACAGAAATCCTCAAAGCGGTTCGCCCAGAACAATGGGAGAGCCGATACTATAATATTCACTGCATTCAGGAAACTCGCTCCATAATGCTTTGCAGGGCATTTCTTTTTCAAAACATTTTTGCCCATAACTCAGACTGTGGTGGTCCTACGACAATGGGACCACCACCAAACCATTATGGTGTCCTCTAGGGGCTGTTCTGAGCATTACAGTCTAGGCACTACAAAATTCGCTGCACTCTGAAACTTGCCCCATAAGGCTTTGCAGAAAACATTTTTGCCCATAACTCACAATGTGATGTTCCAAGGACAATGTGACTGTCATCAAAACATTCATCACAATGCACTTTCTGTCCAGGTCATCTGTGGGTCCCCACACTAGGTTGGGAGGACCCCAAAATAGTAACCTCTCCCACCATTCAATGTCTTTTTAAGCTCTCTCATGGCTGGAACTTTTGTTTTACAGCTGGGAGTAGGTTGTGTTTTAAGAGCCTTGTTTGTAATAGTATTGCAGTAGGCGTGCTAGGCCTAAAAATGTGTAGGGCACTATGCCCTCTAGGGGCTACATAAATGGTTGCACTGCATTACTTTCTGCCATTCTGTTTTCATGTTGTTATGCCCTCTAGGGGCTGGCTGTATGGTTAAATGACCATGTTTCTTACAAATGCTATTTTGATTATGGTGTCCTCTAGGGGCTGTTCTGAGCATTACATTCAAGATACTACAATATTCACTGCACTCTGAAAATTGGCCCATAATGCTTTGCGGGGCATGCCTTTTACAAAACATTTTTGCCCATAACTCACCATGTGGTGGTCCTAGGACAATGGGATCACCATCAAAATGTTCAGCACAACACACTCTTTTTGTCTAGGGCATCTCTGGGTCCCCACTAGGTTGGGGGACCCAAAATAATAACCCCTCCCACCAGTCAGTGTCTTTTTAAGTTCTTTCATGGGTGGAACTTTTGTTTTGCAGCTGGACGTAGTTTGTGTTTTAAAGGCCTTGTTTATTATATTATTATAATAGGCCTGCTAGTAGACCTGCTAGGCCTGAAAATCTGCAATGCACTATGTCCTCTAGGGGCTAAATATATGGTTACACTGCATTACGTTCTGCCATTCTGTTTTAATGTGGTTATGCTCTCTAGGGGCTGACTATATGGTTACATGACAATGTTTCTTACAAATGTTATTTTTCTATTGTTGCCCTCCAGGGGCTGTTCTGAGCATTACAGTGAAGATACTACAATATTTGCTGCAATCGGAAACTCGCCCCATAATGCTTTGTGGTGCATTCCTTTTACAAAACATTTCACTGTACGACCTGCTCTTTCTGTCTAGTAATCTCTGGTCCTCCCACTAGGTTGGGGGGGACCCCAAAGAAATAATATAAAATATATAATAAATAATGGCAATATTTTCATTTTTTGCTGCAGATAGAGAAAGAAGATAAATTGAAGTGCTTTAATTATATGTGGGCAACTAGATTTATGTGCCAGAGAGGACCAAATTATGTGGCAGGGTTGACCAATTTATGTGGCAAGAAAAGTCCAGTTATGCATTTACAATGCCAATAGCTCTAACTCCAGCAAATGCAAGACTTATTGCATTGCAAATGCTTGCTAAAATGTCTTGGGCCAGAGAAAGGCTAGAGGAGCTGGGCAGAGTCATGTAGGGCAGGAGCAGAAGTCAGATGTGAGAATGCAGCTTAAACATCTCCTACCTCACCGTGAAAATCGCTGCAAAATCCAGGAAGAACCTCCCCATCCACGTGAGAACATTCCCTTCCCTTCAGGAATTCAGAAATGGGCTCAAGACCTGGCGCTTCGACTGAGTACCCAAGCTGAAAGGACCCAGCGCCTGGATACCCCTCCGGTTGATTAGAGCGCTATACAAATCCAGATGATTGATTGATTGATTTACATCTCTGCCCATCTCCCAGACTTCCTGCCTTTCAGAGGGCTGGGTCTGTTGGGAATTCTCCAGGTATCTATGAGCAAGTCCCGCTCTGTAATTCCCTTGCACTGTTGGAGTGCAGAGCGTCACTGACACAATGATTCGCTGCCCTCTCTCTCGTCCTCCCCCAGGGAGAGTGACTGGAAGTTGAGCTTCCAGCAGTGTCCTCAGTTCCTTCCTGGCAACAAGGCCTCGAGGGCAGGATGTCTTTATGCCACCACCGCAACTTTTGTTTTTGCTCCATTGAGTTGTTTTGAAAATGTCTGATTCAAGACTTAACTGAGTGATAATGTCAGAGGATGGCTTTACAAGCAGATCAGGCCTTGTGAGAGGTAATGAATGGTTTTTTTTATGTTGCATTGTGTTCTACAGCAGCGGTTCTTAACCTTTTGACATGGGTGGAGCTCTATTGAGTGACTGTAGAAAGCCAGGGACCCCCCGCCCAAGCAATTTCTACAAATTCAACCTCAAACAATATACACAACTACAGAAACAAGTATGCATCAAACAAAGGCACAAATCATAACATATTTTGTTTAATTCACCAAGAAAAATATGTACAACAATCAAAATTCTAATGGAAAGGCTTACTGGTTAGCCTCCCCATCTGTTTGTGTCTTGTTACCAGTTGGAGTATGATTTCTGCCTGTTGGACTTTGATTGCCACCTTCAGGAATATGAAGGACCGTGGTCCTTAAATCAGTTGTGAAGTCATCATAGAGTGCAATTCCCTCCTCTGAAGGGCTGATACAAATTTACTGGCTTGAGCAGAGGTTACTGCACCCCCTACAAAATGGGGAACTGACTTCAGTAATACAATGAACTGTAGTTGGCATAAACCTGGGGTTTCTGTTTTAGTTTAACAAACCAATGCTTGTCACCATGGCAACATGGAAACATACATCGAGGCTAAAACTATGGAAGTCAAGACGGGAATCTAAAACAGAGGCACAAAGACCCCTCAAATAAACACCTCCCTTCAGGATTTTACCTCACTAACTAATTTATCCTTTGGCCTTTATGCACAAGATTAAACAGGAGAGTTTAGGTAAGGTCGAGCAAAAAAATAAAGAAAAATCTACAAATACATGAAACTGGTGACTTCCCTGGCTAAATGAGAAGGAAACTGGGATGCCAAAGCCAGTCTCATTGCAGTTCTCGTTCCAATTCTAATCCAAGCAGCATAGATATTTAAACTCAGAACACCCTAATTGTGATGCCCATAAAGATGCCAGCTGAATATTAAAAATGGAGGTGATGTGAGGGGTTGCAAGTGCTAGAATACACCGGATTCTCAGTGGTCAGCAGCATCTGAACATTACAAATCCTGAACTGCCTTGTCTGACCGCAACCCCTTGTTTTTTTTAAAACTTGTCCCTGGGCATCAGGGGCTTGTTTGCTGGAGAGAATGCAGACTTGTTTCTGAACTTCTGTATTTGACCATTGCAGATTAAAGGATTCACTGTAGAGCCATTGCTTCCTAACAGTGGCAGTTTGTGGGGCGCAGAAGGGGTGGGGTGGCGCGGGGGGGAATAAAAATTAAATTAAATAAGAAAATTAAAAAAACATACCTCCTCGCCGTTGCGCTGCTCCGCTCTGCTCCTCTGTCTTCTTCTTGGTGCAGGCACAGGCTCCCAGCCTGCCCTGCGGCCAATCCTGATGCTGCTCAGAGCAGCGTCAGGATTGGCTGGGAGGGCCCAGCCAGGACGCTCATAGGCAGACTGGGAGCCTGTGACTGCTCTCTCCAGACCGGCAACTGTGTTGCTGGGTTGGAGAGAGCCCTGTGTGCATGTGGGTTTGGCCAACCCGAGACGGCCGGCCAACCATACATGCACAGTTAGGGGGAGTGCTGTGCACTCCTCCTCAGTGCACGTCACCCCTGTGGCCCCGCCCCTTTCAAAGAAAATTATAATAAACATACTTTATTATTGTTTTCTTTGAAAGGTTTTGTAGCTGCCGCTGCTGCGGGGAGAGAGGGCGACGCTGCCCAGAGGAGCCGCCCCTGCTTCCTAACCGAGCTTCACCGAGGATCATTGAAAACTGTGAGGGGTACAGAAAGAGATCATTTACAGTGTGATACTGACTTTAGACTGAGAAAAAATATGAAAGATTGTGATACGAAAGACTGCAATTACCGGGGTCACTCGGGGAACCAGCACCTCAGCACTTAAAGCAATGAGATTTTTTAGACTACAAGTACCAAAATACACTGCGGTCTTACTGGTCACCAAGAATTGAAGATTATTAATGTTAAAACGGGCATCTCTTAGTGTAACCACCACTAATCGTGAGACATCGTAAAGGGACTTCCTGAAAAAATTGAGCAGCGGGATCAGATGAGAAGAAGCAACAGCAGACATACCGGACGTCAGACACCCAAGGAGCTTCCTCAAGCCGAGGTACTCAGCCGAAACACCAGGTGGACTCTCTAAGGGCAGCAGAGCAACATCCAGAACGCAAGCGTCCACAAGATACCATAGTGGCACTGAGTTTTGAAAGGTTCTACAACTTTAAAAAATAAAGCCAACTTAGGTGACTAACTATCAGAAAAAGGTGAACATGTTTTCTTTTAATTTTATTTCTTGTTAGTAGAACAGCAATCACCCAGAACGGCAAAAGGGGCTTATGATCTGCAATTAGCAGAGGAAAAGGTCTGTGTAACACCAGTCATCAAAGTCTTCATTCCTCGTCACTTACTTGAGAAGTTGCTGTTTTATGACAAAAACAGAGACCAGCATCATCGCAGGCTCAAAGCTTCACCATCACAGGCTAGGAACCATGGGCCAGATGTATCAAAGGGTTTTACCCATTCTGTGTCTATGGGAAAATGCGCTGGTACATATGGCCCCATATTTAGTAAAAGGCAGAGAAGTAGGGTACATTATGCCGATCTATCGTTCAGTGGGGATCCCACAGCTTCTGGAAATCAACAGAGACGTGGCAAGGATGCACTGGGCCTGGTGCAGACAAGGAAAAGGGCCCCTTTGACTGCTGTCGGGGTAGTAGAATACAGTAGTTATCCGGGTCCTCTGGGCACGGTGCCACTGCATTTGCTGCACCAATGGTAGCTAAGCTTCTGGAGCCCAAAAGAAGAGTTTACACAAAAACATTCTCAACCCCCTGGCCAAGGTGGTGAAATACCAGTGCTTAATTTGAGCCAGTGGTTTCCGGTGCAGCGACCTGCACTTACGTTTAAGAGCAGGCACTTATTTTTCTGCATCAGGTATTTACTGCCAGCAAAATACACATATGGGAAAGAGGGATGAAGAGAAAGAGGGATAAGCCTCACAAAAGGAGAAAGTAGAAAGCTGCAAAAGTAAGCTGAAGGGGCAGGGAGTGGCTGAAAATGGATTAAAGATGCCCGAGATGGCTTTAGGATTACGCTGCCTCAGTATTCTGTACTCACACATTTAATTTCAGCAGCCCTGTATTTCAGAGAAGAACTTTGGGCACCGGCACGTTTTTTTCCACAAATTAAGCACTCCGAAAATACATCTATTTGAGTGGCTTGTAGAAAATAATGCTCTGGTTGTTTCTTCTACCAAAACTTGCAGAGTATTGTGCATGATGAGTCTGCTGTTTTAAATCTCTTGAAAAGTTTATTAGTTTGTTAGATGTGGGTGCCACGCCTCTGGGTCTCCTGTAAGTTATGACTAAAGTTAGTACTGCTTTGGTGGGCTGAGGGTTCTGAAGAGCAGCACCCATGCATTACTGGCAAGATAAGCTTTTTGAAATATCATGCTTAAATACTCTCTAGTACTGTGCTATAATTTATTTTCAGGTGAGATTCTCCTCGGCTTCATAATCAGTATCTTGTAAAAATGTATTGCCTCGTATGCCTTGTTTGCTGTAACTTCCCTGGTACAGTTTCTACAATTTGAGCCTCAGAATAATACACACAACCACAGAAACAAGTATACATCACAAAATGCACAATTATGAAATATTATCTTTAATTCACAAACGAAAATGTATGCAAAATCGCAATTTTAATTGGAATGTTGGTGCGTTTCAGATTTGGTTTTATTTCTAAAAGACAAAGCCATATGCCTAAGACTGTAGAATATTGCGTTGTCTTTTTTTTTGCTCCTAAGGCACCCTTTCTTTTTGTCAGTGCAACTGGTGCTTAATTTGAGGCCAGCAATCACCCATACTCATGTTTGCAGTACTACTACAAACATCATTTTTAGATTCCAATTTCAAATTCCTTTACATTCACAAAGCATGCATACAAATTTAATGTTCAGTTTTACTCTTTGCAATGTTTATAATTAATTAATGTGCATTGTTGTGGCTAAAAGGGAAAAAACACAAAGAAACCAACCACATTAATTAAACTTAAAGAGTGTATTATTAGGAAAACCCCAAATATTCCAAACAAATAAAGAGTAATTAACAAAGGCATAAGAAAGAGTCTAGCAGACAGACACAAGGTCTTCTACTCTTAAATTTGGGCATACATTAGATAGAGCGGATTGTTTTGAATCAATTTTGTTCCACTTGGTCCTCATTTTTGCTCTGAAATTTCAGCCCAGAGTCCTCCTTGCTCTGACTGGTGGGCAGTAACCAATCATAGGTTACCATCAGGGATCTTTATAGGTTTTCTGGATGCGCCCTCAGTGCTCGAGTCCACATCACTGCTCTTGGAGAGTAAACTCCCAGACCAGGTACCCCTCGTCTGACCATGATATTGTCGGGTGCAGAGGGAAGGAAAACCACTTGGCAGACCATCCCAGCAAGTGGTGACTCAGCGGCATGTTGGGGAAAAAAACCAGTGTTCATCAAATCTGAACTAACCGATGATGCTAAGACCTTGGCAACAGTCCCCACTGCAGAAAAAGGACTGCGCCAGCCTGAGACATTTAGCATTCAATGTTCCCTCCTTCATCACTAATGCATTTGGCACTCATGCCTCGATTAATACACTTTGTTTGAGAAGTTTTAAATAGCGGTAAAAAAAGTGCAGACATTACACAATATGTTTGATTCAAATGTATTCTGGCAGATGTTTGTTTTCTTTATGTGTGTCTTATCCGATCCAAAGGAAATTGATTTTTGGATAATAAAAGTTTGTCTAAATTTTTTGTGAAAAAAAAATAAGCAGCCGGCCTGAAGAACAGCATGTGCGAACTACCTCCTTTTTTATATACTCTTAATTGTTTCACTTCTTGTGTTAAAGAAAATTCCTTTTGATCCAAATGCTCATTGGCTTCTAATAGCTTTCCGTTTACCCAGTTGAGCTGGGAACAGGATCTTAAATAGTTGTTTGCTGTGCAAGGGCCCTGTGGGTTTTGTTGAAACAGTGTTTTACTTAACCGTAGTAGAGGTAATGGTGCATTTGACTGACTAATTGATCTATGCAGACTTGCTCAGGCAGATCAGAGCTGTTCAACCATTTTGGTAGGCACGATCAGTACAGCATCATAATCAGGTGGCGATGGGTGATAAATTGTTCCTCTAAAAGCACTATTCACTGTATTAGGGGGTTTAGGAATCGCCCAGGCCCTCGGTCTTCAGCTGGAACAGCACAGGATACTGAATGGCCGTTTGAGCCTTGATGGAACCTGTCCATGGCCGTCTGTGAGCCACTTTCTTGGAGGAAAATGGGCCTAAGCCATGCCCTTCACACGGGAAGTTCAACATAGGTCTATGAGACCTGAGTGACGTCTTACAGGCAATGCCTGACTGTGCAAAAGTACCTAGAAAAAAGTTGACAATTTACTCCTGTAATGTTACTCCTAGGTTTACAGTAGGTGTTTGATTTTGTAGAAATCCCCCCAAAACTTCCAGGAGTATTTCTAAGATTCTGTGACAGTTGCGGATTCTCAGGACTATTCCGGTGCATAACGGTGTATGGAAATGCGAGAGCTGTACTTTTCTACAGGTAGAAACTAGTGCATACACGCGTTTGAACTTGAAGACTTTTTCACCCCTCTTTTCTCTGTGGAGGTACCTTTTTGCCGTCACCTCATCATTTTTTGGGGTAGTTCCGCCCTACCCCCACCCTAAGAACATATTTACTCCTGACATTGTCAAGAGTAATCCCGAAAGCATTATCATGACGACAGACTATCACGAACATGTTGCTAACTGGACCTGTGAGTGTTCACCAAAAGCCAGAAACTCATCACCCTCAGAAGATTTGCTCGTAAGTAAATTCCGTCATGCTACTAACTTTTCTGCTTGAGCAAATTTGTAAGGGTTGTAATCCTGCAGTCCTGGCTGTTAATTTTTCAATAAAATTTTTTTAGTTTTAGAGTCTGGCCTAATGAATCTAAATGGGAATCATTAAATAGTCCGAAGGTATAACAAAAATCTGTCATGAATCTTATCTGTTCCATTGCACGCTGTTGTGGGGGTATTAAAATAAGTGTAGGTTTAAGACAGTTAACAGCAAACTGCAGGAGGCAGACCTGTTAACTAAAAGTATTTTCATCACAACAAACAACCAAACCTACATACTAAGCCACCTGATAAACAAAATTAGAAATACAAGTCACGGAAGACTCATGGTTGAATCTGTGGTCCAGGTGCCTTAAGACGTCTCTGTGCAATCAACGCAAGGAAAAAGGATGTACAATTTTACTGGGGCTAAATATATGGTCCATGGCTGCTAAGGCGTCCTTGTGCAGTCAATGCACGGAGAATAGCTATAAAAGTTTACTGTGGTTGAATATATGGTCCTTGGCAGCTAGGGTGTCCATATGCAGTCAACTCATGGAGAATAGTAATAAAATGTTTACTGCAGTGATACTTAACCCCTGTTTATTTACATGAATGTTTGGACCAGATGAACTCTGCTGGAGGGAGCTGAGTGCGAGGAATGATAGCACATACTTAGTGGTGGGTCATGTAGCATCATCCAAGCATATTGAACAAACATAATAGATCAAATTAGAAGCGCAACAGAGGTTGAGATGAACTTAGAACCCCTGACTTTGAACACTCAATCAACACTATGAGTGGGAAACATCTTACGAAGTAGCTCTGGGGTGGAAAGTTCCCCATAGCACATTTTTAGAAACTTCACAGTTGGTTTTACCCCCTTACGCATATGGTGGCCCAAACTGTGGTTAGTTTATGCCATGGAAAAATTAACAGCTATGATAAGAGATAGAATGAGCAAATTTGAACAAACTTCAGCCGCCTTCCGCACCTACAGTAAAAATGCTGGTCAACCCAAAGCAGGCCGGAAACACATGTCAATGATGCTCTATGAATCAGGTCTACGCTGGCTGAATCCGGCTTCTGATTCTGAAGCGTACAGTGATGGGCAAGGTGTCTAACAGTATGGGAACTATATGGATCCTGACTGGAACTTTGTTTTGCTGGAAGGGGAGAGGGAGTCATAACAGGGAATCGACTATTTTTTAAAGATATTCAGTTGCATTACTCAACAACAATCAGAAAAAATTATGTGTATGGATTATTATGTGCATCATCTTTGCACCTGAAACTCTTTAAACATATTTTGGAGAAAGCACGTCTTTTATGGGTAACTTGGTTTCATTTTTTTTTACAATGAGGAGCTTTTCAGATAAGTACAATATCGCTTGTGACAGAGTACAGACTTTACCTCAATGCAGTGAAGCAAATGGTGCAAGTCTTCCTGAAATAGGGCGATTTTCCAGCATGTAGCACTGTGCCTCGAGTGCCTGATATTGACTCCTCATCCCATTTAGGTAGCCAATATCACCCTAAGAACTACTGGAGTAGGGAAAGCTTATTCATCGTACCCCTTAGTATGTTTAATTTGAAAGGAAGTTAGCTTGACCGTCATTTGATCCCAG
Source organism: Pleurodeles waltl (assembly GCF_031143425.1). Taxonomy (NCBI): domain Eukaryota; kingdom Metazoa; phylum Chordata; class Amphibia; order Caudata; family Salamandridae; genus Pleurodeles; species Pleurodeles waltl. Next base: position 925,007,066 of record NC_090450.1, on the reverse strand, counting down.
ATATCACAAATTCAGCCGACATGTGTTTCGCTCAGAAAACTTTCTCAAGGCCGAGTTGGAATGCAGTAGTCATTCTATGTCAGTTTCTTGGTTCTTGCATACCAGTCAATTCAACTTTCTCTGAGGGTATATGATGGGCATGTTGCAATGTCCAGACCACCATAATCAGACCTCCAGTATGGTGCTTAGAGATATTTCAATGAAAACCACATTGTAAATGCAATAATGATGCTAGTCGTTGGTGAAATAAAAAGTGTGGGATTAATGAATCAATGAATGAGCAAACAAAGCTAGTGAACGTGTGTGTCAAAGAATAAGTGAGTAATTAAATAAATGAGTGAATAAATGAAGCTTTACATTCTGGGTTTATAACTGTGCCATGAACTCTGGGGTATGGCTTACTAAGTTACTTGAGCCTTTTGTAAAATCCAGTGTATCAGCAAAGTGAATAGTGGATTGAAGAACTGAAAGACCTGAATCTCTGGAGTTCCTTATAAATCTGACCCTCTCAGACCTAGATATGAAGCTGATTCGAACACCAATGTCCTGTTTCATAATATTATATCATAATATAAGTGCGGTTTACATGCATGAGACTCAAACCTGGATTTTCAGTAGTAAGTCATAGTTACTCATAGAGAAAGCTTTGGACCCATGTCACAAAAAATGTAGACATCTGCACTTGAAGTTTTCCATATGGTATGTGTGCAAATTTCTGAATTCACAAAGGATTCGAACAGTAAGATTGGAAACCTGTGACAGTTGTGTGTTTCCTGTTGTACTCCTGAAAAATGTGGTGAGTTTGCACTTGTGACCGCGTGATATGCTTTTTGCTTGCACAAATGTACACACTGTAAAACTGTGCACGGGGTTATGCCAGTACATTCGTGCACCAAACATTTTTTTCTCTTTGGGGAGAAATACTTTTCCCAGTTGAGAAACCTCTTACCCTGCAAACCTTCCAATTTTGGAGAATTTACTCCTGCCCTTTACATGACTACCCACAAAAACATGTGTTTGTGGTAATCTACGCCTTGTACAATACCCCACGACCCCAGAGTAGGATTTACCCATGCAGTTATGGAATTAACTCATTGTGGGAGAAATAATGTGCATGAGTAAATTGATTTACGAGTGCAAGATCATAGTTTGTTCATACTTGCAGTCTTAAATCAAGCAATTTGCCAGGAGTGTAGCCTGGTCAGTAAGACTGGGGAGGGGGGGGGAGCTTCAGGTTTCCTAACAATGGCACTGGCATAAATGGGGCTAAAGGGGCAGTGGGAGACGAATGCGGATTGGTAGGGGTAAGAGAGAGAGAAACGTAATTTTGTAGAATACCCAACCTTGTTGAAGACTTTCAAAACAGCGATGTTAAAGAAAAGCGTCTGTGCGGTTTCATCTGTGTGTGTCTGCATGGACGTCAACTCACCAAAATGCCAGGGGTAGCAGAAGTGACATCACACGCCCTTTGACCTTCAGTCTCACTCATAGACACATGCTTACACATACACACACATACACACTCTCTCACATAAACACACTCTTACCTGCAAGCATACATACACACAACATACATTTAAAAGTGTTTTTTACTTACCTCAGCTACCAAGGAGGGTCATATTCCAGCTAACTATACTCCATTTTTATTACACCTATAGTGGATAACATCTTATTCATCATTACTGTAATAAAAAACTGAAAGCAAGGAAGTGGAACCCAGTGCAACCTCCATGAGGACGATCTGCCCCTGTGCCCCTGGTAGTGATTTTGAGACCTCTAAGGCCAGGGGTCGCAAAGGAAGTGCCAGGGGTCACAAGGGGCCTGCGACCCCTAAATACATTTATTAGGGAGTGTAATACCCCAAGCACCCCCCATGAAGCCACACCCCTGCCATTTGCGTGTGTAAGGTGAAGTCACACGTGTAAGTGGATTTGTGAATCGCGCCCTTTCAAGTCACTGCTATTTTGAGGGGCATTTAACAATATGGAAAATCTTCAGGCAATCTTCCTATCTTTCTGTTTAAGGGTTGAGCACACAGAGGAACAAGCGCACATCTTGCAGCAACATTATCTGAATGAGTGACTGACACCTCCACAGACAAAACCGGATTTGTAAATCTGCTGTCAATTTCTCATGCAGACTGTCAGTTCTTTTCATGTGTAGGTCTGGCTTGTGCACAGAAAATGCATTGTGGATGGCCCTAAACCAATACCGACATTGAAACACTAAGCCAGTGCTGACATCGAAACACAGATGCAACACAGACACTAAAGCTGATACCAGAGCCAGGCGAATACTGACACAAAGCTAATCCTGGCCCCCGAAGACACTACATCGAGAGATTGTTGTAACACAGCCACTGTGCCACTAGCGTCACCAAACCACTCAGCCAACACCTTCAGGAAAGCAGCACTGACAGCAAGTCAATACAAACATCAACAAAACGACACATTCAGGGCCTGATTCAGAGATGATTGGTTTTTAAATACTCCATTGGACGGGTATCCACAGGTGGAAAATTGTCCAGTGCGATTACCTCTGCCTTACTAGTCACACAGATAGTGCTTAATTTGTAAAAGTGTAAGTGCTGGAGTCCAGGCCCGTCTTAGTAGCCGACGGCTGGCGCTACAGAATGGAGGGGATGCCAGATTACAAAACTGCCTAGTCTTCATTCCACTTCAGGCCTTTTCCGCCACCACCAGACACTCCGGGCCCCTTAATCTCACTCTTGCATTATATTTTAAGTCCCTGCTTTCAACCTTTGTTAGTGTTTTTCTTTCTTTCTAATGCCCTTTTTTTCCCCCCTTTTGAGTTTTTCTTTCTCTTGCTCCCGATCAAAGCCAGATGAGGAAAAATAAGTGCAAGTCCTCAAAGAGCGCCGGTGCCCATTAACTGCAACCACTGGCTCAAATTAAGCACGAAGAATAGGTAATTCGACTGGTGGATTTTACACTGGAGAACATTCCAGCAGGCGAAACACTGCTTCGGCCACAAATCAGAGCATTTTCCACCCAACTCTAAATCAGACCCAAGACATTACTGACACAAACACAGTTCCCGGTGAGCCACTAACTACACCCATACTGACCCTAGCCCCAAATTAACAATAAACCAACACTGGCCTAAAACTGAGGCCAAGACACTAAAGACCTGGATGGCAATGTAAACCTCACACCAAAGGCCTTTGCTTTGTGCATAGGAATTCCCAGTAGTGATTCAAGGAAGCAGGATTCGCAGACTTTTCCACTAATAAAGGACTTCACACATTATGTTGTAGAAGTGGGTTTGTGGGTGTTTCTAGTTATACCAAACAACAACAAGTATTTGCAACGCAACAGGTCTTGCATTTGCTCGAGTTAGAGCTACTTACGCTGCAAACTCCTAGCCGGAGTTTTCTTGCCACACAAATTGAAAGCAAAAAAGAAGCGCGATCGCGCTATTTAAAACACAGCGTGATCGCGCTGAAATTGAAAACTAAAAAACCAAGGACCATATTTATACTTTTTTAGCGCCGCATTTGCGCCGCTTTTTGACACAAAAGCGGCGCAAACTTACAAAATACAATTGTATTTTGTAAGTTTGCGCCGCTTTTGCATAAAAAAATGGCGCAAATGCGGCGCTAAAAAAGTATAAATATGGGCTCAAGCGCGGTCGCACTATGTAAAACTCAGCGCAATTGCACTGCGTGCAAAATAAAAAGATAAAGTAGCAGTGGCGTAGCGTGGGGGGTGCAGGGGGGGCCGGCCGCACCGGGCGCCATATCTGGGGGGGGCGCGCTCGCACTCGCGAGTGCTAAAATCCACGGGTTAGGGGGCGCAAATTACTTGCCTTGCCCCGGGTGCTGACAACCCACGCTACGCCACTGTAAAGTAGTCCAGAAGCCATACTGAAAACATGGAACCTTGTATGTTTTCAGTAGTTGGCTGGTGCACTCAAAGAGGGCTAAATACCGGAAAAGGCATGACATATGCATGGCTTTTACAAATGAAACCAAGCGGATTTTAAAAGGCAAGCCTGCGAACCAATGAAAGTGACAGATGTGACATGGGCATGGTTAAAAGCCTAAAGAGAGATTATAACAGGGATGGAGCACTTGTGCACTCGACCCTAAAAAGGGGCAGCAAGGAAAACCTTTTAGAAGAAGGGATACCTAATTTCCCAGTTTCATAACAGTAATAATCAACCAAGAGAAAACCTCCCTGCAGACACCCTCTATACGACCACCCATGTTTCCCGGGCTATATATTTTTTTAAGTGCTGCATGTTTACAATGTATTACAGTGATGCCAGGCTTTTGAAGGCAGCATGTTGGTACTATGATTGTTGTCAGACATTAGACATTTTATCCGTTTTATGAAGAGCTGTTTATTCTGTGTGTATTTCTCTTCCACCAACACAGGCCTGTCCCATCTAGACGGCTTTGAAAACTTTGAGAGTGGGCATCTTGCCATCATTTGAAACAAGCTTGTATTGCCAATTCTCTGGATAGTGTTATATATAAATTATAGCAGATCACTACTGTATCTATCTTTCCATCGCTTACCTTTGGTGCCACTTACAGATGCATTTGATATATATACTACCGCAGTAAGGCGTTATTTCTTATCGAGAATATCAACTCATGGAGAGTTTCTAAAAATAAAGAGATGAGAGATCTAAATTTAGAACATGTCTATGGATGGTGCCTTCCGGAGTTCCTTCATGTAATATTGTCTAGCTTTGTATGCCTCAGTGTGTGTGTGTTCCACTTTTATAAAAAGGATACTGGACTAATTCCTCTGCCCAAAACTCTGTGCTTGACTTAATTGCTGGGGGTTTCCAACGAGGGTCAACTGCATGTCTGCCTGCTGGATCATGAAAACCTTGGTAACTAATAATGGCAAAGCCAGCTAATGTGGGCAACACCCTGAAAATTATAAATAAATAATGTTTGGCAGCGACCTTGGATGAGGCACTTTGACGCCCAACCAAAGTGCGTTCTCTTTTTAGAACATTAATAATTTGGGAGCTCCATTGAAGACAATGGAGTGGGAGGCCGCGAATAATGGCTAGGATAAACCTTCTGGTTTGTCCTGTTGTTTTTCATTTATAAATGTAGCCCTGTATGGATTTAGTGTTTGGAGCTCTATTCCGGACAATGGAGTGGGAAGTGGCGAATAATGGTTGGTATAGACCTTCGGGTTGGTTCCATTGTTTTTCATTGTTACATGTAGCCCTTTAAGGATGGAATGTTGGGAGCGCCATTGAAGTCAGTGGAGTGGGGCGGGGAATAATGGCTGCCATAGCCATTCTCCTCCAACATTCTACTGTTTTTCTTATTGTTTTTCATAGTTACATTTAGAAAATGTATCCCTGTGACGATGGAATGTTCTAACAGAAGTATAGCCCTTCTGCCTCAGACTATATCAGTTGTTAAAGGCTCTCTTCTTTTTAGGACCTCGCCTGTGGTTTGGGCTTATAACTTGGGTACAAGGACTTTAACGATTGGTTTAGCCCTCGGCAGCCTGCTGTTATGCTATATTGTTGTTGACTTGACTGTTTACTATACTGTTAGGATTGATTATCAGTACTTGACAGTAACATTTCAGTGTTCTGTATTATTATTTTAGGGGTTCTCGATGAAATCCAGTGCGGATATTTAAGGAGTGGTCGCTAGAGCCCCCCTTGGATTGTGTTTTTAAACAGGAGGAATTAGCAGGGGTCTCAAGATGCTCATTAAGGAATATCGCATCCCACTTCCCATGACGGTGGACGAGTATCGCATCGCCCAGCTCTACATGATCCAGGTTAGTGGTTGTTTTTTTAAAGAAGATCATCAATGCCAAGTCCTTGACTTCAGCACTGTCTACAAATCTGTTTATTGCGCTAATAGTGGTGTCTGCAATATTTTGGTGTGTCAATCCATTGAACCACAAACCAAATGTTACCAAGTTTGTTTAAAAAATAAAGCATGACATTCATATATATATATATATATATATATATATATATATATATATATATATCAAAGATCTACAGATTTGCACTAAATCATGAACTTTGAAAGGGTGATACTGTATAGAGTAGTGGTCTGCAAACTTTTGGGCAGCCCTCAAACCTCCACCCCGCCATGGCCTGGCGGCGAGAAGGAATGTTAAGGGGGTTTGAGGCTTTGGCCAAGAGAATTCTTAGCTAGTCTGTGGGCAACTCAGATAAATATCAGGGTCGGGCTGGCCCATAGGGCAATCTGGTAGTGCCAGAAGGGCTGATCTGATTGGTCAGTGTGTGGCTGTTTTTTACTGTTTGTGGGCCAGTTTAATGGTCTACTGGCCCAAGGTTCACTGTTGGTTTTCGTGATATTGCCACAAACACTGCCTGTAGAAAAAAGAAATGCATGCAGTCTCCCATACCTTGCAAAACACTTCTACAGCATGTCTTTACAAGTTCAAAGCTGCCTGATTTGCAAATGTGGGTCACTTTTTAGCCGTCTGATTCGCTGATGGGGGCAATTTTTGTTTTCGGTGTGCTGCCTATTTTCTGTGCCAGTCTGACCCTGAAAAGTGCTGCATGTAGTGAAAGAACACAAAGGGATTGTGATTCTCGCAGTAATGAGCTGTCATGTCCCGGCTGGAAGGAGGTGTCAAAGAGGGGCTTCAAAATAAGCCCCTGCGTCCTGCCCCTGAGGTCTTAATAAATGTCACGCTGTGGACGTGCTTGGCAAGACACGTCTGCCAATAAACAGTGTGTTGGCAATCATGTGTTTGAGGAGGCTTTTAAAAGAGATAGCTGAACATCAGTGCAATGTTCCAAATGTTAAATATGTTTATAGCTGCATTTCATTCTGGAACTTGTAGATTCTCTATTAACATTGTAAGTATTCCAACTATGGCTCAGCAACCCCTCCAGGCGCTGTCGCCCAACATGGCAGGACTTTGCTGAAGGTTTTGAACACAACACAGGGAAATTGCCAGCTAGGCACCATAATGTGAAAAAAATAAAAGGGAAGAAGGTACATTACTGTTTTTTCATATCATTTCTTAGGTGACATGTAAAGTCCTTGACAAATGATGGCTTATTTGCTTACAGTATAGTTTTAATTTCGCATTTGGGATGTACTAAAGGAAAAATGTAACAGACCATTTCTTCCCTGCCTGGGGAGGTCACTTGCATTTTTTCACATCAATTAGTGGGTGTGCCTGAAGTTCTACCAAAACGCTTCACCTTGCTTGCAGCGTTTAATATTCTATAGAATAACCACTAGAAAATATGATTTCCATTTTGGGAAGGAGGCACTGGTTACATTATTTGGCATTACAGGTTGCGCAAATTATGCACTGACCTGCAGTTTTTTTGCCAGCAGCTGACTGTGGAACTAGGGAAACAGGTTCAAGTCCTGGCGTCAGCTCAATCAACATCCTATGATTCTGGGCAAATCACTTAATCTCCCCCATGCCTATAAGTAATGCATGTGACCTTGTGTAATGAAATTGATGCTCATGTAAAGCACTCAGCCTTCAAGTTTGCTTTATATTTAAAAACTGCACTAAGAGGTAAAAAACAATCCTTAACATATGGAAAGAAAAAAAGATACCCATTTACCGGCTGATTTGTACAAAGCGAAATCAGAAAAGCTGGATAAATTGCAGCCGCTCCGCTAAAATATTGTGATCCTATGCAAATATTTTATTTCAACAAAACTCTTTTTTTCGTCATTATCATGTATGAAAGCGCTTTCGAATATGTGAGTTCAGACTACCAGTTGCACAAAACTATCACTTTTAACAGGTACTCTCAATGCAGTGCTTTAATGTGCCCTGTTAATGTCAAAACTTCCACATGTTAAAAAATACACTTTTTTGAATTTTGATGAGACTTTATCATAGTTTATGTGATGTTTGTTATATGATATACATAGCAAATATTTTCAGGGCCTGGCTTGTGCATGGGCTCCAAGATCTGGGCCAGATCCCTTGGCTCGGCTCTGGTTCGGCTTTCCCTGTTAATTTGTTGGCTTGCCCACCTCTATCACAAAATACAATATGTGCACCTTAGTTTCTCCTCAGACACTGCAGTGACTTAAGTCTCAGAAGAGTAGTTTTGCTACACAAATGCATTTTAATTTCACATGTATGACAACATGCACCAGTTTCTTATGCTTTGTAACTATTCTTCTGTAATAGCATTTTTATTTAAGATAATTACCTCCCTTGTGTGTTCATTGTCTTCCTCAGACTTCATACTACGCACAATGTTGCTAAACTCATCTAGATGTCAACAACTTGCTACTACAGTCCTCTACTCTTTACTTGCTCGTATTTTCTAAATGTCTTACAGATTCTACTATCTATTTATGTCCTTGCCATTGCTCATCATGTAACTCAGTTGTGTCTGTGTTTCTGTAGTGTTTGTAACAGTGGTTAATGTGTAAATAAAAAGGTGCCAGTGCCCAAAGCTCTCCTCTGAAACATGTGGCTGCTACAGTTAAATGTGCAAGCACAGAATACTGAGGCAGCATAAGCCTAAAACAATCTGGAGCCTCTTTAATCCATTAACAGCCACTCCCTGCCCCTTCAGCTCACGCTTGCAGCTTTCTCCCTTTCTGGCACTTTTTTGTTTTTCTCTTCCTCCGTCTTTCCCATATGTATCTTGTGCTCACAGTAAATGCCTGAAGCAGAAAACTAAGTGCTGGCCCTCAAAAACAAGTGCCGGTGCTCTGCACCGGAAACCCTTCGCTCAAATTAAGCACTGGTTTGTAAAGCGCTCTAACTTTGTTCTTGGTTTATAGTCACCCAATAGAGAAATCTTTTAAGAAAACTGTAGTTCCCCCATTTTTCACACTTTCAGAATTTGCACTCAGCTCTAAATTAAGCCATCTCTAAAACTACTGTTTGCATCTGTGCTATCACTTTTCTAGAGTTTTGCAACTATGTTTACCAATAATGATATAAATTCAGTTCAGTAAAGAATTATGTAGCAGACAATTGGTGTGTATCTACGTATGACAAGGTGCGACGATCAGGGGCAGTTCTTGGGGGTGGGAGAAACTGGGGGACGCAAGTAGAGGTGGGTAAGCCAACAAATGAAAAGGGGGAGCCTAGCCAGAGCCAAGCCAATGTTCTGGCTTGCTCTGAGAGCCTGTGCACAAGCCGAGGCATGAAAATGTTTGATATGTAAATCAAACAACAAACATCACATAAAATAGGATTTTGGGGGTCATTCTGACCCTGGCGGCCGGTGACCGCCAGGGTCACCGACCACGGGAGCACCGCCAACAGGCTGGCGGTGCTCCCAAGGGCATTCTGACCGTGGCGGTTCAGCCGCGGTCAGAAAGGGTAAACCGGCGGTCTCCCGCCGGTTTACCGCTGCCCCATTGAATCCTCCATGGCGGCGGATTTCAGACACCCCCTACCGCCATCCTGTTCATGGCGGGAAACCCGCCATGAACAGGATGGCGGTAGGGGGTGCCGTGGGGCCCCTGGGGGCCCCTGCAGTGCCCATGCCAATGGCATGGGCACTGCAGGGGCCCCCGTAAGAGGGCCCCACAAAGTATTTCAGTGTCTGCTTTGCAGACACTGAAATACGCGACGGGTGCAACTGCACCCGTCGCACCCCTGCAACTACGCCGGCTCAATTCTGAGCCGGCGACCTCGTTGCAGGGGCATTTCCGCTGGGCCGGCGGGCGCTCTTTTGGAGAGCGCCCGCCGGCCCAGCGGAAATGTTTGAATGGCCGCCGCGGTCTTTTGACCGCGGTGCGGTCATTTGTCGGCGGTACCTTGGCGGACGGCCTCCGCCGTCCGCCAAGGTCAGAATGACCCCCAAAGTCTCTTCAAAATTAAAAAAAAGTGTATTTCTTTAACATGTGGAAGCTTTGACATTAATATATCACATTACAGCGCTGCATTGAGAAGTCCTTATTAAAGGTTTTTAAACATGAAAATAGGACCACTCCTGACCACGTCCCCATCCTAGTGACAGTGATGCAAATGCACTAAGAGGCAGTTTTTATGTGAACCATGTATGTGCCCCAGTTTGTTATAGAGCAATATTATAGTCTATTAAATAAAACACAAGGGTTTTTGTACAGCTGGTATACTAGACGTACATACTTGAATGTGTCTTCCTATGCGACAGTGAAGAAAGAAAAAAGAGAATGGGTAACATAAGATATTTGCCTGAATGCTCACAATACGTTGTGCTGGGAAGTCGCGATTGATCCAGCTTTTTTGGTTTCACTTTGTACAAGTCAAAGTGAAACCAGAAAAACCACAAAACAGGTATCGGTCTCTCTTATTTATCTCAAATATTACTGCTTTTGTGTGTGCATGAAGGTAGAGCAAGGTTGGCATGCAGAAGCCACATGAAAGCTCGGCTCGTTATGGGCTCGAGGTTCCAAAGGGACCGCGAGCTGAGACGAGCCAGGCTTCAGGCTTGAGATTTCAGGCGTTTTCCCACCTCTAGCCCCAAGGAACGGCAGGTGAACACTCAGGCAACAACACAGGTGCAAACCTTCAATGGGGGGCATGGTCTGCTCCCCGGGGGTTCACAACTTCCTACACTTGCACCCCTGAACCCCAATGTTGAGCGGCCCAGGGGATTAGCACCAATCACCTTATTGTTCACATGCTGCTAACAGGTCAGATGGTCAATTAACAGCTGTTAACACCTCCAGCAGAGGGGGTACCATTCCAGTCTCACACACGCTTTCCTCTCTGCACGTTTCCCCCATTTCGTCCTGGTTTACGCACCGTCAGGATCATACTCGTTCCATTTTTTCCCTTCTTTTTTTCCCTGCGATATTAATGCCCCGACTATTTTCCACTATTTTTACAGCTGATGTTTCAACGGGAAACAATCCCGTGCACAATTAGATCACGCTCGACAGTAATGGAAACAGTTGTCTTTTGTTATGAGATTTCGAGGGAATGACGAGCACGGAGCCTATTTCGGGCTCACTCTGGCTAAAAATAGTGAACTCCGGAGTCCGGGGTAAACTCGCCGTGAATAAACCAATGTGATTGGCGGGCGCCAACCGCGCGTGACCTCCGGTCGAGTGCTTCCGGAGGGTCATCAGGTGACCCAGTTCTAGGCGAATAAGCGTAGAATATTTGAACTCACCGCTTTTCTAATATTATTATTGTCATTATTAGTGGAGCCTCTATTGCTATTAATAATGTAGTAATAAGAGCCATGACATAATGAGTGTGGTAATCGCAATACACGTTAAATGTGTAATAAGAGTACCAGTATTAACCATAACAAAAGCTAATAACATTACGGGCCCGATTCGCAAACTGCATTTTGTAGTACGTACTGTAGTGCTGCGGTAATACAATTTATTTTAAAAAAAATGTAATTCTAAACCTACGGATGGAGATCTCGGGCCCCATCACTTCTATTGTTTTCAATGGCGAGATGGCCACACATGTAAATCTATTACTTAAGTCCAGTGCTTAATTTGTAAATAAAAACGTGCTGGTGCCCAAAGCCCTCCTCTTAAACATGCGGCTGCTGCAATTAAATGTGCATACATGGAATTCTGAGGCAGCGCAATCCTAAAGCCACCTCTGGCCTCTTAGTTCCATTTACAGCCACTCCCTGCTCCTTCAGCTCACTTTTGCAGCTTTCTGCTTTCTACCTATGATGCTTTTTCGCTTTTCTCTTCCTCCATCTTTCCCATATGTGTCTTTTGCTCGCAGTAAATGCTTGCAGCAGAAAAATTAGGGGATGCCCCACCTCAAACAACAAGCGCAAATTAAGCGCTGCTTAGGTCCTCATTATTTGTTCAGGGCTAAATTCCAATCATTGTGCAAAGGTGTATTTGCACAGGGATCCACATTACAAGTTTTGTGATGTTTATCACACCCTCCTAGTTTACCTTGATAAATCTGGCAGGTCAAACCTGCTGAAATTTATCAAGGGGAAAAAAAGCCCGGGAAAAAAATAAGAAACATGCTTAACTCAGTGTGTTATAACTGATTCTGCATGTTAGGCTTTGTTTTCCTGCTCCAAACTCGGAATAGGAGGCATTTACCATCCGTGGTAAATACCTCAGAGTGGGGTGATGGTATTTACCTCATGTGGTAAATACCGCACCCTATTCCAACAAACTTGTAATGAGTCCTTAAGTCCCAAATGTGGGAATGTGGGTTAACAGGGGGAGTGGTGGGAAAGTGGGGAATATGTACCACAAACTGGGTGGGTTTTAGCGAAAAAATAAGGAGATGTTTAGGGAAGGACAGCGTACTACAAACACTGACCTGCAAAAGAGTGAGCCTGTTACAATTCACTCCATTTCACAAACAACACTTCTAAAGTTCTTATAGCCCTAAAGGTGGACAACACAGTAGTAAATGTACTACAGCCCAGCTTTGAAATAAGTCAAGCACCACACAACGTCACTTCATGGGTACTGCAACATATTCTAATGCAAAATTATGGAGGCATGGCCTTAAAATAATACCCCCCAAAAATCCATGAAAATTCAGTTGCAAATAAAATCAATTCAACTTTTACTAAATATATATATTCACTGGAAAAAAACAAAGGTTACAGGGATTACAGGGTTAGAGTTAGGTTCTGAAATTACTCGTACAAAACCATAGAAATTCAGCAGTTATGGTGAGAGTTCTTTCAAGTAACTATAACTCACGCCCTTGCCATGCACAGTTTTCTTATCAATAATGTTATTGTAAATGTTGCAGTGATATCAAAGATGCCATATAAGATGTCATCAATGACTTAATATGTGGAGTAATTAGCTCTACACGGCGAAGGCAGGAGTTATAATTACCTTAGGGCGCGAATTATAGTTACTTGAAAGAACTCTAACCATAACTGCTGAATTTCTATGGTTTTGTATGAGTAAATTCAGACCTTAACTAAAACGTCCCTGTAATCTTTGTTTTTTTCAGTAAATTTCTATGTTTTTTTAATGTAAAGTAATTTTAATTACTATACGTTATTCCAACCCTTGCAGCCAGGCCTTGCAGCCACGCCCTTATAACCACCCAACCCCGCACCACGCTTGGCCTTTGGCCATGTGCAGCACTGGTTTGCTACAGGGCCTGTCTCTGTCAGTGGATGTGTGAGTGTCTGAGTGGGTCTGAAAGTGGGTGTGTGAGTTAATGAGTGGGTCTGAGTGGGTGCATAAGTCTCTGAGCGGATGTATGGGTGAATGAATTAGTGAATGAATGAGTCTGTGGTTTTTCTTTCAAATTTTCCCATAATCTCAAATATTTTTCAAATAATTCATGGAAATTCATGAAAATTCATGATTTTTTGTGAATATTGTGTGCCGTGCTGCAAAAATAAATGAAACCTATTATTTGCCCCTAAAACACACCTATATCACACTCCTGGGGTTATGATACCTTCGGCCTGACCCCTTATGCCAATTTCAATTTATATTTTCACCCCCGCGGACTGTGTCCCGTGAAATAAAATGGCGCTCGCAACTTTCTAGTTAGGTTGCAGTCAGCCAATTGCAACGCTTGTTTTTGCTTGCATGTTTGTGAAAATTAGCGAATTTCGCTAAATATTTGCAGCCAGAGATATACACATTTATTTGCTCTTAAATATCTCCTAAACTACTGAACAAAATAAAAAAATTTAAAAAACGCAATATGCATACTGGCAGCTAGCCTTCTGCCAAATTTGGTGTAATTCCATCCAGTCGTTTTGGCTGTTGACGTGTTGACAGGTCCTATGAGAATTAACATGGGAAATGCAATTTTTTGAGCCCCCTTTTTCTTGGCTCCTGCTTGACGAATCATCCCGAAACTTTCCATGCATAACAAGAATCACCAGGTCACTTTTTATGGAAAATGTTGTGAAGATTTGTCAGACGGTGCTAAAGATATAGGCAAGTCACAAAGACGCTTTTTCTATGAAAACATGGTCCTAACTATTATATATATACATAATGCAAAACCGAAGAGAGAACTCTGGGTAGTTCCCAAATTTAGGTGGAGAGCAGCTCCTGTAAGGAGCATCCGCAACACCAGCGACACTCTAGATTTGCTCACCTTAAATGACTGTTTTTCCAGCAAAGTTATTAAGCATAGGATTGGCACAGTGCCATCCATACCGAGCTAAAAAAGTGACAAAGTCTTTTGCCATTTGTACAGCAAAATCTGTAAGCATAGGATTGGCCCAGTGCCATCCTCGCCGAGCTGAAAAGTGACAAAAGCCTTTCATCACTCCAGTCTGGACAAAGCTAAACCGCTCTGAAGAGATGTAATGACATTGAAACATGTGTCAGGGGTTGCCTTTGCTCATTCCATGTTGGCTTCGATGGTATTTTACCGGTCCAAAGCTGTAATACTGTGCCTGGCGTGCTGAAAGACTTTTGTCATTTTATAGCACAGCAAGGATGACACTGGGCCGATCCTATGCTTAAAGATTTTGCTGTACAAATGGCAAAAGACTTTGCCACTTTCTAGCTTGGCGTGGATGGCACTGTACCAATCCTGTGCTTGAAAACTTTGCTAGAAAAACAGATATTTGAGGTGAGCAAATCTAGAATGTTGCTGGTGTTGCAGGGTGCTCCTTACTGGAGCTGCTCTCCACCTAAACCTGGGAACTACCTGGAGGTCTCTCTTCTGCTTTCCATAATTTATGCCTCACTCTAACCCGAAAGGGATTTGTTTTTATATATATATATGTATATATATATATATATATATATATATAGTGCTTAATTTGTAAATTAAGAGGTGCCGTTGCTCAAAGCCCTTCTTTTAAACACAAGGCTGTTGTAATGAAATCTGCCAGCACTTAATACCGAGGCAGCGTCATTCTGAAGCCATCTCGGGCCTCTTCAATCCATTTACGGCCACTCCTGCCCCTTCAGCTCATTCTGCAACTTTCTCCCTTTATGACCCTTTTTAGTTTTTCCTTCTTCCGTCTTTCACATATGTGTCTTTTGCTCGCAGCAAATGTTTGAGGGATAAGAATAAGCCCCGGCCCTCACAAATAAGTGCCGGTGCTCAGCACCGGAATCAACAAGCACAAATTAAGCACTGTATATATATGTTTAATATTGCAATTATATATAATTATCAAATAATTATTTTATGATTTTAAAATTAAATAAACTTAATTTAAATAACATTTTTAGACATTTAAAAAAAATGTAAAATAATGTTAATTAATTCAACACGACTTTTAATAATATTGAATACATATTAAATACACACATACTTGCTACTGTAAGTCGTTTTTTAGTTATTCTTTAATAAATATTATTTATTTATCAAATATAACATATTTATATATTTAATGCACATTTAATTGAATATATTAATGTGCTATAAAATGTTATTTTTATTGTATTAGTTTTATATTAATAACTATTTTAAAATAATTTACATTTATATTTTATTTTAAAATGTGTTTAATAACTGTCTAAAGATTTTTAAACGTTAATGATTTCCCCAGTATTTTCTCATAGGGATACCTCTGCTATTGTCCCGGAGATCTCCACCTACGAGGGTAAAGTTAGTAGTAGTAACTTTACACTCATAAATTAAGTCTTAGATGTCTCTACCACCTGATCCTAGGTGTACATCTACACCTGGAAAGGGTAAGTAGCACAAAAGTGTAGATTTACACCTAGCTACAGGAGTAGATTTTCACATGTGTAAATTTACTCATGTAAATGTACCTTTGTGAAAGACCCCAACATGTTTAACATGAATGGTACTAATAATAGCAGTAGTAAAATTAATAATGATAATTGTGTGCCACTTGTTGCTGGCATTTTGCTTGTAAAGAACATTAGACTCAGTTGCCTAAAAAATACCAGGATAAATCAATGTATTTAGGAGAAAAGGGTTGATTCACAAAGCTCCAGAAATAAGTTATACATTACATTGTTAATGCATGTTCAAAATGTTCATGTTATTTACTAAGTCATACACTTCAGTGTGACTCCTTGGTGTTTACAAGTTATGAATGTTCATTACTTATACTCATTTTTGCAAACAGAAGATTTTATAATGTATGCTTTGAGCGCCTTACACCTGTAAATGCAATATTTCCAAATGTATTTCCACGTTAGATTTTCCCCCCATTTCTTATTAATTTATCCGCCCACAATACACCCTTGTACGTGCATTTGTAAAATGTGCGTGCATTGCTGCACATCTCTGCACATTCTGCTCAACATAGGGCAGCTCCATTGAAGGGCCCAAAATGTAGCAGTTGCATTTCTAATATTTGTAAATCCTCAAAAACAACTACTCTCAGGGTGTAAGCAGTATTTGCACTGCAGGACTGTGGTCTCCTGCACCACCCTGGGACATTTGTACCAAACGTTTTCAGTGGGTTTCACTTTGGGTAACTTGACTCAACTTTGATCGGTTAGCCAGAACAGCAAGGCATGCCCTAGAGGAAACGAGTGATATATTGCATGTACAAGCAATCTAAACATGAATACAACTAACAAAATGAAGAAATCAGGGGGGGCATACCATATTTAAACAGAAAGTTAAAACTATAATAAGAAAAACAAGCATTTGCAAGACAGTGGGTCTTGCGTTTGCTCAAGTTAGAGCTATTAACATTGTAAATTCTTACTGGACTTTTCTTGCCACATAAATTGAAAATTAAAAGTAAAACAGTTGACAGAAGCAAGTCAATTCAAAGCGCCATGGCTGCCATGAGCGTGAGAGTTATTGGCTCCCTGCGTGAATGTCAAGAAAGGATCGCGGCTGGGATTAAAGACAAGCCAAAACCAGAGGAGGGTCATCACATGCTGTAACAGGAGGAAGCGTGTCGTAGTATGATGACCAACAAAAAGTTTCACTTAGTGAAATCGCCTGGGAGGGAACTCAGCACACAAAGGAGGGACATTTCACAAAATGCACCAATAAAAATGAAGCATTTAAGACAAGCACAACAAAGAATGAATAGAAGAGTGGACATGGTTAAAAACCCACAGAGAGATTACAACAGGCCAGAGCTCTTGCACGCTCAACCCTAAAAAACAACACTGGTGAAAAATAGATGAGGGGTTAAAAAGTTAAAAAGTGATAAGGCTTAAACCAAAATCCCCCTATGAAATAATGGAGGCAAAAGTGTCTAATGTTGTTGGAACAGTCTGAAAATGTCCAAAAACATCAGCATATCTGTGTACAAATTTAAGATGACCAGGTCATGATAGGCTAACTCGCACAGACCTGAGAACAGTTAAATGGGTCAATTTAGTCGGTCGGTGGTTGCTTTTATCCGACTTAGAAAAAATGCAGCTCACATCAGCTGAAGTGGGCACCTGGCCAGCCCACCCCAGGGATTATGGTTCCATATCACAATGTTCTTGAATTCCTTCAAAATAAGTTATTTTTAAGATATAGGAAAATACACATAAAAGCAGATGTCTGGTGTCCACCCTCGTAACCAATGCTGAGGTGCTGGGAATCATTTGTAATAATGTTGGGTTTGTTTTCAGCTGCCTCAAGAATGCTCCTTGATTCACCCCATCCCCTTTCATCCCCTGAACAGCTGTGATGCTCCCAGTTATGTCCCAACAAGAGCCCCAAGAGGCTAGATGGAAACAGTGTGTGTGTGACTTGTTCAGATTTAATGGACCAGACCATACGAACTAACAGTGGTGTGGGAGCATCACCACTGAGCTGTGGAGTACCTGAGTGCTCAGGGACTGAGACACAACAGCAGTGTACACCCATTTGGTACAGTGTATGCATATGCCACATAATTTTATGTGGGAGTCCCTCCCCATAGTGTGGATGTACTTGTGAATCCCAGGTCTACGAGCTGGTGCAAATGTGCATCCTCGAGTTAGTCTGCTGAGGAAGCCCTGCTAACATGTCCAAGATGGTATAGGGCTACTTCTAGTTTCCCCATAACAGCAGAAGGGAAACTTGATGGTTGTCATCAGTGATGTAATTTAAGATATCATCAATGATATTATCAATGATGTCATAGAACATGTCATGAGTGACGTAATATGTATAGTCATAACCAATGAATGCCAAGTGGGCAAATTCTAATTACTTCAGTAAACAATAACTAGTGAATTTCAGTTTTTTTTTTGTTTAAAAATATTATGTTTTAACTGACATTTTCACCTAACGATAACCCCTCTTTAACATTCATTTTTTTGTGAATTTCTGAGTTTTGTTAAGGTAAAGTAAGATATTATTACCATACCTAACAATAATGTCACTTTAACCTTTGTTTTAGTAATTCATTTCTAGTTTTTTTTTACCATAAAGTAATATGGTATTACCATTTCCACCTCCACATGAGCCAACCCCCCTGTGACCAGACCCTGCATCTAACCCCCTGCGGGCTGCCAAGCCTATGTTGAGCACAGCTTTTGGCCACGAGCTATATGGTCAGCCAGGCCCTGCGCTCATCCCTAACGCAGATGACTAACCTCCCAGAAACACCGTTGGCATTTTTTTAATAGTCTGATCCCATGGGACTTTCGCAGAAAAACATGGACGCATGGAGGAATGGACCTGGGCTGGATCCTGTGAGTGGCCCACGTGGCCCATGGGATTGCGAACTCCCTCATTTTCTGTTTTTACTTTTGACCCTCTAGGAGCCCACACAAGGGCTAGGGGATCAGGGATCCCTATCTTCAAAAATAGTATTTTTATTTTCCAGAACATGGGAACCGAGTTCTGTAATGGTGGCCACATCATTTCTGTTCATATTTCAGCCTGACAATGAGAAATTCTTGCTGCAGTGGGAGTGAGTCGGACAATGCGAAAAAAGACCCCTCGGTCAATTGGACCACTCTATTGTTTAAAGTTACATGGCCACAGGATCCCCGCTGAAGTCCCGCATGCCAAACTGTCTAAGTATGTATAAAACTTGAACCCTAATTTCTCAAACACTACTGAACAGAGTTATAGCACTTCACAAAGATCCTTATTCTGGGTAAATATCTAGCTTTCTGCCAAATTTGATGTAATTGTGTTAATTTGTTTGGGCTGTAGAGCCATTCAAAATTCCCTATGGAAACTGCATAAGGAAATTGTGTTTAGGGACCCCCTTTATTCTTGGCTCCCACTTGATGGATCACCCTGGAGAGTTCCAGGAAGGAGCTGAGGTGGATGAACTGAACTTTTTTTGGAATGTTTTGTGAAGATTCACCAAACCAAGTCAAACCTTTTAGTTAAAGAAAAAACGCTCTTTCTATGGAAAGTATGATCTAACTATAACTACACAATGGTGATGGCCACTGTATAATATGTACGTGTGTGTGTATTTATAGCTACAAATTGTAACTTAGTTATTTTGAATACTACAAGTGGCAATGATGCGGTTGCTGTACACCACGCGCTAAGAACCCCATCCAGCATCACCTACACCACGAGAAACACGCTGTCGTGTTATGGATACTGTGTTTTCAGTTCTATCAGCATTTGGTAATGTGAAACTAGCAACACAGTGGAAACATCTGAGAAAACATCGGTTTACATCATTTTACTTAAACTGTTCTTCAGTTTTATTTTCCTCGGGTTATGTGAATGTTTACTTCTTAAACATCATTACTCCAGTTAAACACCACTCACCTCTGACATGACTATTATTCAGTTTAGTCTAAGCCACAGGTCTGTATTTCTCACCAATGAAGGACTCTTCAGTCAGTGTGAGGCGTATCTACCATTGATGTTGTATAAGTGAAGGAGCTTACCATGTGGTATCAAGCTTTCTTTTCCAGATCAGGATCTCTACGTCTTACGAAGCACCTTGGTAGATGCCTTCAAAAGTTCCCATCCATGGACGGAACTTTGTTGCGGTGTACGCCTTCAAGAGTTCCTGCCCAGAGCAGGAGCTTTGGTTTAGCTAATCCCTTTCTGGGCCTTCTGGGAGAAAAGACAAGAAGCCATCCTATTAAGATATTGTTAGTGTATGTGTACACTTATGCAGTCTTCATTACCATTCTTCTCATTCTCCCAGTCAGGAAGTTCGTGAAGAAACTGTAGCAGCCATCTGTAATCAGGATATGAGTACAATGCTTCAATCTTCTGTTAGGCTTCTGCTTCAAAGCAGGAGTGCATAATTGTGTTTGCTATTACTGAATTTACAAGCCGGTCACAAACCAGTGCTTAGGCATCAATCTGCGATACGCATGCACTAGTATTTACTATTTATGGTACTAATGCATTAAATTTATCTGTGATGGATAAACCGTACGTGGCGAGAATGCATTTGTAACTGTTAACTTTGATATACTTCTGTAAATGCATATTTGAATAGGAAACAGTTGGGAGCACTCTGCCTCACACTCCAGCATGCAGTTTGCCCCATTGCATTATGGTAATTGTAGTGTAAATATGTGCTTGCTTCATCTGTGGTCTGTAGATTCTCACCTTAGCGGGTGCAGCTAGTGCTGTGTATCTCTAGACTCGTGTTTCTGGGTTCAGCACTTCCTCAATAGAGAGCAGCTGGCTTTTTTCTGGGGTTGCTGGCAATTCTGGCAAAGTCCTCCCATGTCTCAGTACCACACACTGGCACACAGGTGCATCAACCAAAGCTTGTCAGCTTTTTGGCTCAAAGGAGCCTTTTTAAACAGGAAACAGTTAGGAGCACACTGCCTCACGCACCAGCATGCAGGTTGCCCCATTGCATTGTGGTAAATGTAGTGCAAATTCGTGCTTACTTCATCTGTGGTCTGTAGTTTTTCACCTTAGTGGGTGCCCCTAGTGCTGTATATCTCTAGATTCGCGCTTCTGGGTTTAGCCCTACATCAGTAGAGAGCAGCAGGCTTTTTCTGGGGTTGGTGGTAATGCTGCCAAAGTCCTCTCACATCTCACTACCAATCACTGGCACAATGTTCCAGCTGGTCAGCCCCGCTGGATTATATTGTAATACGCTTGGAGGGGACGCAACCGGCTTGACGGTTTCGTCCTCCCAGCAAGTTTGGCAGTCGGCGTGTTCGACTGCCAAACTTGTAATCAGACCCTAACTCTCATATTTAATCCACAATTAGTGTTTCTTTGGAAAGATATCATGTTTATAGCAGGACACAGAAACCAAATGAACCAATTGATGAATTTCTCATGACTCTCATGAAGTTAGCTTATACATTTAACTTTGGCAAGGCAACTGACAAAAAGATTTTGGATCAATTATTGTTTCACACTAATTTTAGGCAAATCCAGTAAGCATTGTGTGTGATGGAGTATCCCAAACTGGAAGAAATGATCACCACATCCAAAGCTTTTGTGCAATCTATGCCTTGGATTAAAGAAGTAATATTAAGGCAGAATGGAGGCAAGCCAGTTGGAGATTAGTGCTGTTGAGACCCATAATTAAAAAGGTAAAGAGAAAAAAAAGAAATGGGAAGGAATCATTTCCTATGTTAGATGTGGTAGTAAATTGCACATTGTTTTATTGAAAGGATGTCCAGCTTTTATTTAGACCTGCAGTGCATGTGGGAAAAGGGGCCATTTTTCAAAAGTATATAGAGACAGGAAAGGGGGGTGTAATGCAACAGTGCTGCAAGTATTATTGAAAGAACGATGTGATGGTGGCTGTATTCAATTTAAGGAAATGATTTTAGTGGGAAGAATGTGGCTACCATTAATGCAGATGAGGATAAATTCAGAGCCCCAATGTGCATTGCACACACGAGAGGAAAGGATTTGAAAGTTATGGCAGACTCAAGCCTCCCTTTTACTACTCTTACTACAGAATATTATTATAACTGTAAATGTGCCTCTCCTTCGGGCACCAAACAGAAATAGCTTGAAAATGGGCATCAGGGACATATGGGTATGTCAGCTTTAATTTCCTTTGCACTCACATTTTGTGGCCGAGCATAGACATTGATGCTGCTAAAGGGGTAAGGAGTTGTAAGCTTTGATCTACATCTTATAAAAATGCCAGGATGATCACCCCTCCCTTTACAGCAATCCAATGGCTCATGACGGCATGGCAGAAAGTAGCTCTGGGTATTGTAGATTTGGATTTTGTAGGTTCCACCAAATCATTACTCCACACACTCAGCTACATCATGGTTCTTGTTGATTATTGTTGATTACCGTTTCAAATGGCCAGATATTAAATCTGTAGAGCATCCCAATACCAAACCTTAGTTGCTTTGCTTTCTTTTTAATGTCTTCTGTAAAGAAGGTTTCCCAGAATTAATTGTTACAGGCAATGGTATTCAGTTATGCTCCACTGAAATGGAAAATTTCCAAAATGTGATTGTATGGAGTTACACACGATCACAGCTCTGTATGTTCCTCAAAATAATGGTCAGGTCAAATGGCTTAATCGTTATCTCAAAGAAAGTCTTCTTCTTGCCTCCCATAGTAAGCAACCTTGGATGTGAACCATTATCGAGCCATTGTGAGTGTACAGGATTTGTCCACAATCTATCATGGGTGAAAGTCTGTTTGATCTGCTGAAGGGAATGAAGGGAAGGATGTCTGCTTCACAAGTGTGCTTTTGGTGGCTTACGACATTGACTATTAAATTCCATGATAGACAGGCACCCAACATGTCTAAAGTAAAGCAAAGAGTACAAGCAAAACAGATTCAGTTAAAAAACGTTCTGATGTGAGTAATAAGGCACAGAGCATCACAATTTGAATGTGGGGGTTTAGGTTAAGGTTAAGTTACCTCGCTTGGGACTCAACCCGATGCTAAGTTCTCCCCGCCTTTAAAGTAGTGAAGGTGACTAAAGGCAGTGTAATCACTCAAGATGGAAAGTGTTGGAGTAAACACGAGATTTCTATGCACTTAACGGGCTGAAAAGAGTTTCCTTCACCAGAAGAAGAGGGTGGTAATACTATTACTTTACATAATAAGTTCGCTCAACTTTTCAAGAACTTTGAACTTAATGTACAATCACAGAATGAACCTGTACATGTGGTGAACCCCTCAGGATGAGGTCTGGAGAAACTCAAGATGTACTTCTATCAGATGTGCCGTCGTTCCACAGGGATTAATTTCTCGACACTACTGTCTCCGGAGTTAAGAACCACAGCAGAATCTAAATGTCAGTTTGGAGGCTCCCAAATAATTGTGGTGTCTATATTATTAATTTTATTGATCATATTACCGTTTTCAAACTGTATCTCTGATATCTTTGGGGAGAGATGTGGTTCTATTCTGTTATCATTCTTCCCATTTTCTCTCCACTCCCACTTTGATTCCATATTGGTTTATTCAAAAGCTAGCTGTGAAAGTTTAGAAAGTTGGATTTGTTTCTGTCAGGGCTTGCGGGGATGCTAAGTGGATTAAGGTGTTGCATACTTTAAGTATTAAACATATATATAAATAATCACTGAAAAACAAAGGTTAAAGTGAAGTTATAGTTAGATAAATATGTCTGTTAAAAATACAATCTAAAACACTGAAATTCACCAGTTATAGTTTACTGAGTTAACTATAACTTGCGCCTCTGCCATGCACTGATTATGACCTCCCATATCACATCACTCATGACATGTTCAATGACATCATTGATGACATCACTGCTGGGACTTCCTCTGCAGCAGACAGGTATAAGCTTCAACCCTTAATTTCTCTTAAACGACTGAATAGATTTACACCAAATAACAAAAAGCACACTTTAAGGGCAAAGATCTAGTTTTCTGCCAAATATGGTATAATTCCGTTCAGCTGTTTTGGCTGCAGCATTGCTAAAGTTCATATAGGAAATTCCCTGGAAAAACTCACATTTAATGCTCCTTTTTCGCAGCACCCGCTTGACGGATCACACTTAAACCTTTCATAAAAGAGCTGAGTTGGATGAACTTTTTTTTTAGGTTTTGGGAAGATTCATCAAACTGGGCTCAAGTGTTAGTAAAACAAAAAATGCTCTTCCTATGGAACTCGGTCCCAACTGTAACTTCACTTTTGACCACTACTATATATATTTATTTACTATTTGCAACTTGGTGATTTTGAATACTACATACTATCAAACGCGAAAGAAAGAAATTGTTGATACAAATGTGAAGGGCTAGAATTAAGTGTTTTAAATGTGGTCAAGTGAGTTTAGCCAGACAATCTCTACAATAGGATTTCCCATACCGACAATCAAACAGGTGTCCGGGGACTCTTAGGAAACATTTGGGGCATCACTGTAATTTGACCCAACTGGAAGATACAAGGTGATCCTTTAACCGTTTGTACAGTTTAAACCTTAGAAACCATGTTATGCAAAGTTAGTACAAACCGACTAACTTTTGGTACAGCTCTTTAAGGGTTTGGTGGCTTCCAGCATGGATGTAGCCAATTATACACTGAAAACGGCTCAATATGGGGTGCTAACAACAACTACGGCGTTTATAAAATAATGCATATTCTTGGCTGAGCAATTGCTAAGTGATAATACTGCTAGCTGAGAATCTATCTCAGGGACTTAAAGATGCATCTAGAATCAAACCTGTGACTTGCCTCTCACACATCCGAAGCAGGTGCATTAACCCACTAACCTGAGTATGTTGAGACCTATTCATGTCTGCAGCCTTAAACATGCTATGTTGCAATGTCAGATCAGCAAACTGAAAACATCCCTCCAGTCAACACTCAGGCAAGAGCGCCTTTGTGGATACCTAATGATCATATTTAATGAGCAGGCTTTCCTGCCTCAAAGGGGATTGTCAAAAAGGGCCATCAGCTTGCAATAACTGTGAAAACGTATAATGTGTTTTTTACTGAAATCTGTAGAAACTGCTTTTCAGTACACTCAGTAGCCTGCCTCCCTCTCAGAAGCCAATAAACAGTGTAAAATATACAAAAATATATTCTAATCGTATGGCTTTGCCCAACATGTGTAAAATGCACAACTTGTCACTATTTTCTTGCATTGGCTCTGAGAATAACTCTGACTTAACATGCTTAAAATGTTTACCCCGCCTACAATGCTTGACGCATTACCCCCTAAGTTGCGACCTTATATATTGCTACTTGCTTTCATGTTTGCATACTGCCACATGGTCTTGAGTTAACAACATTTTCATGTAGTGCTCCTAAACCTCAGCCAATGTTTTTTACGCCAGTGCCATGATTGACAGACGAGTCACTTCCGTCACAGCCTCAGCAGAGCGAACATCATGATGGGATGGTCTTAGCAGCCTGAGAAGAATCCCATTTTACCCCCCTCGTGGATGAACCGGCACCCTGCAGATTGCACTCAGGTGTCAGCAGCAGGCACTTGAACCCACCAGCTTGTCTCGATGACTACTATAGCTCTCTGTCAGTGCTAATTGGTTCATGGAATAGCGCTTTGGGCTGGAGCTCTTCTCTTGGGGCTCTGTAAGAAGGCTTTTTGAGTGAAGGAGGCTGCACGCACAGGTGGTTGAGTCTATTGGATGCAATTGGCATTCACCGCAGCACCCCTGCCGCTCTTGGGACCAGCCTTTCCTTGCGGTGGTACTTACGGATTCCATAACATGTTCTTTAATTTGGAAGCCTTGCTGTGCTCGGATTATAGGGCATTTGGGTCATATATTATGGATTGGGCACTGGGAGCAGATTCAAAAGGACTTTCAGATTAAAAAAGAGACTCTGGACCATTGACAGCAGGCTCGTATTTACAGTGGGAGGGCGGTGGGGGGTACAATAATATATATTTTTTAAACAGCACTTACCTTACGGCGTCCTCCTCTCGTCGTCTCTCCTGGCTCCAACGCGGGAGCCAGGAAACTGCACTAACTAATTCTGGTGCCGCTTTCATGCTGGTAGCCAGCATGAAATAGCATTAGGATTTGAGGTAGCGGCCTGCCTCAGCACTCACAAGAGCACTGGAGGTCTGTGCTTTCTCTAACCCTGCTGGGTTGGAGAAGTTTAAAGTGCGCATGTCAGGCTGGCCTTCGCAAGACAGCCGGCCAAAGGGACACACGCACTTTAAACAAAGTGCACAGCTCCCTGCTGCCAGTCAGCAGCAATTGCCCCACCCGTCATGACACTTGGTTCATGACGGGGTGCTGAAAAGTAAAATGGTAATTAATAAAGCTTATTGCCATTTTATATTTCAGTTCTGGGGCTCTTTTTTAGAGGCGCGACACTCCTCCACTCTCGTGGAGGGTCTGCCCCTGCTCTGCACTCAAAGGAACTTTAATGTGATGAGCACTTGAGCAGAGGGTGGTGAGAGATGCCCTGATCCACCAGGATAAAATACTGAGTATCGAATGTGGAGATGCATGGCTGAAGTTCATGCAGGCTGTATCAAAGATCCAGGACAGCAGCTGGGTGAGACAGGAAAGGCCCCGGGGGTGCAGGGCTAGTTTGCTTGAGAGCACTTGACTAATTCCAGTAACCATTACCGAATAATCCTGGATCAGCCGTGAGTTCTGGAGTTGGGTTTCTTGGCCTTGTTAGGGGAAGTAAGCGCTATACAAATGCAATTACAAGACAGTAGCAAGAACGTCCTAGGCATTATAGGATGACGGAAGCAGAGGCAATAGTTGATGTTTGCACCCATACCTATAGCTTGTGAGTGAATTTGGTTCTGAAGGTACAGGGAAGTTACTTTCTTCTTTGACTCACAGAACAGGTGGCACATGGGGAAAGCTTGTTCCACTCTGCCGTGGGGCGTAAAGAGGTCTCTGTGTTTCTTCTGGTGCTGGCTCTCATCAGCGCTTTACCAAGCATAAGCTGCCCTCTGTGCCTCTGCGTGTGAGTGAGATGCCATCTTGCCTCTGAGTCTAAGCCGCCCATTGTGCCTTTGAGGGTACGCCTCTCTCTGTGCCTCTGAGTATAGACTAGCCTTTGTACCTTTGAGGGTACGCTGCCCATTGTGCCTTTGAGGGTACGCTGCACTCTGTGCCTTTGAGGGTACGCCTCTCTCTGTGCCTTTGAGTGTAGGCCGTCCTTTGTACCCTTTAGGGTATGCTGCCCTTTGTGCCTTTGAGGATACGCTGCCCTCTGTGCCTTTGAGTGTACGCTGCCCTCTGTGCCTCTGAGTGTAGGTTAGCCTTTGTACCTTTGGGAGTACGCTGCCCATTGTGCCTTTGAGGGTACGTTGCGCTGTGTGACTGTGTAAGCTACCTCTGTGTCTCTGAGTGTAAGCTGCTGTTTGAGCCTTTGAGCAGATAGTGCCCTCTGTGCCTTTGAGGGTACGCTGCATGCTGTGCCCTTGAGGGTACACCCCTCTCTGTGCCTCTGAGTGTAGGCTAACCTTTATACCTTTGCATGCGAGTTAGATGGCATCTTTGCCTGAGAGTGCATGCCACTCTCTGTGCCTTTGAGTGTACGCTGCCCTCTGTGCCTTTGAGGGTACGCAGCCCTTTGTGCCTTTGAGGGTACGCGCCCTTTGTGCCTTTGAGTGTACGCCTCTCTCTGTGCCTCTGAGTGTAGGTTAGCCTTTGTACCTGTGAGGGTACGCTGCCCATTGTGTCTTTGAGGGTATGCCTCTCTCTGTGCCTCTGAGTGTAGGATAGCCTTTGTACCCTCTAGAGTACGCTGCCCTCTGTTCCTTTGAGGGTATGCCTCTCTCTGAGCCTTTGAGTGTAGGCCGTCCTTTGTACCCTTGAGGGTACGCTGCCCTTTGTGCCTTTGAGGGTACGCTTCTCTCTGTGCCTCTGAGTGTAGGCTAGCCTTTATACCTTTGAGGGTACGCTGCCCATTGTGCCTTTGAGGATATGCTGCCCTCTGTGCCTTTGAGGGTACGCTGCCCTCTGTGCCTCTGAGTGTAGGTTAGCCTTTGTACCTTTGAGGGTACGCTGCCCATTGTGCCTTTGAGGGTACGTTGCGCTGTGTGACTGTGTAAGCTACCTCTGTGTCCCTGAGTGTAAGCTGCTGTTTGAGCCTTTGAGCAGATGCTGCCCTCTGTGCCGTTGCGCTCTGTGCCTTTGAAGGTACGCTGCGCTCTGTGCCTATAAGGGTACCCCTCTCTGTGCCTCTGAGTGTAGGCTAACCTTTGTACCTTTGCGTGCGAGTTAGATGGCATCTATGCCTGAGAGTACATGCCGCTCTCTGTGCCTCTGAGGGTACCCCTCTCTGTGCCTCTGCGTGTAGGCTAACCTTTGCACCTTTGCGTACGAGTTCAATGGCATCTTTGCCTCCGAGTGTTAGCCGCCCTCTGTGCCTTTGAGGGTACGCTGCCCTCTGTGCCTTTGAGGGTATGCCCTCCACGCTGTCCTCTGTGCCCTTGAGGGTACGCCCCTTCTGTGCCTCTGCGTGTAGGCTAACCTTTGTACCTTTACGTGCAAGTTAGATTGCATCTTTGCCTGAGAGTGTATGCTGCCCTCTGTGCCTTTGAGGGTACGCAGCACTCTGTACCTCTATGTATGCTCCGGTGTGTCTGTGAGTGTAAGCCGCCCTTTGTGCCTATGAGCAGATGCTGCCCTCTGTGCCTGTGAGGGTACGCTGCCCTCTGTGAGGGTACGCTGCTCCCAGTGCATCTGTGGAATCTTGTCTGCATGTCTCTGAGTGTATGCTGCCCTCTGTGCCTTTGAGGGTACGCAGCACTCTGTACCTCTATGTATGCTCCGGTGTGTCTGTGAGTGTAAGCCGCCCTTTGTGCCTATGAGCAGATGCTGCCCTCTGTGCCTGTGAGGGTACGCTGCCCTCTGTGAGGGTACGCTGCTCCCAGTGCATCTATGGAATCTTGTCTGCATGTCTCTGAGTGTATGCTGCCCTCTGTGCCTTTGAGGGTACGCAGCACTCTGTACCTCTATGTATGCTCCGGTGTGTCTGTGAGTGTAAGCCGCCCTTTGTGCCTATGAGCAGATGCTGCCCTCTGTGCCTTAGAGGGCACGCTGCCCTCTGGTAGGGTACGCTGCATCCAGTGCATCTGTGGAATCCCGTCTGTATGTCTCTGAGTGTAAGCTGCCCTCTGTGCTGCTGAGTATAACCTGCCTTCTCTACCTTTGAACTTAAACTGCCCTCTGTGCCTCAGACTGTAAGCTGGCCACTGTGGCGCTGATTGTAGACTGTCCTCTGTGCCTCAGAGTGTAGACTGCCCTTTGTGCAACTGAGTGTAAGCTGCCCTCTGTGCCGCTGACTGTAAGCTGGTCTCTGAGTGTAAGCTTCCCTCTGTGCCGCTGACTGTAAGCTGCCCTCTGTGCCGCTGACTGTAGGCTGGTCTCTGAGTGTAAGCTTCCCTCTGTGCCGCTGACTGTAAGCTGCCCTCTGTGCCGCTGACTGTAAGCTGGTCTCTGAGTGTAAGCTGCCCTCTGTGCCGCTGACTGTAGGCTGGTCTCTGAGTGTAAGCTGCCCTCTGTGCTGCTGACTGTAGGCTGGTCTCTGAGTGTATGCTGTCCTCTGTGCCGCTGACTGTAGGCTGGTCTCTGAGTGTATGCTGTCCTCTGTGCCGCTGACTGTAGGCTGGTCTCTGAGTGTAAGCTGCCCGCTGTGCCGCTGACTGTAAGCTGGTCTCTGAGTGTAGGCTGCCCGCTGTGCCGCTGACTGTAAGCTGGTCTCTGAGTGTAAGCTGTCCTCTGTGCCGCTGACTGTAAGCTGGTCTCTGAGTGTATGCTGTCCTCTGTGCCGCTGACTGTAAGCTGGTCTCTGAGTGTAAGCTGCCCTCTGTGCCGCTGACTGTAGGCTGGTCTCTGAGTGTAAGCTGTCCTCTGTGCCACTGACTGTAAGCTGGTCTATGAGTGTAAGCTGCCCTCTGTGCTGCTGACTGTAGGCTGGTCTCTGAGAGTAAGCTGTCCTCTGTGCCGCTGACTGTAAGCTGGTCTCTGAGTGTAAGCTGCCCTCTGTGCCGCTGACTGTAAGCTGGTCTCTGAGTGTAAGCTGTCCTCTGTGCCGCTGACTGTAGGCTGGTCTCTGAGTGTAAGCTGCCCGCTGTGCCGCTGACTGTAAGCTGGTCTCTGAGTGTAGGCTGCCCGCTGTGCCGCTGACTGTAAGCTGGTCTCTGAGTGTAAGCTGTCCTCTGTGCCGCTGACTGTAAGCTGGTCTCTAAGTGTATGCTGTCCTCTGTGCCGCTGACTGTAAGCTGGTCTCTGAGTGTAAGCTGTCCTCTGTGCCGCTGACTGTAAGCTGGTCTCTGAGTGTAAGCTGCCCTCTGTGCCGCTGACTGTAAGCTGGTCTCTGAGTGTAAGCTGTCCTCTGTGCCGCTGACTGTAAGCTGGTCTCTGAGTGTAAGCTGTCCTCTGTGCCGCTGACTGTAAGCTGGTCTCTGAGTGTAAGCTGTCCTCTGTGCCGCTGACTGTAAGCTGGTCTCTGAGTGTATGCTGTCCTCTGTGCCGCTGACTGTAAGCTGGTCTCTGAGTGTAAGCTGTCCTCTGTGCCGCTGACTGTAAGCTGGTCTCTGAGTGTAAGCTGTCCTCTGTGCCGCTGACTGTAAGCTGGTCTCTGAGTGTATGCTGTCCTCTGTGCCGCTGACTGTAAGCTGGTCTATGAGTGTAAGCTGTCCTCTGTGCCGCTGACTGTAAGCTGGTCTCTGAGTGTAAGCAGCCCTCTGTGCTGCTGACTGTAGGCTGGTCTCTGAGTGTAAGCTGCCCTCTGTGCCGCTGACTGTAAGCTGGTCTCTGAGTGTAAGCTGCCCTCTGTGCCGCTGACTGTAAGCTGGTCTCTGAGTGTATGCTGTCCTCTGTGCCTCTGACTGTAAGCTGGTCTCTGAGTGTAAGATGTCCTCTGTGCCGCTGACTGTAAGCTGGTCTCTGAGTGTAATCTGCCCTCTGTGCCGCTGACTGTAAGCTGGTCTCTCAGTGTAAGCTGCCCTCTGTGCCGCTGACTGTAAGCTGGTCTCTGACTGTAAGCTTCCCTCTGTGCCGCTGACTGTAAGCTGGTCTCTGAGTGTAAGCAGCCCTCTGTGCTGCTGACTGTAGGCTGGTCTCTGAGTGTAAGCTGCCCTCTGTGCCGCTGACTGTAAGCTGGTCTCTGAGTGTAAGCTGCCCTCTGTGCCGCTGACTGTAAGCTGGTCTCTGAGTGTAAGCTGTCCTCTGTGCCGCTGACTGTAAGCTGGTCTCTGAGTGTAAGCTGACCTCTGTGCCGCTGACTGTAAGCTGGTCTCTCAGTGTAAGCTGCCCTCTGTGCCGCTGACTGTAAGCTGGTCTCTGACTGTAAGCTGGCCTCTGTGGTTCTGATTGTAAACGGCCCTCCGCATGACTGATTGTAAACTGCTTTCTCTGCCTTTGAGTGTAAGTTGTCCTCTGTGCCTCCGTGTGTAGAGTTCAGCCTGTGCCTCTGAGAGTAGAGCGCAGCCTGTGCCTCTGAGTGTAGAGCGCAGCCTGTGCCTCTTAGTGTAGAGCGCAGCTTGTGCCTCTGAGTGTAGAGCGCAGCCTGTGCCTCTGAGTTAGAGCGCAGCCTGTGTCTCTTAGAGTAGAGCGCAGCCTGTACCTCTGAGAGTAAAGCGCAACCTGTGCCTCTGAGTGTAGAGCGCATCCTGCGCCTCTGAGTGTAGAGCGCAGCCTGCGCCTCTGAGTGTAGAGCGCAACCTGCGCCTCTGAGTGTAGAGCGCAACCTGCGCCTCTGAGTGTAGAGTGCATCCTGTTCCTCTGAGTGTAGAGCGCATCCTATCTCTCTGAGGGTAGAGTGCATCCTGTCTCTCTGAGGGTAGAGTGCATCCTGTCTCTCTGAGTGTAGAGGGCATCCTGTGCCCTTGAGTGTAGAGTGCATCCTGTGCCTCTGAGTGTTGAGCGCATCCTGTGCCCTTGAGTGTAGAGTGCATCCTGTGCCTCTGAGTGTTGAGCGCATCCTGTGCCCTTGAGTGTAGAGTGCATCCTGCGCCTCTGAGTGTAGAGCGCATCCTGCTCCTCTGAGTGTAGAGCGCATCCTGTGCCTCTGAGTGTAGAGCGCATCCTGTGCCCTTGAGTGTAGAGTGCATCCTGTGCCCTTGAGTGTAGAGTGCATCCTGCGCCTCTGAGTGTAGAGCCCATCCTGCTCCTCTGAGTGTAGAGCGCATCCTGCTCCTCTGAGTGTAGAGTGCATCCTGTGCCTCTGAGTGTAGAGTGCATCCTGTCTCTCTGTGTGTAGAGTGCAGCCTGTGCCTGACAGTAGAGCGCAGTCTGTGCCTCTGAGTGTAGAGTGCATCCTGTGCCTCTGAGTGTAGAGTGCATCCTGTGCCTCTGAGTGTAGATCGCATCCTGTCTCTCTGAGTGTAGAGTGCATCCTGTGCCTCCGAGTGTAGAGCGCATCCTGTCTCTCTGAGTGTAGAGCGCAGCCTGTGTCTGACAGTAGAGCGCAGCCTGTGCCTCTGAGTACAGAGCTTGAGTGCGGAGTGTTCAATGTCCCTTTCAGTGTAGGTTGCTCTCTGTGCCTCTGAATGTAGGGAAACCTCTGTCCCTCCAAGTTTAGCAAATCCTCTCTTCCTCTGTGTCTAGTGAGCCCTCTCTGCCTCTGAATGAACACTGCCTTCTGTCCCTATATGCCATTGTCCCTGATGCCATTCATGCCAATGAAGGGTGCCTGCACTGTCAGGCAATGCAGTGTCCCCTCCATCTCTATCAGTGTACAATGCCCTTCCTGCTTGTCTGTGCCTCCCACGGTGGGGTGCCCCCTGCGCCACTAAGCACGGGGTTCTCTCCTTACTTCCATAGGTGGGGTGGCCTCTATTCTTCTGTGATGGGGTGCCCTTTGTGCCTTATAGTAGTAAGCAATCTGTGCCTCCAAACATAGTGTGGTGTCCGTAGCTGTGCCTCCCAGAGCAGGATGTGGTCGGTGCCTCTTAGCTTAGGGTGCACTTGTTGCCTCTAAGTGTAGGGTTCCCCTCATGTATTCCTTGGTAGAGAGCCCTCTGTGCCTCTCATCATAAGGGGACATCTGAGTAGAGTTCTCAGTGATGGAAAAAATGCGTGTAGGGGTCTCATCCCATTAAAGAGATTGTACATCCAGCCAAAGATATAACATGATTTTGCAAGCTCCTTAACACCGCTGATGAGATTTCACCCCTATGGGGGCATTGCACATTGCCACCAGCACGGAGTCCAATTTTTAGTTCGGACCCATGTCTTACCTTATACACCCAGGATCCAATTCACAAACTGAGTATTTGTTGCTCATCAAATATTACTACACTAATACTACTTACTACCAAATGCAATTCACAAACGTACGGGTGGAAATCACCTCCTCAACCTCTCATATATTTTCAATGGGAAGGTCTCTGCGCATGTACGTTTACTACTAAGTAGTAAATGTAGGGTGGGTAGAGGAAGTGGTGGGAAAATGGGAAATATCTGCTACTACATGGGAGAGACGTGGGGGCAGTAGGAAAGGTTTAGGGAGAAGTAAAAAGGAGTCTAGTGAGGGATAAAGTAATACTAACGCCCCCCCCCAAAAAAAAAAGAGTAAGACCATTGCTATTTACAAACTACACTTCTAAAGTTACTTTCGACCTAAAGGTGAACTTAACAGTAGAAAGTGTACCTTAGCCATAGGGTAAGTCTAGCACCAGACATGGCCACTCGCAGGAACTGCAACAAAATCCCATAGAAAATAATAGAGGCAGAGGCATAATATAACACCCCTTCGTAAATAATGTTAATAATTCAGATATTTTGACTTTTAAATTATGAGCATAGTCACATTTTTTTTGTCTGAAAAAATCTGTAATGTTAATAATTACATATTTTATTAGTTTACAATGAATAACTAACATATTAAAAGTTAATTAATTGTTTACATTTATTAAAAAATTTAATTAAATTTAAATTAATTAAACACAACTTTATATTGACTAAATATAAATTACAAATACGATTTATAGGTAGGGTGTTTTTATTTAATTTTGTTTTAAAATTCATATCTATATAATAAATTCATTTATTTAAATTACTAACTTATTGAATAAACATTTATTTTAAAGAGGGAATGTGCAGTAACATTTTGTTTTATTAGTTCAAGGGTAAAATAATTATTTGAATTTATTTTACATTTAGATTTTTTAATAACATAACACATATTTTTAAAAAAGTTAATAAAGTTTAATCATTTTTGCTATCCTTGCCTGTAGTCTCCACCACGGCGGTGGAGATCTCCACCAAGGTGGCAAAAATCTCAGCCTATGCGAGAAAAGTTACAAGTAGTAACTATGCACTTGTAAATTTGGCTGTACCCTCTGATTTCACTGGATGTAGACATGTAAGTCTACACTTCAGAGTAAATTTACGCTTGGAAATTTTGACTTGCCAAAAGTAATAAAGTATTAGTAAAAGTGTAACAGTAAATGTATACCTTTACTCGCATGTAGAGTTACCTTTGAGAATAGCCCCCACTTCACTGTCCTTGCACTGACCCTTTGAAGATTCTTATCCACACCCAATTAAACCTGCAGCGTGGATGGCAGATATAGTTCTCCTTTCGCCCTAGTTTTACCCCAAACATCTGAGTTATAAAACAAATGCATTTATCTGTAGGTGCTGTTGTATGACAAATTGGTAGTCGATGTAATAGGCCACAAATCGTCTTCTGTCTAAATGTAATTTTAAAGAATGACTGCTTTTAGCTGCAAATGTTCCACTTGCCCTGAGGAATGATAGTACACGTACCAGGTACCCCTTACATATATCTAGATTTTCCAGGGGTTAGGTAGTAATAAGTATTCTTGATGTCTGCTAGTGGAGAGCAATCTATTGACAGATAAATAGGTTTACTTCAGATCAATGACCTTTCCAAATTACTGTCAGTGATAGGCTTACTTTCCCTCCCATGACCAAAATCTGTGCCTATGTGTATTGTCCTGATGATCAAGTAGGCAAGCCAAGTTTACAGCATATTAAAGATGGCCCTGTACCATTTACACGCTCCCACAGTCCATCTGTCATTTTCAAAATTCATTTGCATTTTTGGAAGATATTGAGCAAGTCCTCAAGCCCCAGGACTTTTGTACTTTAGAAAGGAGCTCCATCTTGGAGAGAATTTTGGTCAATGCGAGGATTATGGAAATGGGATGCAAATAAAAAAAGATTCATTAGTTCAGGATGACCTGTGTTTCTTGGGATCAGTCCAATGTGCTGTCCACACTACAGTGGGAAAAATGCTGTTTCCAATCTTATTTCTGTACATTTGATTGATCCCTCGTCACTTGCCTCTGAAGAATTGAGGGTAATCATTTTAGAGAATTTGGATATCTTTCATTGGTGAGCAAACAACTTCGTATATCTGTGAAGAAGTGAAGTATGCATGAGACAGCGTGGACCTAGCAAAGAGCTCAGTATCACAAGCCCGCAGTACCTTGGGGTTGTGTATCTGATAGTATTGAAAGAGTTTATTTGGGCTTTCCAATAATCAATGTCTTTTCTGCCCAGGAAAGAAGAGGATAAGTTCCCAAAGCTCAAGGAAACCTTTCCTTGTCAGTGTTGAACTTCACGCCTGTCAGCGTACAGTCACGTTACACTGCTCTGCGCCCTTACAGACCAAAATGACCTTTATCAAAAGGTTATTTGCTGTGTTATTCTTGCCTGGTCGGGACAAGAGCTCTTAGCTATTGTCCCCAGGAGAGAGGTAGGCCAGTTGTGGAAACCTATTCTCCATGCACTTGGATTTGATGAGTTCCAAATGTTTGCAGGAATCAGCGAAGAGAATCACCGGTGCACTAATCGGTGGGGAAATTAGCTGAGTTTCTGGCAAGCGATGCTGCAGAAAATCCACTAGGGATGGTCATTTGCTAGCTATCTTTAGAAGACATCTGAAATCTCCTAGCTCTCCCAATGTGCTAGTTTGCCTCTGCACACGTTTTGCTTCTGTTAAAGTTTTTTTAATTTGATTAACACATAGAGAGGAACTTATGCAGCACACAGAGTACACCTTGCATTTCATATTCACCCAAAATGAAGAACAATACCTTTAGCACAACCACATAAAATGCATTAAGATAAACGAGGCGAGGCCGACAAAAGGCAAAAATTAACAGCCAATCATAAAAGGGATCCTAATCCATGTCCACCCCAAGGAAACATTCCCAGAACTGAAAATCTATACCCGACCACAGATAACAAATTACAAGGTCGCGAAAAGCTGATAGTACTGCCAAAAAAGCATCCTGTCCCTAGTAAGTGTATGCCATTGTGTGCCACAGAGGGACATGCATTGTCTTTGGGTGGGCACGATCTGGGTTCTCCAGTGTCCTGAGATGTAGATCTTTGCAATGGTTGGTCCAGTGGCAGTCAGCAAGTGCCAGGTATCCCCTCCAATGTCCAAGAGATCGTGCAGAATACTAGCTGACTGACCTTTAAAAACATACCAGCTGGAGAGAGATTACGTCTGTTGAGCTGCAGAGAGGGCTAAGGCCAAAGGAGGTGAAGCGTATTGCGATCTGGTGCTCAACAACTGCAACAGTAATCATTCGGGTATAATCCTGCCAGTCTTAGCTTAACTGGAAGTAGTACCTGTTGTGCAATGCCGCGAAGTAAGTGAATTTGAACTTGGCCTTCTTCAGGCCTCTCTCATAACTAAGAAAGAGGACCATTCATCTGGCCTTTCGGCCATTCCTATTTTTTGTTGCAGCTACATGAACCTTCATATCTTGTTGCAGGTGCACCAACATTGCTTCCCTGTTGCAGCTATGCAAATTTTGATTTATTTTTGCAGCTGTGCAAACCTTGATGTATTGTTGTGGCTAGGCTGCCTTTGATTTCTTGTTGCAGCAGTGCAGTAATTAATTTCTCATTTCAGCTACACAAACCTTGATTTCTTGTTGCACCTGCACAATCCTTGATTTCTTGTTGCACCTGCACAATCCTTGATTTCTTGTTGCAGCTGTGCAATCCCTGATTTCATGTTGCAGCTGTGCAATCCTTGATTTCCTGTTGCAGCTACTTACACCTCGATTTCTTGTTGCCGCTATGTGAACCTTGATATTTTGTTGCAGCCATGCTAGCCTTGGTTTCTTGTTGCGGCTATGCAAACCTTGATTTCTTGTTTCAGCTGTGCAATCCCTGATTTCTTGTTGCAGCTGTGCAATCCTTGATTTCCTGTTGCAGCTACTTACACCTCGATTTCTTGTTTCCGCTATGTGAACCTTGATTTTTTGTTGCAGGTATGCTAGCTTTGGTTTCTTGTTGCAGCTACGTAAACCTTCATTTCTTGTTGCGGCTACGCAAACCTTAATTTCTTGTTGCGGCTAGGTGAACCTTGGTTTCTTGTTGTGGCTACATGAACCTTGATTTCTTGTTCCGGCTACACTATCCTTGATTTCTTGTTGCAGCAACGCAAACCCTAATTCCTTGTTGCAGCTACGCAAACCTTAATTTCTTGTTACAGCAACGTGAACCTTGATTTCTTGTTGTGGCGATGTGAAGCTTGATTTCTTATTGCAGCAACGCTAACCCCAATTTCTTGTTCCGTCTGTGCAATTCTCAATTTTTTGTTGTAGCTGTGCGAACCTTGATTTCTTAAAGTGGCTATGCGAACCTTGATTTTTGTTGCAGCAGTGTGAACCTTGACTGTGTGCTGTTATTGTGGCTACTTCAATGGCCTCTTATTATTTGGGTGTCAATAAGATGTCCACAGTAAAGAAAGTCCAAAAGTCCATGTATCGACTGTTGCAGGCTATTTTTTTTTATTTTTTTTTATTTCCCACCTACAAAGTGCCGCTATTTGCTATTTCTTGATGGCAGGGGCGTAGCTTTAGGGTGTGGGGGTGTTACACCCGTTAATAAATGTATTTTGTGAAAAATAGTTGGGTGCAGGTGCTTTCAGTCGGGTATGGTGAGGTGTCTGTCGGATTTCACCAGGAGTTTTTACACACAGAGACAAAAACGAACATACAGTCCCTCCCTCTCTCTGCTTGGAAAGACCTAAAAAATGTTGGTTATTTCACAAACTAATGTGCTTTCTCTCACTTAGTTCACCTGCCAATTCGCATTCCTCTCCCTCTTAAGACCCTCTTTTGCTCCCTGCTTGGTGTATAATGTACTTTAACATCATATGCCAGCCTGATTGTCGTAAATCTGAAGCTAACACCCCCCAATCATACTGACCAAGCTACGCTCCTGCTCGTTGGCCCTAATTTAAGGCATCACTCGGGCAACGCCAGATATTTGTAAGGTGCTCAACTCTCATTTTAATACATTGGCCCTTTATATCGTTTCATAGGCATTTCATCATATGAATTCTGTCTCGCCCTTCCCATCGTGTGAGCTGGACTGTGACTACTGGAATAAGCTACCCAGGAGACCAAAGGGCCATCTGGAGACCCAGATTCCCAACCCCTCAGCCGGGAGTAACGCAGGCCCCCGCAGCCCCTTGTGTGAAGGGGGGCATCGCTCGCCTCAGGGCCTTGGAGTAGCTGTCAGGCGGCTAGAGTAAGTGAAGTTGTAGGACCCTGACAGCGTCTTGCAGAGGGAAGGGGGCAGAATTTTAGACCAGAACATCTCAGACACAGCATCAAACAACTGGGTCATAGTGAAGACATGTAGTTTCACCTTGTAGGTGATTCGTGCACTCCCCCCCCCCCCCCCTCCCAAGTATCTGGGAAAAGATCTGTCAGGACCAGACTGTTTATGGGTGCCGCTCTGACTCACTTTGGTTTGGTACTGGTTTCTTGTTAACCACCTCTGCGAATACTTAGCCAAGCCTAACAAATGGTTCCGCTTCCGACATGCGCTACTGTTGTTTGCCTGCGTTCTAAGTTCTGCCTCGGGATACAGATGCTGGGCATTAGCAGCTGCTAATTTGCATTTTCGTGTTATTGTCTACATGAAGCTGGGCGTTATCGGCCATTAATTGCCCGTACCCCTTATTGTACCATGATGTTGGGCATTAGCAGCTGCTAATTTGCATTTCTTGTTATTGTCCATATGAAGCTGGGCGTTATCAGCTATTAATGCCCTTACCCTTATTGCCCCATAGTGCTGGACATGATCAGCTGTTAATTGCCCTTTCCTCTCATTGTGCACCTTCAGCTTGGGCCCATAGTTGTAGGACGGGCAATTGTCACCAGTAAAGGGCAACAACCTACATTGATATAGCATGTTTTGTTAATTGAATATGGTGAGGCCCGCATGTGCAATCTCCCTTGCATTATCCTGCTCGACAGAATTGTGTTGCTCTTTGAATAAATGGCCCGAGTAACCACCCTTTTGGGCTGAATTGCTTGTTTAAGTGTTTTAATGTGTGACGAGGTAGGGGGGCTCCGCACCAGAAATAGAAATTAGACGATCTATGTACACTATGTACATCCTGCCTTCTCTAAAATATCATTATTTGTTTATGGTGGTCCCTGCCTCCCTCCAACAGGTGGGCATTACCTTTTACAATTTAAACAAGGCATTACTTCTGAGCCTCGGATTTTCTCTGTTTTCCAAATGCAATAATATCCTTCCCGGTGTAAGGGGCCCCTGTGCACGGAGGGCAGTGCACTTGAGTGGGTAACTGTAGGATATGGAAGGAGAAGACGTGAGCTCTGTTATCATAGTCGCGCGCTGACCGAACTGTGTTATCCTGGGCGTGTTCCATTTGCCGCAGTTCCGCATCTGCTTACATTGGAAATGGCAGTCAACACTGGAAGCGTGTATTTTTCTAATACTGGACATTTAAATAGGCATGATAGTCCTTTGCTCAGCCACAGCTTGTCCTTTAGGGCAGAGGGGACACTCTCCCCCCCACCTTTTGCCCCTCATGAAGAGTGTCTGTCACGCTGAGCAAAAGTCAGCCTGATAGACACTCTTAATGTCCAGCTCAGGCAGCCAGGAGGGAGACATGCGCGATTGCGCAGACTCCTGGCTGCCTGAGTTGAACTTTGCTGGGCTGAAGAGGACACAGCTCCTACGGGCGTGACCTCCGCGGCTCAGCAAATGTGCCTCAAGGCCCTTCCCCTCAGTGACGAGAGGAAGCGTCACCCATTGACTTCGACCTGGGTGCTTCAGGTTTAAGCCCTGAATCACCCATTGACCCCACCCCACTCTGTGACAAAGTTGGGACTGCTGCCTTCCCTCATTGGCTGACCTAAGGTCAGCCAGAGAAGGAAGGCAGCAGTCCCAACCCTCCTGGGACCTCCGAGCTGAAGGTAAGTGTGTGTGTTTTTTAAATGAATGTTTGGTGCGTGCGTGTATGTTTGAATGTTGATGAGTGTTGTGAATGGATGTGGGTGCGTGTGTGAATGAATAAGTGTGAGTGTGAGTGTGCTGCCCGCCCGCCCCCTCCTTCCTAAAATTACAGGCCGCCACTGCCTTTGCTGGGTCAAGATGATACGCACTGCATAGGTATTTATTTGTGCATTAATCTATGAGTTTTATAGAGCAGTGCACGAGCACTACACAAGTTAAGTCAAAAGGTTCAATGGAGTAGAGGGAAGTTAGACCCCTCCCTAGGGGGAAGTTAGACCCCTCCCCTGACAGATTGGACAGCAGCTAGGATGCCATGGTCATGGGGTGCCAAGACTACTATGGGCCCTGGTGCAAGCAAGGGGAATACCCCCAATGACTGCTGTGGGGTAGAATGGTACGGAGATTATCATGGTTCTATGGACCACACAGCGCTGTGAGCCATGGTGCCACTGCACATGCTGCACTATTGGTAGCTACGCCCCTGATGATTGGCTCAGTCCTCGACGATCTGGAAAAGTTACGTTTTCAGAATTATTTCTGAAGCATGTGTAGTTCACTTCCAATGTCAGGCTTGGTCTGAGAGCATGTCATGACCTTTGACTCTGAACCCCAGGTATTATCCCTCCATGTTTCATCTGCTGGTAAGTTCCTTATGAGATTAGGCGTGTTTCTGATGATCATAGGCACCTGTGAGGGTAATGATGGAGTGCAGATTTCTGTAAGTAAACTGGACCCTTGCCCCGAGTGCTTTGTGCACAATGCAGGCAGGAAGCACTGAACTCAATGTTGCTTCCACTGAGATCCAGTGCATCTCTTGCAAAGTCGGAATGATGTCACCCCCTCCTCTTCAGCTTCAGGAACATTGTGGCAGCTCGGTTCTGGAGCCTCTGCAGGCAATTGGTGAGCTTTTCTGGAGGCTGATGTAAGTGATATTACAATAGCCAAGGCCCACTGTCACCAAGATTCTTGTCATTTCAACTCGATTGCCCTTGTAAAAGAACATCAGCAGTTCCCACAGCAGGTACAGCTTCTGATTGGTGCTGGTGGCCAGTGCATCCACTTGGTGGATGAAAGAGAGTCCAGAATCAAATAGGATCCGTCTCCTCAATTCTTTACTTTTGCAGTTGTGGACTGAGTTGGGCCTTAGTTAAGGGCCCAGGTAAAATTAACTAGTCTGAGGCAACTCTTCTGTACGACGGGCCATGGGATAACCCAGCCTGGTTCGAGGTTCCATCTTCTAGTTGGATCTGTAGCACAGGAAAGTGGTAGGACCTGGCTTATGATGGAGAAGCGAGTAGGCATTTTAACTTATGCAGGACTTCTAGGCATTTTGCTGACCTGTCTGTGTGTTTGTCATTTGTAGCAATGATTTTCTTTTCCAAATCTAAAATGTAAAAACAAGTATTCTTTGTGCTATCTAGTTAACAAAACTCGTTCCTTCAGGAGATCCCTGGCACACCAAAAACCATAAAAGGTTAGTTTTTTACCCTCTCATTAATATAATCATTTACTGCTGCTGGTGCACTGCGGAGGGCCTTAAACTCCCCTGTATGTGTGAGCAGCCGAAATGCTGCTGTGTCCTATAACCACCTTATTTACATTGACATGTATAGTAGCATCAGTTTGCTTTTTCATTATTAAATTCAATTTTCAATGAATTATTTGAATGCTTAGGTAATTCTAGGTGTATCTAAGACCCAATTCGTTGATTGTGCAGTTGCGAAAAGGCGAGAGAGGGTTTTCGTTTGTGGTCCATGCATTTTCAGTATACTGTCCACCTGAACCCTGCCAGTGGTTAGTGACACCCCTTAGGGGACACATTACAACAGAGTAAATAAAGACAACACTGTTAATATGTCCTACTTTTGGTATTGCTTGTTTCTTTCTACAGATAACTTATGTGCACTTCAGACCTGTGACACTTTACGTATGTGTTACCTGAGAGCACGTAATGGCATCTCCCCAACATGCAGTACATGTTCTGCCCCGATTTCAGTTAAGTTGGTTATTTACCCATTTCATAGTCACCTTTCTTCCTCAGTAACTCACTTTTATGAAACTGTTTGCACTGCCACCATGAAAAAAGGTGCCCAAGAAGGTGCCCCTTTGGGGGGAAATTCTAAATGTACTTATTGGTATGTGGAACGCTCAGTGAACAACAACACAAAAAAGATCCTTCCGCATTGAAGATGGATGTTTTGAAATATTGTACAGACAATCATTGCACTGGTTAAACTACATTATACTTCTCCTGCATGAATTACTTAGTTAAATTCTCAAACATCCCTCAAGAAAGGATGATGCATGGATTGAGCTGGTGACAACATGAAAGGCCACTGTGGGAAAGGTCAGTTACCTACAGCAGAAAGTGGTTTCTCCTTGGCTGACAGAGCTCCCTCTGTATTAGATTTCTTGACCCTCCTTTGACCACCTTTGTTCATAATGTGGGAAAGTTTAATGGTTCATTTGTACTTCACACTGACAGTCAGTATCTCCTTACCAGAACTGTCTTCATGTGTGCCAAATGCCACGGTGAAGGTTACTGTGCCTATGTGGGATGCTAGAGCCTACCTGCTGTCTAAATGAGTGGACATGGACCTCTCGACCAGCGGCAGTAACTTTGATGACACAACAGCATTACTCAAGCGCACTTCATGTAAGGAGCCCGGGGAAGGGTACGACGAAATCTCACATTTTAAAAATACAGGCTTCATCTCAGAAATGCCTGAAAACGACATAATTCAGTGCCTGGGACTCTGGATCAAGGTAGCCTCTCTCTTCACTCCCCATGTTTTGACTGTCAACAAATTCAGTCAAGAGTTTTAAAAAACTGAACTGGGCTTACAAGATACTTGTCAGATCCAAGACATGATATAGTCATGGCTAAAAGGGGAAGTTGCCATTAAGTGGCACACTTCCGAGTACTTTGGGATTTTAGTAGTCAGGAGCAGTACAGATTTCAAAGTAACACCTAATTTAAAGATCTCAGAGGAGATTTGTGCTCATTATCTTACATCTCTCCAAGGTTCCTCTAAAGTAGGCTTCTCCAACGTGTAGCTTGTGAGCTACTGATAGCTCACCAGCTACCTGTAAGTACCTCCCATGTGTTCTAGCCAGTCTAGTAAACCAGAAGCTTTGCTTGGTTGAATTAACATATCTGTACCAAAAACGGAAATGTACTTGAGGTGAAAATGTATGCATTTTCAGAACTCATTAGCTGAGGTTTGGATAAAAATAGTTAACTTTCCAAAATACATTTAAAGCTGATATTGACAGATCAATCATGCAGCGCTGTGGAGGCTTCTTGCTAATAATATTGCTTTGATACCAAGAGCACTGCAGTTATGGGTGTTATGTATTA
The DNA here is from genome assembly GCF_031143425.1 of Pleurodeles waltl. NCBI lineage: Eukaryota > Metazoa > Chordata > Amphibia > Caudata > Salamandridae > Pleurodeles > Pleurodeles waltl. The sequence continues at coordinate 924,963,851 of NC_090450.1, read as the reverse complement.
CCAATGTAGAATGATTCCACATTGTCAAAGGCTTGTTTTTACATTGTTGCAAGCAACCCTGCCTAATGAACTGAGACGATCACTGCTCACAAGCTTGCGTATGGTGGCCACAAGTATAATCATGCTCTGATGCCGTCACCATCACAACAGTAGTAATATTTCAGAAAACGTAGGAGACCCCTGATCTAAAGAGCTTGACACGTGAACATATTTTGTGAAGGACAGAACTCTTGAGCAAATCGTTGAGATAAAAGTGGCAATGAAATTAAGCAGATCCCCAGATTGTGACAGTATTCTAAGTGCTGGTGCCAAAAAAATCTCCGTCATGGTGGACAGAACTATATTGCCTTCGCTTTCATTAGATAGTCCTGACCTTCCATTATCCTTGAATGAAAGAAAATTGAAAAGGTAGATTGATCAGATCCTGCGTCATATCAATTGCTGCTGTTTTTTTTTTTTACATAGGCTGAAAGGTATTTGCTTGTTTATTTTATATGAAATTAAGGATTGCACAACCAAGAATGAAGTAATTTCCTGATTGCAAACTGGATTCAGCAGTGGGATGAGCATATTAGGTTAGGTGTGTGCACGATGCTACCGGACTTGGACTCAATAGCATTCAGCAGTCTGTTTGCCTGTAGTGTGGGCCCCACCGCTGCATTTAACACTGTAGGCAGGTCATTATTTTCGAGCAAGTTTAAGGGGTCAGGAATATCCCAAGATTGTTATCTTTGATCAGGACACTGCCCTCAGCCACGTGGACCCAGGTTAAAATAGGTTAAATTAGATCAGTCTGACAAATTGACATCAGGGGTTGCCATTAGGAAGAGACTCAAGTAGGGGGTGCGTATTGGTGCCCCAGGTTCCTCATGATTGACTGAGATGATGTAAAACTACAAAGAGTCCAAAACCCATGCTTAAATTGTTCTTGGATGCTGAACATTTTTAAACCATCCAGGTTTATATACAGTATATATATGTGCTACATTTACAAGCTCTCTATCATGTATCGTAATAGCTGGCTTTGCATTAGTCAAATAATTGGATGGAATCATTTCAGTGGTGAAAATATTCAAAGGAAAGTTTGTCTCTTTGACGCGGTGTGAGCACTCTGCAACGGTGTGATCACTTAGCAGTTTTGTGGTAGTCTTTAAGTTTAACAAACTTGAAGAGAGTGCAATGGCTACCACCTGAGTCTGGGCTAGAGACTTAATCCACAACACATGTTCGTACTATTTTATTTTAGAGCCACACATGTGCATCTGGCTGTAGGAGATGAGTGTTTTCAGGAAATGTGGAGTTATGGCTTAAGTTGGACCAAACCTTATAAGGCGTATTTAAGAAAACTTGTGAGCAAATACAAATATAATATTAACCGCTGATCCATGTTTTTTAGAGGTACGGTTTAATAAGAATATCTTGAAAGAATCAGCATTTACAAGCTCAGATTTAGATGATCAGAACTACGCTATGAGTACAAATTTTCTAACTTTAGTGTCTAAATTCGAAATCTTTACTAGTCATGTTTTATAACATTTATTTCTCCCAGATCCCTCCAACACACAAGTGTTACTCAAAATTAGGTTACGGGTTCCTATAGTGCCCTTGTAAGCCAGGTGGAGCAGGCTAATTAGAAAGAATAATGAGTGTAATTCTGAAAATATTAGAATATTGTGTTTGGCTCATGTACTGCTTCTATCTTCCAACTTTTTGAGGTTAAATAAAAGTATCTTATGCCCTCTATTCCAAGCAAATTCAGTTAGAATATTAAAAGCATTAATGAGCTTTATTTTTGCTTTGGCTATTAATTGCGTTGCCATATCGGCGGGTTGTTTTTTTAAATGACAGCTGTAAAGACCAATTCATTTTATTGAAATCGAGCAGTAGGGATTATCCAGATAGATTACTTTTATATTATGAGGTGGGTCTTAATATGTTTCTATACTGCTTCTGTTTATAAGACATGATAGTCTAATTACCTTGATGGTTCTGAATGACCATCCAATCAACTCACAGTGAAGAGACAGGAGCACTAGAACACTGACTACTATCACAAAATGACACCTTCAATCTGCACACCAAATTCCATAGATAATGCTGTGTGATATAGCCTCTAAAAGTCATGATAGCTGAATCATAACAGAGGATGCCCTCAAAGAGAAATCTTTGCTCAGTAGTCTGTGTCAGGTCACCTTTCGCCTGAAAACAACAATGCTTTATTAATATATCACTCATGTTACATTAAAATGATACATTTTTTCATTATTCCTATTATTGTACACAAATTTCCAAGTTTAAACACAGGAGATAAAATTATTTGACCAAAAACGTATACAGGTTTTTCATCAAGTGCCGAAGCTGAGATGAGAACCCAAGGTTTAGTGCACATAGATAAGCAACTTACGCATGCGCTGTCTTTCTCGAAAAGGTGTCCGGTTCATGTTTTTTCCAATGACTTCTGAAAGTACAACGCATCCTGTCCTTCAACTCCCTTATAAATTATTAGCATGGCCTTAAGTGCTGTATTACTCATTCTAACATTGCTGGGAAATAAGCCCCAAGGAAACACGTCCTCAACTTACTGCTAAATGCACGCATTATCTCCATGAGTTCATGTCCTCAGAAATGTCACTCGTCCCCAATTCAAAGTGTAGCCCTAATTGACTCCCTAATGTTGTTATCAAGTGATTATGACTCACATGAGAGGGCTTGAGATTCTTGGCTCAGAAAACAAACAGCTCCATCAATCCGGCTCACTCCGGTGCAATCAATGCCGCTGACCGCCACCTCACTCCATACTGGCAGGACCTCATGTGACCGATTCATAAAACTACCAGTCAAGTATGTGCCTAACATATGATTGCGATTAGTTGCACATGTGAGGGTCTGGTATTCACGAACATAGCCTGTTGCCCATAGAATATGGGTGCTCAGTTTGTGCATTGATAATTTAATAGATAAGAATGGGAAATTTGTGAAATTCAGCATATTTCTTGTGGAATCCTTTTTGCTCTTCAAAGTTTATAGACTTCCTTGAGACATCGTTCCTTCCTACACATCGCAGTGTCCTACCATTGATGGCCCGCTTGATCATGGTCCCTACAGGTGGGGGCTTGATATATACTGAAGTGTGGAAATTGAAGTGGGAAATGTTTGTAAATAACCTCAAAGCTTGTAAAAAACCTCGATAACCTTTGCATTTTGTCTGCCCGTTTCTCTGGCCCTAGTCTGCTATGCCCACTACTGCATATCTACCAAACTTGCCAGTGTATAATTTTCAGAAGCATTGCTTACCCTATGCACAGGGAAGCCACAGAGGCACGCTTTACTTCTCACTCCTCGACGAATTGCTATAGAGCTCTTCAAGGGTCAGTTACAATTTTTCCATGTGTCAGTTACGATTTTTTCCACTTGGGCGTGGAAATGGCTGCGTGAATCTTACCCTGAATCTCTACAGTGACTCATGCTGGGTCGCCGTGTCCGGCCTGGTGCTCCAGGCGGACAGGTACCTGCCTCAGAAATTGCATTAATTGTATACTCTACCGCTAAGGCACGTTGACCTTGCCGCCTTAATGCCATGGACACTCCAAGACATTTTACACTCAATGTACTGACTGATTATCAGAGAACAGCATAGAAACAGACTGCAAAACATAATAATACGTTGTTTAGTTCCCTTCTCTAGTCTCCTAGGACTGTACGAATGCAGGTGTTACCTTTACCAGTGTGAAATCAAGCCAGTGAAAACAATTCTAAATGCAATGCATGACCCACTGTTGCATGTTTTTTCATTTAATGCGAAATAGCAAACATATGTTCTGTGGTGAAGGTGTCTCATGAAGTATGTGTTGGCCTGCAGACACTCCTCACTTGCATATTAGAAAGTTAATTGTATGTGCCTATGCATGCAAATGTGAAGGAGCTCTTTTCTGTGATCCAATGAGTGAGGATCTGTCGAATGGGCCATTCCCTGGAGTAGCTTTTTGGCGTGATCCACGGAGAGTGTATATGTAAAATGAAGAACAGCATCTAACATTGCTGCTCTCAAGAGTCTCCCATTGGTGTGATCGAGTGAATTTATATCTGCAGAATAGCCAACATTATTTAAGATGGCTTTTCCAATGAGGAGCTAATTGGTGTGATCCTGAAAGTGCATTTCTGTAGAATGGCCTGCATTGCCTAATATGGCTGTTTTGTGGAGGATCTTTTGGTGTGATCCAGTGAGTGCATATCTGTAGAATTGCCGACATCATTTAAGATGGCCGCTCCAAAGCGCAGTTAGTTGGTATGATCCAACAAGAGCATATCTGGAGAATGGCCACCAGCATCTAAAATGGCCACTTTGCTGAGGAGGTCTTTGGCATAATCCAGGGAATGGTGCTGTGTGGGGGCGGTACAAAGGGGAGCAGCTTGCCTGCCCTTCTTAATAGATTGTTGGGTATTGTTCACATACTATATTTAAAGGGACCTTTGTGTAGTGGAGAAAAAATAGAAGTGTGAAGCTGGCTGACATAGTGACTGACCCTTTTTGGAGCAGAAGAGATTGGTAGCTGTTCACGTGCTGTGTTGAGGGGAGTCATTGCGCCAGAGCTTGTTATCTGCCAAGCTGCTAGAATGGGTAAAGAATACAGCCGGTCCATCGAAAGCAGGCCTTACTCAGCTATATCAGCAGTATATTAATACATGGGAATAATCCTTCCATTCCATGGACCTGTGCATAACCTGAAGTTCACAAGTTTAATTCTTGGTGGGCTTACTCAGCATCTAATATTTCATAAGATGACTTAATGATTGACATTGAAATGGGTAACAACACCTATGAGCACTTCACAGTTCTACTCTTAACAGGTGTGTCAGTGTCCTGGATCAATTCACAAAGAAGCATTCTGTTCCTGTTGGTCCAAGACCATCCTTTAAAATTTTTTGGTTGCACACCAAAGTTCTCTGGTAGTTATAGCATCTGATCTGAAATGGGAGGAGATGCATTCTTAGGGCTAATGTGATGGCTTTAGAACCTGGATTCTAGTGTCAGCTTTGGCACTTGGACAAACATCATGTGATTCTCTACAAATCATCTCATGTGCATAGGGGTTACTGCATATGTTACATCTAGTATAACACCTAAAAACTAATGAATGATAAAAAAATGTCAAGGCCCGTGCCTGAAGATGTAAATATGTATAAAATAAATGTCCCATTGTACAGGGCGATTTCTAGCACTCCCCACTTACGCCGCCCTCCCCCAGTCACACCGAGGTTTCTCTAATCCAGTCTCCTTGCGAAACCACATACAACACTGCTCTATATTGTGCTAGGTACAGAACCTTTCTACCACATCATCTTATAACAATGAAAATGTTCTCCTTATAACACTTCACTGCTCCATGGGTCTGCACTGTAACAAATACCTAAAAGTCCAAATACTTCAGTCTCAGGATCAGCATTGCCGGATCTCCCCCCATAGCGCAGCACTTTCATCAAAGAACTGAAGACACAAAGTTTCAAGCCACGCCTACCAAAATGGCTGCCGCAGGATGATGTAACTATATGTTCTCTTGAGGCAGCTCTCCAATGCTCTCTACCGAACGCACCAATTTACAGATGGTTTAAATAAAAAGACCACTATCTCTGATGTCAAATGGTGACGTAGGCACTATATAAAATCTAGGGCAGTGCTGTGAGTTCTCTTGGAGCAGATCTCCAATGCTGTCTTCCAAATGTGCCCATTTAATGTTGGTTTAAATAAAAAAACATGTCTCTGATGCCAAATCTTCATCTAAGCACTATACAAGATCTAGGACAGAGCTGTGGGGACTGAAGCTTGCTTTTACATAAATCTGTATGGTAAAATATGTAGTTCATCCTAAGGCTTATGCAGAAAATGGACAAGGGTGTGGGGTCTAGTGGCTACATGGAAACCTTTTATTTTAGATAATTCATATTGTGCGCACCTAGCGCAGAGAAGTGTTTTCTGTTTTCCTTTTTTGCCCTAGCAGAGGCATTGTAATGTGAGGTGCAGGACATAAACCAGTGTGATATGAAGGGGTCTGGCTGGGCTGGGGACTACTCTAGACCAGGATGTGATGGGAAGGAAGGTAGGCACATGTAACGACAACAGTACTAGCCCGCCCCCTCTTGGTGCAGTTGGTTTTACAATACACCTATTTGCAATTTGAAACACAGAGATTTAAAGTGTTTCGCCTACAACTATTGGTCAAGTGCCCATACTACAAAATTAACCTATGTCACAGGTTCCAGTGTCAGCCACCTAGACAGGAGAGCACATTTCCTATCCCTATAGCCTTGAGAACAGCGTTCTAATCCTAATTCCAGGTTTGCACTTAACTAAAATGGACGGAATCTGAGCAAACCATTTTATCTTCCTGTACTCCAAATTGTAAATATACAAAAATTAGCTGTACATTGGGTTCTTTCGTTCTGCCCAATTATGTGTTCCAACACCACTCCTCCAAATTTCAAATCCTGGGTTTTGTAATAGCATCTCATCCGGCACTTGGTTCTTTTTTTTCCAGTTCACAAGATAAGTGTCATACTCACATATGTTACTTCCTAGGATCAGGCAAATACTCCCAAACAAAATCAGAGATTGGTAAAACCAATAGGTCTGGCATAATGTGACAAAACACGTGTATGCAGAGATTAGCACATTAATGTCAAACGTTTTGCCACAAATATGACGCTAACGGGCCACTGCCATAGCGCCATATTTACAAGGTGGCGCAACCTAACTTTGCGCCACCTTGTAAACCCTTTGCACCACATCATGCATAATATATGCATGATGTATGCAAAGGGGCGCTTCCTCGTTAGAGGGTCGCTAAAAGTGGCGCAATGGAATCTACATGATTTTATTGCGCCATTTCTAGCCTCATTACTAGTGATGCGCCACTTTCTTTTAACTATGGCCAATAGTGTAGTGTACATAGTATTTGTGCTATCTCCATTGTGGTATTAGTATGCTGCAATCTGTCAGTGATAATGCTTCCTTGACTTACCGTCCGTGTTGCAGTGTCAGGAATACTCACACATCCAGTATGGCTTCATCCTGCCAACCATGGAGTAATCTGATGACCATTTGTATTTTTAAAATGCAAAATAGTCTCATTTATTTCATGAAATCACTCCATAGGAGGTAAGAAGATACACCCTAGAGTCTATAGCACATGGCATGTGATGGGAGGGTAGTCTTTCTCTGTGCATCTATATTATTGTAGACATGTGACAAAAGTTGTGGCGGACAACTACACTGTCAATTCAGACCTAAAAATAGGGAGTAATATGTACAGAGAGCTGCATTAAAGATTTCACAAGCTGCCCCATACCAGAGACCTGTCACATGAAGGCACTGTGGGCGGTTGATCTGAAAAGTGCCACCAAAGTGAAAAATGCATTTCTTTGTGTAGGTAAATTTTTATTTACAAGCAAAGCAAATGAATCAAAATTGCTAGGCTGTGCCATTAGAAATCATTTACTCCCAACTTTCAAAAGTAGGAAGTGGAATACTCCCATGAAAGAAATTATCTGGAGCCATGATTCAGTAAACACTGCCTCCTGTCCTAGATGTTCTGCCTCTAATAGCGAGCATTGGCAAAGCCAATATGTCTTGCCTTTTGGCTTGTCAATGTTTTCTACCGATGCCTTCCAGCATTGGCTAAAAGAAACAAAGAACTCATCGCTAACGCTGAACATATTCTGTAAAAAAAAGTAAAATGTGATGATATAAACATGCCCAGGTGCCTTTACTCAAGCTCACTTTTGTATCATGATGCTATGGCAACCCGAGTGTGATGACGTATAGGCATGGATATGTGGTCGCTTTTTCTAAATGTGCAATTTTGGGTGACTATTTTTAATGAATAATGATGTTGATGATGAATTTAGCCGTAAATGATGAATCATTAATGTTGCACTTGAAACGATTCAGGTGTTTTTATCAACGTAGTTTAGGTGTGCCACATTTCTGCAGACACCACTTCATTAATATAGATGTTGTTTAGGTGTTCTGTTGGTCTTGCTCATTACCCCTCCCTACCAATGTTCCCCTGCATGTCTTCTCTCCCCACACTCTTTGCAAAGCACAGGACACTGTGATGCAAGTGGTTATTTTCCATGTATTGTGAATGAAACTTTCTGAGTGTATTGAATGTAAAAAATTGAAGGACACTTCCGCTGGAAGATCCGATGTATGCTTGCTAGAAAATGCTGGTGTAGGAGTCTTTGTTTGAAAAATGTTTCATATTGTGTTTTACATATCCAGACTGTGCTGTTGTTGTGGAAGCTGATGGAGTTTTTATTTTCTTTAAAATCTTAACTCTGATTTGCTCAATATGTTTTATCATTCGTCATGCCATGCTGAATTTGCAGTTTTAGGCTTATTATCTATTCATAAAATGTGTAATAAAAAACATTGTTTTTGAGGGTGAGCCAGATGATTTCCTTTTTGTACCAGGGTTTCTGTCTATTCCTCATTTTGTTGCCTGTTGGGACTTAGAATAACTCTGATTTCTGACTATGTACTCTGTATTTGAGCCTTTGTGGCATATATTTTGTGTTTCTCTGTAATGTTGTTTTGAGTTTTTTGTAATAAAAACCTTTAAGTTGTTCATTGTTATAGAACTCAGTTGTTGAGTGATCCAAGTCTCTATGATTATTATGCTGCTAATTTAATTTCTTGGGGAGGGTGGTGACTCTTATAACAAGATAAAGTTTGCTGGAGCAGAACCGCCTCAGGTAAATTTTGGGGTGATCAAATGTTGGGATGCACTAACATATTGGGGTTCTGCACCCACACATACATCACCACGCATGCATAGGAATGTGTCATGACATGGTGCCCATTTATTTTTCATTTACTGGTCCAAGATGTCAGAGACCCATCTTCGAACAGTGAATTAAAAGATTCAGAAAACAAAAAATTTGAAAAAGTAATTTTGCTGAAAGGAGCAGCCCAGTCATCAATTGCAACATCAGGGTCCCCATAAAAAGTTTTTTAAAAATAATTTAAAAAACAGAAGGGTGGGAGAGCAATAAACTAGCAGGGCTAAGGGAGCAAGGAAACACTGCTGACAATATTGTGAAAAAAAGGAAGACTAAAAAGTGAGATTATATAATATAAAAGGTAAGTAGGACACGGAGGGGCGGGGAAGCAGCAGATGAGCTGGAGTTTGGGAGTGTGGGGCCAGGAGGGTTAAGGTGGAAACAGAACATAGGGTAGAGTGGGAGACTGCAAGAAAAGACATGCACTCCCTTGGTGTGCTAAAAGCCAAAGAAAAGAGTTTCCTTGAAAAGAGCATTGAATGGATACAAGCCTTCCAGTCAAACAGATGGCAAAGAAGCTATGCTGCAGGGAAGTGAGAAATACAAGCAAAAGGAAGGAAACATGTTGAATAAGAAGCAAACCCATGTGGCTGACAAGTAAACCAACCAATGATAATCAACGGGCTGAGCCAAAGCCCAATTTAAACATTGGTATTGCCCCAATAGTTTTTTTTTTCAGTGAAACCCATAAAGATTCTTGGTCAGTTTCATATGAAATTAATCAGTCAATCACAGAGTCTTACTTAGCACGAGCTAGTCATCTAGGCGCTGGGGGGGGCTGCAGGCCTCGTCTGGCTGGAGCCGTCAGTCAAAGAGCCAGGACTTGTGCTGATTTCTGAAGTTCTTCAGGGAAGGGGAGGTGTGCAGGTGGAGGGGGAGGTTGTTCCAGGATCTGACGGCAAGGAGGGAGAAGGAGCGACAACCGTAGTGTTTATGGTGCATGTGGAGGATGTGGGCCAGGGTGAGGAAGGCTGAGCGGAGGTCTCTGGTTGGTTGGTGGAGACTGAGGCAGTTGTTGATGTAGGTGGGCCCAGCGTTGTGGAGGGCCTTCTACGTGTGCCTGAGTAGCTTGAAGAGGTATCTTTGCTGGACTGGGAGCCAGTGGAGGGCCCTGAGGTGGGGGGTGATGCTGGTTCTTCTAGGGGGGGTCAAGGAAGAGTCTTGCAGCTGCATTCTGGATGGTCTGTAGGCAGTTCATGAGCTGTTTTGTGGTTCCGGCATAGAGCGTGTTGCAGTAGTCACATCGGCTGGAGATGAGTGCCTGGGTGACCGTTTTTGTGGTAGAGATGGGGATCCATTGGAAGATCTTGTGGAGCATGTGGAAGCAGGCAGATGGGAGGGTGTTGATCTGTTGCTTCATGGTCAGTTTGAAGTCTAGGATGATACCGAGTTTGCCTGCGTGTTCGGTGGATGTGGATGGGGGACTGAGGGCGGTTGGCCACCACGTGTCATCCGGGGGAGGGCTTGTCCCCGAAGATGAGGATCTCGTTTTGTCTGAGTTTAGCTTGAGGCAGTTGGTCCTCATCCAGGAAGTGTTGGTCATAGTGTTTTGGAAGTTAGTTAGTGTGGTGGTGGTGTCGTCTGTGAGGGATAGGACGAGCTGGGTGTCTTCTGCGTAGGAGACAATGTTGAGTTTGTGTGTGCATGCGATGTCTGTCAGTGGAGTCATGTAGATATTGAAGAGGGTGGGGCTGAGGGAGGAGCCCTGGGGGACACCACAGATGATGTCTTTGGGTGTGGAGATGTAGGGAGGGAGGTGGATCCTCTGTGATCGGCCAGAAGAAAAGAGGAGATCCAGTTGAGTGCGTTGTTTTGGATGCCAATGCTGTGGAGTCTGGTGATGAGCGTGTGGTGTGAGATGGTGCTGAAGGCTGCTGATAAGTCGAGGAGGATGAGCGCTGCTGTTGTCCCTAGGTGGAGAAGGCGCCTGATATTGTCGGTAGCAGCGATCATTGCGGTTTTGGTGCTGTGATCGGGCCAGAAGCTGGATTGGGATGGGTTGAGCATGTTGTTGTTTTTGAGGTAGTCCATGAGCTGGCGGGTAAAGGCCTTTTTCAAGACTTTGGCGGGGAAAGAGAGGAGCAAGATGGGGTGGAAGTTTGTGAGCTTGCTGGGGTCGGCTGAGGATTTCTTCAGGAGGGGCTTGATCTCTGCATGCTTCCAGGCGCTCGGGACAGTGGCTGTGGAGACAGAGGTGTTGAGGAGTTGTGTGAGGGAGGCTCCGATAGTTTCTCCTCCTAGGTTATAGAAGCACTGCGGGCAGGGGTCTCTGGGGGACCCGGGGTGGAAGGAAGCCATGGAGATGGTGTCTTTAGTGGATAGCTGCTTCCATTCGGTGATCAGTGGGTTAGTGGTCAAAGTTGCTGTAGATGTCAGCGATTTTGTGGTGAAAGTAGTCCAATAGCATGTCGCAGAGGGCTTGGGAGGGGTGGATCATGTCCTCTGAAGTGGAGGGGCAGGAGAATTCTCTGACTATGCTGAAGAGTTCTCTGGTGTGGTTGGAACTTGCTTCTATGCAGGTGGTGAGTGCTTTTTTCTTGGTCTCTCTGAGTCGGTGGTAGCATCTTTTGAGAGAAGCCCTGAAGGAGTCGAGGTTGGCGGTGGTCCTGTTAGAGCGCCAGTGTCTTTCCAGTTTTCTGCAATGTTGTTTGAGGTTCAGAAGTTCTAGGGTGAACCATTTGGCCTGCTTGGTGGGCCTGCTGCTGGTGGTTCTCTTTGGCGGGGCGATGGTGTCAGCAGCTGAGGGGATCCAGTCAGAGAAGTTTTGCAAACAGCATTTGAGGGTGCCTTTGGGGACTGGTGTAGCTTTGTTGAGGAGGTGAGCCACCGTGCCTGTTGGAGTGGTCGCAGTTGATCATCTTGTATCCGGTAGAATGGCGGTGGCGATGTCTTGCGAAGTAGGGGTGAGCCAGGTTTCAGTGATGAATATAATGTTTGGTGCGAGGGTGGTGATGGTGTCCCAGATTTCTGTGGCGTGCTTGCAGAGGAATCGGACGTTGAGAAGTATGCATTGGAGTTGAGGTTTGTGGCTGGGGGTCTGCTGGGTGGAGAATTCGGTGGTTCCAATGTTGCAGAAGAAACAGCAGTTGTGGCAGCAGAAGGGGAGCTTGGTGGAACGAGGCGAGGCGGTGTTGCAGCTGGGGTTCCGACCCTCAGACCTGAGGTTCTTATTCTCTTCAGAGAAGTATTGGTGCCGGGTTGTAGGTTCAGGGGTCATGGCGGGGGCGGGGGCGCAAGTCTTGGTGCAAAATGTGTAAAAATCATAGACGGGGAAACTATCTTAAAGGCTGCAATCCTAAGAGTAGCAGCAGTGGGAATGTACGTCCATTAAATAGTTAATGATAGGTGATCTGTTTTTCTAGTGTTTAGGTATTGATATACATTGTTACAAATTCAGAGAAGAAAAAAGAATGAAAAAAAAGAAACGGCGAAAGAATGAATACAAATAAAAAAATAAAAGAGAAAACAAACAAGAAAAAAAAGTCAATAAATGAAACAAAGAATAAAGACCACAGTTCTGGAGTTTCTAAGTGGTGTGAGGAATGAGTGCACCCTATGGAGCACTTTATGTGCCGCGCGCCCAAGTTGTCTTAAGCTGTAAAACGGGAGCTGTTAGAAGCGTGAAACATCTGCCCGAAGCACGATATTAACACCGTTTATTTACTTTTCCATTTCACCGGTGTTTCCATCTCATCGTTACGCTTGGCCGGAGAGGCAACCCGGCTGGCCGGTTGCTATGTATGTTCACTGCTGACTGATAAGAAGCGGCCCGCCTCAGAATTAATGCTCGGTTAATCACGCTCTCGCTCCTCAAAGCAGCCGAACACGGCGGATCCCAGCGTGCTCCTCGTCTGCGGCGATCGATCGATCGCAGTTTGATCGGCCGCGCCTGAAAGGATTGGAATGATTATCGCTAAGGAACCCGACATAAATACATCACATCGAATCCCCTCTTCTTCCCAGAACCAAGAACAATAATAACCTCGCCTGGCTGAGTGCATATTAACTGGCTCTTCGGGCCCTGTGTATTATTTCACCGTGCTAATGAGATTAAAATCATTTTGTGTCATGCGTGAAGGATGCACTTTACAGCAGAAAGGGCGCGCGCGGGCCTGCGCGACCGGCGCCATGGTTACCGGTGACATCACGCGCGCAGTAATGAAGCCTGGCCGAAGACGGCCCAGCGCGCGGCCCGTGCCGTCATGTCGCCGTGGCAACGGATGCTGCAGCTAAAAGTTGCCAGTATCCATAGCATGATGCTGGCTGCTCGCACGGAAATAGCTGCCGTCTGCTGCGTAGCCGTTCACGGCGAAGCCGTCATGTCTGTAGTACCCCGCTCTGCTGCGCTCCATGTAAAGCGAGCTCTTGCTGTTTTCATACCTTGAGTTCGAGTGCGGTTTTTGTGCAGGAATACCAGGACTGTTGCAGAGTTTGGGAGATTTATTATGTAGTTATATCCTTGTTTTGGGCAGAAAATAGGCTCCGGCAGTGAAATGAAAGTGTCCCCCATTAGTGAATCAAATACCCAAATGAAGCCTATGTGTGAAAATTAGAGAAAGTCTGAATTTGAGAAGCGCAGTATAAGTGTTTTGAAACGGGTACTTGGATTTGAGCTTGCTGCAGGCAGTGCTTATTTTAATAACAGGGAAATCAACAATAACAACTGGCCAGCAGACCATAAACTAGGCCCGCTATCGGCCCAAAAACTGGCCTACATATTGCCATTCCAGAGCAGCCCACCGGGCACTACCTGGCCCTATAGGCAGTACGAACATGCTGTTAACAATTACATTTATGCAGCTGGTTAGAGCACCACTGTGTAAATATGAATTTGTTTAATTGGATGCGGATTACAACAGGTTACACCATTTGATGCTAAATAGCTTCCAACAAAGACGACATCGTAGCTCTAGGAAGATAACGTCTAAATGTGAATGATTTCCATTTCCATTAAATCTACGTAAATTCATCTTTTGTAGTCAGTATGAAAGTCTTGCCCAGCTGCGGCTGTCCTGGCCAACCTTTGGCACCTTTGCTCCAATGGCCTGCACCACGATCACTGCAAAATGATCCACCTCTGTGTACTGCTCGGTTTTAGTTTAGTCAGTTGACATGGAAGCACTATGGTGAATGGTCAGAAGCTTAGACAGTCAAAACAGTCGCATTGCTAAGGTTGATTTGCATGACTCAAAAGCCCTGGTACCAAACATGCGTGCTTCGTCCATAGAGAAAGAGGCGTTTCTATCACTAATGCAGCAGGTTCAGTGGCACCAGGGCACAGGGGCTTGAGTGGCCCTTTTACCCTAATTATTGCTGTGTTTCAGTACCTTTGCAGCAGTGGGAGGCCAATTTTCGATGTTTGCATTAGGCCCATAGCACCTTTGCTGCACGCTGGATGGACTACCCCGCTACTCTTTATTTCCTTCCTTGAAAAATGTCTTAACTTTGCCACCTTTAATCAAGTCTGCTTCAGAGCCCACCATTGTCTTCAGACAGGCACCAACAGGTGCTGTGTTCAAAGCAGGGCATTCTGGTAATTCCCTAGAGTAAGTGACACACCTGGCAAGTGGAACACATTTGCTGCTTCTAGGCCCAAAATAGCATTGGCATAGGTGGCTACATAGCATTGTCTCTTTGTCTCTCCCTGGAACAAGTGCTCTCTGCTGTCTGCCTCCTCCCAATCTCGCTCAAGACATATCACTCTTCACCCCTAACAACTTGCTCTTCTCGCTATCCAGGTGCTGCCTATCCATTGTGTCTGTGTTTGAATATATATATATATATATACACACACACAGGGCGGCTCCTCCGCTGAGGCATTGCCCCACTGGATTGCGGGGAAAGGAAAAATAAAATGATAATAACGCGATTATGTTATTATCATTTTAGTTTTCCTGGGAGTAAGATGTGGGCCAGGACTGGATTGAAGGTAGGGGGCTGGAGGAGGGCTTTTGCTGCATAAAGTGTGCTTGTCTTTTTGGCCTGCTGTGTTGGGCCAGCCAAACAGACATGCGCACTGTGGGTGTTCTCTACCCGGCTGTATTGCACAGCCAGGTGTAGAACATGCCCATGCTCCCACTCTCAGTCAGAGCGGTGAAGCAGACCTCTCAGAACAATCACGATGCTGCTGTCATGCTGGTGACAGCAGCGTCATGATTGGTTGGGAGCCTGTGTGCAGCCAGGAAGAGGAAGAGGACGGAGGAGAGACGAACGTGTCTCCCCCGAAGGTAAGCTTTAAAAAAAAAATATATTTTTTTTTCCAACCCCCGTCCCGCAACCCTGTTGAGTGGCAGCTGCCACTGTGTGTGTATATATATGTATTTGTGTGTGTCTGTGTGTTTGTAGAGTACGTAGCTAGCTAGGTAGGAACGCAGTGCTAAAACTGGAATGGGAGCCCAGCGTTACAATTCAGTATGGTTAACTGTGAGGCAGGTTGTTTTATTGCTGAGCCCTATACTTTACAGATGTATTGATTGCTGAAGAAGTGAGTCTTCAGTTCCTTTCTAAATTGTCAGGGGTTGGAGCTTTCGAAAAGGCTTGATTTCCGTTCTTTGCAGTTTTTTTCTAGTATGGCAATGTCTTGGCTTCTATGGTGGCGCTGTCTGCCTGCCATGGTGAATTTCCCAGCCAGGTATGCTGTGCCTGGTGACTTTGTATGTGGTACAGATGCTTTTGTAGTTCAAGCTCAAAGTATTGTTTATTTCCAAGATATCTATAACTTACAAAAATATAAAACATTAAGTATTACAAGGGTATAAAGCCTGGTTTTCCAGTATCATTTCTCAATACGGACAGACAAGAAAATAGCCTTTTGGTTTATCCTTAACCTCAAATTAACCACAGTGGCTCCTTACATTTTAAATCGAAGACCAATATGTGCGTACCACACTCAATAAATAATGAGGTACAGTTACAACTTCACAGGCACAAACATTAGGCAAATAATTAATTTCTGTGTCAGCTTAATATATCTTTCAAGGGCAATTCCGATGTCTAAGTATTTAGTTTTAAATAAAGTGACTAGTGGTTCAGGTCGATTTAGAACGCAGTATTTCCTAAATATAGGCTGGAGGGTTTTTATCCTATCTTCCAGAAAGAGCCTGCAGTCTAAATGAAGATGGATTATACTGTACTTAACTTTCCGATCACATACACAACAGTAATTACTCCCTTGCCATAAGCCGTTTTCTACTATGATTTTTTTCATACAAAATTTCCCTTCAAATCCACCTGTACTCCATTTCAAGAATGCAGCTGCTGTACCATAAATAGAACGTCTTACGTAATATTATAACCCTGGAGTTTGTTCCACAGTAAGTTACTACCAACTAGGGCAAAAACAGCCCAGAAATCTACAAAACAGCAGCATCATTTTCAAACTGTTGCGAAAGATCTCCTAGCCGCCAACCAGAGTAACATACAGCAGTCAGTTATAAAATAATTTTTCCCTAAAACCGTTTTGATCTCTTGGTATGATACTGGAGCCAAACCTCCACCTCTCAAGATGTTTAAGATGGGTTTTCGCATAAATCTTAGCCATAATATCAATCTCTAATTTTCTGGCTTACTCCGACTGCATTTTTATAAATCAGCCTGATAATTGTGCCACACCAAGAATCAGGGATCACTTTAAAAGGTTCTACTCCATTTGAAACAAGCATTTGTAATTGAACGGGTCTCGCGTTTGCTTGAGTTAGAGCTATTAGCATTGTAAATTCCTAATTGGACTTTTCTTGTCACATAAATTGAAAATGAAAAGTAAAACAGTTGACATAAGCAAGCCGATTCAAAGCGCTACAACCACCATGAGTGCGAAGGAGAGACACAAAAGGAAAACGAAGTTCGCTCACAGTCAGCCGTATTGGCAAAAGTGCAATCTTCCATGTAATAGGGTCGATGGCCAGGGCGGTAACAAAACTGCCCCAAGGAGGGACAATGTAAAGCATTTACCAATGATAACAAATAATTTTTGAAAGGCAAGCTCACAAACGAGTGATAGTGATGGGCATGCAGTGGGCGTGTTTAAAGGCCCACAGAAAGATTACAACATACCAGAGCACTTGCATGCTTGACCTAAAAAGGACTCTGTATACAGGCCTACCAAGGGGACCAGTCTTATCAAGATCTAGAAGATGATGTGGGCTTAATGTGTTAGTCCTGTAGTATTTGTGTGGTTGTGATGAGACGTGATGTAGCTAATACGAAGCCTTTCAGTGGGGTCAGTGTGGTATCAGGTAGACCAAGGAGCTGGGCATTGCCTTTGTTCAGTTGCCAAAGGGCAAAGACTAGGATGGTTTAAGGGTGTAAAGTTGTAATTTTCTTCAGGAGCTCAAGCTAGATCATTCTATGTTGGTTTTCTCTTCTATGTGTTCTTGAAAGAAGAAGTGAAGGCTAAATCCAAGAAATTTTGCATCATATGTCAGCCTAGGGAGAACCTCCAAGATTCATTGAGAGCCAGTCTTTTATGTGTGTTTGTTGCTGTTGGGGAATAAGAGGAATTCTGTGTAAGTCAAGTTGAGTCTTCGTTGAGTGCAGGGCATCTAGTTCCAAATGAGATTGAGAAAGGCTATATGCTGCTGAATGTCATGAACAGAGGTGATTTTCAGGTAGAGTTTAGTATCATATCTGTTTAGTGAATTTCAATTCTGGTGTACGTCAGTGCTTTTCCAAGATATTCCACGTAGAGGTTGGAGATGAAGGGTGGCGGAACAGAACAATGCAGTTCTCTGTGGCAGATAATGACTGTTTGGGATCTTGAGGTTCCCATCTGGATGACTTGGTGACAGGTGGTGAGGTTGGAACCAATGTAGGACCATTTTGGAGAAGCCTAGACATGTTTTCAATATGTGGGTACCATTGTAATGCACTGTGCATGCACTGCTGCCTAGTACGCATTATTATGCAGTATACCCTTGCAAGAATCCCTCATTCCATAGTGAATGCATTCCTTTCAGTGCATTCCTGTTATTAAAGTAAGCACCGTTCCCAAAATAAGTTCTCTCTCTGAATCAGTATTTTCCTACATTATCTATTGAATTGGATGGGAACTGTCCTGACTGCTCATGAACACATTTCCACACAGTTCAATCCTTTTACACTGTTCTCAGTCCTACCTGAGTTCTCTCTGGGCACTAGTGACCTAAGGGTCCACCTGTCAACCTGTAGCTCTGAAACCCAGGAAGGGAGTTTAGGTCTAAGAAACACAGTTTATGGCCTTGGAAGACTCAGGCCTATTTCAGGGTAAGTCAAAGGGAGGACCCAGGTAGCAATCTAAATAAAGAGGTACCACAACGATTACTTGCGTGACGACATTCATAGGGTCACTGAAACAGATACAGCTTCTGGCCACCTTAACTCATCTCTTCAACTTCTCACTCACAATTCATGCCTGGCTCACTTCCTAATAACATTTCAGTGATAACATCTGTAGGTGGCTGAGCTCTAGTTGACACTGGAACCTTCTGTATCCATAACACACATACACATGGCATACAAATAAACAGGTACACCCTGGTAAGATGAACTCCCAATCAGCAAGTAAAACAAATGTTGCCTTGAACACTGCTCTGACTGAGAAAAGCAGGAACACCTGAGTCCAGATTACCACTGCTAAACAAATGTCCTAGATAAAATCTGCATCCTCAACTTCAAGATGCTACAGCTAGCTCCTATATTAAATTATAGGCCACACTCAGATTTAGGAGGCGTCCAAAATGGAGAGGTGACTGAGGACCCACTTTGTCATCACACTAGTATGTGTAGCTTTATGAGTTGTAGCCTGGGAGTTATATTCACTGCTAATGTGACTGTATGGGAACTGATTCTTGTCATGCCAGGTGGCGGTAAGGGCATGGGTGTCGATTCACCAAAAGCCAGGGGTAGCAGAAATGACATCACATACGCTTTGACCTCAATGACATCACAGGAAGTGACACCATATGACTTCTGACCCAGATTTTTTCCAGGAAGGCGTGTCATACAACCGAATGTTACACCTGAGGACTTGCGTTGGATAGCATCACAAAGTAATGAAAAGTTGCACAACAGACGGCTTTGCAATAATTTGTATCAAGTGGGCATTTAACAGTAGTGTATGGGTGTCTACAAACATTGGTAGGAAGGAATTTGAACCAAAGGTTATGCTCCCAAAGACAGGCGTAGCAAGGAGAAATGTTTTCATTTCTTCTCGTTTTCCCAACTTTGAATGTGTGCTGTATTGTACAGCACACATGCAAAGCGGGAAATTCCTTATAACATAATTTTTGTACTGGAAGGAACAGCTTCCACAGGTGCGTTGGCGCATGGCTGCCAATAGTGCGACAGCGCAGAGAGAGAAAATATGCACCATATCTTTTTAACCATGATGGGTGTTTTCCTTACCCCTTTGACGCAGGGCGGCACAGCAACTTTGGTGCAGTGTTGTTGTGCGTCAAAGAATAGTAAATTCGGGCTTCAATCTCACAAAGTCTCACTTACTTCCAGTCTCTGACTCTCACTCACTTTCCTTTACAGGGAAGTTGTCGTCCTCAGACAGTGGGATCCTATAACACCATTTAGAAGGTGATGTCAGACTAAAGGTATACAGATGACGGAGAGGGGATCTCTTGCAGCAAGCAGACCTACCTTTGGAGTTCTTTCACTCGCAGCTATGAAGAAATCCTTTACGCTGCTGTCGCTTATACGAAAGCATCCGCTTACTCAAATGATCTGATCCCTCCTCTGACTGCCAAAATCTATCATCCTCATTGGTTAGCCCTCGCATTTCCTCCCTTAAAAAAAGTGTTATATTGAACTGTCTCAAGCTGCAAGCCCTTCCTTAAAAAAATCTAACCTTGATCTCTCCAAATTCGAGAACTATCGTCCTATCTCATGTCTTCCGCCGTTTTTTGCTAAAGCCATTGGGAAATGTGTATCCATGCAATTAATTAAGTACATCCTGGAAGAATTACTTCCTTGGAACATTTCAATGCTGATTTCAGGGAAGGCCACAGTATAGAATCTGTGACATGAATGAAAATCAGTGACTGATTAAGGCCTTCCTTGTCTTCATATCTTCTTGGATCTAATTGGAGCATTCAGAACCATTGACCATTGCATTCTTCTAGAGTCTCTCAATACAGAATGTGGGCTGGACGTAACTGTCCTGAAATGGCTTCATCCACATCTGTCAAAGTGCTCAGAATGGCTGAGATTTAGTGACTGCATGTCCGATTCCATACCGGCTCTTATGTTGTCCCTGAGGGTTTGATCTTAGCACCCACCCCTTTCAATCAGTATGCTGGACCACTGGGGAAACATCTTAAAGATTTTTGCATCTCATTTATCAATACACTGACACCCAGGTATGCCTTAAATTGGACTCTCCTGATTCCCTACCAAAGCTCAAATCATCCCTGCATTCTGAACACAAAAACATAGCATAAAATCATCTAAAATGCGATGTTTTAAACATGGAATTCTGGTACCTGTTCCCATGTTCCCACACAGCTACCAAATGTTTCTCGCTTGTAATTCAAACGTCTGCTAAATTTACTCCCAAAGTTTCTACCACCGAAAAATCCCCGAGTTTCCATCTTGATGAAAACCCAGACCTAAGGAGATGCATCCACACTATAGCCAAGTCAGTCTGACTCAATGCTCACAAACTTAAGAATTCAATAAACATTCCCTCCTCTCAGGATCTGAAATTGGCAGTTGTGGGGATGTCAGTCTCTTGACCTGACTATGGCCTTGCTGTCCTAACTAACCTTCCCGAAACAAAGACCTGCAGCCATAAGAGCTGTTCTTTAGAAGGCTGTCAGGTTCCTTACCAACGCTAAATAAATGTGATCAGGTTAACACTACTATTACCTACCTCAAATGGGTCCCACTTGAAACATGTGGATTCATGAGATCTGCCTATCTCACATACCAGCCCCTAAACCTCAAAACACCCTCTCTCTGCCCCTTTCTCCCCTTCAAGAAGATGATTACACTTCACAGATCCTTTTCTGGCAATTCTCCTGGAATATAGAATTCTCACCCACTTCACATCAAGAATACTACCTCTTTCCAAATCTTTAAATGTCTTTTAAAGAATCTGGTCCTTGGGGAATATCTACATTTGGATCCTTAATTATGTAATTTCAATGTCTTGTGTTAATTGCACCTTCCTGTTATTTGTTTCCCAACTCACTGGGTGGGTTTAATCACCTGATATTCATCTATCACCCCATGCATCTTTATCTGACTCTAAAGTTTCTGCCTTCTTGTGTATTACAGCTGCTTTGTTGATCTTTTGGAGTGGCAAGTCCTGCTCTAAATCCCCTACAATGCCTATTGTTGCTTGACACTCCCACCTCCCCAACCTCATGCTACTATTCTCTCAACATAGACTATTGTTTACCCCTACTAGACTCACGTATTCTTGTCTTTTAGGTCAACTCCTTGTCATTATAATATCAAGTTCAATTTATGAGTATTTTATTGTTTAATTCCTTGCAGATTATCTTGTGATGTTACCAGTCCCGACTGCATTATAACTCTTTTGGAGGTGTGATCTTATATGATTTTATATTGCAGCTATTTAACCTACTCTTATGCATTTTATTTCATATTGTACAATATTCTGACACCCTGCTTTGCGGCTCCCTGTGACTATTACTGCGTTGTTGCCTTCTTTTCTTGTAGGTTTGGCCACTACAGTCCTGCCATTCCCTGTGTTTGCACTACACATTCTTGTATAAAACTGTTGCCACTATAGACGCCTACCCTCTAGCACAACACTCTGAAACCTGCTTTTGAGTGGAGTTCGCTCTATGTTTCCTCCCCCATCTTTGAGATGGTCTGCTCTCCCTCTTCCTGAGGTCTCTTAACTGGTTAACTTTAGTAGTGTCAGCTGATCTTTGAAAGTTGTGGGGCGTTTTACCTGTTGAAAATTGCAGCAAGCAACAGCTGTCTAAAGCAAACCTGACTGTCTCAAGGGATGTTTCAAAGAAAATTTTGAAAAAGGGACGATTAATTAGTAAATATTTGAGAACAATTTCCATTCAGTATATTTCCTAAACCCTCAAAGGCTCTGAAAGTGCACTCTTGAATCATCAGTCTACTTTCATGGTGTGTCAACTAAGTCTGACCCTCCCCACAAGTGATTGTTCACTGTTCGTATAAACAATTTTGAAAAAAAACTCAGTTTCTTAAAGCAATATTTTTTAGTTCGATTAGTAATGTGGTGACAAAAATAACATTTGCGTGAATTTAAATGTTTGTTTATTGAACAAGACTTTCTAAAGGATCAGGGCAAGAAGTCCGAACAGTCTAGAGGTGGGTTTGGGTTCCAGGAGGAGGAAGGGTGTTGTAGCATGATAGTGAGGAACTGGGTCATGCAATCCAAGATTAGAGGAGGCGGATCTAGGGTATTCACAACATTTGAAAATGTGTTCAAAATACACACCTCCCAGACATGAGCTATCTCCTTGATAAATTAGATTCAGATCCAGACAAAGGAAAAAAACACAGTACCCATTTAAGTTGGAAACAGGACTGTGAGTCACATTAGATGAGGATTAATGGGAACATATCCTAAGGAAACATCACAACGTGGCAAAGCACACTCACAGCAATTAGATATTGTATTAAATTCTCTCTGGATGGCACCTTACAAGACCTCAATTACACCAGTTTGAAACTACGCACTCTGATACCGCGGTTGTAGGGCGCGGAGCATACTGGTCCATATCCTGTAGAGCGGTCCATGCATGCACACCTGTTGGGATGAGGGCCTAAACAGTATTCACAAGTACTGGGTGCTGTTGGGTGCACCTTTAGTAGAGATCTGTCTACTATTTAAGAAAAACAAGTTCCTATTCTATTACTGCCTGGGGAAGGCGAAGCGCCAGGATATAACTCGTGGATGCAAAGCTGTGGCTTGTATTGTGGAAGGAGAAGCTAGCCTGTGAGACCCAGGACAGGGGCAAGCAATGTCAGAGACTTTAGGGACCAGTTTCTGGCACAGGACTGTCTAAGGGTGACCTGCTCTGAAAGACTAAAAATGCTAAGTTTCATTGACACCTTGAAGTTCGGAGGTGATTTTGGAATATTGAGGAGGGGGTATCAAAGTCACATCATATCATGACGAGAATTTAGAGGAACCAAAATATCAACATGTCAGCATGTTTATACTCTCTATCTCCACTTTCACATACCTTGACGATATACATACACCTTCAAGGTATGTAGCTGTGGAGTTAAGAATAGTAAATATTTACCACCCTCTGTGCACTTACCTTCGCAATTTTTCGGTCCTCGATATTCTGGTCTCAATATTGTGTGACCTCGATATTCTCTCCTTGCTATTCTATAGCACAATCCGAATTTAGGGAAAGATGACTCCTGAGGAAGTAGACGCCCATTAATTTAGGCAGGTCTAACGGGTGGCAATTGCTAAGTGTGTGTAATAACCATATCAATGCAGCAGGTCCAAGTAGTGGGGGATACATTTCTTGTTATCTGAATAGAATAGAAATTTAAATGCCAATAAAAACGACTGAAACTAAAACATATTTAAAAAAAGTTTTGTTCTTTACTGTCTTGGGTGCAGTGTGTTTTCACTGATAATGAATTTGTGCGCGGGCATGTGCTGCCAGGCAGTGCTTAATTTGTTAATAAAAATGTGCCGGTGCTCAAAGCTCTCCTCTTAAAGACGCAGCTGCTGCAGTTAAATGTGCGAACACAGAATACTGTGGCACCGTAATCCTGAAGCCATCTCGGGCCTCTTCAATCCATTTACAGCCACTCCCTGCCCCTTCAGCTCACTCTTGCAGCTTTCTGCTTTCTCCCATTGTGACGCTTTTTCGTTTTTCTCTTCCTCCGTCTTTCCCATATGTCTCTATTTCTCGTAGTAAATGCTTGAGGCAGAAAAATAAGCGGCGGCCCTCAAAAATAAATGCGAGTGCTCTGCACCGGAAACAACAAGCACAAATTAAGCACTGCTGCCAGGTGAGCCCTACTGTGTAATGGTTACCTGGCCTGATCGCTATCTCCATCCAGCCTGCAGACAGAGATCGCTGAAAGCAGATTTCTTTTAAGGAAGTAGATGTCAGATCTAATGATCCAACTGGATCGCAAAATGAAAGGCTGACTCATTATGGACGCAAGTGGGCCATGGGGACAAGGAATGAGACGACCTATTGGGAAAGCGGTAGATTTCATGACCGGCTAGTGCCTCCTGCCTGAAATGGAAACAGGGCCTATACAGCAATCTGGCAGTGCCATAAGGTCTGGTCTGACAGGTCAGTTTTGGTCCATTGTTTTATCCGTCTGTGGGGCCCTTTTATATTCTGACGGGCTGGTGTTTACTGTTGATTTCCCTGATATTACCACAAACATTGCCTGCAGCAAGCTCACATGCATACAGTCTCTCATACCGTGCAAAACACCTATATTTACAAGTTCAAAACTGCCACGATTTGCAAATGTTGGCCACTTTTTTAGCTATCTAATTCACTAATGGGGGCTACTTTTATTTTGGGGCCTAGGCCTATTTTCTGTCCCAGTCCAAGCTGCTACTCTTGAAATACATTCTTTCAAAACTACATTGAAATGACACGAGCAGGAAGCTTTGGTGGATTCATATCAGCACTGCTGAGGAGCCTTATCGGGTTTACAGATTAGAAAGGAGTCTTCACAAATTGAATCTAGGTGAACCCTTCCGTGCCAGCCATCGCAGGCCGATGCTGACAGACCGCGGTTCGGCGAGGAGTGCCGTCTGATATTGCAGCGGATATCGCTGCTTACATGAGAACACCCTTGCAGAGAAAACGACAAAGTTAAACGCCTCCATTGCTGCATAGTCACAGGAGGTGTATGGACTCAAGGATTCCAAGGACTCAAGGTAGCCTCAGGTAGTGCAGGTGTGCTTGGTGGGATTGTGGAACCCAAGAGGGAGGGCCATTTGCCTAGTTTAGCCTGGGGTCTAGGCAGGCCTGCCATCAGTTTCTGTTGTTTCCTCTGGGATTCCTTTGGATGTTACAGGCCGTCACAGGACTGAATAATATATAATTGGTTTGCGAAGTGATCTACAGCCACTGTGCCCAATCCCAGTGGAGAGCCGCCACGCTGGGCGTGCGGCAGGGCTTAGTTTCATCCAGATGAACCATGGCAAGTAGGAGACTTAAGGATGAACAGATTACTAGGCCATCAGTAGATACTGGATATGGCAACTTGTATTTGCGGGGTTTAATTATATTTTTAAGCACAGTTTTGTATTTGGACCAGTTACCAGTCTGAAAGCGAGTCACCACAGGCGGAATGTGGAGGATACGGTGGAGGCTTCAGCAGCGAGACAAGAGGCGCGGGAGGAAGTGAGTCGTTTCTTGACATTGAGGTCTGGAAAGCCTGTAGAGGAATTTCATGTGGCCGGTCATAGGCACCAATTGAAACTTCCCCACCTTGCGAAGACAAAATTCCAGTAATTGAGGAGGAGTGACATATAAGCTGTCTTTTCCGGGGAACGAAGGTTTAAAATTTAGCCACCTATTTTAATTAGATACGATGTTGACAATAAAGAAATTATCAAGACAACCTAAGGTAACAAAGAATGGAGGCCTTTCGCAAAAGAGGGAATGAGGAGGACAGGGAGTAACTGGACCTGTCCAGCCAGGGGGACCGGAGAATTCAATGTTGGCTGCTACATCATTGGGCGGGCCAGGTCATGGATTGAATGGGAAGGGCACATCAACTTTAGAGAGGGGAGATGATAAGGCGTCATCTCCCTGAGTATTCACCGTGGCCACATCAATTAAACAATTTGTGGGGAAAAATTTTAAGGCGGGCCAATCTGGTGATGCATCTAAGGCGGGAGTGCCCAGTGTGTCTAATAAGTGCTTACAACAACAAACATAACAAACCTTTATTCCGCTGTAAGCCATAAAAGGATATTACAGTAAAAACATCATAAAATAGTCTTGTAAATAAATAATAAAAACAGTTACATAAATATCATTAATACTCCTAAAATCAATATGCAAACATAACCATAAAAAGTAATTTAATCCCAATGCTGTCAATCAATTTACTAGGATCTTAAATCGGTCCTAAAATACAAGATTTCCTGCTTGTAGCCTTTTTACACCTATCGCTCTTTAAATAATGTAGTTACTTAAAGGAGCAAGGTACAAAAGCGTAGGGTAAGGCGGAATTAGCTTGAGTCAATAGGGACCCCACTTAAGTGTGGAATGCCAACTTTTAATACATTGCAATATAAGCTAAATTTATTGCTCACAGTCCATGTCACCACACACCACTCATCATCCATTCTACTACATAATGAGTGCTTACAAATTAGCTCATTATGTGTACATGATGACCTCCATGGCTGCAGGTGTGCATTTACAGAGGTGTTGCTCCCTGAACCCAGACTGTCCTCCTCGCCGTACTTGAAATATGGTATATAGTGTGAGCACTATAATATGGGAGCCGGAAACGGTCTAAATACCAGTGGACTAATGAAGAGCACCAATCCATCAATTAATATATCTATTGAAGAAATGAGTCGTGTTGAAAAGTGGGAGGGGAGGGTGAGAGAGGCGAGGGACTTTAAGGGACTGCATACAAAAGAAAATTGAGATTTGCTGCGCCCAACATCTCGGCCGGTGCCTCCTCCTCGATGTTGGATGTGATTTTTCTTATGCAGAAAACTCTTCACGGAATATTGAAAGCTGTGTTATTGAATAATGAAGCAATAAAAAAATAGGTGGGATTGTTACAGCCTGTAGCAACAGAGCTGAAAGAAATGCATAGTTGTATGCCCTCTTTGGTGAGGCCTTTGAAATTCAATCGGAGCTAGCCTCCTTGCTTGCAAAATAGCAGACCTCCGTCTTTGTGTCACGTGTGCCTATGATGACTAAAAAATAGGGGATACTAGGTTTTTTAAGAAAGGTTGATGTTATGGTGCAGGCAGATGTTTGAGGAAGGAAAGGAAAATTAAACCCTGGCCAGAAAAGAGTAAAAACCCCATAAAAAGTGGAAACCATTGATAGATAAAACCACTAATAGCAGTCTCCCTAAAGGAACAAATAAGCCGGGAAATCGAAACGTGACACTAAAAATACCAAAAGTAGAAAAAAGGGAAGAAAGGTTTGTTGGGAAGGGAACAGAAAGGTTAACTGGGCAAGACAGAGGAAAGACTAATGAACAGAAATGGGAACAAACAAGGTATTGAGGGCACAAAGGTGTTTGTGAACGAGGGGGAGAAAGAGAGACAAATAGAGGGTCAGTTGAATGAAGCGAGACGGGAGAAGCAGAGCCCTTAACCCGGGCCACAGGTTTCTAACCCTAAGTTGTGTTTATTTTTGGAGAAAATAAAAAAGGGAAAAAGGGGGCAGACGTAAAGCCCTTAAATAGAAGTAGCATATTAAGTGGATTCCAGATTTGTAAAACCCTTGCTGCCATTATCTTGGAAGAAATTAGTAGAATAGGTTTCTTGCAGTTTAAGAAATTACAAAGATAGGATGCAGATCATGGTTGGTTAAGGATCTTAAAATGAAGGAAGAAAAAGAGTTGAAGAGTAAAGGGATTAGATAGGTCACAGAAATAGAGGTATGAGACCTCAAGCGGCGTCATTCCTCCACTGCCATGCTGCATTATTGAAGGACCAAGCGAGGGAAGTACGGCAGGCTAGGTTGAGATCTACAGGAAGGTACGAAAAAGCAGAAGGTTAGATCGCTAGTAAGGATCAACAATAATTGTAGAAAGCATAGGGACAAGTTGAATTGCCAGGAAGATGATAAGGATGATTGAGTAGATGAAAATGTGGAGGGGGTTTAAGTGATATAGGGCCAGATGTACGAAACGCAAATTGCGACCCACCTCATTAATATTAATGAGGTGGGTCTTTGCGACCCCCTTGCGATTCGCAGATGGTATCAGGGACACCATCCTGCATATGGGATTGCGACTTGCAATTTGCGAGTCGCAATCCCATTTCTTCCTACATCTAGCCCATAATAGAGTAGGAGAAGGAAATCTGCCCACAAGGCCTAAGAGTAGTAAGTTGGAACAGAGATGGACTAAGAAGGCTAAACTCAACAGGACAAATGGAACAAAGTTTACTGTTTTTACTGGAGAATAATGTGATTTGTCTTCCTGAAACTTGGCTGAATCGGGAGATAATTACGTTTGATGGGTTTATCCAAGCAGGTGTTGATGCAAAAATAATTGCTCAGGGGCTCCCCTCAGGGGGCTTGTTATTATTAGTTGTGGCGTGTCACCAAAAATGTGGAACTCCTGCCCTCTGAGTGTGAATGGCTACATATATGT
The DNA here is from genome assembly GCF_031143425.1 of Pleurodeles waltl. Lineage (NCBI taxonomy): Eukaryota > Metazoa > Chordata > Amphibia > Caudata > Salamandridae > Pleurodeles > Pleurodeles waltl. The sequence continues at coordinate 924,935,717 of NC_090450.1, read as the reverse complement.
AAGGTTGATTTTTTTCACAGCTCTATAAACTTGGAATATTTGATTGTAATGTAGATTTTCCTAGTTTTAATGACGGAAAGTCTTAATTTTATTAAAGACACGGAGGCGAGTATTATGCGTTCTTTTCTTGCTTTAATTTAAATAGCAGCAAGTGAATAAACTACAAATCCCATGGGCGAAGAGAACACGAGCCAATGGGAAACAATTTGAAGTCCATAAACAATAACCAATGACATTAGTGAAAGGGTATTATGACGTAACTGGACTGCGAACAGCCCTCTTTTCTTGCGCTTGACAATCAGCTGGTACGAAATAAAGGAAAAATAGAAACCAGAATGAGAACAGCCATGATAAAAGATAACAACTCGGAGCAAAAATTCATAAGTCCAGGAAACTGATGGTGGAGAGCAGCACACTGGTGATCCGCCAGGCTGAGAAGAGGATAAGGGTATATGGAAGATGTTGATGGAGCATCCACACTATGACTGTAAGGATTAGGTAGCAGGTTGAACCGCCGATGTTGACACTAAAGGGATGGGAAAAAATAAAACAGAAATAGTTACTACAACCAGGGTGGGATAATACTCGCCTCCGTGTCTTTAATAAAATTAAGACTTTCTGTCATTAAAACTAGGAAAATCTACATTTTATGGCAAGACCGGAGGCTCCTATTATGCGAGTTTAAAGCAAATTAATGACATTCGAAGAAACATTATCTACTGGTTTACAATAAAATACTCTAAAAACATTATCATTAGACCAATCTGCAGATTTAAGAATGTCCTCAAGACGGGAGCCCGTCCAAAATGCTTTGGAAGCCATAGCACCTCTGGAAGAGTGAGCTCCAAAAGTAGAAGTGTCAATCCCAGCCAAAGACATAATCCACTTAACCCAGCGAGCCAAGGTGGCCGAAGACACCGGCTTATAAGGTTTCCTGAAAGAGATAAGCAATTGAGTAGAGGAGGACGTTCTTAGATGAGCAGTCATGAGTTCATAAGCTTTTAAACATTGAGCAACACATAATTTAGGACGATCCGGAAAATATGGATAAAAAACAGAGTGTAAATTTGATTTTGTTCTTCGAGACACAGTAAAAAGCACACCAGACGGAGTAAACTGTCTTGCAGAGATATCTAGAGCTTTGACATCAGAAATTCGTTTAATAGAAATAAGGCACAACAACATGGTGAGTTTAGCCGACAACATCTTTAAAGAAAGAGAAGAATTGTCAGGCCATGCTAGGAAAAAATTTAGAACTACATTAACATCCCATAAAAAACTGTACTTAGGTAACGGAGGATTGGCAAATTTTACTCCCTTCAAAAGACGACAAATAAGTGGGTGTTCACCCACCGGTTTTCCGTTGACAAATTGGTGATTAGAAGAAATAGCTGACCTGTACAGATTAATAGTACGATAAGCTTTACCCTTACTGGCCTCAGCGGCAAGAAAATTCACTATAAAGGTGACATCTGCTGAAAAGGAATCAATGTGTTTTCCCAGACACCAGCTATGCCATAAAGCCCAAGCTGATTTGTAAGCCTTTGTTGTTCCAGGAGCCCAGGACTGTCTGATATATTCCGAAGCTTGTGACGAAATGAGAGGGAAGTGTTGGGAACTCCCGAAATTTTCCATGCTGAAAGAGATAGGACGTTGTCGAGAATGAGGTTGTGCGGGCGTTGCAGGGGATCCAAGAGAAGGTCTGGGAAAGAAGGGATGAGAAAAGGGAAAACTATGGATAACTCCAGAAGAGTTGGAAACCAAATCTGGGATTGCCAGAAAGGGGCGATAAGAATTAAAGTAGCTTTCTGACGACGGACCTGAGCTAACACTCTGCTGATCATAACGAAGGGGGGAAAAGCGTATGAGAGGAACTTGGACCAATCTTGGAGGAATGCATCGGAAGCCAGTGTCGGGGTTTTCAATGGTCTTACCGTCGCAGCTGAGAGGTGTAGGGGAACGGTCCTTGTTCCGACGGGTTCTGCTCTGGCCGAGGTAGGGGCGACCCCTTCCGGTAGCCACGGTGCTGTTTGGTATGAGCGAACCACTACAGTCCGTGCCCTCCAGAAGGAGTCCCAGAGGAAAAACCCCAGTAGGGTAAAAAACCTCCACAGGAACTCCCTGAAACGAAAAGGAGGACACCAGGGTATTAGGACCGTAGATCAGGAAGGCAGGAAAACAAGGCAGATCAGGAACAGACAAGATTCGCAGAAGGAAATCAAATAGGAGCGTGACTACCACCAAGAAGTGTTGCAACGCAATGGACAAGCAGTTGGAATCCCCTTATATACCCCTGGACAGGAAATAGAAAACAGGAAGTAGAACACCACCATCTTGGATTGGGAAAAAGAAAACAATAAAGAATTAGGTATGTGTGTTTAACAATGCATGCTGGGCAGAGAGGAAGTGGTAAGCATGCTGGGAAGAGAAAAAGGCGAGTATAAAGAACCCCAAGTGTAAGGGTTTGGTTTGTCCTAGGAACATCGGTAAGTGGTGGGCAGGAATGACATGCAGGAAAAATAAATGTTAAGCGCATGATGCGCTGTGTGCGGCCATGCCTGAAACCCCCTCGGGGTTTCAGGCTCTGCCGCGTCTGCCTTTATGGCAGAATTTGAAAGAAGGGAAGCGGCGAGCGCCGCGGCCCCCAGACCGGCTCTCTGGAGCCTCCATGGCTCTCGCCGGAGCCGCGGCAACCCCCGCGACCTGGGCGTCCGCCTCGGCGTCTACCGCGACCCGGGTGCCGGCCGCGGCAGAATTAACGTGCCGCGCCACGGCAACCTGAGCCCGCGGCCGCGGCGAGCGCCGCGGCATGACAGTATGCCCCCCCTGAGGCCCCGGGTTTGTGAGGGAAGAGCCGAAAAAAGCGGCGGATCAAAAGAGGAGCATGGACTGAAGAGGCATCCTCCCAGGAACACTCACTCAAAGGGTATCCCTTCCAATGAATAAGGTATTGGAGGTGACCATGGAAAAACCGAGAGTCACAGACTTCCTGCACTTCGTACTCAGGCACATTGTCAACCAACAGAGGAGGGGGACCGGGCAACTGCCTATGAAAAAGATCAGGACGGTAAGGTTTCAGTTGTGAGACATGGAATACCGGGTGGATCTTCCATGTCCGGGGTAGGCGAAGACGCATAGACACTGGGTTGATTTTCTTGAGAATGAGAAAGGGACCATAAAAGCGGGGTTTGAATTTGTTTTGGGTGAGTCGGAGAGGTAGGAATCTAGAGGAGAGCCAGACCTTATCATGGACCAAAGGAGCCGCACAGCGTCTCCTATCTGCTATCTTCTTCATGCGGGACTTGGTGGACACAAGGTTGGAATGGATAATTCGTTGTATACCCCGTAGCTGTCGAACGAAGGAGGAGATGGCGGGAAGATTGGAGTTGTCTCTCAGGGGAGTTGGGAAGGCCCTGGGATGGAAACCATAAGAGCCATAGAAAGGAGAGACTTTAGAGGCACTGTGTAGAGAGTTATTATAGGAAAATTCTGCAAGCGGTAAGTAGGAAGCCCAATTACTTTGTGTAGCGTTACAGAAGCTACGTAAGTACTGTTCGAGACCCTGATTGAGTCGTTCCGTTTGTCCATTGGTTTGAGGGTGGAACCCGGATGATAAGGCCACCTGGATCCCCAAGGTCTTGCAGAATTGATTCCAGAAACGGGAGATATATTGAGGACCCCTGTCCGATATAATAACTTGGGGTAACCCATGTAGCCTGAAGATTTCTTGAGTAAAGATCTGACTTAACTCCTTTGCCGTAGGTAACTTTCTCAAGGCCGTGAAGTGGGCCATCTTGGTGAAGGAGTCCACAGTTACCATTATGACGTGGTTTCCCATTGAGGAAGGTAATGCGCACATAAAATCGGTGGATATGGTATGCCATGGGCCTGGGGGAACAGGTAATGGGCGGAGTAACCCCACAGGTCTGGTTCGGGGTGTCTTGGCTTGAGCACATGTAGGACAGGATAACACATATGCCTCAGTGTCAGCTTTGAGAGTTGGCCACCAGAAAGAGCGAAGCAAAAGATCTTGAGTCGCTTTCATTCCTCGATGACCAGCAATAGGGGAATCATGGCACATGCGTAAAGCTTCGATTTGCACTGTTTTAGTGGGTAAAAACAGGGCCTTATCATGATAATAGTAGTCATGATCTAAGTGCAGCTGTGGACGTAACTTTTTTAGTTCTGTTTCGTGTAGACGGGCATATTCGGACTTGACTTGATCTAAAAAAGTCTGTGCTACCCCTATGATTTTATTGTTGTCAAATAAATTTTGAACCGCGGAATCACTGCACCCAGGATAACGTCGGGACAGGGCATCCGCCAGGATGTTCTGAGAACCAGGGATGTAGGTGATATAGAAATCATATTGGCTGAAGAAGAAGGCCCATCGAGCCTGCCGGCTATTATGGCACTGGAAATTTCTTAAGCACTGTAGATTTCTGTGATCGGTCCGGGCTTCAAAGGGCTCCTTTGATCCCATCAAAAAGTGTCTCCATTCGGTGCACGCAACCTTTAAGGCGAGTAATTCGCGTTCTAGCACGGAATAGTTTCGCTCAGAATCAGATAGAATGTGTGATAGATAAAATACAGGGTGTTCTAGGTCATCATCGTCTTGTTTTTGTAACAAGGCAGCCCCAATGGCTCTTTCTGAGGCGTCTGTGACAACAATGAATTGTTTGCTGGTGTCTGGGTGTCGAAGAATAGGGGCTTGAATAAAGGCTTTCTTTAAGTCCTGAAAAGCTGACTCAGCGCCTGGTGTCCAACAAAAACCTTTCTTTAGCTGTTCCTTTTTGAGGGTTTGAGTAATGAAGCTGGTTCTCTGGGCAAAGTCTGCTATGAACTGTCGGTAGAAGTTGGCTAGTCCCAGAAAACATTGAGTCTCCTTGATGGAAGAAGGAGATGGCCAATTCAATATAGCCTGTACTTTGTCTGAGTCCATGGCAACTCCGGTTTGGTCTATACAGTATCCCAAGTATTTTACTTCTATCTGATCAAACTCGCATTTTTCAGGCTTACAGAACAAATGATGTTGTCGGAGTCTCTCTAAGACTTGGCGAACGTGCTTGGAATGTTCCTCTGGATGAACCGAATAAATTAGGATATCGTCAAGATACACTACCACGGTTTGTTGCAAAAGATCAGAAAAGATAGAATCCATGAATCTTTGAAAGATGGACGGGGCATTAGTGAGTCCGAAGGGCATTACTCTATATTCGTAGTGCCCAAAAGGTGTTCTAAAGGCGGTCTTCCACTCATCACCTTCTCTGATTCTTAGTAGATGATAGGCTCCTCGGAGATCCAGGTTGGTGAATCTCTTGGCTCCTCTGACTGCTTCTAAGATGTCCTTGATGAGGGGTAACGGATACCGGTCTTTGATAGTGATCCTGTTTAACCCTCTGAAATCGATACAGGGACGCAGATCTTTGGTTTTCTTTGGTACAAAGAAAAGAGGAGCCCCGGCGGGTGAAGAGGAGGGAGTTCATCCGCCGAAAAGGAACTACGGTGTCTGGTTCTAAAGGAATGGCACAGTCGTATTCTCTGTGGGGTGGCAGTTCAGGTCTTTCTGGCTTCTGGAATACATCGATATAGTCCTGATAATGTCTGGGAACTCCCTGTAGGACATTAATGGATCCTCCCACTTGAGAAGGTGCTGTTGAGAGACTTTTTGGGGACCAGTAATCCCCGGCCGGATAGCAGTGGTGTTGACAAAAATGGGAGGATAACGAAATGGTTTTTGTTTCCCAGTTGATGTAAGGATTGTGCCGTGTAAGCCATGGAATTCCCAGGATCATGACATGGTGTGGTGATGAGATTAAGTCAAACGAGAGAATTTCCTGATGTTTACCAAACTGTAAACAGAAGGTAGGGGTGGTGTATTGTACAGGTCCAGAGGCCAAGAGTGACCCATCAACGGTATGTACCTGTTCTGGTACTTCTTTGGGTATTTGTGTTAACTGTCGTTCTTTGGCCCAGGTTTCATCTAAATAGAGGCCACTGGCTCCGCAGTCCAATAAGGCCAAAGTTCTTGCTTCGCGGCCATCAGTTAAATAGAGGGTAACTGGTAAGAGAAAAAGAGCAGTTCCATCCTCCCTGGAAGAGCAAATAGAAGGTATATCACGATATCCCGTCCTCACCCTTCCTACTGGGGACGGGAGTTGGCGTTTCCCAAGGGCTTGGTTGGACGAATGGGGCAGGCACGAATTAGGTGACCAGCTGCACCACAATATAGGCAAAGCCCCTTCCTTCGTCTATGTTCCCTTTCACTGGCAGATAGAGGCCCGCGAGCTGTGTCAATCTGCATGGGCTCTTCCTCGGTATTCCCTTTGGATTCAGGACGGACTTCCTCGGTACGATGGGCGAAGGGACGAGATGGTACTGAGTGAGAAGGCAAACGACTCTTCTTTTTCTCCATTCTTCGTTCATTCAACCGATATTCTATCGTTAGTGCCTGGTCCATCAATCCTTTGAGGTTTTCTATCCTGGCAGAATGTACTAGTTCATCTTTGATGTCCTCTCTGAGACCTCTACGGAAGAGTGTCACTAAGGTACGTTCCACCCAGGTTGTTTCTGCAGCTAATTGTCTGAAACGGGTGATGTATTGTAATACATCTTGACTCCCTTGTTGGACTTCACAAAGAGCCTCTTCTGCTGACGCCTCGAGTCCAGGGCGTTCAAACATCTGTTTAAAAGTAGTTATAAAGGTGGAATAATTAGATAGACAGGGATCGTTTCTGGTTACTAGAGGTGTGGCCCAGGCCAAGGCTGGTCCTGATAAGGCACTAATCAAATACCCCACCTTGGTCTTATCTTGTACAAATTGCGAGGGGCGAAAGGCAAAGTACACCGTCAAGGCATCCAGGAATTCTTTTAATGTGGTGGGATCCCCGGAAAATCGAGATGTAGAGGCGGCTACTGCAGGGACATCTGTGGTCCTGGAGGCAAAGGCTTGTCGATAAACAGTATTCTCAGTACGTAATTGCTGGAGTTCTTGAGCCTGTTGTTGTATCGTCGCCAGTAGGTCCTGGTTAGTAGGTTCCGTGTTTGCCACTGGGTTATCCATAGTTCCGGACTGCAACTGGAATTTTTGGCGTTGCAATCTGTCGGGGTTTTCAATGGTCTTACCGTCGCAGCTGAGAGGTGTAGGGGAACGGTCCTTGTTCCGACGGGTTCTGCTCGGCCGAGGTAGGGGCGACCCCTTCCGGTAGCCACGGTGCTGTTTGGTATGAGCGAACCACTACAGTCCGTGCCCTCCAGAAGGAGTCCCAGAGGAAAAACCCCAGTAGGGTAAAAAACCTCCACAGGAACTCCCTGAAACGAAAAGGAGGACACCAGGGTATTAGGACCGTAGATCAGGAAGGCAGGAAAACAAGGCAGATCAGGAACAGACAAGATTCGCAGAAGGAAATCAAATAGGAGCGTGACTACCACCAAGAAGTGTTGCAACGCAATGGACAAGCAGTTGGAATCCCCTTATATACCCCTGGACAGGAAATAGAAAACAGGAAGTAGAACACCACCATCTTGGATTGGGAAAAAGAAAACAATAAAGAATTAGGTATGTGTGTTTAACAATGCATGCTGGGCAGAGAGGAAGTGGTAAGCATGCTGGGAAGAGAAAAAGGCGAGTATAAAGAACCCCAAGTGTAAGGGTTCGGTTTGTCCTAGGAACATCGGTAAGTGGTGGGCAGGAATGACATGCAGGAAAAATAAATGTTAAGCGCATGATGCGCTGTGTGCGGCCATGCCTGAAACCCCCTTGGGGTTTCAGGCTCTGCCGCGTCTGCCTTTATGGCAGAATTTGAAAGAAGGGAAGCGGCGAGCGCCGCGGCCCCCAGACCGGCTCTCTGGAGCCTCCATGGCTCTCGCCAGAGCCGCGGCAACCCCCGTGACCTGGGCGTCCTCCGCGGCGTCTACCGCGACCCGGGCGCCGGCTGCGGCAGAATTAACGTGCCGCGCCGCGTCAACCTGAGCCCGCGGCCGCGGCGAGCACCGCGGCATGACAGTCAGGGCCAAAGGATCCGGACGCCAACTGAAAAATTGAGGTAGTTGTGTGTTGAGACGAGATGCGAACAAGTCGATCGTCATGGGCCCCCAATTGTTTTGAAGAAAACGGAAGATCGTGGGATGTAGCATCCAATTGCTTGAGTCGTGGAGATGACGAGAGTGCCAATCGGCGACAGAATTGAGAGTTCCCGGAAGATATTCTGCATGAACCGAAATTTGGTTTGTAAGGCAGAATTCCCAAAAGCTCTTTGCTAATTCTGCTAGGGGTTTGGATCTCGTACCTCCGAGATGGTTTATGTAACGGACCGCTGAAATATTGTCCATCCTGAGAAGGATAGCGCAACAGACCTTGTGCTTTGCGAGGCTCCTGATTGCAAAGGAGCCTGCAAGCATCTCTAAACAGTTGATATGCAACTTGGACTCCTCTAACGACCATAAACCTCCAGTCGAGATTGGACCACAACGGGCCCCCCAGCCGGTTAGGCTTGCATCTGACTCTAATACAAGATCTGGGGCTGATGGAAAGATAGTTCTCCCGTTCCAGGCATCTAAATGGTCTGTCCACCATTGCAGCTCTGTACGGGAATCGTAGTCTAGAGGAATAACGTCTGCATAAGAAAGCCCTTTGCGTAAATGTTGAATCTTTAGGCGCTGAAGCGCCCGGTAATGTAAGGGACCTGGAAATATGGCCTGAATGGAAGATGAGAGGAGACCGACGTTGCGAGCGAGAGTTCTTAGTGAAATGGACGAATGACGTAAGACTTGGAGAATCTCTGACTTTATAGATTTTATTTTTGCCGGAGGGAGAAGTAGGGTGGCTGAAACTGAGTTTATTAGAAAACCTAAGAATTCTATACTTTGGGTAGGGTGAAGAAGAGATTTCTCCTTGTTGATAATGAATCCCAAATCCGATAGGAGGGCACAGGTTAGATTGAGGTTTGTTATGAGTAATTGTGGCGAATGACTCATGAGAAGAATATCGTCTAGATAGATGAGGAGTCTTACACCCCGAGCTCTGAGGTGTGCTAACACTGGCTTCAGGAGTTTGGTGAAACACCATGGCGCTGAGGAAAGACGGAAAGGTAGAGATGTAAAGTCGAAGAATTGATCGAGCCATTGAAATTGGAGAAACTTCCTGTGTTCCGGATGTATCGGGACGACCAAGTAGGCGTCCTGCAAATCCAAGCGAACCATCCAATCGTTCTGCAAAAGGGAATCTCTGAGATGGAGAATGGTTTCCATCTTGAAGTGGCGGTAAACAACAAACTGGTTGAAAGACTTGAGATTGATAACCGGTCGCATTTTCTTGTTCTTCTTTTGAACCAAGAAAATGGAGCTGGTGAAGCCCGCAGGATCCGGGTGGGTGAGAGCGATGGCTTGCTTCTGGAGAAGGGATTGAACCTCCGAGGAGATAAGAGCGGACATTTCTGCAGAGAAATGAGGAAGCGGAGGAGCGATGCATTGTACTGGGATTGAATAGAATTCTATCATGTAACCCTGAACGGTGTTTAAAACCCAAGGGTCTGAGGTGATTAACAACCAATTTGGTAGAAAATGGCAGAGACGGCCGCCTACGGAGACATGAGAACGGAACAAATTTACCTGTTTGGTTGGTATTTCTGGTATTTTTGAAGCCTCTGGAGCGAAAGCCTCTGGTCCTTTGCAGGTAAAACTGGGGTCTGAAATCTTGGTATCCTGTGTTGAAATTGCCATGGGAGCCTTGATTGTAGTATGGTCGGCCAGCAAAGCGGCTCCTGCCTCTGCCGGCCCTGACAAAAACCCGTTGATGAAATACTTTCTTCAGAGACTGTTGGGCCTTGTCGAGCGATGTGAAGGTGGCAACGTATTTACCTATTTCTTTAATAAAATTATCACCGAACAAAAAACCCTCTGTTTTTATCTGAGGTTGTAGAGTGGCAAGGTGGACCAATTTGGGATCTAATTTGAGGAGGATGCCTTTGCGCCTTTCCTGGGAAATGGCCGAATTAGCGTTTCCTAGAAGGCAAAACGCCCTCTGGACCCATAAAGACAGTTCCTCTGGATCAATAAAAGATCCATCAATCCTGGCCGATTCAGCCATGTCAAAAATCCTCGTGAGAGGACCAATAGTATCCAGTAATTTGTCCTGGCATGAGGACCAGGCTTTATCAATCCCTTTTCTAGGATCTTTGCCAAACCTAGTGAAGAATGTTAAAATGGGTTGGTCTATGACAGGGGTAGTAGAGGACTTGTGTACCAAGGAGGGACGAGGACACTCTGATTTGAGCTTGGCTCGAGTCTGCTTGTCCAAAGAACTAAATAATTTGGCTGACACGTATTCTCCAACATGAGCTGCTGGATACCATTCGGTCGAATTGGGATGTAAAATAAAGGAGGGGTCAAACATAGGCACACCTTCGCAATCTAGAAGTGGGTTTGAAGTGCCTGCGTCAGAAGAAGAAAGTTTAGACTTTTTAGGAATGGGCGAGGAATCGACGTCATCATGGTCAGATGGATTAACATCTGAATCTGCGTCAGGTACGTCATCATCGGTATCAGGAATAGAAGAAATAATTAAGGGAGATATAACATGCTTGGTTTTGGCTTTGCGCTTTTGCGCTGCACCTTCTGAAATTTTATTCTCCTTAATTGGAGTCTTTTGAGGAACCGCGTCCTCTGCCATGGGTGAGGGAACCTCACAAGTCTTTTGCGCCGTTTGTTGTACATTTTTTGACTTGGGAGAAAAGCGCTGTCTGCAATCCCCTGCAAACTGGGCGGAAAAATTCTTGTTAAACATCTTCAATACCGAACATTCCAGATTTTTTTTATAATTTATTCATAGAAGTATTGACAGCTTGTTGTACCGAATTTTGAATAAACATATTAATGTCTTGTTTAATGGCAGACACTTCCTCCTGGTCAACCTGAAGTGAAGTGGAACTGCCAGACTCCATTATTACTGAGCAGAACTAAAGGACAAAGCAGACTCGAATAAACTAGTCAGAATGGGTGCTTGAGGGTTAATATGCGAGGATTGGGGCTGTATAAATCAATAAGCCCCGCCCCGGGGTGTAACCTGGGACGTCTCAGAAGAACACGAGAGAAGGCAGGGGAACCACGTCAGGACGAAGGAGCAGCTTGGATAATGGAGACACTTCACATTGAGAAGAGCTGACTGAGGCGCGCTTCAGCAGAATACTCCTATCTCCTCAGGCGCGAGCCGAAATAACGGCTGAACGCCCGGCGAGTCAGGTAAACCGCCGCAGCGACGGAACGCAGCGCGCGCGAGGAAGCAACGCGCGAGGCAAAATTTAAATAAAATAAACAAACAAACGTGCGGCAACTTGCCGACTGAGTAACGAGGACAAAGGCAGTAATAATTCACGTAGCGCGCCTATAAACAAAGCAAAATACTAAGCCATATTTACAATATCTCACAGAATAACACGGAGAAAAAAGGAAAATGACTTAACTGGCTGTGAGCAGCAAGAAAAGAGGGCTGTTCGCAGTCCAGTTACGTCATAATACCCTTTCACTAATGTCATTGGTTATTGTTTATGGACTTCAAATTGTTTCCCATTGGCTCGTGTTCTCTTTGCCCATGGGATTTGTAGTTTATTCACTTGCTGCTATTTAAATTAAAGCAAGAAAAGAACGCATAATAGGAGCCTCCGGTCTTGCCATAATATTATTGTTTATGTTCAGCCAGATGATCCGGGGAATAATGAATTGCAATTCAAATTATTCCAAGATGATGTACAGGCATGTTTGAATACCTATCCTGCTTATAGCAGGGGATTTCAATGCTAACATTGATCCGAAAGGGATTTGGAATAAAATCTTTGAACCTTGGTGTAGGAAGTTGGCTCTGTATGTGCTATTTCAAAGTAAGGAATAGCATGCACAGAGTCCAAGGGTTCCCCTTAGAGGTAAAATAGTGGTAAAAATAGATAATACTAATGCTCTATTTTGTGGTAGTGTGGTCGAGCAGTAGGCTTATCCAAGGAGTAGTGTTAAGCATTTGTTGTACATACACATAGACAATAAATGAGGTACACACACTCAGAGACAAATCCAGCCAATAGGTTTTTGTATAGAAAAATATCTTTTCTTAGTTTATTTTAAGAACCACAGGTTCAAATTCTACATGCAATATCTCATTCGAAAGGTATTGCAGGTAAGTACTTTAGGAACTTTAAATCATAAAAATTGCATGTATACTTTTCAAGTTATTGACAAATAGCTGTTTTAAAAGTGGACACAGTGCAATTTTCACAGTTCCTAGGGGAGGTAAGTTTTTGTTAGGTTTACCAGGTAAGTAAGACACTTACAGGGTTCAGTTCTTGGTCCAAGGTAGCCCACCGTTGGGGGTTCAGAGCAACCCCAAAGTCACCATACCAGCAGCTCGGGGCCGGTCAGGTGCAGAGTTCAAAGTGGTGCCCAAAACACATAGGCTAGAATGGAGAGAAGGGGGTGCCCCGGTTCCGGTCTGCTTGCAGGTAAGTACCCGCGTCTTCGGAGGGCAGACCAGGGGGGTTTTGTAGGGCACCGGGGGGGACACAAGCCCACACAGAAATTTCACCCTCAGCAGCACGGGGGCGGCCGGGTGCAGTGTAGAAACAAGCGTCGGGTTCGCAATGTTAGTCTATGAGAGATCTCGGGATCTCTTCAGCGCTGCAGGCAGGCAAGGGGGGGATTCCTCGGGGAAACCTCCACTTGGGCAAGGGAGAGGGACTCCTGGGGGTCACTTCTCCAGTGAAAGTCCGGTCCTTCAGGTCCTGGGGGCTGCGGGTGCAGGGTCTCTCCCAGGCGTCGGGACTTTGGATTCAAAGAGTCGCGGTCAGGGGAAGCCTCGGGATTCCCTCTGCAGGCGGCGCTGTGGGGGCTCAGGGGGGACAGGTTTTGGTACTCACAGTATCAGAGTAGTCCTGGGGTCCCTCCTGAGGTGTTGGATCTCCACCAGCCGAGTCGGGGTCGCCGGGTGCAGTGTTGCAAGTCTCACGCTTCTTGCGGGGAGCTTGCAGGGTTCTTTCAAGGCTGCTGGAAACAAAGTTGCAGCCTTTCTTGGAGCAGGTCCGCTGTCCTCGGGAGTTTCTTGTCTTTTCGAAGCAGGGGCAGTCCTCAGAGGATGTCGAGGTCGCTGGTCCCTTTGGAAGGCGTCGCTGGAGCAGGATCTTTGGAAGGCAGGAGACAGGCCGGTGAGTTTCTGGAGCCAAGGCAGTTGTCGTCTTCTGGTCTTCCTCTGCAGGGGTTTTCAGCTAGGCAGTCCTTCTTCTTGTAGTTGCAGGAATCTAATTTTCTAGGGTTCAGGGTAGCCCTTAAATACTAAATTTAAGGGCGTGTACCTATGTCTGGGGGGTTAGTAGCCAATGGCTACTAGCCCTGAGGGTGGGTACACCCTCTTTGTGCCTCCTCCCAAGGGGAGGGGGTCACAATCCTAACCCTATTGGGGGAATCCTCCATCTGCAAGATGGAGGATTTCTAAAAGTTAGAGTCACTTCAGCTCAGGACACCTTAGGGGCTGTCCTGACTGGCCAGTGACTCCTCCTTGTTGCTTTCTTTGTTCCCTCCAGCCTTGCCGCCAAAAGTGGGGGCCGTGGCCGGAGGGGGCGGGCAACTCCACTAAGCTGGAGTGCCCTGCTGGGCTGTGACAAAGGGGTGAGCCTTTGAGGCTCACCGCCAGGTGTTACAGCTCCTGCCTGGGGGAGGTGTTAGCATCTCCACCCAGTGCAGGCTTTGTTACTGGCCTCAGAGTGACAAAGGCACTCTCCCCATGGGGCCAGCAACATGTCTCTAGTGTGGCAGGCTGCTGGAACTAGTCAGCCTACACATACAGTCGGTTAAGTTTCAGGGGGCACCTCTAAGGTGCCCTCTGGGGTGTATTTTGCAATAAAATGTACACTGGCATCGGTGTGCATTTATTGTGCTGAGACGTTTGATACCAAACTTCCCAGTTTTCAGTGTAGCCATTATGGTGCTGTGGAGTTCGTGTTTGACAGACTCCCAGACCATATACTCTTATGGCTACCCTGCACTTACAATGTCTAAGGTTTTGTTTAGACACTGTAGGGGTACCATGCTCATGCACTGGTACCCTCACCTATGGTATAGTGCACCCTGCCTTAGGGCTGTAAGGCCTGCTAGAGGGGTGTCTTACCTATACTGCATAGGCAGTGAGAGGCTGGCATGGCACCCTGAGGGGAGTGCCATGTCGACTTACTCGTTTTGTCCTCACTAGCACACACAAGCTGGCAAGCAGTGTGTCTGTGCTGAGTGAGAGGTCTCCAGGGTGGCATAAGACATGCTGCAGCCCTTAGAGACCTTCCTTGGCATCAGGGCCCTTGGTACTAGAAGTACCACTTACAAGGGACTTATCTGGATGCCAGGGTCTGCCAATTGTGGATACAAAAGTACAGGTTAGGGAAAGAACACTGGTGCTGGGGCCTGGTTAGCAGGCCTCAGCACACTTTCAATTGTAAACATAGCATCAGCAAAGGCAAAAAGTCAGGGGGCAACCATGCCAAGGAGGCATTTCCTTACACAACCCCCCCCAAACGAAAGAGGATGAGACTAACCTTTCCCAAGAGAGTCTTCATTTTCTAAGTGGAAGAACCTGGAAAGGCCATCTGCATTGGCATGGGCAGTCCCAGGTCTGTGTTCCACTATAAAGTCCATTCCCTGTAGGGAGATGGACCACCTCAACAGTTTAGGATTTTCACCTTTCATTTGCATCAGCCATTTGAGAGGTCTGTGGTCAGTTTGAACTAGGAAGTGAGTCCCAAAGAGGTATGGTCTCAGCTTCTTCAGGGACCAAACCACAGCAAAGGCCTCCCTCTCAATGGCACTCCAACGCTGCTCCCTGGGGAGTAACCTCCTGCTAATGAAAGCAACAGGCTGGTCAAGGCCATCATCATTTGTTTGGGACAAAACTGCCCCTATCCCATGTTCAGAGGCATCAGTCTGCACAATGAACTGCTTAGAATAATCTGGAGCTTTTAGAACTGGTGCTGAGCACATTGCCTGTTTCAGGGTGTCAAAGGCCTGTTGGCATTCCACAGTCCAGTTCACTTTCTTGGGCATTTTCTTGGAGGTGAGTTCAGTGAGGGCTGTCACAATGGATCCATATCCCTTCACAAACCTCCTGTAATACCCAGTCAAGCCAAGTAATGCCCTGACTTGAGTCTGGGTTTTTGGAGCTACCCAGTCCAGAATAGTCTGGATCTTGGGTTGGAGTGGCTGAACTTGGCCTCCACCTACAAGGTGGCCCAAGTAAACCACAGTTCCCTGCCCTATCTGGCATTTGGATGCCTTGATAGAGAGGCCTGCAGATTGCAGAGCCTTCAAAACCTTCTTCAGGTGGACCAGGTGATCCTGCCAGGTGGAGCTAAAGACAGCAATATCATCAAGATAAGCTGTGCTAAAGGACTCCAAGCCAGCAAGGACTTGATTCACCAACCTTTGGAAGGTGGCAGGGGCATTCTTTAAACCAAAGGGCATAACAGTAAACTGATAATGCCCATCAGGTGTGGAGAATGCTGTTTTCTCTTTTGCTCCAGGTGCCATTTTTATTTGCCAGTACCCTGCTGTCAAGTCAAAGGTACTTAAGAATTTGGCAGCACCTAATTTATCTATGAGCTCATCAGCTCTTGGAATTGGATGAGCATCTGTCTTGGTGACAGAATTGAGCCCTCTGTAGTCCACACAAAACCTCATCTCTTTCTTTCCATCTTTGGTGTGAGGTTTGGGGACTAAGACCACTGGGCTAGCCCAGGGGCTGTCAGAGCGCTCAATTACTCCCAATTCCAGCATCTTGTGGACTTCCACCTTGATGCTTTCCTTAACATGGTCAGACTGTCTAAAGATTTTGTTTTTGACAGGCATGCTGTCTCCTGTGTCCACATCATGGGTACACAGGTGTGTCTGACCAGGGGTTAAGGAGAAGAGTTCAGGAAACTGTTGTAGGACTCTCCTACAATCAGCTTGCTGTTGGCCAGAGAGGGTGTCTGAGTAGATCACTCCATCTACTGTGCCATCTTTTGGGTCTGATGACAGAAGATCAGGGAGAGGTTCACTCTCTGCCTCCTGATCCTCATCTGTTACCATCAACAGATTCACATCAGCCCTGTCATGGAAGAGCTTAAGGCGGTTCACATGGATCACCCTCTTGGGGCTCCTGCTTGTGCCCAGGTCCACCAGGTAGGTGACCTGACTCTTCCTTTCTAGCACTGGGTAAGGGCCACTCCATTTGTCCTGGAGTGCCCTGGGAGCCACAGGCTCCAGAACCCAGACTTTCTGCCCTGGTTGGAACTCAACCAGTGCAGCCTTTTGGTCATACCAAAACTTCTGGAGCTGTTGGCTGGCCTCAAGGTTTTTGGTTGCCTTTTCCATGTACTCTGCCATTCTAGAGCGAAGGCCAAGTACATAGTCCACTATGTCTTGTTTAGGCTCATGAAGAGGTCTCTCCCAGCCTTCTTTAACAAGAGCAAGTGGTCCCCTTACAGGATGACCAAACAGAAGTTCAAAGGGTGAGAATCCTACTCCCTTCTGTGGCACCTCTCTGTAAGCGAAAAGCAGACATGGCAAGAGGACATCCCATCTCCTTTTGAGTTTTTCTGGGAGCCCCATGATCATGCCTTTTAATGTCTTGTTGAATCTCTCAACCAAGCCATTAGTTTGTGGATGGTAAGGTGTAGTGAATTTATAAGTCACTCCACACTCATTCCACATGTGTTTTAGGTATGCTGACATGAAGTTGGTACCTCTGTCAGACACCACCTCCTTAGGGAAACCCACTCTGGTAAAGATACCAATGAGGGCCTTGGCTACCGCAGGGGCAGTAGTCGACCTAAGGGGAATAGCTTCAGGATACCTGGTAGCATGATCCACTACTACCAGGATATACATATTTCCTGAGGCTGTGGGAGGTTCCAGTGGACCAACTATGTCCACACCCACTCTTTCAAAGGGGACCCCCACCACTGGAAGTGGAATGAGGGGGGCCTTTGGGTGCCCACCTGTCTTACCACTGGCTTGACAGGTGGGGCAGGAGAGGCAAAACTCCTTAACCATGTTGGACATATTGGGCCAGTAGAAGTGGTTGACTAACCTCTCCCACGTCTTGGTTTGTCCCAAATGTCCAGCAAGGGGAATGTCATGGGCCAATGTTAGGATGAACTCTCTGAACAGCTGAGGCACTACCACTCTCCTAGTGGCACCAGGTTTGGGGTCTCTGGCCTCAGTGTACAGGAGTCCATCTTCCCAATAGACCCTATGTGTTCCATTTTTCTTGCCCTTGGACTCTTCAGCAGCTTGCTGCCTAAGGCCTTCAAGAGAGGGACAGGTTTCTTGTCCCCTACACAGCTCCTCCCTTGAGGGTCCCCCTGGGCCTAAGAGCTCAACCTGATAAGGTTCAAGCTCCAAAGGCTCAGTTCCCTCAGAGGGCAGAACTCCTTCCTGAGAAGAGAGGTTCCCTTTCTTTTGCTGTGTTGCAGTTGGTTTCCCAACTGACTTTCCTGTTCTCTTGGTAGGCTGGGCCATTTTTCCAGACTCCAGCTCTACTTTTTCACCCTGTGCCTTGCATTGTGCTCTTGTTTTCACACACACCAGTTCAGGGATACCCAGCATTGCTGCATGGGTTTTTAGTTCTACCTCAGCCCATGCTGAGGACTCCAGGTCATTTCCAAGCAGACAGTCCACTGGGATATTTGAGGAGACCACCACCTGTTTCAGGCCATTGACCCCTCCCCATTCTAAAGTAACCATTGCCATGGGATGTACTTTTCTCTGATTGTCAGCGTTGGTGACTGTGTAAGTTTTTCCAGTCAGGTATTGGCCAGGGGAAACCAGTTTCTCTGTCACCATGGTGACACTGGCACCTGTATCCCTCAGGCCCTCTATTCTAGTCCCATTAATTAAGAGTTGCTGTCTGTATTTTTGCATGTTAGGCGGCCAGACAGCTAGTGTGGCTAAATCCACCCCACCCTCAGAAACTAGAGTAGCTTCAGTGTGGACCCTGATTTGCTCTGGGCACACTGTTGATCCCACTTGGAGACTAGCCATACCAGTGTTACCTGGATGGGAGTTTGGAGTGGAACCTTTCTTGGGACAGGCCTTGTCTCCAGTTTGGTGTCCATGCTGTTTACAGCTATGACACCAGGCCTTTTTGGGATCAAAGTTTTTACCCTTGTACCCATTGTTTTGTGAAGAGGCTCTGGGCCCACCCTCCTGTGCAGGTTTTTGGGGGCCTGTAGAAGACTCTTTACTATTTTTAGTTTTGGTTGTCTCATCACCCTTCCCCTGGGGAGTCTTTGTGACCCCTTTCTTTTGGTCACCCCCTGTTGAAGTCTTGGACACCCTTGTCTTGACCCAATGGTCCGCCTTCTTTCCCAATTCTTGGGGAGAAATTGGTCCTAGGTCTACCAGATGCTGATGCAGTTTATCATTGAAACAATTACTTAACAGGTGTTCTTTCACAAATAAATTGTACAGCCCATCATAATTACTTACACCACTGCCTTGAATCCAACCATCTAGTGTTTTCACTGAGTAGTCTACAAAGTCAACCCAGGTCTGGCTCGAGGATTTTTGAGCCCCCCTGAATCTAATCCTACACTCCTCAGTGGAGAATCCAAAGCCCTCAATCAGGGTACCCTTCATGAGGTCATAAGATTCTGCATCTTGTCCAGAGAGTGTGAGGAGTCTATCCCTACACTTTCCTGTGAACATTTCCCAAAGGAGAGCACCCCAGTGAGATCTGTTCACTTTTCTGGTTACACAAGCCCTCTCAAAAGCTGTGAACCATTTGGTGATGTCATCACCATCTTCAT
Organism: Pleurodeles waltl; assembly: GCF_031143425.1. Lineage (NCBI taxonomy): Eukaryota > Metazoa > Chordata > Amphibia > Caudata > Salamandridae > Pleurodeles > Pleurodeles waltl. The sequence continues at coordinate 924,916,905 of NC_090450.1, read as the reverse complement.
ATTTAGTTACAATCCCTTTAGGGATTTTCAACATGTCAGGAGAATCTCTGACCCTATTTATGTTGCTGCCACCATTGATGGGTCCTAGGCCCATCTCTTGTCTTTCCCTCTCTATGGCTAGGATCTGTCTTTCCAAAGCCAATCTTTTGGCCATCCTGGCTAACTGGATGTCCTCTTCACTGGGGTTATCCTCAGTGATTTCAGAGGTGTTGGTCTCTCCTGTGAGGGAACCAGCATCTCTGACTATTATTTTTGGAGTCAGGGTTTGAGGGACCCTGTTCTCCCTAGATAGGACTGGTAGGGGGGAATTTTCCTCCAAGTCACTATCCTCTTCCTCTGAGTTGCCACCCTCAGAGGGGTTGGCCTTTTCAAACTCTGCCAAAAGGTCCTGGAGCTGTATTTTGGTAGGTTTGGGGCCCATTGTTATTTTCTTTATTTTACAGAGTGACCTTAGCTCCCTCATCTTAAGATGGAGGTAAGGTGTGGTGTCGAGTTCCACCACAGTCACATCTGTGCTAGACATTTTGCTTCTAAAAGTTGGAATACTTTTTAAGAATCTACAACTGGTTCTAGAATCTAATTCAAACTTTTACAAACTTTTAAACTCTAAAAGAAATGCTAAACAGGATCTAACACAAGGCCCTAGCAGGTCTTTTAAGAATTTAGAAAACTTTTCAAATTGCAAAAATCAATTTCTAATGACAATTTTGGAATTTGTCGTGTGATCAGGTATTGGCTGAGTAGTCCAGCAAATGCAAAGTCTTGTACCCCACCGCTGATCCACCAATGTAGGAAGTTGGCTCTGTATGTGCTATTTCAAAGTAAGGAATAGCATGCACAGAGTCCAAGGGTTCCCCTTAGAGGTAAAATAGTGGTAAAAATAGATAATACTAATGCTCTATTTTGTGGTAGTGTGGTCGAGCAGTAGGCTTATCCAAGGAGTAGTGTTAAGCATTTGTTGTACATACACATAGACAATAAATGAGGTACACACACTCAGAGACAAATCCAGCCAATAGGTTTTTGTATAGAAAAATATCTTTTCTTAGTTTATTTTAAGAACCACAGGTTCAAATTCTACATGCAATATCTCATTCGAAAGGTATTGCAGGTAAGTACTTTAGGAACTTTAAATCATAAAAATTGCATGTATACTTTTCAAGTTATTGACAAATAGCTGTTTTAAAAGTGGACACTTAGTGCAATTTTCACAGTTCCTAGGGGAGGTAAGTTTTTGTTAGGTTTACCAGGTAAGTAAGACACTTACAGGGTTCAGTTCTTGGTCCAAGGTAGCCCACCATTGGGGGTTCAGAGCAACCCCAAAGTCACCACACCAGCAGCTCGGGGCCGGTCAGGTGCAGAGTTCAAAGTGGTGCCCAAAACACATAGGCTAGAATGGAGAGAAGGGGGTGCCCCGGTTCCGGTCTGCTTGCAGGTAAGTACCCGCGTCTTCGGAGGGCAGACCAGGGGGGTTTTGTAGGGCACCGGGGGGGACACAAGCCCACACAGAAATTTCACCCTCAGCAGCACGGGGGCGGCCGGGTGCAGTGTAGAAACAAGCGTCGGGTTCGCAATGTTAGTCTATGAGAGATCTCGGGATCTCTTCAGCGCTGCAGGCAGGCAAGGGGGGGATTCCTCGGGGAAACCTCCACTTGGGCAAGGGAGAGGGACTCCTGGGGGTCACTTCTCCAGTGAAAGTCCGGTCCTTCAGGTCCTGGGGGCTGCGGGTGCAGGGTCTCTCCCAGGCGTCGGGACTTTGGATTCAAAGAGTCGCGGTCAGGGGAAGACTCGGGATTCCCTCTGCAGGCGGCGCTGTGGGGGCTCAGGGGGGACAGGTTTTGGTACTCACAGTATCAGAGTAGTCCTGGGGTCCCTCCTGAGGTGTTGGATCTCCACCAGCCGAGTCGGGGTCGCCGGGTGCAGTGTTGCAAGTCTCACGCTTCTTGCGGGGAGCTTGCAGGGTTCTTTCAAGGCTGCTGGAAACAAAGTTGCAGCCTTTCTTGGAGCAGGTCCGCTGTCCTCGGGAGTTTCTTGTCTTTTCGAAGCAGGGGCAGTCCTCAGAGGATGTCGAGGTCGCTGGTCCCTTTGGAAGGCGTCGCTGGAGCAGGATCTTTGGAAGGCAGGAGACAGGCCGGTGAGTTTCTGGAGCCAAGGCAGTTGTCGTCTTCTGGTCTTCCTCTGCAGGGGTTTTCAGCTAGGCAGTCCTTCTTCTTGTAGTTGCAGGAATCTAATTTTCTAGGGTTCAGGGTAGCCCTTAAATACTAAATTTAAGGGCGTGTTTAGGTCTGGGGGGTTAGTAGCCAATGGCTACTAGCCCTGAGGGTGGGTACACCCTCTTTGTGCCTCCTCCCAAGGGGAGGGGGTCACAATCCTAACCCTATTGGGGGAATCCTCCATCTGCAAGATGGAGGATTTCTAAAAGTTAGAGTCACTTCAGCTCAGGACACCTTAGGGGCTGTCCTGACTGGCCAGTGACTCCTCCTTGTTGCTTTCTTTGTTCCCTCCAGCCTTGCCGCCAAAAGTGGGGGCCGTGGCCGGAGGGGGCGGGCAACTCCACTAAGCTGGAGTGCCCTGCTGGGCTGTGACAAAGGGGTGAGCCTTTGAGGCTCACCGCCAGGTGTTACAGCTCCTGCCTGGGGGAGGTGTTAGCATCTCCACCCAGTGCAGGCTTTGTTACTGGCCTCAGAGTGACAAAGGCACTCTCCCCATGGGGCCAGCAACATGTCTCTAGTGTGGCAGGCTGCTGGAACTAGTCAGCCTACACAGACAGTCGGTTAAGTTTCAGGGGGCACCTCTAAGGTGCCCTCTGGGGTGTATTTTGCAATAAAATGTACACTGGCATCGGTGTGCATTTATTGTGCTGAGAAGTTTGATACCAAACTTCCCAGTTTTCAGTGTAGCCATTATGGTGCTGTGGAGTTCGTGTTTGACAGACTCCCAGACCATATACTCTTATGGCTACCCTGCACTTACAATGTCTAAGGTTTTGTTTAGACACTGTAGGGGTACCATGCTCATGCACTGGTACCCTCACCTATGGTATAGTGCACCCTGCCTTAGGGCTGTAAGGCCTGCTAGAGGGGTGTCTTACCTATACTGCATAGGCAGTGAGAGGCTGGCATGGCACCCTGAGGGGAGTGCCATGTCGACTTACTTGTTTTGTCCTCACTAGCACACACAAGCTGGCAAGCAGTGTGTCTGTGCTGAGTGAGAGGTCTCCAGGGTGGCATAAGACATGCTGCAGCCCTTAGAGACCTTCCTTGGCATCAGGGCCCTTGGTACTAGAAGTACCAGTTACAAGGGACTTATCTGGATGCCAGGGTCTGCCAATTGTGGATACAAAAGTACAGGTTAGGGAAAGAACACTGGTGCTGGGGCCTGGTTAGCAGGCCTCAGCACACTTTCAATTGTAAACATAGCATCAGCAAAGGCAAAAAGTCAGGGGGCAACCATGCCAAGGAGGCATTTCCTTACACTTGGTCTCCTAATAATGTGCCCAAGGCAAGTTTCCCACCCAGAAGGGTACAAAAAGTGATAAAAAGTGGGCCACAGTTATTCAAAGTTTGGGCTTTGTTTGTCTGAATGGGCGTTTTATAAATGATATGCCAGCAGCCCAGTCTTTTGGATTGGTGCCCAGAAGAGCCCAATTGATTATATGTTTGTTCCAATTTGGTATTTTTATTTGTTCATGGATTTTAGGATACTTGAGGAAGACAGCAGTGACCATCTAACGATCCAAACAATATGTCAATTGAGTACTGTGAGTGAAAAGGAGAATATGATAATTACTAATATGGCCTTGCCCAGAAGGTTAAACGCCAGGCAAGAGGAAACAGAGATGGGGATGTCATCCAACCTGCAATTAGAATCTCAAGGAGAAGACCAAAAACCATTAAAACAGAGATGGGGATGTCATCCAACCTGCAATTAGAATCTCAAGGAGAAGACCAAAAACCATTAAAACAGAGATGGGGATGTCATCCAACCTGCAATTAGAATCTCAAGGAGAAGACCAAAAACCATTAGAATAGAGATGGGGATGTCATCCAACCTGCAATTAGAATCTCAAGGAGAAGACCAAAAACCATTAGAATAGAGATGGGGATGTCATCCAACCTGCAATTAGAATCTCAAGGAGAAGACCAAAAACCATTAAAACAGAGATGGGGATGTCATCCAACCTGCAATTAGAATCTCAAGGAGAAGACCAAAAACCATTAGAATAGAGATGGGGATGTCATCCAACCTGCAATTAGAATCTCAAGGAGAAGACCAAAAACCATTAGAATAGAGATGGGGATGTCATCCAACCTGCAATTAGAATCTCAAGGAGAAGACCAAAAACCATTAAAACAGAGATGGGGATGTCATCCAACCTGCAATTAGAATCTCAAGGAGAAGACCAAAAACCATTAGAATAGAGATGGGGATGTCATCCAACCTGCAATTAGAATCTCAAGGAGAAGACCAAAAACCATTAGAATAGAGATGGGGATGTCATCCAACCTGCAATTAGAATCTCAAGGAGAAGACCAAAAACCATTAAAACAGAGATGGGGATGTCATCCAACCTGCAATTAGAATCTCAAGGAGAAGACCAAAAACCATTAAAACAGAGATGGGGATGTCATCCAACCTGCAATTAGAATCTCAAGGAGAAGACCAAAAACCATTAGAATAGAGATGGGGATGTCATCCAACCTGCAATTAGAATCTCAAGGAGAAGACCAAAAACCATTAGAAGCAGGTGTAATTAAAAGGTATACAGAGTTAATGGGGAAAGTAACTGATTGTATAAAGATTGAACAGGGGAAGACAAGGGGCGGGGCACCCTAAGGCAGGGAGAAGCCACACGGAAAAGGTGGTATGACCGTAGTTGACAGAATTTAAAGACAATTAAGAAAACTTAAAAAGCAGGCGGGAAAGAAGAAGCCAGAAAAGGTAGGGAGGATCAGTAAATTATGCAAACAATATAAAATTACTGTTAACATTAAGAAAATGGACTCCTATAGTGCTAATTAGCAGGAAATGTTAGAAGTCATTCAAATGAAAGGTACTCGAAAATGTTTGGAATTGGTACACCAAGGAATGAGCGTTATGCAAGAGAGGGTCAAGTGTATGGTTCCAGAAGTGGCCTGGTCAGAGAATTTACAAGAGAATTGTGCAAAAGTCTACCCGGCCCATGCAAGGGGGCCAGTGCGGCAGATGTGAAATTATTACAATGCCTCATGGCGAATGAAATAAAGGAGGTAACAAAATCCTTGTCTTCGTCAAGAGCAGCAGGCCCTGATAATAATATTCCAGCCACATTGGAGAAAGTGACTATAGACTGGTGGAGTAAAATGTTTGAAATATTGTTTAGAGCGGTAACTATTTTAGGTGTTACCCCAGAGAGCTGGAAGGGGGCAGTTTTTAAACCTATTCATAAAAAAGGCTTAACCGAGGATCCTAAGAACTAGAGGCTAATTAGCTCAATGGATGTGGGGAGAATGTCTTTTTAGGAAATTTGTTTTGAAACGACTCAAAGAGTGGGATTGAAGAGAAGGCTTCGATTCCAGTTGAACAGAGTGGCTTCAAAGAGGGCCACTCAACCTTCGATCACTGCTTTAGCCTGTGGGTTTTGGCAAGGAAGGCCCTGGATATGAAATGGAAACTGTTTTGTTGTCTTCCAAGCTGCATTTGATCTGATAAATCTAGAGATATTATGAGGAAATCCAGAAAGATTAGATATGCAGAGTGGCCTGCTTAGTTTTTTTTTTTAAATAGCATTGTGGCAATTGGGCCCAGGTAGATTCTTGACAGTGGCGGAGCCCAAACAAAGAAGATCATGTTAAGCAATGGGTTGTGACAGGGATGTGTTTTAGCCCCAACCTTATTTGCATTGTATTTAAGGGATTTGTCAAGGACCTTTATTGAGGTAGCGGCCTTCTCAGCTAAGGCAGGTGGGCATCATGTGGCCTGCCTGCTTTATGCAGACAATTGAAGGGCAGTGCCTGAAAAGGATATTGCATCTTCCCAGATCCTCTATGGTTCACGCCGTAAGGCTAGAAACAGGGTTAAAATCATGGTCCTGCCTGGCCGAAAGAGCTGTATTGAAATTTTGGGATAAGCTATTGGTGCAAGCAATGTAAAGATTTCATTGTTGTGCAGGGATGAACTTATGAAGAGTGAACGGAAATGGGCCGTCAATTTACAATGTACACTATCAGAGGTAAGAAGTCGGTATTCATACCACGCTACGAACGGTCACGGAACTCGTCGAACTACATACATGGGAAGCGAGCTGCCTTGGCATATTCTGACACAACAAGCAACAGCAAGTGCGAACCCGCTTTGCATCACTAGCACCTCTTCTATCAAAACGCACCATAACTGTGCAAAAAGCTACACTCCAACACTGGCGCTCACCCTCAGCTCCCCCAGTGGCTGCCTGGTACGGCGCAGTGTGTAAAGGGGGACGGCCAAGGAGGATGCCCTCCGATATGAGGAAGTCTGCGTCTCCGTAAGCGACCAATCTCCCCTCCATGGGCCACTCTGTTGGCACATTTCCGTCAGGCGACGGCGTCCCCTGCTATAGTCTCCATTGCATATGATTAGTCCCACTACTCCGACTCGCAACATCCACTAATCAAATAAGAGGCGCAACACATGGCAACTCCTTGTGTGCCAATGTAACCTTTATTGCTGACTGTGTCCCGCCTTAACTGAATCCCCCTCCCTTCCACCACCTTTCGACTTCTCCCATCCCACCGCCCTCCTACTCTCGAGTTCACAATAGTTCTTCTCCATCCCGTCAGTTGATTCAGAGAGTTACAGACTCTTATTGTTACACATAGTAGTTCACAGTGATTCCGCCCTTCCCCCCCCGTGACATGCCACACTGCGCACTGCAAGAAAGTGGTCAACCACCTGTATTCTCTTTTATCTGACCGCATCACAGAGTCAAATGTGTAATTTGTATAGTATACGTGAACTCCAAGTTATGGAACCTTTACCAGAAAATGCAATAAAAATTGTTTTTCCAAAAAAATGCAAAAGTCGGTATTCACTGGGTCAATCCAGGTGGGATTGTCCTGTTGAACTGTCCAAAAAGGATATACTTGCCAAAACTGAATCTATGTCTAGAGCTAGAGAAATATATGTTGAGAAAAAGAAGTCCGCTGCCCCATGTTGGGAGTCCTGGTAGAATTGTGTCTCCTTTCCCTATCTTTTGGCATGAGCAAATACGGGAATAAAGCAGGACATTTTTTAATTTTAAATTGGAGTTAATCCTTTGTATTCTTATCATGAAATAGCTAGATCACTAAAGGAATTTTAAGTATTTTGTAGCTGTGGATTAGGGATGAAATGCTCAAATGTGCACATTTTAATGGATTGTTTATTTTTTAGATCTGTGCGCCGAAATGTTTTAAAACCAGTTTTAATGAAATGTGGGGTGAGGGAGCATCAAAAGACTCAGAAATTTGGGTCTAGGATGGAATTTTTAGAACTTATAGAAGTTTACTTAAAAGCGAATAAGTAAAGTTTGCAAAATGCTGAAAGTGCATAATTTTATTGGGAGTGCTCCATGTTTTGTAATTTATTTAGGATTGGAGAGATGTAGTGGACATCATGCCTTGATCACAAAGATATAGATATTTATTTTTTATGTAATTTTGTTTTTTAATTGTTAGATGGACCGCGGTGTGAATAAACATATTATTAACCGAACTGACATTGCAAGGTACGGACTCAGCCCTGTGAATCATGGACTAGATGCAATATCGCCTATAGGCGCTACGCCGACTCCAGTTTACGTTTCCTATGGGGCCTCGCTGCCGGTGGTTACTGGGACATTAAACTGCAGACATGTATACATTTATTCTAAACGCGTCTTTATTTGCTTTTAGGGGCAGATTATTTTTAGCTGGGCTGAGCGGAAAAGGGAGTATTTAATTTGAGACCACTGTTCAGACTGCAGTCTCCTAAGTGACCGAGGCCAGCCTCTTCCAGTAAACCTGGCTGTGAATGATGTACAATTGCTTTGTTTGTTTTTGGGACACTGAGCATCAGCCTTATCTGGGCGGGCTTTTATCATTTCTCTGCGTAAATGGAAAGCACATTAAGAAGACTTAAACATGCTTTGTGTTCTTATGTTTGTAATGTTGTTTGCCCACAGCTCGCCACGGTGAAGTGCACCGTGTATGTAAAGAGAGCAGATTAAAAGCCGCGCATGCGCACTTTCATGCAGTTTCCATTTTAGTGCGTGTTTTGAATGAAAAGGAAGTTTGACGAAGATATTTCCTGACAGACAAAAGGCAGAATAACATCTGCCAAAACTAAGCCTGCTCAGTGTCACTGGAACCATTTTTCAGAGTTGGGGTGCTGCCATCACTGAAGTCATAGAGATTGTGAAAATCCATGTGTTACACCAAAAATAAGAACAGCAAATGTTTTTAGCAGGAGAGCGATCAGGGTATACTGTCTAGCTGGTGGTGCATTTCGGAGTGTCACAAATATATCACTAAAACAGTGTGTGGTAGCACATGGTCATTTACAGACAGCACATTTTCTACTGAAATGGCCTGAAACCACAAATCCACAATGCAAAGTGTGCTAATACATTGTTTTTAAAAAAATACTCGCAGAATTTCGTAAGCCAAAATGCACAGAATCTACCTACCCCATTTCTCAAGAATTTTGTAACAAACTGCAAATCATTAAAAAGCGGAAGCAAACATGGTGGATTCCTATTTAAACAACAAAAAAGCCCCAACCCATTTCTTACAAAATCCTCTAGTTAAAGGCAAACACAGCCTCTAAGCTTCTTCAAAAAAACATCACTAACTGAATTTCTGGGTATTGTCCACACGAGCAAGCCAGCCGGCTGCCCCTCTGCCCTTGTACCCTCCAAATCTTCAAAAACAATCAAGGTGGCGGAGATCCCATGCCACCTGCTGCCAATTTGTCTGCGTGTTTAACACAGAACTTTCAGCATTAATAATTGGTCAGTGGTTTTACCCTGTTCCCGTTTTTGGTACGCAGAGAGCATCCTAGAGATTTCACACCCCAGAACAAACACAGGAACACAACTAGTGTTGCTACCAGGCCAGTTTTCTATTATCATGACTGTTATTTTATTGCCCAGGCTGTTAACAAAAATTAAGAAAATCAGCTAAAGCCAGTATTTTCCTGCCTTATCACTACATACTTCAAACAGTAAATGTAAGAAGAAAGGACTTTAAAATGTGCCGTAGAGCTCCCTTAATGACCCCTGACTGATAAGTAATCAAAACAGAAAAGTCATTTTGTAAATAAATACAGATGATTTTACGTGACGTTTTAGTCAAGTATCTTTAAGTGCCCGGACCTTTGTCAAATTTAAACAAATAGGTGGTATTTTTCTTTTGGAAAGATGGCAACCCTAATGCACAACATCTGCCTTGTTGTTTCGGAGGTCACTCACTCATGTACACCCCTATCCATGATACCACACACTTGCCAGTAGCTAGGACCTCTACATCTGACTCAGCTTTTCTCATGGTACCGAAATTCAGAATTATGATCCAGAATCACTCCTCAGATCTCGCATTGTGGCTCAGGTAGAATAGGCCCATACGATTAATCATCCGTGTCATACCCTCTCCATAGGTGGTGGTGGCTATGAATGCAGTGGAGCTGATCGTAAGGTGATTGACTATATGTTGAGTCACCCTTGGACTGCCCTAAGAAAGGAAATGCACAAACTTGATCACCTGAGCGTCAAATTTCTGCCTGCAGAGGTATTATTTCCTCTCCTCTGATGCACGAGGGTTCTGAGACAAACTGACATCACAGTGATGCTTTATAGAAATAACCAAATAGGAATTTGCTGTTTGTGTTTTCATGAAAGCTAGAGGAATGTTTGATTGACCATGCAGTGATCCAGTTACATTCTGCTTTGTCCGAGTTAAGACCGAAGTAGAACCATGAAGCTAGCAAACCCAAGACTCACGTGAATTTTAGATACACTTCTGAGTTGTTCACTCTTTAGAATCTGTAGTATTCCCTCTCTGGGCCAACTCACAGCAACCATTTGCAAAGCCAATAGGTCTGGATTTAATGTGCTAACACCTGCAGCATTACCACATTGCAGTGAGACAGACAAGAGGGAAGTAGCAGGAGCAGACAGAGAAGGCTACAGTTGCAAAGTAATCCCTTACGCCAAGGGTACTCACAAACTTTTTCTCGGGGGCCAAAATTGCAGTATGGTTTGCGGCCGAGGGCCGCACTGAAGTGACAGTGGGGGTGAGGGGTGGGGCTTATAGGGGGCACAACCACCCGCACCCTTTTTCAAAACATTGCTAAACAATGCTGCCGCCACTAGCCAGGATCGTCATGGAAACGCTATAGGATAATGGCCGCTGTACATAAACATAGAAGAGGGCCGCAGGAGCATGCGCAAAGAAGCCACTATTGCACATGCTCCCGCGGCCCTCTTCTATGTTTATGTACGGCGGCCGTTATCATATGGCGTTTGTCGGACGTGTCCGCGGGCCGCCAAGGTAGGTCCGTGGGGCCACTGGTGGCCCGTGGGCCGTACTTTGAGTACCACAGCCTTACGCAGTTCAATGCAAGCACTCAAATGGAGGCGGAAGGATAAATCCAACCAGCCACTAGTATTAGGTGAGAGAGAAATACTACAGTGGGGTGAGCCAAAGTGTGACTGGCAAAAACTCAAACCAAATCCTGAAAGAGGCTAAATGAAGAAGGGCAATGATTGAAAACCCACACTCTGTATATTGTTAACAGTTGGTCTGTTTCACAGCTGTGCTTCCAAACCCAGGCCAAAAAATTAAGCAATGCATGCATGCATTGTTCAAGAGGGAGCATGTCCTTATAGAGTACCTTTTCAATGGATTGTTCGGGTTAAAAACCTATACATTTTACTTCTGTTCCCATTATGTGCAGTGTGTGTAGGGGATAGGATCATGGTGGTGATGAAGATGAATGATGATGATAAAGGAAACGTGTAGACATTGTATAGACATGCGTTCACCATGTTCGCCATGCTGGTGGGCACCATTCCTATAGATCCTTGTTTAGTGACAATGATAATGGTAAATTATTAACTGTTTGTTTCCCTGATCATCATATATCTCCATTATAAAGGGAATTTCAAGAACTCAATATTAAAGGCTTAACAATTTTGCCTTCACCTGGTTACCTTGGTGAAGAGTTGGGCTGAGAAGTCTCCACGTCTTCTCCAAGGAGGCATATTATTGAATACATTGATATTCAAGCCTCTCTTTGAATATATCTAGGGCTGGTTTGGTTTGGGTTAGATCTTCCATGGTGGCCTTCTTCAGACCCACCTGTGGTTTCATTCTGCAGTAAGGAATCTCCATCATACCTCACTGCAGGAAGTCATTCCTTGATATCAGTTTTGCCCAAGAAACCCCTCTGTGCCAAGTAAGGTATTTGATTCTGTTTTATTTCTCCGTTGCTCATTATATTCCACAGCGTGGGATGTTGACACAGCATTAAATGAAGGTGAGAACAAACTCCCTATAGATACTCTTTTGTGATATAATTAGGTCTTCTCCGTGAACCCAAAGTGTTACGCCTGTCTGCATTTTACACCTGACCGGCCTAAGCAGTAACTGGGTGTAGGCTGCGCTAATTGGTATTACACCGCCGTCCATGCAGGCGAGGGTGAAGTCATGTGCAGTAATGCGTTCTGGTTCGTATCTTTCTAGAGTGTTATCCGTGTCCTGCCACTGGAGTAGAGTCAGGAGTTTAGACTCACTGAGTAGGCTACCAGTGGGACAACAATTTTGTTGGGCAAATAATGTTACTCTTTTAGTACTGGTACAGGTTCTCTTCCCTTTTAATCTGTCGTTAAAAGCACACTGAGGCATGTCACCTGGTTCACCTCAGAAAGGTGTTGCAGGAACTGAAGAGAACAAGCCTCACAATCAAGGCTATCCAGTGCTAGATTGGGCAGAGCTAAGTGGGCCAGGTAAGACTCCTTGGGCCATATTTGCAAGGCCCACTGCACTGCCGGAAGGTCACTTTTAGTGACGGTCTTGCGGCGCACACTGCAGGGCCATACTTACAAGGCCACGTAAAGTCACCCTGCGTGGCTTTTCATGGTTTATAAATATGGACTGAGGCAACACAGTGCAAGTCGCTGCATTGCCTCACCTTGCAAGAGGGAGGCGTGCCATTCAGTGGCGTAACAAAACTGGAGGGGGCCCCCCTGCAATGAATATGCAGGGTCACCACCTCCAGACTCTCTCAAGCCTGGTGCTGTGCTAAGGGGGCCCACTGGGGCTCGGGCCCCCCTGCACCACAGGGGCTGCAGGGGGCTTTGTCACGCCACTGTGTCGCGGTTCTCAACGGTCTTACCCTCGCAGCGGAGAGGCGTAGGGGAACGGTCCTTGTTCCGACGGGTTCTGCTCTGGCCGAGGTAGGGGCGACCCCTTCCGGTAGCCACGGTGCTGTTTGGTATGAGCGAACCACTACAGTCCGTGCCCTCCAGAAGGAGTCCCAGAGGAAAAACCCCAGTAGGGTAAAAAACCTCCACAGGAACTCCCTGAAACGAAAAGGAGGACACCAGGGTATTAGGGCCGCAGTTCAGGAAGGCAGGAAAACAAAGCAATCAGGAACAGACAGGATTCGCAGAAGGATATCAAATAGGAGCGTGACTATCACCAAGGAGTGTTGCAACGCAATGAACAGGCAGTTGGAATCCCCTTAAATACCCCTGGACAGGAAACAGGAAACAGGAAGTAGAACACCGCCATCTTGGATTGGGGAAAAGAAAACAGTAATGAATTAGGTATGTGTGTTAAACAATGCATGCTGGGTAGAGAGGAAGTGGTAAGCATGCTGGGAAGAGAAAAAAGGCAAGTATAAAGAACCCCCAGTGTAAGGGTTCGGTTTGTCCTAGGAACATCGGTAAGTGGTGGTGGGCAGGTGAATACATGCAAGAAAAATAAATGTTAAGCGCATAATGCGCTGTGTGCGGCCATGCCTGAAACCCCCTCGGGGTTTCAGGCTCTGCCGCGTCTGCCTTTAAGGCAGAACTTGAAAAAGGGGGAGCGGCGAGCGCCGTGACCCCCAGACCGGCTCCCTGGAGCCTTCATGGCCCTCGCCGGAGCCGCGGCGACCCCCGCGACCTGGGTGTCTGCCTCGGCGTCTACCGCGGCCCGGGCGTCGGCCGCGGCAAAATTAACGTGCTGCGCCGCGGCAACCTGAGCCCGCGGCCGCGGCGAGCGCCGCGGTGTAACACACTGTGCCATGGACGTTAGGGAGGGTGTTCCCACGTAACACCCTTGGCATTTGACACATTCTCAGATTTACAAGGTTTGATAAACCTGGGAATGAGTCAAAAGCCTACTTTTCCCCAGGGGATTTGTAAGGGAGGTGCAACGAGTAGAAATACCATTATTTTCTCCTCATTCTTTCCTATTTCTATGTGTGCAGCATTCTGCATCCCACATAGAAAGAGGAAAACGCCTCCATTGATTGTTTTTGTGCAGGAAGGTGCCCCTACCTGCACAAAAAACATCATCCACACAACGCAGACACCCTTGCACCATGGTGCAAGGGTGCCTGTGTTGGCGCACGGCAGCCCATTGTGTGCCATTTCAGGGAAAAAGGACAGGAATGCGCCATATCTTGTAGATACAGCACATTCCTACCCTTTTGTTTTGACGCAAGGCAGCCTGCAAGAAGGCTTGCGGCGCTGCCTTGTGTCAAAACTTTGTAAATGTGGCACCTGGTGTCTAGTGAGAAGGGTCAACTTCTCTGGCTAAACATTCAGGCAATGATGGAATGGGAGACCACTGCACCCGGCCCATATGCTGGCCTTTTTTTGCCTTCCAACTTACAGGCACAAGAAAAGAACAGTGGATTCTCAGTATAAAGAGAAAATAAAGAGGCAGGGGAATTGGGAAAGATACAAAAAATCTACAAATGAAACAGGCATTGGCAAATCCAGTAGGTTTTGCTTTTGGAAGACCGAGCTATTGGCTTTGGCAATTCTTAATGGCACTGGCATAAGGTAATTCAAAATGGCCATCAGGGCTTGATGATGCATTCACACCCACACTATGACCGTCTTCGAATGGGTCTTTTGATAAAAGCCATTCCAACATGCATTGGAGCATGAAACTTTAAAGTGAATGTCCTGGTATCACTTCACAGGTGAAGGGCACACAACAAAAAAATAGAAAAATAAATAAAATTGGGCAGTTCGGGCAGGGAGCAGGATAGGGGAGTGGGACAAGTGAGCACCGGGGGGGGAGAGGGGAATAAGTGGTAAAGCAGCAATAGGTAGCTGCAAACTCCGGTTGGGGGGATTATATGGGTATTTATATGTCGAGGTGGACAGGGGCAAGGGAGCAATGGGCAAGCTGTGGAGGGGACAGTGTTGTTAAAGGATATAAGGTGCTGTGAAACATGTGGGCAGGGCTAGTTTCCTTAAATGGTAATAATGTACTTCATAAACTTACAATGTACTTCAATGAAAGCCGTGGGGGGCAAACTTGTGAAACAAAACAAACACACAATGGAGAGAGAGGAAAACACATGGAGTGTAATGGAATGCTTAAAGAAAAAGAAAAGGCAGTGGAAGGATACAACTCACCCAATCAGAAAGAGTGTAAAGCAGCTAAGCTCCAGGTGAGGGGCAAACACAAGAAGAAGAAGGAAAGCCATCAAATAAGAAGCACGCATCAAGATTGACAAGAAGGATAACACACGATAACCAGTGAGGTAACCCAGAGCCCACTCAAACAATTGGACCTAAAAAGGGGACCAAGGAACATTGGGGATCAGGAGTAAAAGGTCTGAAATTGGGAACAAATAGCAAAGGACAAAGGGAAAGAACTGAGCAGGGTACAGAGAAGGTAGCAGGCACCAGTGTGGACCAGTGGCTAACTTAAATATCTGTTGAAAAGAGGGTTTTTATACTTTTTTGAAGGTCCTCAGGGACTCTGCAGTTCTGACCTGACTGGGATGAAATTCCAAAAGTCAAGCGTGGCACCAGAGGACAATAATCTCACTAGATACTAAAGGGGACTTCTCTTGATACCAATTGCATACCTGCTGGATCTGTGCACAGAATCCTCCTTTCGAGAGACTGTACCCTGTAGGTCTTACTGTTCAATTTCTGATCCTGAGTATTTCGTCGCGATTCGCTTTGCGCTGGTGGATGTTTTTAGGACCTGTCTTTTAGTTTGTTCTCATTAGCTGTGTGGTCTCCATAGAACCATCAGGGCAGAGCCAAACCTGTTCTATTTAAAGACTTTAAAGCTGTCAAACCTGTCAGGCCACTTTATTTCTTTTATAACACAATAAAAAAAAGAGTCCAAGGCTACGAGTGCGGAGCTCGCCACTGGAGAAATGAGGAAATGCATTGAATGGGTCTGCAGCGCCAACCAAGGATGACATTATTTTTATTTTCACCCGAAAGGGCTGTTGTTTTTCACCCAAAAGGGAAATTAGGCTCTGTTGCAGTATATCAGAAATATTGAACCATAAATTTTACCAAAAAAAACAATTTAGTAAGGGATCAGAGAAATTATCTGGTGTAGCAATGGCTTGGATTTTTAGGTGGACAGGCCACACGCGAGCGTGTACCTTTTCCTTTTCATTCAAAAGCCACATGTGGCCCTTCATGGCATGGTATGATGATGGCAAAACAGATATATTCATGACCATAATTCACTTATAAAGATTATGGAACATTGTACAATGGGGGAATCACGACAGAGTACAAGGAAGGGATAAGTTAGAAGGTGCAGACAATGGAGGGGAGGGAGCGATGAGTGAGACAGTACAGATGAGGTAGGGGGAATGAAGGGATGTGGAGCGAGAGGCTACAGCTGAGGGAGGAAGAGGAGGGATGAGGAATAAGAAGGTACAAGCGAGGGAGGAGGGGGAGGGATTAGGAGAGTACAGATGGAGAAGGAGGGGGCAAGGGATGGAGAGCGAGAGAGTACACATGAGGGAGGTGAAGGAGGGATGAGGCGTAGGAAGGTACAGACGAGGGAGGAGGGGGCAAGGGTTGGGGAATGAGATGGTACAGATGAGAGAGGAGGGTGGAAGTGATGAGAAAGGGATGAGATAAGAGAGGAAGAGAAGGGATAGGGGACAAGAGGGTACAGATGAGGGAGGAGAGGGAAGGGTGAGGAGTGAGCTGTTACAGAATCTGTGGCAGAGGGGAAGGGATGAGGAGGGGGAGAGGATGAGTTAGGAGGGGTAAGGGTTAGGGAGTGAGTACAGATGAAGGAGGAGGGGAAGGGATGAGGAAGGGGAGAGGATGAGTTAGGAGGGGTAAGGGCTAGGGAGTGAGTACAGATGAAGGAGGAGGGGAAGGGATGAGGAGGGGGAGAGGATGAGTTAGGAGGGATAAGGGCTAGGGAGTACAGATGAAGGAGGAGGGGAAGGAATGATGAGAGAGAGGATGGGTTTGCCCCTTTTGCATGGCCTGAAGTTGAGGGAGTGGTGCAGAGAAGAAGAGGGGGGAAGCGTTGCATGCTGGGAAGGGTTTCAGAGGGTCAGTTGAAATGTGTGAATTAGTGGTTAAAGAGGCAGAGGAATTTGCTTGAAGGGTTAAGACACTATAAGCATTATACTGTGAAGAGGTGTTTCTTGAAGGTTGGAGGGGGCCTTCATTTCTCATGTGAAGTGGGAGAGGGATGTGTGTTGCCTGAGGTGCATCTTTAGTTACTTCCTGAATTGAGGGAGGGGTGGCCAATGGCGGACTTGCTCTTTGAGAGAGTTACTGCCATTGCAGGACAAGAGCTGGTGGTTTGTCTTCTTCTTTCAACTTTTGGATTCCATCCTGCGAGTGCTTCACGCATGTCTCGCGTAGTCCACCGTAGGTCTTGATTTTAGTCGCTGGGTATGGTGAGGTGCCAGAGGTTAGAGGCCGGGTGACACTTTTGCATGTTTTGTACGTGATGAGAGCACATAGAAAGAGCCTTCATTGAGGGTTACAGTAATGCAGACCTTAGATGTGGTAAACTGATGCTCTTTAAGGGTGTCCGATGGGGCTCGGGTGCGCCAGCTGGAAGGGTGCTGCTTCCATCAAAGTGGGACACGACCAATGCGGGTGCAACTGATCTGAAGTTTGCTTCTGATAGGAAAGGCTTCACTTTGCAGTGCCGGACAAACTGGTCCCTGGTGACCTTTGCCTCCTGAGCACTGTGAACACAGTGAAACATGTACATGTTTATTCCTTACTGGCAAAATCTATGGCCACTTCCTAGTAACACTGTGATAGAGAGACTCAGACACCAGGTGAGTGCTTCATCTGTGTGGTCAATATACCTGGACAACTCACAAATACTGGTCATCTCACTTTTTGTCCATGTGTGCATTGGTGTTTAGATACCTTAAAGACCCTTCTCATCTAGTGTGATCCCAATCAGTGATTTCTTTGAGCCAGTGGTTTCCGGAGGGGGAGGGGGCACTGGCACTCATATTTGGGGACCATTCCCTTCTCTTTCTTTATCAAACATTGTCTGACAGCAGGTGAGGGGAAAAACAAAGAGGAAAGGACTGAAAGAATTTAAAAAGTCAGCAAGGGAGAAAGCAGGAACTTGCAAGAGTGAGATGAAGGAGCAGAGAGTGTCTGGTAGCGGATTAAAGAGGCATGAGGTGGATTCACTACACAGCCTTGGTATTCGGCACACTGACATTTAATAGTGCTGGCCGCAGGCTTTCTAGTAGAGCTTTGGGCATGGTCACTTTTTCTTTTATAAATGAAGCACTGCTCCCACTGTGTGGAATCTTGCAGCAGAAGACAACATTTAGACAGCTGCCAGTATTAAGGGGGTTGTAAGTAATAGATGCTGCACTTTATAAATGCTGCATAAGTTAAAATTTTTGTTTATAATAAAGCTTTGCAAAATGGAAACACCTTAAAATCAAGGAAGACAATGGCTGAAATGAGTTTGTGCCCAGATCAAATTTACTGAGTGAACTATGTTCTGCTGTTTTGGATGTGAATTTAGCGTTGTGCCTCAGATCAAATGGAGATGAAGTGCCCACTCCGAGGGATAGGGAATGGCAGTAGCCGAGCATCTGCACTACACCTCAAAGTGGTTGTAATGATGCAAAAAGTAGCCCTTGCAGTGATGCTCAACTGAGAAGATAATTCAGTGCCTGAACCATAATTTATTCCCAGGTTGTTCCATCAATTTTTTCATTGTGGAGTTAACTGACTGAGGTCGGAATTTGTCGTGAAACATGAAATATAGGCCAGTATAATGGTGTAAATGTATGTAGGTCAGTGTAGCTACATTAATATGCTGCGGCGGTGCATGGAGGAGCTCTAAGGTATCTGGTACACCAGCAGTAAATTCTCCTCACTTTACTGCAAAAGCTGAGAACATTATGATGCTGTCTGTATAAATTGCTAGAATCCCTTGTCTGTTCATTTATCCACAGCTTGTTGTGAATAATTATTGACCAATCCACTTGCCTGAGGCATGTGTTAGAAGTGGGCATAGGTATTGTTCCTTTCATAAAAAGTAGTGGATATTATCTTCTTGGGGTTCCACAACATTCCCCGACTATTTTTAAAACGGAGCCTCCTTGCCAGCATGACTTTGAAACCACATTATTGGCACAGTTGACTTTCATTTTTAATGTGCCCTGTTCACCAACCTGGTCCTGAATATACGTTTGATTACAAGTAGAAATAGCTTTTGATCTGAATGCAAAAAAGGTTTTGAATTCACAAAAGTTGGTTTTGAACTTGTAAAAGGATTTACTCACACAAAGATGCTCATGGTAAAGTGGGCGTTCCAAGATTGGAATGTAGTTTAATTTGTACCACCCGCAAACTTAATTGTGGGAATTCACTACCTCTTCTCCTGGCAGTTTCTGCCCTACAAACAGTCGGAGATGTCGATAGTAAATCCCTTTCCATGGTGTAATGGGAAAGTGACAAACTTAAAATTGGGGGAATGTATAAAAGGTTTCTGTGGGCGGGATTTTTTTTCCTCTTGGAGACAAAATAAAAAAAATAACCAGTCATTTGCACTTGCACAATAAATTTTCGTATAAGCTAATATACATGCGCGAGTAAAAACTTGCATTTGTTGTAAGTTTCCTGGCATACGTTTGTGAATTTAAAAATCTACAACTATGCAGGGCTTTAAACCAGTGCTATTTTGTGTTAAGAATACCTCGATTCAGGTCTAAAAATAGAGAGGGAATCTACATTTTTCCCCAGCAGGACTCGAGCTGATATTTCTTGTACATTTTAAATGCACATAGTTTAAGTAAAACTTTAAATGTTGTATGTTTTTAATTGCTCATGTTACCCCAGCCCCAGTTTGTTACATTCATGGGCAGAGAAAAAGTGGGAGAAGGGCTTGTTTAGCTACTGACATCACAGAGGGCTTGGAAGCAGGAGTGGTCATGGGAAGGGCTTCAATAGCTTTTATCAACAAGGATGTGAGTATATATATATATAAGTATATATATAGTGGTAACTACAGCCTTAAGACTGGAATAGTGGTATTTAAAGACACAGCATGCTACAGTACTCCACCCCAAGCATCATTGTCTTTTAAGTATCTAAAATTGGTTACCACGCTTTAAAACCAGGTGTATGCAATAGCACTATAACCCAGTCACAGGCGAATGCTACCGGTTTGTGAAGCAGGCCTTTCTCTGTTGCTGTATGAGTAAATACTGGACAGGATCAGCCATTGCCCAACAAATGTTTTCCATTTGCCAATCAGGTTGAGCCTATCCCTGCAAATTGTCTGCATCACTGCATGTGAAGCCCTCGACTCCATACCAATAAGGCAGACCCATTAAAAAGATGGCATGATGGCTCTGTGATTTAAGCGCTAGTCTTGTATATTCACTCTGCTAGTAATTATAAATGGAACTTTACTGTACTGCTAAGCTATCTATCTGAGGGAGGAAGCACTATTAAAAATAAGTGCCCGATTCATACCCTGATGGACAGTTTCCCATCCATCAGGGTGACCTCCACCACTCTCACCGGACAGTTGTCTGCCAAATTAAGAGATCTCTGTTCCTTCACATGAACCTCTTGGTGGATTCTATGAAGGAATAAAAAAGTTTCATGCACGTCTACCATGGTTCTGATTCCCTGCGCACTCATTCTTTTTGTTTTTAGAATCAAACTCCCAAAGTGGGAGTTGGATCCTGAAAAACAAAAACCACAATGACCACCACATCCGGGGAGTTTCCTTGCAGGGTATGAGGAACATTTTTTTTTGCTGTTTGTTTTTGACGTCCTGTTTTGTGGTAGACAGAAAAAAAGGACATCTGAATGTCCCCTCTAAATTGGGTGGGCGGTGTGATGTCCTCACTCGTCCGGCTGTCACAATAAGATGCCTGAAGGTAGAGTCCGTGGGAACACTGCCATCAGAAACAAGCATTTGCAATGCAACAGGTCTCGCATTACATTGAGTTAGAGGTATTAGCGTTGTAAACTCCTAACCCGACTTTTCTTGCCACATTAATTTTTTTTTTTAAATGAGTGCGATCACTCTGTGAAATAAAGAGGAAAAGTAGTCCAGAAACCATACGGAAAACATGGAACCTCGTATGTTTCCAGTAGTTTACCGGTCCTCTCCAGGAGGGCTAAACACCGAAAAAGGCATGACGTATGCATGCCTTTTCCGAATAAAAACAAGCTGATTTTAAGAGGCAAGTCCACGAGCCAATGAAAGTGACTGACGTAACATGGGTGTGGTTAAAATCCCCCTAAAGAGAGATTAGAAGAGGGACGGTGCGCTTTGTGCTCGCCCCTAAAAATGGCCCCCCCAGCTCCTAAGTGAGCGTTCGGACCGAGGATTTTGTGGTAGTCATTATATGTACCGTGGTCAGTATTCCCTTCCCAGGGGTCATACAAATAAAAGCATATATAGCATTATGCGGTGTGCATGTGTTAGTACATTAAATGCAGAGGCTAGAAATATTGTTACCCTAAAGAGGATGCTGGGATTTAATGAAGAAATGCAGAGCAACGTCTACAAATGTAGTTATGCCTATATTGTCAAAATGCAACCCAGTGACCATAATGTCAAAACAGTCAGCACATCATGGGAGCTGAAGATTGCATGCCATTTAATGAAGAAAACCAAGACTAAGCCACAGTCAGATAATGATTTGTTAAAAGGACGGATCCGGAAAAGGCCAACGATGCTTGGGTTTAATAGAGCCATCTGGCAGCTGCCCTTCTTTCGTCCCCCATTGCTCGCCAATTATGGAAACAAAAGAAGGACTAAATTAGTGAGCATGCTCACTTAGCGCAAGGTCTGAAATGGCGATTTTGAAAGGTGAATATCAACATTAATTTTCAAAAATGTATATTTTTCTTGCTAAGTACATGGAAAGCAACTGTTGTTATTTAGCTGCAGAATAAATTGCTTCATGTGAACTACTATGTTAAAACAAATTCCATAGTGTGTGCCATAATTGTATGCTACATGAATTATTGAGTAGTTATAGTAGGCCTGTTTATATGTTTCTGATTCTCCTCCAAAAAGTTGTGTTTCACTAATTGCACGTCTCGTTTTAGCCGCCAAGCAGCAGTTGAAAGTGGGCTGCTCTGATGATGTTACAGCCGTGGGCAGTCCCCATAAACTTGTCAAACAAATGTCTTTCGATGAAAGCCCCCCCTGCTCGTTCTGTCTGGCTAGAAGTTAGTTTTTCTGCGAGGCACGTGACCGTTCATTACACCACAGCTAACTTAGTAAGAACGCTAGCAAGTTGGTGGCTCATTGTACCAGGGGATCCACTCTTGGGGTCTGTGTTTGGCTTCGTCGTCTTAGGTGCAAATCCTGGCAGGCCCATTCAGTTTTTCATCTTTCCAAGTTTGATAAATCGAGTACCATTGTGTTGGGTCAGGACCGGCTTTAGGGCAGTGCGAGCGCACCGGGTGCTGACCTCAGGGGGGGGGCTGTCTTTAGCAACAACTAAGAATCTTGCAATTAAAAAACACCGCCTGAAAAGTTTATTTTGCGTCGAGCCTTCAGTAAGCAATTAAAATATCAAGACACCTCTTGTGATTAATGTTCCTGCTAGGGAAAGAGATGGGAGTTTTGTCTAGTGGCAGCTTTGACTGCCATAAAGTAGCAGAGACGGTTAATGTGCCTGCTGCATATAACAGAACTTTACTGTATGTGCATAGCTGAGTGGATTAGTAAAGCCAGCCTTTACAAGCGCTTTAAAACAAATGAATGTATGTGAAAGGGGGGGCTATGGAGAGATGAGGGGCACATTTGCTGAGCGGTAGTGAGGGAATCCGAGGAGATGGTCATGGGGGGGCAGCAAAAAAGACTGTCGCACAGAGCACCACCAGTGCTAAAGCCAGCCCTGAGTTGGGTGACAATAAAGTTGGGATGGGAGACCTGGACATTCTTTGGATGACGAATAGGCACAAGCTAGAGCATCCCAGAGACACTCAGCAGTAGCAACTCTGTTCTGCTTCCTCCAGTTAAAATACCTTCATAGTTCATACCCCACGAGAGACTGGCTCTGACACATAGAGTTCGTCGCCTCTTCCCTTTGCCTACGCTGTAATGCACAGAAAGGAGATTCCCACACACCACGTGGGGGTGTGCACAGTTGGACCCTTATTGGGAATGAGTACTCTCCCATCTGGGCCAAGTAACAGGGCAACGAGTATCTCATGAACTTAAACTGATCCTCTTTCATATCACCACTGACTTTGAAATGGATTGCTATCATTCGGCGCTGCTCTGGCTGGGCCTAACTGTGGCTAAAGGGGACACTGCACAACAATGGAAAGCAGATGGTGCAGCATCAATCACAGAATGAAAGAAGGGACTGGATTGGTGCATAAATAGGGAACAGCCAGTTTACGAGGTGAGAAGCTGCCCCCAGAAATATGGGCATGGGCTAAGAATAGGGAATCCCTGTCAACCTGTGAGATTCTCACAGCATGACTTTAGATAATGAAATCTGATCATACAGGGGCTCAGAACCATGAGTTACGACTAGGATATGGTAAGGCAGTAGGGGCCGGGGTGAGAATGGCGGGGAAGGATTGCAGGAGAGGAACCAGGTGATTCAGCACCATTGTTGCAGTGTTGATATGTTATATCTCATTGTTATACTCTCAAGTCTCAATAAAATGTGTTTTGAAAAAAAAAAAAACTTTTTTTCAAACTTTTGATGGGGTGGGAGCCTAAACCCTAGTTAGGGAAGTTGGGCCTGGTTGCTTCACTGCTTCTGTCCAACGTGGTGCTGCATTTTAAACCACATTATCTCAGAAATTCATCCGCCATCCCTGAGTCCTACGGGGGGCAAAATTCAGAAGCTTTTTTGAGGGTGGAGGGCATGCATGAACAAGGGATTTCAGTTTGCATGCATCAGCTGATCCCTCACCCTGCGTAAGCGGCTACGCAAGTACGCCCTCAGTGAGTAAAGAACATTAAAGGTTAAAGTCTGCTTTGTTAATGGGCCCTGTTCCCAAAATCCCGCTTCCCTGTTGATATGTAATCACTGGGCTGCTGCGGGGATGGAGTGTGCTCCTTCACCGACGCAGCTTGATCCGCGACTCATTTGACTTTAGTAATGGAGCTGGTTCTGAGATCCGGGATGTCCCAGCTGATTGGATTTATGCTGTACATCATAATCTGATCCTGCCACATTCAAGGTTAATAACGCACAATTTGTCTGTGCCAGACAATGCTAGTGGATTATAGGCTCAAATGCAGAACATTGAAAATAGGCCTAAATGAGCACAACAGAACGGCCTGCGTATCTCATCAGATCAGACTGTAATGGGCAGTAATAAAAAAAAAAAAAATGTTGTAGCACACGTGAACCTGATTTGCAAACCTTGTTGTACACCCAAGTGGAAATCATATGCACAAAATCAGCAATTTGGATAGTTAATCCCATGACCTGATTTACAGAATCAATATTTCTTTTAATTTAGAAATTGTATTGGATTTACGAGAGTGGGAAAACCTTCAGTAATGCAAGATCAAGTGAATTTCCATATACATTTATGTTTGTGGATATTCACTACGCTGAAATATTCCCACCTTAAAAACCTATGCAAATGGGCTCCTGTTTGAGGCATGAGTAGGTGGCTTTTAATGGAATGGAAGGGAATAGCCTTACTTTCCATGGGAGCGTGGGGAAGGGGTTCTGACAGAGGGAAACAAGTTTTACCCATGGAGAAGCAAAAAAAATACTTGTGGATAAGCACATTTTTAAACTAACAATAATCCTGGAGTCCATGACTGTTGCACAATTTTGATAGCACTGGTTAGATTTAGTTTTTGTTTTTGAGAAAGTTTTATAAAGCGTGAACATGGCGCAAGGGTATCAAAGCGCTATACAGAGAAATTCCAACTGTTTTATCGCCCTTCTTAACTTTCATTTCTGGCTCGCAGGTCATCACAAGTTAGTAGGAAAAACTAATAGAGGTGCATGAATAAACTGCAATAACACAGGTTTGGGGTGGAGACCAAAAGAAAACCTAAACGGCCTACTGGGGTGACAGAGAGAAATCATTACAATTGCAGAGAAAAAAATAAGTTAGAGGCAAATAGAGTGAGAAAGAGAAAAGTAAAGAAAGTAATATTCATATAATAAAATAGAGGAAGAAGAAAAAAGGAAGCATGAAGGGAAGAAGGTACAAAAGAAATAAGGAAAAAATATGTCAAGATGTAAAAAGGGGAACGGAAAAGAAAGGACCAAGGATGAAAAGAAGAAAAAAAAGAAATTAAAAAAGAAAAACTAGACGGAGAGAAAGAAGGAAAGCAGAAACATATAATGAAATAACCAAGAGCAAATGTGAGACAAACTGAAGGGGGATTGAAGAAAAGAAGAGACAGAAAGGATTAATGATTTGAAGGACTACAAAAAGAAAAGATGCAAATAAGGTGCAATTAAGTGACAGGAGCATGATAAGAATAAAGGGATAAGAAGAATGAGAAAAAGCTGTAAGAAAGGACAGATAAAATGAGAGAATAGACACAACGAAAGAAAAATGGAAAGAAGGAATGAAAGATGCATAAAAACAAAAGAAAGATGATGGAAATATTGAAGGCGAGACGCATAGAAGGGAAGTAAGAAGATAGGAAGGAGGGAAGAATGACCAAGAGTAATCAGTCAATACAGGTAAATGTGTTGTTTTTGGGCAAATTCCTTTAAAATCATGCTATTTTTTGCAACTTTTTCGACAAATTTTCCTCAGAGATACAATTCCCATGGAACGTTATAGGAAGGGTTGGGATTGCTGAGTTTACTTTGCACATTTAGTGCTACATATGGGTCAAAGCGGAGGGTGTTTTATTTTTCTGGCTACTCCCTTGCTTGTATTAGAACGCATTATAAATAGAATTGCAAGGTATCTGGTGTCGGCGGTAGTGCTTGGAATTCCAAGTTGTGCCTGGTCAGCTCCCATTCCTTACTGTGCATGCCCCTCCCACCAGGAAACAGCCTCCAAGATGATCCCATGAACGAGCTGTGCCAAGTTTAAACACGTATGCGAGTGTACATACAAACAGCGCCGGCTTTAGCGCTGGTAGCGCCCTGTGCGACAGTATTTTTTGGCTCCCCCCACCCCATGACCACCTCCTCTGATTCACTCACTACCACTCAGCAAATGTGCCCCTTATTTCTTCATAGCGCCCCTTTCACATACATTAATTTGTTTTAAGGCACTCTTGCTTGCTTTAAATACAAATACCTCTATCTTACTACCTTCCCCCACTTCCCTCAGTCCCTCCCTCACAGTTATATGTCTGATGTATTTACAATATAGCTGACATCTTGCCATGCAACCCCACCTCCTTCCGGCCTTCCCTTGCTCTTCAACCTCCTATATATTTTTTAAATTCAGTTGCCCTGGCACCATACCCATAGCCAGTGCTTAATTTGTAAATAAAAAGGTGCTGGTGCCCAAAACACTCCTCTTAAACACGCAGCTGCTGCAATTAAATGTGGGAACACCGAATACTGAGGTGGCGTAATCCTGAAGCCATCTCGGGCCTCTTGAATCCATATAAAGCCACTCCTTGCCCCTTCATCTCACTCTTGCAGCTTTCTACTGTCTCCCTTTGTGACGCTTTTTCGTTTTTCCGCTCATCTGTCTTTCCCATATGTGTCTTTTGCTCACAGCAAATGCTTGAGGCAGAAGAATAAGCCCCGGCCCTCAAAAATAAGTGCCGGTGCTCAGCACCAGAAACAACAGGCACAAATTAAGCACTGCCCACAGCACCCTCCTCTAGGAATCCATCCCCATATCTGTAAGACATATCTGATATCTTGCCATCCTCCCTCCAAGCCCGTCTTTGATCCCTCTTCCCTGCAGTCTCTTGTGCGGTGCTCCCATTCGGGGAGCAGCTGCCACTGTCGAGATCGGCCTCATATGGGCATGGGGGCACCGTCTGCCCTAGTTCTGTACAAAACACATGGGAGCAAAGGTAGCAGGCCGGTGGGAATGCCAAAACATCAGTCATTCTGCCGCCGCCCTTAGAAAAGACAGTGATGAGCATATGGCATTGTACTGCCTCCATTATTCAGTGGTCACCCCAGGCATGTAAGCACTTTTTGCAGGGACAGGTCAAAAAAGTTTTACGGAGCCCCTACGTAGCCCGAGCACTAGTTTGTAAGTTAAAACAAGCATTTGCAATGCAATGAGTCTCGCATTTGCTCCTGTTACACCTATTAGTGTTGGAAATGTCTAACTGGAACTTTCTTGCCACGCAAACTGAAAATTTGACATAAGCGAGCCAATTCAAAGTGCCGCCCTGAGCGCGAAGATAGAGACAAAGGGAAAAAGAAGCGCTTGCAGTCAAAGTTATCGGCAAAAGTGCAATTATCCATGTAGCAGGGTCGATGTCCAAGGCAGGAACAAAACCGCCCTAAGGAGGGACAAAGGTAAAGCACTTTCCATCAAAAACAAAGGAGATTTCAATGGCCGGCCCATGAACCACTGACAGCAATGGGCGTGCGGTGGGCGTGGTTAAAACCCCAGATACATACCACCACGTGGGAAAAGCAGCGCTAGCGCGCTGCTATGCTCGACCTAAAAATGTCCCAAAGCCAGGCGGAGAGAAAACATCGCAGCGCCATCATCTGGTGCCATCTAACGGTGTTTCCGAGATAGCGCCTTCATCACTAATAAACAGGGCAGACGTGCTTCAAAACCTAGAAACACCTGAGCGCAGGGCCTTGGAAGAGTGGGGGCCCGGGAAGTAATACCCAGCCCGCACCACTCCTCCCACCGAAGGACCTCTTAAGATGGAAACAGTTGGGGAAAGATAGAATGCTTTTTATCACCTCCAAGTCCTGAACAGTTTAGCCTGTTCACCGCCGTGACATCACATAGAATAACCAGACAGATTTATCAGTCCCTGTCAATGGTTCTCTGGTGAAGCAATTTAGTACATTAATAGTAAAGATTTAAAGAGATACAACATGTAATATTATTTCTCACAAGCGACGATAATGTGAATGTTTAATATCCATGGGAATGTCAGTGGAAGCAGAGCTACCGGCAGTGCAGATGGTGTAGCGGCACCGGGGTCCAGTGGTGGAGAGGGTGCCATTCTGTTCTGTATCATTTACAGAGAGATCAGACACTGAATGATTTAAAAAAAAGAGCCCGTGGCCTGGCAGGGAGGAGGGGCGGGTTGGAGGGATTAAGGGGGAGAGGATAAAGGAGAAATTAAGAAGAAGTTGGAAAGTAAACAAAGGACAAGGAGGGATAGGAAAAAAAACAGGAAAAGGTGACAGACGAGGAAATAAGAGAAAAGGGAAGAAAAAGTAGAAGAAGAGGACAAAAAATTAGAAGTGGAGGGTGGAGATGGTAGAGTAGTGAAGACAAGATTTAAATGTGAAAGAACAGAAGGAAGGGATTAGAGAGAGCTTGCAGATTTCGGAAGAAGTTGGAGGGGGTAAGGATGGAGCACAGAGAAAAGAGAGCATTTGGGAGAAATGGTGGAGAGAGGAAAGGGAAAAAGAGAGGGTTTAAGGAGAGCGAGGAGAGAAACATTGGGTGTAGGGGAGAAAGGGGATATGGGAGAATGAGTGAGAAGGGAAGAGAGGGGAAGGATTCGGGAGGAGAGGAGGTGAACGACCTAGGGAGAGAGGGACAGAGATGGAGAGGTAGAATGGGGGAACTTGGGGCCCTGTTGATACCACGAGTGCAGCAGGTTTAGTGTCACCCAGGTCCAGAGATGCTCTCCCACCGCATGGAGAGGCCCATGTTTCTGCCTATCCAGTAAAAGAAGCCCGTGCAGCGGTGTCTGCCGAGCCAGCAGCCTTCACCTAAGGGTACCGTGGTGTTTTTCAGGCGAGACATTTCAAAGAAATGAAAATATTGATCCCCCATCAAGAAGAAAATGTATTTCAAGAATCAACCGGGAATCCCGCTGCTCAGGAACGCTGCAGCACATGAGGAGAATGGGAGGTAGCTGAAAAGGTGCAGATTGTTTTTTTTTTATTATTCAGAAACTATACTAAGAAAAATAGGGCGTTAAACAGCGTTAGTTAATGCCGGTGCATGGGTTTCTTCTTATACTTATCGCTCAAAGAGTCTCTTGGCTCAAACGCTGTTAGGGCATCTCTACCACCTACCGAGACCAGAAATCCCATTGGCTTGCATCCCGGAGGCTGGCGCGAGGAGGCCGCAAGGCCAGTGTCACGTAGGTACCAGTCCTACATCCTTCATCAGGCACTCAACCCTCCGGCGATATGTGATTCTGTCTGCAGTACCAGCCACTGCGGAGCAAGGGGGCCCCAACCCCTCAAAAGGGTCTCTTTCCACCCAGTTCATTTTTTTTTGCGGTCTCATATTGCGCGTGCTCGGCTCGAAGGTATTGGAGCGCTTTACACGAGCACCAATGACATTACACACAGACACGTTCATTTTTGTTAAGCAGGGGGAGATTAAATGACAATCAGAATGTTGATCCGAGGCTCGAACCTTGTTCCCTAGCTCCAGTTAGAGAGTTGGTTAGTCATAAATTCGAGTTACATCCGTCTCCTCGTGATAATATTCTTAGGCAGTAGTAGACTGACGTGTTCTTATGTACAGTGGTTCTCAACCTGCCATGCTACAAAATACCAAGTATTAACATTAATTGGCCCAGGTCGTACTGGAAGCCCATGCCATGTCCGAGGTGATGCATGCGAGTGGCGTCGCAGCGGGGGTGACGCCATCTTGGAACAGGCTCATGACAAGCGGGTGTGCTGTGTGACAAGTAGTCCCTGAATGGTTGACCCTACTAGTGAAGGGCAGGGAAGTCTGGCAGCTGTCATCCTATGCACGTGGCACCTCTCTGGGTGGACTTCGCAGAGTACTCAGATATGCATGTTGTACCTGGGAGCACACCAGGTATTTGATGTAAAAGGGGATCCAGGTTTATCCACAGAGTCCAAAACCTCGTATTTATTTTTTCAAAAGGCAAATATTAGTACAGAAAAAAGGGATTTCACCAAAAACATAACATTGACATTTGTGCTAATGGGTCTGGCCAAGGTGTGATGTCAGACTCCCACCCTCATTCCCAGGCTCATAGAAGCCTACACAGCTTCCTTGAGTATACTAGATGTACTTGTTCTTTCATTGAGGGATGCCGCCTCTGTCCCTTTTTGTTACCAACTCAGCAATAAAGATATCTGCGCTGCGGTTCTTACCCAGAGAGTTGGTTGCAGGTGACTTCTCTGAAACACAAGTAAGAACATGGACTTTTCCAAACTGCACAGTAACACTGATGTGATCCCTGCAGGGGCCTGGTGTACGATACTGTTTAGTGGTTGTAGACCCCTAACGTGAAATGGAAACATGTTTCCGACTAGTCCCAGGAGTGCTGCAACCTTTTCCAAATCTCAGTTAGGATGGTGTGTGAACGAGGTGGCCTCTCCTAATTGTGCATCACAAAGTGATGAATCCATGATTTATGACTATTGTGGCCGCAAACCATTGATCAGATACCAAAACCCTTGTTGGTATGATATCTCATTGGCAAATGGGGAACTTCCCCTTTGGGAATTTTGTCCGGTGGCTTCGGTGCATGCTCTGCCTCGATGTCCTCAGAAACGAGCAACCTTTTCATTTAAAAACAGCACCTGTCCCTTTAAAGAACACATTCTGCTTTAAAAAAAAGACTTTTGGGAGTGCAAAAGGATGGAGGTCTGCTGCTCCTTGCAGGCTACTATCTCTGCGTTTGTTGGCAATCTCATGGGTCACAAATAGCGATCTGCTTAATTACTATTCATCAAGCGGGTCATTATGTGATCCTCTAAGGATAGGTGTTTTGTGATGCAATGTTTTAGCATATAACTCACTTTGCAAATTGCATCCCTGTTTGCAAACGATTTGGTGTGCACTCTTCACATCTTGAGGCCATATTATGTACACGGTGCACTGGGCTATCCTGCATCTCAGCATACCTTTAACTGGGTGCACTGGGCGCAGACCTGGTCTTTGTGGCCTATTCCAGTTAATGCACAGTTGAGAGTGAGGTGTGAACTTACACCTTTGCTATGAACACAGCATTAGCGAAAGGTAGACCAACTCTTTGAGTCAGCATTTCATGGCAGATGGCGAACTGTCCTGTATTTCATAAGGTGGCAAAGATACCCCATGCTGGTGGTTGCCCTGAGCAACTGCACCCACCTACAGGGGATGACTGGGAGTCCCTGGCATCCTTGTGTACCCTCACAAGAAGTACCCAAGTGGCAAGGGAGATGTGCGGCCTGTGTGCCACCTCCATTTCAGTCAGTCAGTGTACCTCCTGACAGCCTTTTTGCATCTGCACCTAGGTCTATAATATGGCAAAGGAACATTATACCCTCAATATCATAAGGCCATGCCTTGTGCAAACAAGGGCATGCCCCATTGGGATCACGCCAGTTCACATTTATTACAGTGAGGTCCATATTCCATAAGGAACTGCACAAATGTCAACGCCCCCTTGTGTAATACCATAGTATTACAGGGTTTTAAAAGAGGGCGCTTATGATCTTGGACCTCTGAGGCACTATGTGTAATACTGGCCTAGATTTGTCAATAGGAATACTACATCGGGCAAATATTCAGAAACGTCTCCTGTAATTCCCAGCTAACTTAGCCAACGACCCTACATGGTAATAACAGTTGTTTGTACTCTTCCCATCCAAGTGGGTAATTAGCACTTTGAAGGACTCAAGACAGTTCGAATACAAACGTATTCTGGAAATATTCTGGAGATCACGTTGTGTTGAAAACTAAGTTTGAACTAATTGTTGGACACTTTACTTTAGTAGTTTAAGACTTTTTTGGTGCAAGATACAAATGGGGTTTTGTAAGTGATGCATATGTTGGTAAGAATAGGCATCACCAAATATTAGTGGATGGTAATTATTTTTCAGTTGCACAAGAGAAAAGGTTAGAATCTGAGCCAATCTCAATTATCAGGCAACTATCTATTAAGCTTGATGTTGTCAGTTTGCTAGAAGACAAGGAGCATTGGTAAGCTTAAAGGTAGTTGTTTAACCTCTGTTGGTTAAACCCTGTTATGCTTCAGTTTCAGGAAGTCAACTTTATACTGTGAACAAAGAAGGCCCTATTTGGTGTTTGGGGACTGGGTACTGTGTCACAAACATGGCAGAGTGCCCTGTCTGCCAAACTGATGGTCTGCCCGCTCTATTGAGAGTCAGGTGGAACGCTGTGTTTCTGCTGGCAGTGCCACTGACTGATCTGCCAGCAGAAATATTACACTGACGGGTGTAAGCACATCATTCTGGGGGTCATTCCGACCCTGGCGGTCATGGACCGCCAGGGCCGGGGACCGCGGATGCACCGCCAACAGGCTGGGGGTGCATCCAGGCCAATTCTGACCGCGGCGGTAAAGCCGCGGTCAGAAAAGGGAAACCGGCGGTTTCCCGCCGGTTTTCCCCTGGTCTGAGGAATCCTCCATGGCGGCGCTGCAGGCAGCGCCGCCATGGGGATTCCGACCCCCTTACCGCCAGCCTGGTTCTGGCGGTTTTGACCGCCAGAACCTGGTTGGCGGTAACGGGTGTCGTGGGGCCCCTGGGGGCCCCTGCAGTGCCCATGCCAATGGCATGGGCACTGCAGGGGCCCCCTAACAGGGCCCCACCAAGATTTTCAGTGTCTGCATAGCAGACACTGAAAATCGCGACGGGTGCAACTGCACCCGTCGCACCCTTTCCACTCCGCCGGCTCCATTCGGAGCCGGCATCCTCGTGGAAGGGGGTTTCCCGCTGGGCGGGCGGGCGGCCTTCTGGCGGTCGCCCGCCCAGCGGGAAACTCAGAATTACCGCGGCGGTCTTTTGACCGCGCAGCGGTATTCTGACGGCGGTACTTTGGCGGGCGGCCTCCGCCGCCCGCCAAAGTCAGAATGACCCCCTCTGTCTGTTATATTTAGAGGGGGTGGTCTGATCTACTTTTTTCACTCTTTGGGACTGCTAGGAAAAGCGTGGAGGTCGATACAGAAGAAAATACTCCAACACCCTAGCAGAGAGCTCACAGGGTGTCAGGGTCATTGGTATTTTGTTTTAGAAGAGATACCCTGGTGTTGGCATCTTTGAAGGAAGAAAGATCTCTGCCAAGCCGGTGGCGATATCTAAATAGCCAGGCGGCCCAACAAACTCTAAATGAGGCCCAGAGATGGTTACACAGAGATTTCTTGAAGCTATATCCTTTTATTGTTTAAGGCCCTGATCTAGTTTTTGGCGGATGGAGTAGTGTCCCTGGGGGTGGCGGAGGACATTACCCCCACCATTTCAATGGTACCCCGCCTGCTAAATTTAGAGATAACTGCACTCCATCTGTCATCTCTGTACATTGAAGGGGACCACTGTCACAGAGATGTCTTTCAAGCTGTTCACTTAACTTTTTACAGTTTTTTTTATTTTTTTTGGAACAAATTACCAAAGTGGGATTTTGTATCTGAAAAACAAAAAAATAATGATCCTCACAACCCCTGGGTGTGGAAGTCGTTATTGTGTGTTTTTTCCTGTCCCTCAACTCCATGCTTTTCCTTGTAGTGATGACTAGAAAACAAAAATATTGTACTGTACCCCCTAAATAGGGTAGAAAGTGTAATGTCCTTCCTCTGAGGGCCTCTACTATGTTGAGCCGTCAGAGCCAACGGAGGCTCTGTTGGCAGAATACCTAAGGTCTGGCCGTTTCTAAAGGAGTTGGGTAGACCGCTGGCTTGGCAGCCAGGACACTTCGCCACATTTGCAAAGCAGTACCCTCTCTGCCAAACTCTAAATAAGGCCCTAAGTTAGGTCCAGAATATTCTTGACAAATTGCTGACATGGTTTTTGTTCTCTTCAGATACCCATTCCAACCTGCAGACATCAGCACCCAGCAGAGTGACTAGTCAGGGGAGAGATGTATAGTGCCTCTGCTTTCTCTCTTATTCCATTGTCTTTTCCACGTTTCTGCAATTGTCTAACATATTATGGGGGTTATTACAACTTTGGAGGAGGTGTTAATCTGTCCCAAAAGTGATGGTAAAGTGACGGATATACCACCAGCCGTATTACGAGTTCCATAGGATATAATGGACTTGTAATACGGCTGGTGGTATATCCGTCACTTTACCGTCACTTTTGGGACGGATTAACATCTCCTCCAAAGTTGTAATAACCCTCTATATTTTTTTGTGGTCAGTGGTGGTTGTGGCGAGTGGCGGAAGAGTGCATTGGATCCAGAGTACAAGATCAGTACTTTCTGACAGTTCTCTGCGACAAGTATAGGATAATAGGCTTAGCGCCAAGAACACCCTACTGTGCTCGGGCTATTGCCTGTGGATGTAGATGGAGCAAAAATGGCTCCCTTTTAAAGTAACTGGATTGGATCCTTCATTTCAAGTACCAGATCCGTTTCAGATCCTGTTCAAATGGTAGTTGAATGAGGGCCAAGTTACACCTTTACCCGAACTGCCTCTTGGTGCTTTACACAAAGCATACCAGAACAGGTTCTGATTAGAACCACAGCTGGTACACAGGTAAGACTTGGGATGTCCTAAAAGTTTACATTAGTGACAGTACTACAGTACAAAATATATACATACCAGGGTGCACTATCCCCATACTTGACTTGCTCGTTTAATTTTAGTTCCCACGATCCGTGTGAACTTAAAAATAGTCCTTAACCTGAGTTTTTGGGTACGTTTTACAAACATTGGCTTGCAGGGGAAGTATTTATAAACTTTCCTTTCTGAATAAATTATGTATGTTTTAGCTTTGGGGTTGTTAAATTGCCCTTCAGGTTGTTTGAGTTGCATAAACTAACTTGTAATGCTGGTTCTTTAAGCCAGGATTTTAGTGCCTCCCAGAATGAAATATATCACCACATGCAAATGGATGGCAGTATTCAGGTGCAGCACAGATGTGCATTTTGCCAACGCCTTTGGTCTAATGACATTTGAATAGACTCATGAATAAGGAAGGGGCAGCTCTTGTGACAACAGGTTTTGTGTGCTGTGTTCACCGTGAGGTCTCAAAGGTATTCTATTAAATGCAACCTTTTTTTCAAGAAACTAATTTTGTTGCTGCTCACAGCAAAGTTGTTCCCTGGCTTCCCCTTGTTGAGCAAGTTAATACTTATTATTTTAGCAAGAGTGGCTATGAGTCAACTTCTGTCCTGGAAAGCCATTGATGGGTCAGGTGGGATGGGGCGTGTCATCAGGAGATTGATTGTGGCCCACTGATGAGTGATAAAATGAAGTAGTCCAAGGGAGATGTTTTATGGTGTCAATAATTCACTGTATATGCAGGATTTCGATCGTAAAATAAAACTGGATTGGATGAAGGCCAGATTTTCAGGATATTCTGAGGATACGAATTACACACAGTGAATTCAAATAGGAATCACTCTGGTCTGTGAATATTAGGCAAAATCATTGGATGCTCTGTTCCTGACTGAAAAGGCAGAGGAAGGCTGTTCTTTGACACATGCATACTCGAGCTACACACCTACATAAAAAGGATATAATTTATTTTAAGTTTGCATCCATCCTAGTTGTGCTTGCCAAATGTATGAATATGATCCATTGGATACAGCCGGCAGGCCCTTCCTTGCATTTTGTATAAAGATATTTCTGAGTGGTCCTTAGTGGACGCAATCCAGATGAAGATGGTGCGAACAGACGTAAAGATGCCAGATGATGTGCAGGATTTGCGAGAGATGACAGATACACTCTTGAAGAGGGTAGACAATCCTAGTTTGTCACAACCCTCCCAAGCCTCGCAAACTTAATACTACATTCCTGTGAGTGCTCGGCTGTGCACATACCCAGCTCGGAGCTTTAATTTGTATCTGTTCAGAATTGTGTTCGGTTGCTGACTAAATGACAATTTCTGATCCACAACACAATGGGCCTCATTATGACCCTGGCGGGCGGCGGAGGCCGCCCGCCAGGATTCCGCCCTCCATTATACCGCTCCGCGGTCAGAAGACCGCGGAGGGTATTATGAGTTTTTCCCTGGGCTGGCGGGCGGTCTCCAAAAGACCGCCCGCCAGCCCAGGGAAAAACTCCCTTCCCATGAGGATGCCGGCTCGTAATCGAGCCGGCGGAGTGGGAAGGTGCGACGGGTGCTACTGCACCCGTCGCGTATTTCACTGTCTGCTATGCAGACAGTGAAATACTAGCGGGGCCCTCTTACGGGGGCCCCTGCAGTGCCCATGCCATTGGCATGGGCACTGCAGGGGCCCCCAGGGGCCCCACAACAATCCCTACCGCCATCCTGTTCCTGGCGGCCGAGCCGCCAGGAACAGGATGGCGGTAGGGATTGTCAGAATCCCCTTGGCGGCGCAGCAAGCTGCGCCGCCTTGGAGGATTCTTACGGGCAGTGGAAAACCGGCGGGAGACCGCCGGTTTTCCCGTTCTGACCGCGGCCAAAGCGCCGCGGTCAGAATGCCCAAGGGGGCACCGCCGGCCTGTCGGCGGTGCTCCCGCCCCCGTTGGCCCTGGCGGTAGAGA
This sequence comes from Pleurodeles waltl, assembly GCF_031143425.1. NCBI lineage: Eukaryota > Metazoa > Chordata > Amphibia > Caudata > Salamandridae > Pleurodeles > Pleurodeles waltl. The sequence goes on along the minus strand of NC_090450.1, from coordinate 924,880,948 downwards.
ACCGCCAGGGTCAGAATGAGGGCCAATGTTTGGTAGTGGTATAACATTTCCAGCGATTATTCAGGCAGGCTAAGTGTTCAATAACTCCTCTTTTCAGGTATTTCCCACTCATGCTATGGTATGGAGAATCGTGTAGTAAACGTTATGCTACTGATACAGCCTCGTAGTGATTTCGCCATCTAGGGGCTTCTACAAGGTTACAAAGTTTCTATTGCAAAGCAGATTCTGAATCTAAGTGTAATGATATGTTACAGGTATTGTATTCTACCCTGAATCACGTTATAGCTTTGCTTTCTGGAGGTGGAAGCCTAAAATCTGTGAGCTTTACCAATATTTTATGTATCTTCTAGGTTGGTAGACCTGCTCATCACCCAAAGAATTGAGATGTGTGTCAGGGTAGCCTTTCTTTCGACTGTTGAGCTCTGTGATAACCCGCTATGGCCTCAATGCCAAATGCTTTGCCACAGATGTGATGACTATCACCCCTGTTAAAATCTCACACCCGGGGTTAAGAATTGAATGTCTGTGGTAAATGAAGCCATTGCGTATGATGAACAACATGCACATGTAGGTGCTTTCACCATCAAAATCTGCATGCTCCAGTATTTTCAAGGATTTCCCCCCAAGTGAACATCAGCGAGTTTCATCTGGTGATTAGTGCCTAAAGCTAATAGTGCAGACTTTGTCACAGCCGGCAAATATTAGGTGCTGTAAACTTCCCACTACTCGTAATTCAGACTCAAGCTCCACCAGGGGGTTGTGTAGGTCTCAGAACCATCCAGCCACTCACACTTAGGTCTGTATGTCTTATTTGGAGTTCATTGGATAGTTGCTAGTTGTTCTCTGTTGGATGTTTCTCTGTTGCTACCAATTTCGAAGGAACTGCTATGAGTACAGGAGTAGCCTTGCACAAGGCATATGTGTGCTCTGTTGGGTGGATGAAAGGGTTCTGTCGAATGTGTTTGTCAGTTTCTGCCTGCCACACATTGGTGAAAGGTTCTGTAGGGAGCCACGCGATCGCCATCAATGTGGCGTATCAGGGCTATGTTGGGTTTACGAAAGGTGCTATATCTAATGTACAATGCTGGGTGTTTCTTCGGGGTTAGTAATGTTGGGTGCGAAGTGATATCCGTCTATTGCCGCCTCTATGATGTGTGATGTGTCCACCTAGTGCGCTCTGCTGAATAGTGAACTGTCCCCTTGGAGCAAATACAAGCAGTACAAAATATCACATTCCTTTGCTGAGGTAAATAATACTGGCTTGTGGTAAGGATTGTGTGGACTCCATTCGTATGTTAGCAGCACGCGATAAGAGTATCAGACTGACGTATTCAATAATGTGTTGGTTCTTGATTGACAACAATAACTCATCCCAGTGCAAACCGCAGTGCAATGTTCAACAGGGTTCTGCAAAGTTGGTCCTGGAGAGCCGGGTCCATGCCAGATTTTTAGCAAATCCACATTTATAAAATGTAGATTTCTGAAACATCTTTTTTCTAAATGTGGACATGCTAAAAATCTGGCATGGACCCTGCTCTCCAGGACCGACTTTGCAGAACCCTGGTATAGCACATGAAGCTGGCAGGTATAGACACATATGGACCTGTTTTTTTTCTTAAGGCACTTGCTAAAGATACTTTGGGCCAGATGTATCAAAGGGTTTTACCCATTCTGTGTCTATTGGAAAATGCATTGTTACGTATGGCCCTTTATTCTTAAGCACGCTCATTCTGGCCAAGCCTTTTTCTTGTATCGCAGGATAGCTCTGTGAGTTAAATGTTCACCACTTACTCATGCAGTATAATGTTTAGATCTCGAGTTCGAATCCCAGAAAGGCTGATTCTGCCCTCCATGCTTCTGAGGCCGGTGGCTAATAGTAACACGCGTTAATTACAGGCTTTTGAAATGAAGCACCACGTTAGAGCAAGTTATTCATATTATTATTTCAGTCAGGAGCAGTACATCAGTGGCCTGTTTAGGAAAGTGCGTTTTAGGTTGAAATGGACACACCCAGTTATGTAACAACCTGGTCCTTAAAATCAAACGTCGGAAGGAACCATCCTGTTTGCAACATCCAGTGGTCATGTGACACTTCCTTTGATCACTCTCGTCCACTCATTCACTCACTAACTCACTAGATGTAGCCTGCAACCAGGATTGCAGCCAAGATGTACAACTGGAGAGATCTGCGTTACTTCGGAAGGAAAGGGTGTCTGTTTCAGCCCCGTGTCTGCAGCCACTTGGCACTGACATCTCATAGCCAAACAGCCGACACTCACTCGTTAACATAAGTGCATGTAATGTGTGCTGTAAACACTGAAGACCAAACGTAATATGAGGCAGCACACCGTTTTAGTGGAGAAATTTATGTTGCATGTGTATTGAGTAAGGTTATGGGTTACATTGCAGGCAGTCCAAAAGCGTCAGTGAATATACCGCTTGAGCTGGTTGCCAGCTGTGTTAACCAACAAACATGAGGTCTACATCATAACAACAGATGCAGTACTTCATCTGGGGACCAGAGACCAGGAGAACCTGTCTCCCACCCAAGGTGAAGCCATCACAGGCCGCCCCCAGCTGCTCATGGAATACGGGGGCGCCTTCGTTTTCATCAAGGCCCCCACTGGACATTTGCAGGTGTATTACCATGACCTGGGCACCTCTCCTTGCAAGATTTAGAGTAGCAAAGCTGTTGGAGTATCATGTAACTCTGCCTACAATGCATAAAAGGTGTGTTTGCAATAACAACATCAGCACATCAAAACCATATAAAGATCATGGTCGTCAACCAAGTGCTAATTAAGGGAGGAGGGTGGGGTGGCGTTCCCTGCAACCCAAAAAAGAGGAAGAACTGAGTACGGAACTGGATTTAAATCCCATCCCTCCTTTCCGGAAGTGACCTCATTGGAAGGAGATGTGAAGATGACACATTAGGCACAATTCCCTGTTTCCAGTAACCCACTCCCCATTTACACTGCACCCAAAAGAAGGGAAGTTCCTTAGTATGGGAACGCAGCACTACGCTGCCGCCCACCTACTATGTGTCATTGTGTCCTACACGAGCAGCGACATAGTACTGACATCCCATGGGCACCTTTGTAGAGTGGCACCACTTTGTTGCCCGGTAATTGCTGAAAGCCCAAGATTGACTAAAAGTAACCTGTGCTCTCACCCATTGGTACCCTAAGAACATACTTTTTCAAGTCCTGAGGAGGCAAGGAGAGGGCAGCCGGGTATAGAAGTAGCATAAGGGTTGTGTGTAGACATTCACAACTGCAGCTCACTTCTGCCTGCAGCATTTTCACATCCCCGGGGTCATGCTTGATTTCCTCAGTCTCAAATTTAATTCGCATTTTCAATCATCCGCGCTCCCCCTACCAATCGTTTACCATAGGAAGCACTGCAGTAGCCTAAGCCAAGAGAACTGTTTTCAAGATGGACTAGGTAACACTTGATGCCATCTTTGGAAACGTCTAGCTAGAAGGCAGTATGCCCTGCTGTGCCCCTGGAAGAGAGTTGATATTGGCAAAATCATCTTTCATTCCTGACTCCAAGATCCTTTTGCCTTGACCAGTGAGCTGTTCTTCTCAAGCCTCTTGGCATGTAACATTCTTTCAGAATCTACCTGGAAAGACTGACAATGTGGATCCATCAATTGGACCCATCAGAAGATGTTGCTGGGTATGTGTTAAATATTCTTGTAGGTTCCATGCAGGGCCTTACTGCTCGCCTCACAGAGAAAATCTGCCATAGAGCCGTATACTACTATACACTCCAAAATTAATCTTTTCAGAGCTGTATTGCGAACAACTTTTCTTTTTTTGTTTGTTTTACTGTTAATCACTGCCTATCCTTTTCTGCTAAATACTTCTAGGCCTGCAGGGCCAGAGAAAAATGCCCTGGTTGCCATCCCTTTCTGACTGTCCTGCCAACATGAAAAGAATACAAGTCTGTTCCCTTTGCTCCGTTAGATTCTTGATCTGGATTTTGATAGTGGGTCAGTCAGAGATGGTTATACAGCGCAACGAGATGGGTTGTCAGTGAGCTACCCAATAGAAATGGAAGCACAGATCCACACACGTGCGTACTCAGCTACATTGCAAGAAAACACCAGGAGGACTGTGTTCAATGTGATGCAGAAAAGCTAGAATCCTCTTTTCACCCACATACTTCCAAGTACACACCAAGATATCCATATGAAAATATGCTTACTGATTGCAAAAAGCCTCAGGCGGGCTGAAGGTCAGTCTAGGCCCTGTGGGTTATTGACTGGATACCCTTAAATTATTCAAACTCCACATGCACGGTGAGCTCGGTGGTCCATCAAACGTGTGCAGTTTTATGCTTTTTGTAAGGGAGGGTGCATGCTTATATTCCCAAAGAAGCCAGCAACAGCCAGGGTCTCACACTCACCTTTGCAGCATGTTTGAGAATTCTGAGTCTGTATCTCTTATTTATTGTCATTCCTTTCCGAGGAAGTCGCAGCTCCTGGTACCATGAAAGGATCTGAAGCAGCACAAGGCCAGATTCACAAAATTTGGACCTGATTTAGATATTGGAGGAGAGGTTACTCTACCACAACGGTGATGGATATGATATCACGTCCGCGGAAATCTAAATCCCATTATATCCAATAGGATTTAGATTTCGGGGATGGGATATCCATCACCGTGGTGGCAGAGTAACCCCTCCGCCAATATCTAAATCAGGCCCTTTACATCATTAGTAGTTTGTCATTTTCCACTTGAAGGCTAAGCCAAACAACTTCAAAATTACTCACTGTAGAAATATCCAAGTTACTGAATACATTGTGATGAAATGTTCAAAGGTAACTGGACTGTGCTGCAAATGCCAGATGACATGTAGATGAATGTAAGATACTCAGTGGCGAAAACAAAATTCTGTGTTCCAACTTTTAGGTATCTACAAGGTTATGTTCCTGATGAGATTGTATTTTCTCCATTGTCACCGGGAATGTTTAATTCCAGGCTGTTGCCACTTATTCTCCAAATATATGGCTTTAAGGTTTCTATAATCAATGCAAGGCTGAATTGTACGTGCCTTTTGTGGACAAAAATTGTGAGTGTTCAAGTTCCAATAACATTTGGAGTCCTTTGCATTATCTTTTCATAAATGAGGTAGGATGAATGTCTGCTTTTGGGTACTGAAATGTAGACTAAGTAATGCAGAAAGTTTCTTCCTAAAATTATGCTAGTGTCTTTTGATAAAAAACTAAGCATTCTTAAAGAGATGTACCAAAAGAATGGTTAAAAAAATTGGTTGCAAATTGTGTATCAACATTTTGCGAACATATTTTAATTTTGTAATGCAATGTGTTGCTTTTCCAACATGCAAAATTGGTTTAATAACTATCAAAATGCCATTTTGCATTTGAAAGCCTCGTGATTTTGTGAACTGCAGGGTTTGCGATTGCAAAATGGCTTTGTACATCTGGCCTTTAGTGGGGCATTTTTTAATCTCCATGCGGTTTCAAAAACAGTCCCAGGGCTGTCTGGGGCCCACATGCAGGAGAGACAAAGACCTCCATCGAAATACAAAACAAGTCTGTGTTGCTTGATATGTTAACTATGGCAGTGGGTCCCAATCTTTTGACTTCGGTGGACCCCTACTTTATCATTACTGGAACCCAGGGTCTCCCACTGAATCATTATTGGAATCTGGGACCCCCCACTGAGTAATAGCTAAAAGCTGGGGGCCTAATCTGTTAATATTATTTAAATCTCTAAGCAGTCGCAGACCTCCTGAGGAGGCTTCACTGACCCTCATGGGTCCCTGCGCCACAGGCTGGGAACCACTGAACTATGGCACAACATACACTCTTTTGACGGTACAATCCAAAGATGAAATCTATCCCGGTTATTCTAAAAATTCTACTTTGTGAATAATTCCTTTTTAAATGGTTCCTCATTGGACATTAGGTTCTTGTTTGACAGTAAGGCAGCAATCCATGTTTTGGTGTTTTGCCTTTTGGTGAACTATTGTATTGTATTGTATTGTAATCGTATTTATATAGCGCTTACTACCCCTGACGAAATATCTAGTGGGATATTATTCTCTGCAATGAGCCACTCGATTTTTAACCACCGCACCACAGGAATTAAGTCTGCTCATTTTCCATGCTGGTGACTTTCACACACTGTATTCCTAACAGGACGTTGACTCCTTTTAATCTAGCTTTTCTGCGGGGGACATTGCCTGCGCCTGCTTGTTTTATTTTTTTTAGTGCAGGGATTCCCCAAACATCGCTCCCGCTCTGCCCTTCTTGCATCTGTGTATTTTTAAGGGTACAACACAGCTCGGCCTCATACCAGCTGGCCTAACTTCTCTTGTGGTTTCAGAATGGTTGCGCAACACACTCAAGAAAAGGCGGCATCCCTTTCAGAGAGAGAAATGTGAGACCCTGAGACCGCCTCCAGGTCAGTGGAGCCGCCTCGTCTTCTCAAGTCAGTTGTTCAACCTCTATTCACAGCAGCGCGTACCCTGTGTCACTTCCTGTGCGGGAGGTGTCGCCACTGGTGAACGACTCCAGTTGAGTGCGCCTGTGGAGGAAGTGACCTCAGCTCACGGTCTGTGGGGTATTCATCCGCACGGTGTGCGACGTGGTGTCGTAACCACATACCAGTCAGTTCAACATTTGATGGAATTACTGTACTGTTTTGGTTTTTAAATTGCAGATGATAGTTTAACAGAATGCACAGTCCTCTTAAATTTAATTTTTCGAAATTTTGTACAAAAGATCCAGGAAGGCAACTGGAGTTAGTTGCACAACCTTTGTAATGAGCACATCAGAATCACCTCTCATTTACCAAGCTGTTAGCGCTTAAACTCCAGTTTTGCAGAAGTTAATGATAACCAAAGACTGCTCTATAAATAAGTCTGCCTCCAGCAGCTTTATACATCCAAATGCAGTCCCCTCCATCCTTAGATTGTTTATCCATTGGGTATCCAGAACACTTGTTGTCATTTTGCAGAGAGTAAACGCTCTTTCAAGGCTAGGCAGACAAGCACCAATATGCGGCTGGAAGCTCATAAAAGATAATGTAACCAAACAATAAGTCTGACATATATGGATTTCCCAGTAAGCCCTAAACCAAAATGTCATATAGTCATTTCCACTAATAAAATCCTCTGAGTCACTCCAGTAAAAGAGTTAATCATATAAACGCGGGCATAACTCTCTGGCAGCATCCGCTCCTTGTAACTCTGCAGAAGCTGGCACACCACAGGCCTCTGCTTTTGCTCAGTGGTAACAGAGGCCCACTGATGTGTGTGATTGGATAAAAGGTCGAGAAGTTCCCCAAACTTCTGCAGGAGCGTAAGGCCTGACGTTTATCCATCTATTTTCTAGTTGCAAACCTTGCAATTCACAAAATCACAGGGTTCAAGTCTACAAGCCGCATTTTGCGATGTGGTAAACTCCGCTTTCCAGTCAGAAGGTCCTTTCCACCTTGCAAAAAGTCGAGTGGCCAGGCGTCCCGGATTTGCCGGGACAGTCCTGTTTTTTCACCAGCCGTCTGGGCACATTGTGAGAAATGTAGCTCGTTCTGGTTTTTTTTTTTACAGACGGTGGGCTGAAAAGAGTGTGAGGTGCATTTATATGTGTTCCTAAACAGGGCTAGATATCAGCTGTTTTAAGAAAGCAATTTAATTAACAGGCATGGTAGCTTTAAAAATTGCAGCGTATTTATTCTCTTAGTGCACCTTCTGTAATTCTACGCTGATGCGCACCATCATTCTGTCAACTCAGCTGATGTCAAATTGTAGTCCTACTTCTATTTTTGCTAAATGTCTCGGTTTTTGGTTTTAAATATCTGGTCACCCTAGCAAGAAGAATTGTGCCACTCATGATGATTGACTCAGGAGGGAGCATGAAATGAGTGTAACCAAGTGGCGTAACAAAGGCCCCTGCAGCCCCAGGGTGCGGGAGGGCCCCCTCAACACAGTACACCGTGCATGGGTGCAGGCCCCTGACTGGGTCCAGCGGGGAGGGGCCCCCTTAAGATGCTTTGCGGTGGGGGGGGGCACCTCAGGTTTCGCTATGCCATTGGTGTAACCACGCTAATCGTTTTTGGGACTCATGCTGAATTGCAGTTAGGAGGGAAAATGAAAGGGGGCAAACCCTTCTAATTGCAAGTCCGCAATTCCAAATCAGTGGTCACATACCAAAACCTGACTTGGGATGGTGACTGATTCCCAAAGGGAAATATATCTCTGTTATACAGTTCCCTGTTTCAGAAGAGATCTGTCCCTGGGGGAAGATGTCCCCAGAGGACAGCTTCCCAGAGCTTAATTTGTGCTTGTTGTTTCCGGTGCTGAGCTCCGGCACTTATTTTTGAGGACCAGCGCTTATTTTTCAGCCTCAACATTTACTGCGAACAAAAGACACACATGGGAAAGACGGAGAAAGAGAAAAACGAAAAAGCGTCACAAAGGGAGAAAGCAGAAAGCTGCAAGAGTGAGCTGAAGGGGCAGGGAGTGGCTGTAAATGGATTGAAGAGGCCCGAGATGGCTTCAGGATTAGGCTGCCTCAGTATTCCGTGTTCGCACTAATTGCAGCAGCCGCATGTTTAAGAGAGGGGCTTTGGGCACCGGCACCTTTTATTTACAAATTAAGCACTGCAGCTTCCACATTGTGCAGCATGTCTGACAGCCTAAGGAGCAGGGGAGGTTAGACAGTTGTTGCTTCTTCCGACCCCTGCCCCCACCCCCAAGATGTCTTTGTAATAGAAATATTTTTTCTTTTAAAAGTAGCACTGGTCTTTGCTGCTTCTAAAAAACAGTTTTTCATTTAGAGATGTAAACACAGGGCTCGAGTTCTGCTGTCAGTTGCACGCCAAATTTCGGAATCATTTGCAGGAAGGTCAGAATAGCGACCTGCAAAGTTAAAATGCATTAGGCAGCTGGTTTTCCGGCCTCCTGCTAATGGGGCAGTTTGCCATGCAACCACTACGTATGTAGGTTACAGCACAAATTGCATATCTGTTCGTAAAGCAGTGTGTGCAATTTGCACAGGTTGTTTTGCAACCCCATATTAGTGCAGCAGAACTGTAATTCCTATATAAATTACAAACTTACACACACACACAGAAGCGATTTATCTCTGTTCACATCAGAGGTCTGTGGCCTGATGCAAATAGTGGAAATGCTGACAAGTATGATCATATATAATTTATGTAAATTCACAAGTGTTCATTGCACAACCAGTATTGCTTCTGCTTTGCCTCAGAGGGTAGATCGTGCTTTCTGTAAGTACTGTAAAATAAAAATAAAATTGCAATAGGAAGCTACAATATAAAAGCACAAGTTATTATTACCTGTTACTGCACAGCACTCGTGTCCTGTCTTTTAACACCCTAATAAGAAGAAGTCATTAAACCCTTGCTTGAGAATGAACTGCTGCATCCCCCGTGGCACCTGGCTAGCAGCCCAAGCCTTTCTAATTACAGCTCAGTTATTAAATGAGAGCCTGAACCAGGTTAAAACTGTAGGTTTTCAGATGCAGCAAAGTTGAGTCTCTTCTGAGCCGTAGGGAACCCTCAGGGTTTTCCGTGTTTGTTTTGCTCTTTGAATGCTCAGACTGAGATCTGAATAAACCAAGAGGCTGCTGCTATTTCAGAATAAATCCCTCTGACTCATTGTGTGACCTTGTTTATCCTCAGCCTCCTTCCATCTGAACTAGCATCTCATCACAGGGCCTTGTAAGGTCCATGCGTACGGGTAATTTCCATATTCCCCACCGCAGGGACTCTGAAACTAGGGTATCCAATTGGCATGCACATTCTGCTGATTTCCTCAGGGATCCTTAAATTTCCATACCAGGTGATGTTCTTTTTGTACAAAGTACATGTTCACGATTTTTGTGTTTGTTAGCACAGTGGAAGATGATGGGTAAGAATAAACAGGCTCTCCTAAGTATAAAGGAATTAAAAATGTATACATTCATGGATGTAGAACAATGACAAGCCAAATATAAACGTTGAGCCCTCTCTTTGAGTCAAAAGCAAAACATATTAATGTGGAAATGTAGAGGGTACAATATTGTTTGATATCACCAGTGCTGGGTGTAAGCCTCACAGCCTGACACCATATTAGATCTCTCTCTCTCTCTCTCTCTCTCTATATATATATATATATGTATATATATTTATATATAGAATGTGGTAGTCTAAAAAGAAAACTGAATGTCTTAAATTTTGCAGAAATTCATATATATATTTTTAAGTTTGGAATGTGGTAGTCTAAAAAGAAAACAGAATGCCTTAAATTTCAGAGAAATGCATTTAAACAGATAGTAAGGCCCCAGTTGAGTCACTTAGTATGTGACGATTTTTAGCAGGGCACAGAAATTTTGCGGCTTTGCACAGCCAGATGTTCTTATATAAACACAGTGAGTTGTTGGGCTTACCCTTATGCTGCACAAATGTCAGATATTAAAATGTGTTTCTAGTTCAAATTGATCACGTTATAACTACTGCTTACCTAGAAGTGTAAGATCACACCTGCACTTTGTACTAGATAATATGATCTGCTCAACGTGTTTATTTTTCTTTCTGGAAAAAAACCTATTGGGATTAGAGTGGGGAGTGATGGATATCCTCCAAACATTGGTAGCGGTCACGTCCACTCTTCTAGAGTGCCTACCCGGTATGCAATCCAGATACAATATACACTCTAACTAGGCCAAAACTTTAACTAACCTCTAATGTCATTTCTAGAACACTCTGGTCCCTTTTGTATCAAAGTGGCTTAAAATGCCAAAATAGCTAAATAACAATGCCACATAACGTGCCTTGTAATTTGCCTTTAATTATACAGTATATTTGCATAATTTGCTTTCTCTTGTGCATTATTTGGCTTTCATTGCAGCAGATGTTTATCCATTGTCCTCTTAACGTGGTTCTCCACACCCCATATTTCCAGTGGCCCAGAATTTAAAACAGCGAATTTAGTAATATTGAAAATTGAGGTTGTGCCAAAGCTGGTTACTAAAGAAAATGGAGTCAAACAAGTGTCTAAAAACTCCTGGACGTTTTTAAAGATTTGTGTCAGAATGATGCAAAGCCTTTTCATCAGACGAGTGGGCTGAACAAACTACCCAGAGATGCCAAATTCAGAAGGAAATCGAGATTCTACATATTTCAACAGAATTTGGATCTGGCTGTCTCCAGAAAGAAGCTAACATTCATGTGGCATGGTTCTCCCTGGTCTTGAGTGGATTGACTACCTACCCCCAAGAAGAATCCCTCAACCTAGAGGGTTCACGAAAGACATGGTTTATGAAGAGGAAGGTGTTCTATATGGAGCAGTTTTCAGCGGTCAAAGAGCCCGTATAAAAAAAAAAAATAGCAGTTGTAAAACACATAATGAATTTACAGTAACTAATTACTCATATTTGTGGATTTTTATGATCATAAGCTTTAACTCATAGTTTTGGAAAATCCACCAGTATGGCAGCACCTTCGTGAACACAGGGCTAAAGCAGGACTATATAGATGTGGCCCTGCAACCGAAGAGAGCACCAACACAGTCATATGTTTATGGATATAACATCCCCACTCTGGAGGCGCACATTTTTCTGTTTTAGTAATTTGTACCCAACTTTGGTTTCTACGGAAGCCCTCAACAAACTAAAATTGATAAAGGCAGATTAGAATAGCCAAGTCTTAGGTTTTTTGCAGAATATTGCTTCAGAGTGGCTGAGGCGTAGATGAAGGGGTAGGGAGTTCGATAGTTTCAGTGCTGGACGTCTGAAGAAGTGCCCTCCCTATCTAGCTTGACAGAACTTCCAAGGTCTCTGAGCCGGTCTAAGAATAGTAGAGCGGTTGGTTCTAGATGGACAATAGGGGTGACAAAGTGCCTAAGATACTGTGGTCCTGTTTGCAACACTCTATGATAAAGCAGAGGGCTTTACAATGAATGTGCTTCGCAGTAGGCAATCAATGAAGAACTCTTAGCTGGGAGGAGACACAAGAACACTTGTGGGTATGACTTAGTGGGGACGCAGCCGTGTTTTGAGTTATTTGGAGTCTTATAAGGGAAGCCTTTGTTGTCCCTGATACACACATTGCAGCAGTCTAGGTCTGAAGTGATCAAAGCCTGTACTATGGTCTTTTATGTGGAGCTAGGCAAGAGCCTCAGGATCTTCCTAAGGCATCTTAGGAGACCAAACCTGTTGTTCTGAAGGTCAAGCCTGGTTTCACTCTCCAGCCAAATTCACAGGTTTTTTACCACCTGTTTGGCCACTGACAGAGAATCAAGTGACTCCAGCCACCATGGATGTCCCCAAAGGCTGGGTTTGTTCCCCATTATAAGGTTCTCAGTTTTGCTGCTGTTAGGTTCCAAGCATTTTATCCCCATCCAATGGGCAATAGCCTTCAAACAAAGTGTGAGTTGAAAGGGACTCTTGCCTGAGTCTGGAGACAGAGCGACAGTGATCTGAGTGTCATCAGCATAAGAAAATATGGAAAGCCAAATGTGTTCACAATATCCGCATGAACACGGACATAAATAATATAGAGCAAAGGGACTTCAATGAGGAGCCCTGGTGTACTTCACAAGCCATGGAATGGATCATGGAAGTAATTGGTTTAGAGGCATCCCAAAAGGATTGATTATCTAAAAAGAGGGAAAGCAATGGAGAGCCTTGCCGGTGATACCACAGTCCTAGAGTCTGCTGGAGGGTCACATAGTCAAACACAGTACTCAAGTCCAAAATGATGAGTGTTGCAGTCCCACTTCTATCTAAGGTCTCTTAAGGATCTTCTGTTACCTCAAGTAGCACAGACTCTGTGCTATGGCCTGGGCGAAAGACAGATTGGGATAAGTATAAGAGATTATGGAATACAAGGTACTCGGAGAGTTGCCCGTTCATGTGCTTTTCTAGAATTGGATGTGGTAGATGTGAGATGGGATGATAATTTTCCAACTTCAAAAGCTCTAAAATAGTTTTTTTAAGAAGAGGTATCACCATATCATGCTGCCCTGTCCAAGGAACAGAGGCAGAAGTAATTCACGATTAAAACTGTGAAAGGTAGGAGTACATGTTTTTCCAGGAATGGAAAAAGACGGGAGCATATGTATATTTCGGGAGGGATTTCTTCATGTCATGGTATTTAGTGACTGGTGCAGATTTTCAGTCAAATTGGTAATCTGCATGACTACAGTTTGCTTAGTAGGAGTACAAATGGAAATCCATGACTGTCCCTGTCTGTGAATCCTCAAACATCAGAATTTTTCTCCAAGCCCAGGGGAACCTACTGCAGCACGTTTTCAACTTTTCACGACAGCGCCTTGTGACTCGGCCCTTGGCCTTTGAAGTGTTGCTTTGCATTGTACTGAAAGATTGTGGAATAAAATCTCTGTATTTATGGAGCAATAGATGCAAACTATCTTGTAAAGCAGACATGCCCAACAAAGTTCTCCATACACACTCTCTCTCTCACTCTGCCAGATCTTCTCCTAGATGTACACACAGATGGGCAGATCTTCTCCTAGATGTACGCACACTTCGCCAGATCTTCTCCTAGATGTACACACACACGGCCAGATTTTCTCCTAGATGTACACAAACATGGGCAGATCTTCTCCTAGATGTACATACAAACATGGCCAGATCTTCTCCTATATGTACACACACAGCCTGATCTTCTCCTAGATGTACACACACATGGTCAGATCTTCTCCTAGATGTACACGCACATGGCCAGATCTTCTCCTAGATGTACACACACATGGGCAGATCTTCTCCTAGATGTACACACACACATGGCCAGATCTTCTCCTAGATGTACACACGCATGGTCAGATCTTCTCCTAGATGTACATACACAGCCTGATCTTCTCCTAGAGGTACACACACAGCCTGATCTTCTCCTAGATGTACACACACAGGCAGATCTTCTCCTAGATGTACACACACAGCCTGATCTTCTCCTAGAGGTACACACACAGCCTGATCTTCTCCTAGATGTACACACACAGGCAGATCTTCTCCTAGATGTACACACACAGCCTGATCTTCTCCTAGAGGTACACACACAGCCTGATCTTCTCCTAGATGTACACACACATGGTCAGATCTTCTCCTAGAGGTACACACACAGACTGATCTTCTCCTAGAGGTACACACACAGCCTGATCTTCTCCTAGATGTACACACACATGGTCAGATCTTCTCCTAGAGGTACACACACAGACTGATCTTCTCCTAGATGTACACACACAGGCAGATCTTCTCCTAGAGGTCTTACAGCAGTCCTTGAAATATTATGTTCCACCTTCTAAGGAGAGGAATCATCTAACACTGGTGGATGTGGTGTGTTTTGTTTCCTAATATTGGTTGTAGACTAGTCATAGGAAACATAACAACAACAGCCTGTTTTATATAGCACTTCATACCACACTTCTTCCATTTCTTCGCACCGTAAGTGTCAGTGTTATAATTGTCCCATGTAATTGGTGCTCAATTTCCTGAACAACTGCTACTCGGTTTACTTAGCTGGGGTTCGTACTTGTGACCTGAAGCGAGGGTTTAAGTCACCAAGCCCAGGTGCCGGCTAACATTATACAATCTGATGGCAGAATCTCTTCCATATTAAAATGACATGATGTAAGAAGACATTTACAAAAGTACCCTTAGTTATACAATGATTGATAACCTCATAGTTCATGGCACTTAAATCATCTGAACCCCAAAATAAATCCAGGAATGGACCTTTCTAGCTCTATGCTTTTACTTTGGAAATTGTATAAGAGCATCTGCTGGGTCTTTAAAAATGCAGCCCTGAAATAGCTTTCTAGGATTCTGTTGAGTCCCGGCTTTGTTTGTCCCTGCTTCAGAGCTAATGCCATGTATTGCTTTGACTATTCAAGTCCTCCTTTGTATACACTTAGCTGAAATAATCAGTGACCTTCAAAACCTCGACTTAGAGAGCTCTGAAAGCAGATTTCACCAAAGCTAAGTAAGTCTCCCAACTCATCCACATTTTGTCTTTGAGTTGATGTTAGATTTTCAATTATATTAGAAAATAATGATGTCCTGGGTTTTCCCCAGAGCCTTACTGTATCTTAACCCAAGGAACTTCATACACTGTATTTGAATAGGGCTCTGACAATTTGTTTGCCTCAGACTGTGGTTTCCATAAAAGAATAATGTTTTTTCTAAATGCGTGGAGGCTAAAAGCCTAGACCTATGGCCCTTGCGACCGAAAGGCTGGCGCGTACATCATTTTATGTTAAGTGCTGCAAGAGAAGTGTTTACTGAGGATATGAGGAGTAGAATGGCAACTGTAACAAAATGCAGAGATCTGTAGAAGTGTAACATGGTTTATTCTCCACACAACCTGTGGTCGCTAACACCTACTCTAGGTCGCTAATCCAATATGCTAAGGATTTGTTTTTGATCTCCTTGCTTGACAATTGTACTTGAGCTCCTCTCACCCTCCGTCTATGCACTAAGTGGCATTCAGTGCACTGTGGGTGAATCCAAAGTGGACATTTTATAGAAAAAAACGAGTTATTTAGCTGGTAACAATCTGGAGGTGCTTTACGCATGCATCCACATAGACAGCAGTACCCCTGGGCTGTAGCCTTGCGTCGCCCATCTGCCCCTAATGTTTTTTTTTTGTAAACAGATTTTATTGAGGTTTTCCCATATAACATCATCCACAATAACTAATAATGCAGTGCAAATGACATCTACATCTTAGAGACCAGAACACCTGCAGAAACAATTGTACAGGCCTCATGCAAGCTACCTTGGACAGCATGCAAGTTACAGTTAACTGCCTTCAACCCCCCCCTTGAGTCTGTGTATCAGCATTTGTAAAAACCCGCCAAGTTCCACGTGCCTTTTTTCAAACGCAACCACAATCCCCTCTGCTCATGAGACCTCTGAATCTGAGGTCTTTCAGTCCGGGGCGGTTTCCGTACCCTGCCTGACTGGCACGTAGCATGAATAATAGCTATGCGTTAGGGGAACTAGTATGTAAGGTACCCCCTGACCGGGGATCCGGCTCTTTCAGGCTATCAGTGAGCAACTCCCAGGCCTGTGCTACCTCTGGCTGGCCAACCTCCCTACTGGCCTCTCTCTGTAAAAGAGTTCCCTCACACCTGGCCCATTTCTCTAACTCGCATGACCAAGAGACTAAGGATGGCCCTCTGTGGTCCTTCCATCGCCCGGTGAGCTCCCATCTGCCCCTAATATCAGGTGGAGCTAACGCTAACTATATGACCTCCCAGGTCACCATTAAAATCAGAATTACCCCATCGGAGTTAAATTTGTTTTAAAAAAAAGTGCAGGGGTGTTAGAAATGGGGTCTCTAGTTGGCAGTTGGTTTGCACCCTGTCCAAGTAGGGACCCTCACTCTAGTCAGGATAAGGGAGATACCGCTCAGATAACCCCTGCTCACCCCCATGGTAGCTTGGCACGAGCAGATTTTCTTCTGAGCCTCTGCTGGTACTCTTGAATGCCAGGGCTACCAATCCCAAGGCTGCTCAGCCTTGATCCCAGATCACGCCTCTTTCTCTCGGCCTACACTTCCTGTCTCTTTATTTCACTCCTGCCAGTTCCTTTTTTTGTCCCTGCTTTCTCCCTTTTCACCTTTTCTGCCTTCCTCTCACTCTTGTACTGGGCCAAAGCCTGATGATGAAAAATAAGTGCTAATCCCCAAAAATGAGTGCCAATGCCCACAACCCGCAGTCACCAGCCCAAATTTAGAACGGACACCTCCCACATAACAGAGGGGAGTTGAATGATTACTACCCCGTCCCCCACAATGGGAACCTACCTATATCCTGCCTCTTCTAAACTATTTTGAACCGTGAGCTGCTCGCCATTTTGTTGGTCTCTAGCTAGGTTTGCACAATACAACTATCACTGCATACCATTAAGCCCGGTTTAAGATTCCCATGGGCATGTGCCCTACCGTCCTGAACATTTAGGGCCATATTTATACTTTTTGACGCACAACTGCGCCAACGCAGTTGTGCGTCAAAAATTTTAATGCCATTCCAAACGCCATGCGGGCGCCTTATTTATGGAATGACGTTAGCCGGCGCAGCTGACTGGTGTGCGTAAAAAAAAATGACCCACACCAGGCAGCGCCGGCGTAGGGGAAAATGGAGCTTGGGCGTCAAAAAATCGGGCAAGTCAGGTCTGAGGCAAAATATTGGCCTCAACCCGATTTGCGCCATTTTTTTTGTCTCCCAACCCCCATTGAAATGACTCCTGTCTTAGCACAGACAGGAGTCATGCCCCCTTGCCCAATGGCCATGCCCAGGGGACTAGTGTCCCCTGGGCATGGTCATTGGGCATAGTGGCATGTAGGGAGGCACAAATCAGGGCCCCCTATGCCACAAAAAATAAAAAATAAAAATACTTACCTGAACTTACCTTAAGTTCCCTGGGATGGGTCCCTCCATCCTTGGGCGTCCTCCTGGGGTGGGCAAGGGTGGCAGGGGGTGTCCCTGGGGGCATGGGAGGGCACCTCTGGGCTCCTTCCGAGCCCACAGGTCCCTTAACGCCTGCCCTGACCAGGCATTAAAAAATGACGCAAAAGCGGCTGGACGTCATTTTTTTTGACCCGCCCACTCCTGTGCGCCATTTTTGCACGGGAGTTTAAATAAGGCGCACATGCCTTGGAGTCATTTTTTAGACGGGAACGCCTACCTTGCATATCATTAACGCAAGGTAGGTGTCCACGCTAAAAAATGACGCAAACTCCAAGATCTTTGGCGCTAGACGGGTCTAACGCCAAAGTATAAATATGGAGTTAGCTTTGCGTAAGATTTGCGTAAAAAAAAAACACGCAATTCCGGCGCAAACAGAGTATAAATATGCCCCTTATTGCTTCCTCTTCTTGGTACCTTCTGCCAAAGTGTGTTAATGAATATAAATGTCACTGGGAGAACTAACGTCCCTGAACGTGTATCCTGGTTTTGCCTATTATGTTCAAGTCACTTCTTACAGTTTCTGTGACATTTTCCACAGTCAGACTGACACATCTGAACAGCTGTTCTCTGTAAAGTAACATTTCGGGCGGGGGCTGGGGCACGCAGGCGGCATCCAGGAGATGTACAGAAAATGACTTTGCCAGGAAGCTGCTTCTCAGGCTTTGCAATGTTCAGAGTAAATTAGAATTCTCAGGCTCGGCATCTGCAAACCCGGCAGAGCAGCAAAGTAAAGCAATTTAGCAACAGTCCTTGATTAAAAATTGCATTAAAAGGTATAAATCCTCTTTAATGACTGCAAATCCGAAGTCCTGAGTTACAATCTCTAACAGTCAAGTACAAGGGGGCATATTTATACTCCGTTTGCGCCGAATTAGCGTCGTTTTTTTCGACGCAAATTCGGCGCAAAACCAATGCCATATTTATACTTTGGCGTTAGACGCGTCTAGCGCCAAAGTATGAGGAAAGAGCGTCATTTTTTGGCGTGAACGCCTTCCTTGCGTTAATGAGATGCAAGGTAGGCGTTCCCGTCCAAAAAAATGACTGCGACGCAAATGCGTCGTATTTATACTCCCGGGCAAAAATCACGCCCGGGAGTGGGCGGGTCAAAAAAACCCGCATTTGCGCCGCTTTTTAACGCCTGGGTCAGGGCAGGCGTTAAGGGACCTGTGGGCTCAAAATGAGCCCACAGCTGCCCTCCCATGCCCCCAGGGACCCCCCCTGCCACCCTTGCCCACCCCAGGAGGACACCCAAGGATGGAGGGACCCACCCCAGGGACATTCAGGTAAGTTCAGGTAAGTATAAATATTTTTATTTTTATATTTTTTTTGTGGCATAGGGGGGCCTGATTTGTGCCCCCCTACATGCCACAATGCCCAATGACCATGCCCAGGGGACAGAAGTCCCCTGGGCATGGCCATTGGGCAAGGGGGCATGACTCCTGTCTTTACTAAGACAGGAGTCATGTAAATGGCGTCTGGGCGTCGTTAAAAATGGCGCAAATCGGGTGGAGGCGATTTTTTAGCGTCAACCTGACTTGCACCATTTTTAAGACGCCCTAACGCCATTTTTCCCTACGCCGGCGCTGCCTGGTGTACGTGGTTTTTTTCCACGCACACCAGGCAGCGCCGGTCTGCTTGCGCCGGCTAACGCCATTCAATAAATACGGCGCCCTCATGGCGCTTCAGAATGGCGTTAGCCGGCGCAAACATTTTTGACGCTAAACTGCGTTAGCGCAGTTTAGCGTCAAAAAGTATAAATACGGGCCAAGGTGTCTTTTTTAAGGACTGCCTTAATAGAGTTGTACTAGTTCGGGCATGTTCGGAGGTCTGGCCACAAGAATACACCCAGAATCAATCAATGTATGGATAAACATTTTCAATGCTATGCAGTAAATAATTTAAAATCCATGACCAATCTGCCACAGGTAAAATCCAAAATGTATTAATTCAGTAGGAGGGGGCAATGTGATGAGATGGAACTGGTCTTCAAAAACACCCCACATGGTGGTTGGTCTTGGGGAGACTTAAAGTTGTCTTCCTGCAGACACCCACATTTTGACCAACAAAAGGATGGTCTAAATCTGGTCGATATTTACCCTAAGTGTTAGGTATGTAATATTAAATTTGTATTTGTGATCAGCAGTGACCATGGGTGTGCCCATCCTGCTGACGAGGTCACCTGCAGCAGCTCTCACTGGCTGAAGTCACTGTCAATCACTGCATAATGGCAGGGCTTGCCCACTACCAGGCAGACGGTACTGCGATGTTACAATACCCAACGCAACATACATTGTACTCATAACATAGGGCAGGTGTAATGTGCCTGCTTTACTGTTTATGTTAAGGACCAACAGAAAAATTAAATAGAGCATCCCAAATATAGCCTAGTGGTGGCATCTGGGAAAGCCTCTGGCAAGCTATGTACTGGCGAGAGTTTAAGGCCATAAAAGCCTTCATTGGCTGACACCCGTATCGGACCACATTTACTATACAATAAATGCATGTTTTGGAACGGCAAAGATTAGAACGAGTTACGTTTTTGATGAACCAGTCTCTTTTGTTTGGTTACATTCATGAGGACAGATGTTATATATTTCAGCCTTTTGAGTACGTTATGTTGCTCGTTGGGATTGTGGTTTAATACAATAATAAGGTCACCTAAACGCGCTGGGGAGGAAGATTGTGCTGCTTAATTGTATCCCTACATAAACGTAACATAAAATAACATATCAATCAATCAATCACTTGTAAAGCACGACTTATCACCCATGGGGTCTCAAGGCGCTGTTCTTGAGACCCTTCCTGAACTGCTTCAGCCAGGTGGCTGGTCTGAGGTTGAGTGGGAGTGTGTTCCATGTCTGGGCTTCGAGATAAGAGTAGGATCTCCCTCCAGCTGTGCTCTTCCTGTTTCTGGGGATGGCGGCAATGGCTAGTTGGGAGGATCGGAGCTGCCTGGTGGGGGTGTCTGACCTTAGGCGGTGGTTGAGGTAGGCCTGTCCTATCATGTGCATTGCCTTGTAGGTGAGCGTCAGTAGCTTGTAGGTGATACATTTGTCGACCGGAGCCAGTGCAGGTCTCTGAAGTGGGCGGAGATGTGGCTGTGGCGGGGGATGTCCAGGATGAGTCTGGCTGCATGGTTCTGGATTCTCTGTAGTTTTGTTTGAAGCTTCTTTGTGATGCCGGCGTAGAGTGCGTTGCCGCAGTGTAGTTTACTGCTGACAAGTGTGTGGGTGTCTGTCCTTCTGTCTCAGTGGGGATCCACTTGAAAATCTTTCAAAGTAGGCACAGAGTGTGGAGGCAGGACGAAGAGAAGGTGTTGACTTGGTGGGTAATGGAGAGCGTGGAGTCCAGGATGATGCCCAGGTTGTGTCCATGGTTGGTGGGGGTGGGGCGTTTCCTAGGGCAGTTGGCCACCAGGAGTCGTCCCAGGCAGAGGGGCTGGAGCTGATTACGAGGATCTCTGTCTTGTCCGATTTGAGTTTGAGGCAGCTAGTTTCCATCCAGGTGGCAACTGCTCTCATTCCGTCACGGAAATTTCTCTTGGCTGTCGATGGGTCGTCGGTCAAGAAGAGGATCATTTGGGTATCGTCAGCCTAGGATATGATCTTTAGGCTGTGCTGTCTGATGATTTTAGCGAGTGGGGCCATGTAAATGTTGAAAAGGGTTGGGCTTAGTGAGAATCCCTGGGGTACTCCGCAGCATGTTTCTTTGGGTGCCGAGGTGAACTGCAGGAGTCTGACACTTTGGGTTCTTCCGGTGAGGAAGGATCAAATCCATTCAATGCTTTACCGCAGATGCTGGCGTTCTGGAGTCTAATGCAGAGGGTGGAGTGGGAGACTGTGTTGAACGTGGTGGAGAGGTTGAGGAGCACCAGGGTGGCCATGTCTCCGTGGTCCAGTATGACGCGAATGTCGTCGGTGGCTGCGAGAAGGGCTGTTTCGGTGCCATGGTTCCTTCTGAATCCAGACTGGAAGGGATCTAGGACCTGGTTTGCTTCCAGGAACTCCGTGAGTTGCATTTTGATTACCTTTTCAGTTACCTTGGCTGGGAAGGGTGGGAAGGGGAGCAGAGAGATGGGTCTGTAACTCTTCAAATCCCTTGGGTCCGCAGAGGGTTTCTTTAGTGTGTAGTGCATTTCATATGTGTAGTGAGAATGCAATGAAGATGTTTGTTTTTTAATCAACAAAGTACTGGTTAAATGAGAGGCGGCCTTAGACTTGATATCAGCAACAAGTGCCCTAGATGAACCATGAAGCTGGTGGCAACTACAACACTTTTTTATTTTTTCATTTTTTATTGGATTTTTTCCTTCAACTTTACATTCACTTTAAATTGGCACACTTAGTGACCACCTATATGGCTAGCCTGACTCTCGTTAAAGAGGCTACCACACTCTCTGAATTGGAAAGTCCTTCGTATCGTCCAAGCCACAGTACAACAGCCATTTGGGCCACGATGCTCTGTTTCCATGGCAACAGAGGCGTTTAAGCCGTGGGCAAAGTGGGCAATTGCTGTGTGTCCCTCTTTCCAAGGGGCTTCCTGGTAAATGGTCAGAATAAAACTGTGATGTCGTATTTATTTGTGATTATGAATATATAGCAGTTAAAGCTACAACTTTGTGTAATGTTCATGTTGTATGTAAATATAGTGCAATAGTATCCTAAAAAATCCGAAATTTGCACTAATGGAGACTTTTCTGCAAAGTTAGGGGCGGGCTATGTAGACGGTGAATTCCACTTAAAATACGGTTGTTGATGGATAAAAACTACGGATCTTAAAGCAGAAAGAAACAGCTGCATCAGTGCTTGCTCAAGTTTTCTTTTGGTGCTGTTTCTTTGGCAGATGCCGGTTAGTTTGGGCTTTCAGCTGGGTTTGTGTGTTCCCGGTTCTGAAACTTTCCTTACATAATTTAATTTAATTTGGCAGTTGCCATCAAGGTGACTTAAATTGGCTGAAATGCATAATAAATGTAAAGTTGTTCCAAACATGGGAGCCCGAAATAAGTCTTGCCAAGGGCACCAAAATTCCTTAAGATGTGATTGCTTGCCAGGTGCGTAGATGCCAAAATGTAGATCGCCTATACAGACTGTCAGGCCCACCTTATTTTACCCACTTCCTTGTTTCTGTAACACTACTGGTATTCTGTGGTCTCCAGAGTGGTCTTTCCTCTTATACCATCTTTACTTCCAGGTCCTGACATTCACAATGCCTTTCTGAGTTGCATTGCTGATTTTGCTCCACCCTACTAAAAGGTGATTGCTTGCACGTGCCGCCATTTTTGTGAGCAGAAAGTTCCTGACTTGCAGCCACTAGGCATGAATTTTTGTCGCGTGACCAGTTGTACTATGACTACACCTCTGCTGCAATATGCTTTTTTCTCTCCATCTTTTTAAACCCCTGGGATGGTAATGTCTACCATGTGTTCCCTCTTCCTGTTGAAACTAGGATGTGATCAAGTGGAGAGGGCTAGGGGTTAACCATGTAATTTGGACAATATCTAGACACAGTTGTATGTCTGTTCTAACATTACAGAATTACACATATTTAAATTACGCATATTTTCAAATAGCGTCACAGACAGTGCTTTAAATGGGCCGGTACTCTCCGGTACTGAGTACCGGCACTTTTTTATTTTGAGAGGGAGAGTACCGGCATATCTCAAGAAAAACGTTATACTTTTAATTGGAGAGTACCGGCACTTCTCAGAAACAAGCAGGTACTCTGATAGAGAGTACCTGCACTTCTATTTTTCCATTTAAAGCACTGGTCACAGAGGTAATGAGATCTGCGCAGAGTCACACAATTTTTGGTAAACTGCCAACGCCATGTTTACAACGCAGTCTCTGATAGCTCATCCTCCCGCCCACGTTCCCTCTTCCGTCCTTTTTATGAGATTTCTGATGCAGACCTATCACCAAGTTGTTGGCTTCAGACAGCGCTGCTAATGGAAATGATTTCCTCTGGGAATTCACCATCTGGGCGGGGTCAGCATCTGAGAGTTGTGCCATTCAGCAAGTCCAAGAACAAAGTTAGCATCAGCCATCTAAGGGCTGCCAACACATCAATTAGCTTGAAAACATGGATTTTTTCTAACTTTATCTGGCAACGTTCTCCTTTTTATGTCTGGATTTTAACAGCTCAGCTGTAACAGAGCAATCACTTTCAATAGAGATGGAGCAGGCATGGGGTCCTCCGCTTTCAAACATTTGCTTTCTTTGACCAGTATTACCGCCATTGGCTTGAGACTTGTCAATCACTTCTTGGTTCAGCCCAGGGCAGTATTCTTCTTTCATCTATTGTTGTTGGAAGTTTAAGGGCATCCTTCAACTTTCACTTAAGAGCTTGCATCGAACTGCGCGTGGGGCTGCTTTACAACTATAGCCATATTCTCTCTGCTCCTGTTGGCTCCACCCTTGTGTCTCCTGTACTCTATTAGCACATTGAAACCCAGCCTATTGGCTTTGCCACTGCTTACTGATATTTGTTGTAAGCTGAAATCGAAACTTACAAACACACCATCAATTAGGGTAAAGCATTTCAGTGAAAGAATCACTGCCTGCAGAAACTACATTCTTGTGCATCCCAGCCCATTACCTCACCAGTGATTTATACAGCTACTGAGCAGGCTTCTGGCTACCAATCACCAAAGGGCTTCCGGGCACCTCATGCATTTCCAGGATAAATGACAACTGTATCTAAGTCCATAGTCCACAAAGTGAAGTTCAGCAACCAGTTACCATTGACCCAGGTACACTACTCCTCACGTTACACGCCAAGCAGGTCCTTGACAGCTTGGCCATTACCTATAATGCTGAGTGGTCCGTCGAGCCTCAAGTTGGTGGACCCACCAAATTTGTCTTCTCCTATCTCAGGCTTGTGCTGGTGCTGGTGATCCTGTCCCTCTCACCAACCCCCTACAGGCTAAGGTCAATTCTTGCTGTAGTCATGCCAACCCTTGAGTACTGGATTGACATGTATTCACTTTTACGGGCTAAAATACTTCACAAACTACAGTGAGTACAGAACCATGCTGCACGCCAAGACATGGAACACTCTTCCCACCCACCTGCGTCAGACCGAGGACCTCCTTACCTTCAGGAGACATCTCAAGACTTGGCTGTTCGAGCAGTAGCAGGCCCCCCCTCAGTGCCTTGAGACCCTCACGAGTGAGTAATGTGATTTACAAATTGCTTGATTGATTGACTGACCTTTTACACTGAGACCTACTTATGATCTGTACCTTAATACCTCCCTAAAGTACTGTTGTCCTACCAACCAAAGAGCAAGCATCAGGTGAAGAACTCGACACGCTCAAGGGTCTGGACTGTGATGTCCCACTCGCGCCCTCCACCTTGAGCCTGGCCTCTTGAAGTTCAGAAGAGTGCTGAAGACCCACCAGTTCTGTCCCACTTACGACTACTTTTTGAACACACTGGCTTTATCTATTCCTCCCCCATCCTGCAGTCCTTCACCTTTTTCATTAGTTTTACAAAAGTGGATGTCCCACAAATACAGTGGTGCCAGAACTTAGTTTTTGCACTGTTTCAACCTCTTTTTCAGTGCATCCAGTTGGTCTGCATCACGTCTTGTCAGATTTTTTGGAAACGTTGATATACACACTAGAAATGGAAGGAAGTCGACTGAATAAGGAGCAAACAAATGAGATTTACAAGAAAGGCAACCAATGACAAGCAATGGCTATTTACATGCTTTTGTAGTTGTCACCTAGACAGCTCTTAGCCATTTGTTGTCGAAAGACCTATTGTGTACAATACAAATACTTGACCTTTGGTTAGCCCATTTCTGTAAAAAGGCCATGAAATAAATAGGTTGCTACGAAATAAAAACGCCTTTCACAGAATTTGTTTTTCTATGTACTCACATGAAGCAAATGTGTTTAACTAAAGTTGAACTTGTGTGCCCAAAAAGGCAAATTGTAGGAGACTAAATTCAAGTAAAAGATGTATTGCCACACATTTATATTTGTTAATAAATGTGCTCCCCTGGGTGTTGTTTAGGTATTCTAGGGCAGGCATGCCACAAACCTACGTGTCTGTGTAGATTCATTAAGTTTTTCATGGCCGGCCCAACATGTACACCTGTCAAAGGAAGGAGTACATCCACAACAGGGAATTTGTAATGGAACATCTTCAAAGTTGGTGAAGTTGGAGAAGTGTCATACAGCACATATGCCACAATATTTTTCCTGTGTAGCGAAAAAGGTTTCAAAGTGAAATTGCACTATTTAAAGGTAATTATACATGCATGACTGTACACCATATACAGTTGCCATAGAAAAATGCTTTAGTAACGTTGAGTAACTTGGAATTCACATAAGAAGAATTGGGGGCAAAGTTTTCCAATATTTGACACCTTGCAAAGCAGCAAGACAACTTTCTACGCTGTATCGCACCAAATGGAGAGAGCAGGAATGGACCATACCTGGCAAGATATGGCACATTCCTGCTCTCTCGGTGTGCTGGAGCAGTATGTGCTGCCTAGCGCCAACACAGGCACCCTTGCACCATGCTGCAAGGATGCCTGCATTGCAGCCGGGATTGTTTTTGTGCAGGAAGGGACACCTTCCTGCAAAAAACAGTTATTAGAGGTGTTTCCTTCTAAGTGTGCTGCAGAATGCAGCACAGGTAGAAAGAGGAACCAACAAGGAGAAATTAAGATATTTCTCCTAGCTGCGCACCTATCAGGGAGGCATACAAATTTAATTTTGATGCATTCCCAGATTTACCTGTCTTGGTAAACCTGGGATTTGCCAAAATACATGGGTGGATGCGTGGTAACACCCACATTCCACCCATGAATGCCTCCCTGGTGCAGAGTAACGCAAGTCAGCGGCGTGTGATGCCTTGCGTGATTCTAGATTTGCCAAGTCATGCAGGGCATGCAAGGTGGTTTTGCATGGCTTAGTAAATCTCATTTATGGATTATGCTACCCTTGTGTTCCCCATCATGCAACACCATCCTTTGATAAATGTGAGCAAACTGGGACCGCCACAGCTTCCAAGGAATGTTCCTGAAATACTTTGTGAACTCAGAAGACGGACATTTTCTTGAAGGCTCTAAATCGGAGCATCAAGGAATTGTCAATTTGGCGACTGAAGGAATTAGCAAGCAAATTACATCTGCTGTGGGAATACCACATTCCTGGTGTATGGATTTCACTAGCTAGATGGTATTGAAATGTTTGGATGGTAAACTGTAAAAAATGGGGAATTACCTCAAAAGTTGGGTGCAAAACTATGGTTATGCAGTGGTAATTCCTCATTTTTTGGGAAGGCAAGTGTTGCGTGCGGTGTTGGTAACTGCTGGAATATCTCATTGCTATTTGTGCAACAGTTATAATGAGGGCCAAATGTAGAATTACATTTCTGTTTTTTTTTTTTGAGAATCAGGTCCTTGGTCCCAGCTTGTGCTACAACTTGTAAATACTTGTAATGTAAATGTGTAACAATTAAATGTACGGTTCTATTCCAAGTACATTCCTCTGCCTCCTTCTCATCCTTCTGTTTTGAACGTCCTCGAAAAAGCTTGTTATTTTTAAAAATATTATCTTTTCTTTCACGTAATACCTGCGGCGCCTGCCAGAAATGTTATGGGGAGGACGGGGGAAATGATGGGGACAGGGGAAACAAAGGGGAAAAAACAAAAACACTTACCTTTCCCGCCGCCTCGCTCCTCTTCTAATGGTGTCCCCCCAGCTTTCACTGGGACACAAGCACAGGCTCCCCATGCAGTCCTGGCGCTGCTATAATGCTAAGCCTAGCCGGCCGGCCAACCACACATGCGCACTTAGTGCACTCAATTCCTCCTCCCCTCTCCCAGCTCCTGTGGCCCAGCTCTGCCGCTCCCTGCAACTGCTGGCTCTTAGCCAGGGGGGGCGATGCTCCTCCCCCATTGCGGAGAAGCCACCACTGCTTAATACTCCAACCAATCCACATTCCTCTCCCTTTTCACTGCCCCTCAGGTCCTTCAAGCACCATGCTTGTCATATAACTTCTTTTAACATTATATGCCACCGTGATTGTTGGAAAATCTTCACCCCGACACCAACCCAATTTTACTGACCAAACTACTCCCCTGCATTGTTGCCAAAAAACAAAAGACTCAAGTAACTGGAGGAAAAATGTGCTTGTCCAGGTACAAGAATGTTGCTGTCAACACATTGGCACTATGTTTGTCGAGATGCTTAATGTGAAGTAACTGTAAGTAGGGGAACATTTCTCTTGCATTATTTCGATAATATGATCTGTAAACATCCATAAAGGTTTGAAGAGATTAAAATAAAACCATCTCCATAATTGCATTTATTGCTTGTGAAAAATACATCTTTCATTTTTTGTCTCTACAGAAAAAGAGCAGAGAAGAAACGCACGGAGAGGGCAGTGGGGTGGAAATCATGGAGAACAGACCGTACGTCGACGGCCCCGGGGGCTCCGGGCAGTACACCCACAAAGTGTACCACATTGGAATGCACATCCCCAGCTGGTTCCGGTCCATCCTGCCTAAAGCTGCTCTGAGAGTGGAGGAGGAGTCCTGGAACGCCTACCCTTACACGCGCACAAGGTATTCTTCTGTGGCTCATTATCATGTCATGTGTAGTACAGCTTTGTGTTTTTTAGGTTGAGCATAACAGTGTGCAAGTGCTGCGTTTCCAACGTATTGGTATGTATCTGGGCTTTTAACCACACCCACCGCACACCCATCACTATGACTCGTTCATGGGCTTGCCTTTCAAAAATCCTTTCTTTTCGTTGGCAACTGCTTTACGTTTGTCCCTCCTTAGGGCGGTTTTGTTACCGCCTTGGCCATCGACCCTGTTACATGGATAATTGCACTTTTGCCGATAACTTTGACTGCGAGCGAGCTTCTTTTTCCTTTTGTGTCTCCTTCATGCTCACAGCGGCGCTTTAAATTGGCTTGCTTATGTCAACTGTTTTACTTTTTATTTTCAGTTTGTGTGGTAAGAAAAGTCCAGTTATTAATTTTCAACACAAATAGCTGTAACTCGAGCAAACATGAGACCCATTGCATTGCAAGTGCTTGTTTGTGCTTGGCTGCAAGGGTGTAGCAAGGGTACCATGGGCCATAACACATGCAAGGAAAATGGGCCACCTGATATCTAATTGTTAGTAGAATACAGCCAAAATGGGGCGCATAGGGCCCCTGAGACTGCATTTTATTAATGGTGCACCACTGATAGCTGGGCACCTGCATGTTTGCCTTAAAAGCTTCTTTGTCCGTCTTTCCTGCATGTTTGCTATAAAAGCTTCCTAGTATGTCTATTGTTTTAATTTTTTTAATATAATTTTATTGTGTATATACCTATATATTTATAATTTCCCACTCATTTTAAACTGCTCTGAATGTCTGTAGTTGCAACTTAAATGATGCAATGAGTTTGTTATATTTGCTGCAGTTTCCTAGTTAGTATTTTAAAATATAATTTTATTGTGTACTTATATTTGACTTAATGTTTAGCTGTTCCGAACAGAAGTATATGCGCCTAAAACGATGCAGCGATCTTAATGTATTCGCTGCTGCTTCCTGGTTGGTTTGTTGCTGATGCGCCTCTGTGTTTCCAAAGGCTCCATTTTGAGGCTTAATTCTGTCCATCTGTGTTTCTGCCCCCTTCAAGTGATGTCATTTCCTGTTTGGTCACACCTTTTGCAGTTTGAGCTTAAGATAGCATTTCCTGTTCCATTTGGACAGCTTCCAGGGGGTTGTTAGGAGTACCTTGACCAGGGTCAGCTTTAGCGCTGGTGACACCCTGTGCGACAGTCTTTTTTGCCGCCCCACACCCCATGACCACCTCCTTGGATTTCCTCACTACCACCCAGCAAATGTGCCCTTCATCTCTCCATAGCCCCCGTTCACATACATTCATTTGTTTTAAAGCGCTTGTAAAGGCTGGCTTTACTAAACCACTCAGCAATCCACATAAAATATAGTTCTGTTTTTGCAGCAGGCATATTAACCCTCCACCTACTTTATGGCGAGTCAAAGCTGCCACTAGATAAAACTCTCATCTTTCTCCCTAGCAGGAACATTAATCACCAGAGGTATCTTGACATTTTAATTGCTTCCTGAAGGCTGGACACATAAGGAACTTTTCAGTAGGTGATTTTATTTTGCAAGTTTCATAAGTTATTGGTAAACACAGTGCCCCCATGAGGTCAGCGCCCCCCTATCCAGGTCAGCACCCGGTGCGGTCGCACAGCCCTAAAGCCGACCCTGCCTTCATCTATGTTTAGGCCAGCAGTGACAGGGCAGAAATGACATCTAAACTAAATAAAAAGAGTCTGAAGATAAGTTTATTAAGATACGGAAGTGATTTCATATTGATTTATGTATCATGCACCCACGCATTGAAGGGTGGGACGCCTTCTACAAGGGTCATGCTGATTAACTGTATCATTCGTAATGGAGACGTTGACATGGCTCTTGTGTGAACAGCTTCATATTCATTGCGAGGGCATTATGATGCTAACTGGGGTCCGCCGTATTATGACCACAGACGATATTTCCGCCAGAAGAATAGCGGAAATCTGGCTGTGGCCATGCCGGCAGGTGGCGGTAGGGTGGCACTACTGCCACCAGCAGCGCCACGCCAGTAGACCGCTGCCAGCCGTATTATGACCCATAATACGGCCTGGCAGTGTTCTGCTGGCGGGCGCTGCTGGTGGCAGCAGCGCCCCATCCCGTCTCCTGCCAGAGGACCCCCTGAACACAGGTAAGTCGGGTCTCCGAGAGGGGAGGGGTGGGGTGTGTTGTGTATGTGTGAGTGGGGGTGTGTGAATGTTTGTGTGTGCCTGGATGCAGGTGTGTGTCACTTGTTGAATGCGTGTGTGCATGCATGGAGGTGTGAGTGCGTGTATGTTGTGTTATGTGAATGCTTGTCTGCGTGTATGTATGAAAGTATGTGCGGATATGTGTGTGAATGAATGTATGCATGCATGGATGCATGTGGGAATGGGTGTGTGTGTGTGTGAAGGGGGCGTGAATGTAGGGGAGGGTGGGGTGCTTTGGAGAGGTGGAGGGTGGGGAGGCTAACTGGAGAGGGAGGGGGGGAGACCCCTATCAGTGACAGGGAAGGAATTCTCTGTCACTGATAGTGCCTACCGCCATTGTTTTCGTGGCGTTAAGGAAGCCACGAAAACCATGGCGGTAGGTGGGGTCATAATCCTGCGGGCGGTACAGTGACTGCCGCCGGGCTGGAGATGGATATCATATCATATAAAAGCAGTTCTATGGTTCACGAAGGGTAATGTCATGCAGATGCTCTTGCTATTTTGATGTTGTTTTACGGCTTCATACAGAAATTGACCAGACTTTTATAAGGCCCACTTTGCAAACTTTTTCCTGTGAGCACGTAGAGGCTTATGTTTTCTCAACACTCCATTAAAACATGCTTTGCAAAAACATTCCGTCCCTGATCTGCATTTTCACGTGCATCTTCCCTTGAAAGGACATGACCTAAGATTAGACTTAATAGAACAGAAATAGAAAACCGAGGCCAGGCGGAACAGAACACACGGAAACTCCATCATGACATATAGGGCATAGGAGTTGCATCCAGAAACAATCAGATAGCAGGTTAATAAACATATAAGCAGTTATCCTTAAATTGGAACTCATATAAACCACGTTTTTTTATCTTGATTTCAATTTTGTACTTTTGTTAAGCACAGGATAAACCAGTCCAGACTCCCTAGTGCTCTACGAGGTCGCTCTGCATATGGATCGATTCCATTATTTAATAATCCCTTATCAGAGACCAGGGGAAATTTACCCAACTGGTGACATCTGAGAACATTTCATTTCAGTCAGTGCAAGCAATCACATTTAAAGCTATCTACAAGAGCTTCCTGGAACATAGCACCTGTGTTACTTTATATTTGATGTGGGAGGCCATTCCTTAAGAGAAAATGTAATATACTGTTTTATTGATATTTTGTTCATTTTTTAGTAAAAAACAAAAACTTTATATGTAAGGATATTTGCAATAAGGTACTGTATTGAAGGGTAGATTTATATAGCTCTTGCTATCGCGGATGAGGTGCGGAGGCGCTTTGGAGACAGCTAGTACAGTATTTCATGGAGCTCAGGGTTAGCTTGGATAAGAATGATTCTAGTGTATCTCTGGTTAGATTGACACATTATAATAAGCCCTTTATAGTTTTGATTGAACTCATAATTCCAGGTGGGTGATTTAGAACTGAACCTGTCACCTTACAGTAGTTTCCGACCCCTTATATTTGATTGACGGTGCAATATACTATTTATGCACTATGGTATGTAACACAATATTGTGTATCATTATGAGTTTATATTCTTGGGAATCATACAAAGGCATCACAGACCCTGGCCTTTTTGGAAAAACATTTTTTGCAAGAAGCAAAGAAGGTTATTCTAGCAAAGCAGTACATCCACTACTCAAATAGATCTATTGAACTTGTCTGGTAAGGCATTATAACCGAAACACAAATGGAGTCTACGTGCAGTATTATTCTAGGGGTGGATATAGCTCATCCTTGGTAACCTATGGAAAGCTTCAGGTTTCAGTGCTTTACCATCGACAGTGTATCTCAATGACAATAGGTGCCGGACACAAAATTACAAATCTTTCAAGGGTACTATGGTACACCTGCCCTTTGTCATAGTTTCTCAGTTATTCTGTGTCCAAGTGTCCCAAGTTAGTGAGACTCACTAAATGTAAAAAATGTCAGACACAAAATCAGACCACCCAAATGAGAACTGGCATTGCCAGCCCACAAGTAATTGAGGTTTCTGTAGAGTAAAAGATAGTGATCCCAAATTCAAACTTCTAGTATGTATTTACCAGGGTAACAGTGGCACAGGACACCGTTCAGAGAGACCACTTATAATTCTTTCAAGTCCAAAATATCAGTGTTCCATTGGGGGATGTACTGGTGCTGGGATAGGATTAGCATTCAACGTAGGCTCCTCGAAGTACCAAATTTTAAGGATTGCCTCTCCTATGATGGTGGTCAGTATTTTTCTTTGTCGAAGACATTCAAAAATCTATGGACACCATTGGACCCCCTGAAACTCGAAGAACACTGTTCTAATTTCTACTGCACAGTTTTACTGCAACATATCCAGAACCCTATTTTTAGATAGCTTGCTCCATTGGTTCCGGAATCAACAATCAACTTCAGCCAATAAGCCCCACTCCAAGGACCTAAACGGGAAAGTAACATCATGTGTCCTTTTAGTGCAGGGGGAAGGGTAATACCTGGTTCCACTCAGTAAAGTGGGTCATGGTGCAGAGCAGGATGTCCAACAGGCATAGTTCTTTGATGGTTGAAGCACGTCCTTGACCTCGAGGTGATGGAGTCGGTCACAGTTGTTAGAACAGCCTGGTTGCCATGCAGGTCTTTATGGCTCCCAGGCAGGCTCTTCCACTTGAGTTGTCCATCATGCAAGCTTTAGTTTAGCAGGGCATATCTCTTGTCCTCTTGGTCTGGGAAGTTCTACTCCATCAGGGGAACCAATGGAGGAGCCGAGAGGAAGCATCACGGAGAGCACGAAGGTGGTGATTTGAGCAGAAAGAAGTACACCAGGAAATGGGGAAAAATCACATGCCTACCAATGTGGTGCAGAAGGAAAAAGAAAAGGTACCCTGAACATTAGAAATGGAAGGATAGAAGTCATCTAATCAAAAGAATGGTAAAAAAAAACTAAGCAAATGCAAGAAGTCAAAGAAAAGTCATTGACTCGGAAGCAAGCAAATGAGATTGCCAAGAGAACTAACCAATGGGAAGCAATGGGCTGCCTCAAAGTGCACTATAAGTAATGTTAGTGAGTGCGACCATAAAAAGTCATATTTCTACCAAAAGCAGAGCAGGACACATCTTCCTCAACGAAGGGGAGGAAGGAAACCAATATGATCAAAAGGAGTGTGGATTAGAGAACACATTATTGACTTCCTGAGTGGGTCCTCTCCTATTTCCAGACAGCGTACAGCTCAGCACAAAAGTGAAATGACCCAGGTGTCCACCAGGATGTACTCTGAGTACCTTTCATTTGAGCATCCCAAGCAGGTGTGAGTTGTAACTGAGCAGGTCTGTGGACTGAGCTGCCCAAAGAAAGTCTTTGTGCTAATGCTAAGTCCTTTGTTCTAGGGAAGGGCCTAGGGCTGCATATGGTTTACACCACAAGCCAAAAAGGGTTAAACTACCCTAAGTTTCAAACACACATCCCTAAGGGCTGCTCCAAGCGGCAGAAAAGACAGAGGCCCTCATTACGAGTCTGGCGCTCACTACACAGCCAGACTGCTGGATGGAGTTTGGATTGCCGCCAATGCGGCGGTCCAAGTGCCATATTTCAACCCTGGTGTTCGGGCCACCAGGGGACCGCTAGCTCCGCCAGGATCAGAGATCCCTGCAGTCTGCCGGTAGGTGGCGGTCCTAATCCACCAGGGCGGCGCTGCAAGTGGATTACGACCTCATTCCCGTCAGTAGCACTGCCATGAAAAGGCTGGCGGAGAACAGTGAAGGGGCCCCCTGCTTTGCAGACAATGAACATTGCGAGAGTGCTGGTGCTACAGCATTGCCGCCGGCTCAATTACAAGCTGGACACAATGCTTTAGGCTGTTTCCTGCTAGCTGACCTAGCGGGAAACTCTTAATGGGCCTGTCGAGGAGATAGCCAGTATGGCGGCAACCTCCCCGCCGGAAGTTCGGCGGATGGTTTACTCATGATCAGGCCCAGAATGTCTGTTGTAGGGAATGGAAATCTTCATGTAGTATATCCTCTTAGAGAGCACCAGCTATAGTGACAAGATTTTAAAGAGAGGACTAGTGGACACCCCTAGTGGACGTACAGGTTTACAGACCTGTGCCTATGTATTGTATCTAACTGCTGGCAACCTCCAGTCTCTACATAGCACAAGATGGCACCATAACTTAAACACATGGCCCACTGAACACACTAACAAGATTGTGAAACCCTCATCCCGGTACCAACCACTGAAATATTTCCTAACCAGCAGAAAACACACTGGAGACTGAGGCAAAGAGGCCAGGAATTGGGTCCTGCTCAGAGTGTGGTGGTGGTATCTTTGAGTTATTTGTTATGAGTGGGATGTGGTTGATGGTAAAGCCATCTCTTGATAGTCTGTCCATGGCTTGGAAGCATGTCTGTGCATCTGATATGGACAAGAAAGGAGTTAAATGCTTTTGCCCACTATGGGCAAGACCTGCCAATCTGCTGAAGTTTGTTTGGGTGGACGTTAATGATGGTGAAGTCATCGGGTCTTTGGTTTTGGCTGGGAGTGTGGATGTTTAATTATTTTGGATGTAAACTAAGCAAGTTGATTTTATTGTCCAAAGTGGAGATACAGAATCCCATTCTGGGTACCTTGTGTTATTGCAGGGGAACTGGTAAAAACACTTACTAGTAAAGTAAGTCGGAACAATCCTCCTTGTACCTCATTGGTCCATGAGGGCTAGAGACTTGTTTTCGGGATACATACAAACTATGTTAATGATTCCCGTTTTGATTGATTGTATGTAATTTTACCCCTAAAAGTCTGGCACATCTCTGGCCCTTGTGGACCAACATTAAACAACTAAGAGGCAAGGCATCCCTTGAAAAATAAAGGAAGGAGCAATTACTTATTTGAAGGGACTAACCCTAACATGAAATATCATTGAGGCTTTGGAAAACTGATTTTCTGTCCCATGCATCTAGATCATCTGAAAAACGATGTCAATTTGATGGAATTAGTTATAAGGTAAATCATGACCAGTCCTGGCCATCCAAATCTGACAGAAATCAAATTCCCTGAATTCTGGGATGATGTGAGATTTATCAGACTAAGACTTTTTTTGTGGATTGAATTTGAAATAGTTTGACCCTTAAATTTGTCTTAAAGGGTTTTTGCAAGTTAAGGCATTGAGGATGTCAATGATACTGATACAGGGGCCGCCTACTCTCCACACTTTACATGGCTGTATGTGATGCCCAACCAAAGTAAGGTCTGTGAATACAGGAAAAATGGGACAGAGACTGTGGTACCCCCAGTTATTGGCAGAGAATGAAATGCAACATTACTGTATGTCCAGAAGGTATACAGCAACCCTTCTTAGGCTGACACACTTTAGGTACCTATAGAGAAGAGTACTCTTGGGTCTTTAAGCTCGCCCATGGTGGAAGTGCACACAGTTCGCCTAATGGCTCTGGAAGTAAGCCGAATAGTGGTTCATTGGAAACACAAAAAGGGGCTGAGGTTTGAAAGGTGCAGAAATAATATGAATGAGTGGGTGATAAAAAAATAACTTTGCATGACTGCTGTACGAACAGTTCCCAAGATGGGAGATGACTTCGTTA
Organism: Pleurodeles waltl; assembly: GCF_031143425.1. Lineage (NCBI taxonomy): Eukaryota > Metazoa > Chordata > Amphibia > Caudata > Salamandridae > Pleurodeles > Pleurodeles waltl. The sequence goes on along the minus strand of NC_090450.1, from coordinate 924,845,105 downwards.
AATGGAAGGTCCTGCGTAAAGGCCTGGACCTGATAAAAAATGATAGTGCTGCTAGTTGAGGGTCCTAGCTCCATAACAATGCATGACTGTGAAGACGATATGTAATAAGTCTGATGTACTGACTATATATTCACTTAAAAAAACAAAGGTTACAGGAACGTTATGGTTAGGCTCACATTTTAAACGTACAAAACCATAGAACTTCACCAGTTATAGTTAGAGTTACCTCAAGTAACTACAACTTTTGCTCTAAGGTAACTATAACTCGCGCCCCCGCCATGCACAGTTTTTTCATCAATAATTTTACTGCAGATATTACATTTATATTATCAATGATGTAATTAAGTCATGTCATGTCATGAGTGCTGTAATTTGTGGGGCAATTAGCAGTGCATGGTGAGGGTGTGAGTTATAGTTACTTGAGGTAACTGGTGAAGTTTTATGGCTTTGTACGTTTAAAATGTGAGGCTAACTATAATGTCCCTGTAAACTTTGTTTTTTAAAGTGAATGTATATATATATATATATATATATATATATATATATATCTGCTGCTGAGAAGGCAAATTTTGAGGATGACCTACCTCGAGTCACCTAAAACGGAATAATATATGATGTTCTGCGATATACAGAATTTAATTTGAGGTGGTTCAACCTCTAACTGTCTTGCTTTACAAGACACCCATCACATCTCTCTCATCTTTCCTAGAGGTTCAACTGGTCCCACAAACCTTTAAAAATAAATTGTTGTCCCAGGACTAATCATTGCGATAACCCTCATCTGGCATTTCAAACTAATGATTTCCTTTCACTCAGTGTCTTCTTTCTTTTATAGATACACGTGTCCTTTTGTAGAGAAATTCTCTATTGACATTGAAACATTTTATAAGCCTGACTCAGGAGACCATGTCAATGTCTTCAACCTTTCTCCCGCCGAAAAGAGACAGACGACTCTCGGTGAGTACCGTGTTATCGCTGTTGTGCATTTTTCCTTAGGATATGCCTGTCATCTCAGAAAGAGCATCTCTGTTTGTCTAAATGTTACCAGGTGGCATTTGATCAATAACCCCAGCTGAGCTTGAGCAGTTAATCTTTTGACTCAACCCTCATAGATTCTCACGCAGAACTGAGACTGCGAAGCCTTACATGGAGCTGCCCGGTGGAAACAGGAACTTTGCACTGTGCCGTACCGGTGGGTACCAGTGCCTAATTTGTAAAACTAACATTAACAACAACAATAATAATAATCATTGTCATCATTATCTTCATCATCATCACATATGTGCAGAGTCCCAAAGTTTTTCTTAGGAGTCTGCCATCAGCGCTGCAGAAAGCTGGGGTTGATGGATACCAAGGGTTCGTAGTCTTGATTCTCACCTCATGTTTCTCTCTTCCCCTACCCTATACTATTTATCTCAATCTTGCAGGTTCTTTTTAATGCCTACTTTCCTCCCTTGTCACTGTTTTCATATCATTTGCTTCCCTCTTCTAGCTCCATTTTCTGCCTTTCTATATCTTGCTGTTGGAAATCTAGTGTTGGTGCCCAGCACCTGCTAGCCCTGCCCAAAAATTAGTCACTGGTGGGTACTTATTTTATGTTTACTTTAATGTATGCCCATTGGAATGGTCTAGAATTTCCACCTTTTGGTCTAAAGGACCCACACATTTTACAGGAACTGTATGCTTTATTTAGCCTTCAATTCACACCATGTTCGGTTCCCAAAAGGGGCCGGAGTAACCCCCCTTGCGGGGTTGAAGGCAGACGGGATCACCCCCACATTCGATGGGATTGTGGGAAGGGCTTTGTCTACTGAAAACAATGCTTACACTTAGGAAGGAAAAGCATGTATTTGCACAGAGGGAATAGGAACTCACACGACAGTCCCAGAAGGACACCTTGAAAACTGTCCCTGGTGCAGCTTCCCACACGTAATTATGGGAATGTTTCTGAATTCCAAAAAGCAGTAAATCTGCACTTCACTTAGACTTACACCTGCAGGTGCAGATTCACTACTTTTTTCCTCAGTGCTGGAAAAAATAGTGCAAACCCTTGAATGAGACTTAAGTGTCCACACAGTGTTTAAAGTGACTCGCGCATTTTGTTTCGTTACGCGTGGAGCCACATTTTAATTGCAGCTGACCTCCACCGGCAAAGCATTGACGCAGGGGAGCTCAAAAAATTAAATGGTACCGTCAGCAGCAATACATTCATGTTTAGCTAAGCTCTGATTTCATAATTCAACATTTACAATTTACCCTCCAATGAATGATGAATTTCCACTTCCTTGCTACTGCACCACGACGTAAGAGGGCTCTTTCCAGATCCCACTTCATTCATTAATATTGAATCAAGCCTGTCAAAGCAGTTCTTGATTTTCAGGATCTTCCTGTGTGGCAATGGATTCAACTGTGTTTTGAGGATCATCCACCTCTAGGGCACTTCTTTTTAGGGGGGGACACAGACACATACACAAAAACACACTTTATGTCCCATGGGGCTGCAGACTGACCAAGACAGATCACTTGAAAGGAGAGATTCTGAGGTGCATGGTGGATGGAGGTGGTTTAGAATAAGGCATGGAGATGGGGAGTGGAGATTAGGCACCCAGATCACATGGGAGGCGTATGTGTCCCAAATGTAATCTATTCCTAGAGACTAAACAAGGTATTTTACATTAAAAGGATCCTGACCTTTGTGATCTGCACATGAATATATTCAACTATAGATAAACAAATATATACCATGTGGAGAAGCCTGGCCATTCTTGTCTGCATCTGAATCTAGACATATATATAAATATACATTGGAAGGCTCTCAAAGGATTAGGTTTTTATTTTTTTTGTATTTATGTTGATCAATGTATTTTTGTGTGCTTTTATGGCGCTTTCGCTGATTAAAGAAGTATGACTGACTATTTACATATACAAATATGATGAGACCCATTCAGAAAAACATTTGAGTACATGAAGTAGTATGTCAAAAATACTTACTCCGTACTTTTACATGCCTGATTGAACCAAGCCCAACATGTCCAACTTCCTACTTGTAAAACTACAAAGAGGGCATGGTCGTTTTTATCTATACAAACTGATGTGACTATTCCCGGAATATTCCCATTTTCAATATTTATTTTGGGGCAAATTCACAAAGGCTTGTGAGAGTACCTAATAGAGTAATAGACAAATGCTACTTTCAATACTCCAAAATGTCTTTGGGAATAGGCCCCATTATTTTGAGAGAGGCCTATCAATCCTTATCTGCATCTTAACATAGATATAGATATACAGAGAGATATATAAATATATTATATTAGGAACAGTGTGGTCGCCCTTGTATGTGTCTTTATATAGTATTGAAATATCTTTAGGTATTCAATATATGATGTTAAGAGGAGCCTGTCTGACCTGTCTGTGTATATATATATATATATATATATATATATATATATATATTTAGATCTGTCTAGATAGACAAACATGAAAATAAGAAGAGCCTGGCCATCCTTCTCTGCATCCGGTTTAGATGTATTTACATATATTTAGATGTACAACCATATGATATTATGAGACGCCTGTCCGTTCTAGTATTTGTCTGGATATAGATGTATTTAGATATATCTAAATACACAAACATATCATACTGCGAGGAGCCTGGTCCTTCTTGTCTGCTTCTGAACATAGATAAGTATATATATATTTATGCATAAACAAATCTATCATATTAGGAGGAGCCTGGCTGTTCGGTGTCTGCATCCTTTGGTGTTTGTGGTTTCGAGTGATATTTTTGTTCTGGCACGTCCCTCTGGGCGGGTCATGTGCCTGTTGTGCGGCTTACTAAGTACTCCTTGCATCCTGTATCCTTTAAATCCTCAGTACTTGAGTGTATTCCCACCCAGAGCAGGGTCACATGAGAAGAACCTTTCTCCACAAAGGACATGATGAGAGGCAGCCAAGGGATAATCGTATCCTTTCCTTTACATCCCATAGAGAAAGTGACAATCTGAAACTTGTGTGATGGCTGATGTAGTAAAAAGAGCGTTAAACATTGATTATTAACAGGGAAATTGTAAAGTTTTTATTTTTGTGATCAAGATAATTAATGCAAAGGAAGAATTTATTTTACCCCTAAGTCTAGGTGAGCAATGTTTTTTAATTTTAAATCATGTTTATTAGCCACTGTCCCTCAATAAATTACTCACAAGGCAACTAGAGACTCCTAATTCAAATGTCTCATCCCAGCAATGTCAATAACATTAGAAACAAATCCATCCACTCTGCCATAATTCAGTAGTGAGTGGGTCTGTTTAGCTTGTAGCTCTGAGGCATAGGTTACATTCTGGAGTGTGGACATGGGTTCTGTTCAATTTTACCACCTCAAATAACAAAGAACTAACACTGCAGGTAAGACACTCCATCTGAATTACCAACACTGAGACGGCCAATAACAGAATTTCCCACGGATACTGCACAGTCACCGTCTACTACCTCAGTACCCAAAAGAAATGCCTTAGAAATCTTACACTCGCTTTATTTTCTTATCTGAGACCATTGCATGGTGCTGGATGGGACCTCCAACAATTTGGGCAATTTAATGAGGGTGGTAGACACCCCGCGCTATCCCTCCAGTAGATGAGGTCCATTTAAGAAGTAATCCTGGCTTTAGAACATCGACAAAAATGCTGAAAGTAAACAGTGTATTAAACAAAAATACTGCACACTGCCTGCAACACAGTAGCATTTTTCTCAGGAGGGTATTTGAGGCGTCATGGTATTTGAACCACTGAACCCAGGTTAGGTTGTAATGCTGGAGCTGCAAATTGTGGAACCAAAGATATGGTTTATATTCCCCGCCCCCTCAACTGGTCAAATCACATTTTAACATATTCCTCTGCTCAGTTATATTAGAAAAGCTGGAAGTATTTAAAGAGACTAAACACTCGTAGTAAGTGTTGCAATAAAAAAACTGAACTCGACCCCAAAACGTTTTTGAATATTACCCCTTTGGGACCCATAGCAAACTCACTATGATGTGGGAAGGTAGGAAAGTTTTAAGTTCTGGAATCAAGCAGTCCTGGGTTGGAGTCCTGGTCCTCCTATTTTATTTGATTTGGGGCAGATCAGTTTTTGCTAGGCCTTTGGCCCCTTATCTTATCTACCATTAAGTGAGAAATACTCGTTAAATACTCGTTAAAGTAAATGAGCACCAAAGATATTTTTCCAGGTCAGGCTTCCAGTGTGATTGTTATTCATGCATAATTAGGATATAGGAGCTGTTTTGAAAATAAGTGATAAGTCTACAATTAATTGCCATCTTAACCACTCCAGATCTGAATATTGAAACACAGTTTAGTCCTGTCTGAAGCTAACATTATGACTAGAAACGTTGAACATATTCCTTAGTATTTGAAAACAGATTCCTGAAATTACACAGTTATAGCTTCTTGTTTGCTGATTGTTAAAATCGTCAACATCTTCTGTGCACCAAAATATACCCTAGATTTTGGGTCATATGAGGAACTTATCATCCTATCCTATTTCTAATCACTAATAACTAAAGGGCATTTTCCTTTATTAGAAGAAATGCCCCAGCCCCCCTAGAAGGTGGCATGCTTCATCCTAGGGCTCCTCGGCCCATTGTTCGAGGTGTGTATCGATGTGGGTTACTACCCTTATTGCAGGAGAGCTCTTCGTGTCCTCGGGGGTATCTGCGGATAAAGAGGTGTCCTATAACTGGGAAATAGGAAAGAAACAACCTAGTGACAAACCTAAAGACTTTACTCCCTTTTCCAGTGTGTAGGGCTAAAACTACAGGGGAATAATTTGAATCTGGTGGGAAGTCACATTGTGCCTGCCCAAAACCTACTCCTAGTTGGGTCAACGTCCCGGGCCTGGGCCCTATCAGTGTATTTAGTGTTTTGACTGATAATTTTCAAATAAGACAGAGGACTACTAGACATGATACATCCAAGGATAGGGTCAAAAAGTCCACCATTTCGAGGAAAACCTATGGGTAAATGTTCTTCTGTACCTGGAAGTCTGAGAGAATACTGAATCGGAGATTTTGCTATTTGTGCTCTTTATCTTTGTCCGTTGATTCTTGTGTCAGCTCTTTGCTTACCGCTGGTTGCCTTTCCTCTCAAACCTATTTGCTTCAATCAAATTCATTAATTTCTTTGCTGTACTTGTTTTTGTCCCTTCCCTGGAGCTTAGATTCATTACCATCCATTTGATTGGATGGCTTGTATCCTTCCCCTTTTTACATTGAGGGAACTACTTTTATTCCCCCCCCCCCCAACACTTCCTGGAAGTGCCTATATTTTCTTGCTCTCACCCCTTTTTCCCTATGCTCTGTTTCCCCTAGTGCTACTTGTGTTGCTCTCCTACCTTCAGCCCAATTATTGCTTCTCCATCTTTCGCCATCCTACTCAATCTTGGTTTTATCATCTCCGTACCTGCCTCCTCCTTCGCTGCCCTGCTCCTTCCTGCTCACCACCGCTTGCCAGCACCATTGACATCCTCTTCCAAAATCCCTTTTCGGCTCCTCCGTTGTTGCTCCACACCTCGGTGCCCTGTTTTTTTTTCCTCATATTTTTTAACTAATTAGGAGGGCGCGGGAGCTGCAATTTGCTATTGGAGTGCTTTTTTTCCTTAATGCACATTTGTGCACCTTTTATTATTGTTTTGTTTAATTTACCATTCCAAGATGGCCGTCTGTCATCTTGGTCTGATGGATTAAGAAAAGTAAAACATGCTATTTTGTTTAGACATGTGTTATGTGGTCTTCTGTTATTTTTCCTGCACACACACTATTTTCATATTCATTCCTTGTAAAACGTAATAAAACAATGATTCTTACACAGTCAGTCAGTCATCCCTAACGTTGTCTAATAAGACTGCCGATGTTCATTTTCTATGCATTTCTGAATTCCTATAAGAACTTGGATTGCGAAACATAAGTTAATTCAAGTTGAGTGTCTGAAACAGGTCATGCTTTGCAAAATACGGATGAGTTTTTAACTGTTTTGATGCTGGCACCCAAAAGCGCTAATTTTCTAGTGTGCATCCTTTTTTAATAGAGACAGCACATCTGATGAAGAATTGTCCTCGTGTGAACTCATCACTGTTTCTAAAGCTTTTCAAGAGAGTTGTGTGATTAGGAACATCAGGGTTTCTGGTGTGGGGTCTAAAGGAGTGGCTGGTAAGATGGTGCATCTGATGAAATGGACACTCTAAGACCTACTTCTCCCTTGACCTTCCAAGGAAGGGAAATCTTAGCCCGAGGAGGGCCTTCCAGGTCTGATGTGATGGTGCGTACGTGCACCCTGCCTCATTACGTGTAGAGCACTCGCGGAGTGAGCCCGATTCACAAAGCTGTTTGCCACCAAAAATTAGCTTACACTCGACAATAGTTTAAAGCAAGTTTTACAATTTACAAAAGTTGGTTTGAGACTCATAAAAAGATTTAATCAAACTAATATTTTCCTTTGGGTAAACCTACTGACAGAAACTAAATAAATAAAGCTTCACCTTTCTCCATCAGTTTCCAGTAACAGTACAACAAGCCAGGGCGGTCAGATACGGATACAAACACTTCTCTCTAGTGGCAGCCAAACTGTGGAACTCTCTTCCTCCAGCTGTCATCGATCAGGCCTACTTTAATCAAATTCAGGAAAGAAATCAAAACCTGGCTTTTTAACCAGTAACTTCTATTTCCCTATTTCTAAGGCTTGTTATATAACTTATGTTACCTGCTAAGCGCCAAGAAGCTTAGAGTGAGTGCTCTCTACAAATAAACATAAGGCGGATTTACAACTCCTTATCGGGACAACAAATGATGGTGCATTTATAATGTAGTTAAAGTTGAGGCAATAAATGTCAAATTTGGTGCTCTACAAGCTTACATTTCCACTTACACGTAGTAGAATGAAACATTCCACAAGATTGTTCACTGTCTTGCAAATTTTTACTGGAAGTTAACACACAAGTGTCTCTCAACTAACCAACAATAATTCATCTAGTTGCCCCACCGCCAACCTTCAAGTAATTTCTTCAAGGCTTCCTCCTTATCTTCTCTGCTCTTTACAAAAAGCACAGATTTTGCTAGTGGTTTTGAGACTGAAGCAACTCACAGCTGGCTCAGACAGATACCACAGAAGAAGAGCACTGTACATGATGAAAGAATAGAGCACTGAAATCACATAGAAACATCTGGACGGTTATCTATGGTACCAGCTATGCAGACAAAAGGGGTATATCTTCCTATGGTGGAACAGGCTGGGCCCAAACTCACTGCTACAATGACTGGATAATGTTTATGGCAATAAGCTGATTCACAAGAAATGACCTACACTCACCATGGTTCCTTAGCTGATTCACAAAAAATATCCCCCGCCCACCCCTGCTTCGCTAGAAGTCGGTTTTCCTGGGCTTAGGACCCTGAAGACTGCTTTTAGCCATCCAGGGGGGCATTTCTTGTGATCCACCTATGAAACCAAACGTCATCCATCCTCTTCCCCACCTCCACACATGAGAACCAGTTTACCAAATGCAAGAGTAGGTGGGTGATTGCAAGCTGCGATTTGGCTAAGAAGACATCCACTTGTTTGTCCACTAAAGGGTAAAACAACAGCCCTGCGCCGCGAGAATAAACCCACAGGAACAACACAAGCTCATCATCCCAGGCAGAAGCTTTATTTAAGAACAGAAACATACAAAAATAGATCAAGAGCGATAACAGCATTAGTTTGACGCAAGGTTCAAATATCAGGCCAAGCCAAGGGCAGCATCTGGTGAGAGTGGAGAAACCTGGTGAGAGCCTGTGTGACCTCCATAGAGTATTGTCTTCAAAAATACAGTTCATCCCAAAATGCTGACACGCGGAGACTGGGGGAGATCTCACTCCTGGTCATGAACCTGTTTGCAATCACTCCGAAAGATGCAGCTGCCTTGGTAACCTATGGAGAGGTTCTGCATACAATGAGATCTCCCACCTTGGAGTTCATCTCTCAGTGCTTAGAGTTCTCGATAGAATGAATCAAAGCAGGATTTATTTCCCGTGAAGGAAATTTCCCTGTTTTGCTAGGCTAGAAAAATTGGGGAAGAGCAGAAGATGTCAGCAAAATAAAGCCTCTAAAGGCAGAATCAAATAAATACTCAGTTGAGTAAGTGTAAAGGGATTTGCCCAGGAGTCTAATTCGTGCAGACAACCGAAGGGAAGTTCAGTCCTCTAAGGAAAGTGGAAAGGGGACCTGAAACTAACTAGCTCAGCAGTGCATAATTAAAACACATGTTCACTCCCAGCTGTCCCCTGGAAGAGAACCAAGCAGAATCGAACAGGCTGCAATATCAAAGATTTCGGTCTTCTTCCCAGCTACCACACAATGAAGTCTCTGCTGCATGCCCTTGGCTGGATGTCAGCATTAGGATGATACAGTTCAGTCAATGCGAGGTACACAGATAAACATTTCTACAGAAACCAAACCAATATGATATGTTTTATTTAACATGACAGCTACAGCTTAGCTTTGGAAACAAGAGAAAGGGAAAAATCACAGCAGACAGGAAAACATTTCAACTAACATGAGACATTTTTAATTGAGCCCTACTTTAACCATGGTCATCTTTGACGTGAAAATCGCACAAGATATGATCAATGTAAATGTTTCTGTAAAGCATAAGCTCAAAGCACCATCAATCTAATTATCTCAGGGGACTCACAGTGTCCAACTTTAAACTGTGAGTAGCTGCCCCTTCCCCCCATTACCAATGCCTGAGGTGCCTTTAACTCTGAGTGAGTTTTACTGTGATATTTTCAGGTCCACTCGGAGGTGAGTAACATAAACAAAACAATGGAAATCCAAAACCACGGAAGCAGTCAGAGAGCACAGAAGAAGAACAGAGAAGGGTGGCAGGGACGTGAGGGCAAAAAATGGAGAGTTAGTCCCAAGTTCAAAAAACCCATTTCAACAAGTACATTTTATATTAAAAAAATTCGACCTAATCAATGAAAACAGTTAGCATTCACTTCTGAAAGATTTTGAAATGGACATGTAAAATTGTGCCGCATGCCCGTTTCTAGGTATAAGCCACTTAGACAGTTGTGTACGGTACCATCACTGGAAGGCTCCACTCATGAAGATAGTGATCATGGGTTTATCTAGTTTTCCATTTTCAGTTTACCAGCTGGTTATAGTAACCTGCAGTGCCTGCTGCATGTTGTCTCTACCTACTGGCCTGCTCTTTCTCAGGGCCTCATTCTTAAAATTATATACACATGTAATTATGACTTGGACGTGCAAACAGCCTTATTTACAACCACAAAATCACTTTTCCAATTCATGAATTTTGGTTTCCATAAATGGATTGACTCACTGAGGCAGGACCACTAAAAGAAGCGGCAGGGTTAGACCAAATTATGCTGCATTGTTGACTAAATTCTTCAGCAAGGAAAGTCATATTATGGGGTGTAATGCGTCACATTTTGTGATAGTATTACTTTAATATTTTGACATTTTCACGCAGGTTAACACTGTCTGGGCAAATATTTACCCGTATTAGTATCAATTTAACAAGCAAATAAACCGATAAGCAACAGAAAAGTAAACCCTTGCCAAGGGCCTTCTACTGCAGGTCAATGCGGGCCGCCTCGTTTTTAGTAACTTTCAGTTCTTTTGAGCTAATTTTCAAATTCTGCAGATTATAGATCAGATGATGGAGTATTTGCAGAGAACGCTGCAGTTGAAAAGGAATCGCATAATTCTAGTGGCCCTGACTTGAGTGTAAACTATTCATGTGGGTGGAGACTGGGTGTTTCCCAGCGCCATGGCGACTGCATCCATTCTCACACTATTCGTAACACTCCATGCTTAAGTGCGAAGAAGTAGGTGGCATCATGTTAAAAGCAGGTTTCTGAGCCCCACACATGCCTCAACCAACAAACAATTCCCACATACAGGTGTAAAAACTGCTCTCCAAATGCTGAGGTGCAACACAGTACAATGCCTTGGAAGTTTGTACACACCCACAAACGTTTAACTTATTAGGCCTTTCCAAACAATTTCACTACCCTTCCCCCCCCCCCACCTAAAATGGTCTGATAGGTGTCAGTCTCTTTCTCTGGAGGTAGAGGGAACACGCCACCAAAATTTCAGTGGGGGTCTATGGGAAGGGGCTTCTTCTTGGAGCTAAAAGATCCCCCCCCCAAAAGTTAACTAGTGCATTTGTACTTGTTCTGTTTTTTATATTGATTTGCACATACTGTATGTGTGTATATATCAGGGGTGTCGCCCCCCCGGTCAAGAGCCAGGAGATGAAAAATAAAACAATAGTTGACTAGTGCAAGGAGGGGTGGGGCTGGGTCATGTGAAGTGGGATGGGGAGAAGGAGAGAGTGCGCCTAAGTGCGCATGTATGTTTGGTCGGCCGTCTTAGGCCAGCCAAAGACACATGAGCACTTAGGTTTCTCCAACCCGGCTGTGTTGAACAGCCAGGCTGGAGAAACTGCACAGACCCCAGGGCTGTCTCTGAGCAGCAGTCCGAGCCACTCAGACCAATCCCGGCGCTGCTTTCATGCAAGGTTTAGCATGAAAGCAGCACCAGGATTGCTGGAGAGCCTGTGCTGGTGTCCCAGCAAGTGCTGGGACACCACAAGAAGAAGAGCGACGAGCGAGGCGGCAGGAGTCAGTGGGAACGGCGGGAAAGGTATGTTTTTTTTATTTATTATTGTCTCTCCCGCCCCTGTCGTTCCCCCTGCAACGCTCTCTTGACATTTGCGGCGGCCGCTTCTGGTATATATTCTTTTTTTGGGGGGCATTTCAGTATTATACATTTCCAAGTAATGCTCAGTATCATTGCTCATTAGGATGGTACCCAGTGGCTCAGCCCCCCACAGTATAGCCATTTACACTCTATGAGTAATCTGAGCGTCCGCGCCAACAGCACGCAATACCAAATGCCTTTACATCCATTTGAAACACAACAAACAAACTGTGATTATTTACCCCCATCCCACTCCCATGCACTGCTCGGTGCGTGTTTTCACATTTTGGAGGATTCAAAGTATTACAGTTTAGCCCCAACATTATGTCCCTCAGCTTGTTCACAGCGCCCTGTGACGTGTATATATTCTTACAAGTGAAGATGGAATTCACAACAGTTGTCCACAATTAACCAGCGGAACTGCGCCTCTCACAGGTTTCCAAGCATAAACTGTAATTTTGTAAAATAATCTACATCCATGCAAGGACCTCCACCTCCAGCTGAAGATGTATTAATTTCTAGAGTGCTACTCTTCACACTGGGAGGTGTGCCCCAGTAGGGGGACCCCGAGTGATCCCAGGAGTGGTGGCAGGCTCTGGCCAAAAGATGCATTATGCTCATAACAGGGCTTTGTTTTAAGATGAAAAATGAGCAGCAGTAATCTGCTCTGTGATGGGCCATCACTAACAAGTTTTGTCATCTATATCAAAGCTGAGAGTATGTGTCAAAAGGAAGGAACTCCAAATACTCTTCAAAACCCCTACTTCTAATAATCACACTGTGGATACTTTTACATGTTTGTAAGGCCTGCCTGACCAGGATATTATGTTTGGCATCATGTATTTGATTGCATTTTTAAAACAGTGACAACTTAACTGCACTGGTTAAATAAGTCTAGACATATTTAAACACAGCCAATTTAATAGAATAGTTGTGAAAAATTCAGAGGGGGCCCGATAATTTTTTTTAACTGGGAGCAGCATTAAATAGTGTGAAGACCACTGTTCTACAGGAATGAGGCTTGAAAGTTTTTTTCCATGTATAAGTGTGAGTATGCATATAAGTCCAGGAGTATGTGAGGTGTAACCTGCAACTTCTAACAGAGACATCTTTGTGAATCGTGCCCATAGTCAGGGTAGCACTGGCACATAGTGCAAGTAGGGAAGCAAAATTGTTTCCGTGACTCAGAGGAAACTGTTCATGTTCAATTCCCTAATAAGCACTTTCAGCCACAAGCTTTCCTGTGATTGAGCTGAAAAAAGAAAGAATAAAAGTAACATTCATATATCTGTAAAACGGTCTTAGGGTTAATAAAAATGATGAGCGGTGGCTATTAAAGTCTCCTTTGCCTCCAACGTAATCAGTTATTTTCGTCTTGCTGAGGTGGGCCTACTGTGATCTTAACAAGTATTGGCCAAGCCAATACGTCTGGCACTGAGTGCTAGCCTTTTGACTTTGTCAGTGCTTATTTTGTTTTCATTTTTGCAGCACTTTATATTTGGGGAGCTGCTGGGCTCTTGCCAACAGTGGCTGCCTGCAGGACTAAAATATGGTGCAGCATGATGGTGCCAAACTCTCCATATTTGTGGCTCCCCCTGGTGCGGTATGTCTCTCCCCACGTCCACGAGCAGGAATGGACGAACTTCCCTCCTGCTCAGTGGAACGCAAATCCAGCACATCCTGGAGCTGCTCTCCTGCTGTTTTCAGCATGACAGCAGCTCCAGGATTAGTGAGAGCAGGCTAACCCAGCGCTCATTTTGAGGCTGGGGGCCTGTGCCAGCAATTCCTCAGCTGTTTGACAGGCCTGGGATTGCTGGGTATACAGTGCGCATGTCAGGCTGGCCATAACAAGACAGGCGGCCAACCCAACATGCGGTCTGAAAGGGGCAGCAGTCATTCTGTAGCTGCAGGTTTCAACCCCGCCCCCTGCCCTCACGCTCGCGCTGTACATAGTGCGAGCTGGTGGTAAAACAAAATGGTATTATTATGCCATTTTATTTATTTATGTGTGCCTGATATGCTCCCAGCAGGCTAGGCGACGCTCCTCCGCTCGTTAGGAGGAACCGCCCCGGCTTGCCAATATAAACAAAAATTGGTTAAAATCAAAAACATGGCTTTTTCTGAGAAACACACACATTGCCATGGTAGTCTCCGGCACTGAAGGGAACTACTTTGTGTGTGGGTGGGCTCCTGGTGATAGAGAAGCCGTCATTCACAAAGAAGGTAGCCAATGGCTGAAGTGGGCTGGCCCATTGCCTCAGGCTGTATGCTTTGGCTGGTAGATCAAATATGTGAGTAGCACAGCAACAGACCAATAGAAGAAGAGTGATGACTGAAAGCCATTATAAATGTGTATTATTGATATATTTAAACAGTAAAATCAAAAGGTCTTGACTAACGCTAGCCCTAAAAGTAAAATGTGTAGTGCTCATAAAATGCTGTCTCGGCATATGGCATGCAGAAGTGTACATTATATATGCGTACAGGTGCCAAATACTAAAAAATATCAAGCCATCTAAGTGACCTTATTGAGCACATGTAAAGTGCAAAATTGGTGCTTGTTCCAAGTTCATGTGCCTCCCAACTTCACATTTCATTATTAGTAGGATATATTCAAGCTAGAGTGGGTACCCGGCAGCGCCTACAAGACAAGCTACAGAGTCTCCAAAATGCAGCAACCTGACTGTTGATGAACCTCCCCAAATTTAGCTCAATCCCACCAACCATTTTTGATCTGCATTGGCTACCAATTAGGGAGCGGATCAAGTCCAAAGCCTTTTGCTTGGCCCAAAAGGCTCTACATAAGGTTGGCCCTCTGTTTTTCCAAAAGATTTCCAAACGGTATGTACCTACTCGCCACCCGCAGTCTACCGTGGCGAGAAATGTAGTTATCTACAAAATGAATAATGTTCACTGGGGAGGAAGACGTTTCTCCTATATCACATGCAAATGGTGGAATGCGCCCCCTGAACATCTCACGACCCAGCCACATCTCTTAAAATTCTGAAAACAACTAAAAACCTACCTCCCCCCGCTAATTAGGCCTTTAGTGACTTTTTTCTCCTTAGGACCCTGTTTGGACACCAGTGCCAAGACACCAATTGGCATTCACGCGCTCTAGAAATTATTAGCATAACAATGATGTCACAGTAGGTCTCAAGCTGACGACATCAAACCAAGGAACACTGTAGAATGTGTATCGTGAGTGATTGCTAGCAATGCAAGGCCAGACAGATGGCACGGTTTGCCTCTACATTGTACGGCTGTTGTAATCATCTTATTGCAGAGTTCTTGTTGATGGTTGGAGCTCAGATCTCCTGCCCTCCTGACCCTACTGGAGATGAAGCCACTGTTGATCACTTGCAAGGTCTGGGAGCATGGATCAGGTGGACAGTGTTGCATCAGTGGCAACTAGCAGTCAATCAAAATCAGGTTGGGATAGTTCGAGGTGGCAAAGGGGTCTTCGAACAACAATTAGTGAATCAGATTTGTGCAAAGCCTATTTATAGAAAAGTCCAGGCTTTGAATGCCTTGGAACTTTGACGGTCATTTGTAAGTGAAATAGGGACAGTTTTTATGCAATAGCAACATACATTTCATTATCACAGGAACCTATGGAATCTCCTGAAGCAGTTTTTGCTCTGGTTGAAAACACAAAAATACAAGAACAGCAAAGCCCTATATCAAACTGATGTTTACTTTGATCATTTAATCTGAAATGCTTTTCCACCCTTTTTATGCACCTCTGCTTTCTGTTTTGTTTATTAGAAATACTGACATTCTTATTATTTATACTTTTAGCAATGAACTATTCATAGCTGACAAGTTTCCCAGATCCATGCGTATGTGCTGCTCCAGCCCTGGCTTTTTTCTTTGAATTCTGGGACTTGTGGTCAGGTTTTATAATGGAATAAGCAAAAATACAAGTCCAAAATAACAAAACAAAACCTGGAGTGGAGCAGCACATCTTGCATGGAAC
The DNA here is from genome assembly GCF_031143425.1 of Pleurodeles waltl. Classification (NCBI taxonomy): domain Eukaryota; kingdom Metazoa; phylum Chordata; class Amphibia; order Caudata; family Salamandridae; genus Pleurodeles; species Pleurodeles waltl. The sequence goes on along the minus strand of NC_090450.1, from coordinate 924,829,370 downwards.
TGGGAAACTTGGCAGGGCTGACTATTGCTGGCCCTTTGCGCACATGTTGCACTGGCCTACTCCGTCGATTAAAAACTATTAAGACTTAAAATAAAAGCGGAAAGTTGTGGTTTGCTGCTGGTATGGAGATCTAGTGGGAGGAAGCACTGGGATGGATGGTCACAGTTATGCATGGAAATTTTTTCATTACAAAAATGAACTATAGCTTGACTGATGAAATACAAATAGAGCAGGAGTGTCCAACATTGGTCCACCAGGGTTGGATCCAGGAAAACATTTCAGGTTAGGTACATAGGAATGAATTTACATACAATGAAATAATAATGGAAATAATATTCCTTTAGGGATATGATATAAATCTGGCACCCATAGGCCAACGTTGGACACCCCTGAAAGAAAGCAAGTATTTTCGCAGAGCGTGGGTTTGAGTACATTGTAGAAACTGGACTGCCTGCCTTGTTCTCCTCAGATCCCATCGACATCGTGAAAGATCTGATCCCTCCACACGAGTACAAGGCGGAAGAGGACCCCAAGCTGTACAAGTCAGTGAAAACGAAAAGAGGGCCCTTGACAGAAGACTGGATAGAGGAGCATCAGAACAACCTGGGCAAATGCCCCATCATGTGTGCCTACAAGCTCTGCAAAGTGGAGTTCAGATACTGGGGCATGCAGTCCAAAATCGAAAGGTTTATTCACGATGTTGGTAAGAATGTCCTCTTGTAATTCCTGCTTCTCGTACCCACTCTGGGGCATGGCAGCCAGCCTTTCGGGCATGTGTTTTCACTGCCAAAATCAAACAGATTCCATCCAGAAATGAGGGGTTGTTCATGCTATTTTGTGATGTGCAGCCACTGTGAAGAGCAAATTCGCTACTCGAGGTACTTTAGGAGAGCGCATGTATTTGGGGTTTAAATGGGACACTCTACCGTGACATGATCTCTCTCTCTCTAAGCCCTGTTCTTCAATTTTCCCTCTGCCCATATTCCCAGGTAACAGACCATCCCTCTTTAGATACACGTGGATGCTCTGTGATAGGTGACTCGTGATACAAGATGCCTCCATCTTGTTCTGTTCAAATAGAAGGTGGCTTCTGGAAGGGTAAGCTGGCACAAATGACTGAGCAGCCATGCAATTCGTGCATCACCTAGCATGATTAAAGGTGCGCTCTGATCATAGCTGATACAAGGTCACCTGTTATATGTATCCTCACCTATGAAATTAAAAAGAGGTTTTCAGAATCCTTCCAAGTATCTGCACGACTGCCACATGATTAAGAACTGAAGCTTCCTCCCTAAGGTCTGGGTAGCCTTGGATTGATTGTCCCATTTCATAACTTCAGAGCACTTTATAAGCACCTAAAGTGACCAAACGGGCTTCCATTCACTTCATTTCATAACTTCAAATGTGATGTACGTGCTCCCGTGACCTAGCATTGACTCAGAAAGTTGGATCAGTTCACCCTCTAATCTCAAACATAATGCTGCACTGTGAGGAACTCCCTATCAGTCTGCTTTAAACAATTTTCTAGAAGAAAGTTTTGAGGGTTGTTGGTGGCATCACCTAAAAGGATGCTGTGTATGCAAGAATCCACTATATGTTGCTATACACAGGACTATGCAGGTCATTTTAACTTCACCCATAGAGGTGGCATCTCCAAGAGAGGGTGGGAAGCAAGGATAAGACAGAAAATTGGTCTGGCTGAATATTGTGGGATTTGGGAAAAGTCTGAAAAGTGAATAGAGCATTTGTATTGTGGGTAAATAAATCTTGGATCAGCGTATGGACCACTCGTCTTTGATATTTCACTGATAGATGAAATGGTGATGAAGAGTACCTGGAATGTTGAGATGACAAACCGTGTAGATTATAACTAAAAGCATGCTAGAGGATACTTATCATCCACGTATATACATTATATATATATATATATATATATATACATATATATATATATATATATATATATATATATATATATATATATATATATATATATATATTTATGAGTGAGGCCAACCCTGAAACACTAGAAGCATTCACAAGCTCAAATAAAGAAAAATGTTGCTAGGCATCATTCAAAGGAATTTGTATGTGGATATGGCGTTCATTTGTATTATATCTTGTGGAAGTATTCCCGTGTGTTTATATTATATTAATGTTTGTTTTATATTTCTGTTTCAAAATAACTGTATTTATATGAAATTTGTGGTTACAATAAAATACTTACAATTGTCAAAATCACAGAGGGGACAATAAAAGAATAGGCAGATGAATCCATACTAGTATCGAAATGATAGAAATTGGCAAATGCAATCTCGTAAAGAAAAAAAAAAAGAAAAAAAGAAAACATCTAACCGCCTACATTTCAAAAGCAAATACCAGATTTCTTGTAGTACATTGTGGGTCATACGAAAACGATCCAGCAACTTTTCGTGGTCGAGTCCAAACAAGTATGGTACTCAGTGGAATGATAATAGCTGTGGTGGCTTGTGTTTAAAGGGCTGTTGGGATGTGGATGAAGGTTTAAAGCCCATTTCAATCGTTGTCTATTAATGGTCAGGGTGATGCACGGTAACTGCTTTCTTGATATCTTTAAGTGGATTTCAAACACAAGGACACTGAGATAATGGTGCTTGGAGGATTATAAATAAGAGATAGATGTGAACAGATTAGACCCCAGGACAACGTGACAGGGACACAGAAGACTTACAGAGGCAATTATAGAACTAGGTCAGAAAAATAAAATACTCCAAGACAGAGAATCAGAGTCACAAACACTAACATTTATTTGGATTGGTTGCATGGAAAGACACAAGTTTCATTTTGCAAGACCTCTAACCATTCCTCCACAGTCCACGTGCTGGGATAACCCAAGACATTGCTTTACTTGGCTTAGGTTCAAGGTTGCAAGACATGCTCCACACAGCCCCCCTGGGTCCGACGCAGCCCTGCAGCGGGGTAAAATCCCACTCAGCAACCACATCACCCACGCTTGCTAGACAAAGAGATGTTAGGAGGAATTACCTTACTCGTTGGTAAAACTCTCAAATCACTCATCTAAGTCTTCCCCTAAGAACTCAAATGTGTGAAGAGGTCAAGAAATTAGCAAAGGCTTTGCTAAACAAAACCTGCAAAATGTACCTGGGGATAAAATAACATACGGAAACTATGTTTGTGCCTCCTAACTAGTGCAACCAAAGTCATCCCCTCCATCAAACCACACTTCTTCCACCACCCCCATGTGATCTCGGACACTGTCTAACGTCGACACCTTTGTTGGCAATGAATCCTGGTCTCCTCTGGAGAGCAGTGGTTCCCAACCTGTGGTCCGGGAACCGCTGGGGGTCCGTGGAGCCTTCTCAGGGGGTCCGCGACTGCTTAGAAAATTAAACAATATTAACAGATTAGGTCCCCAGATTTCAGTAATGACTCAGTGGGGGTCCCCGGATTCCAATAATGATTAAGTGGGGGTTCCCGGGTTCCAGTAACGATAAAGTGGGGGTCCACAGAAGTCAAAAGGTTGGGAACCACTGCTGTAGAGCACCAGTATGAGATGCAATGCTGAATAATCTACTAACATTTGTTTTGGTACAAATTAACATTTCTGTATTCTTTCTATATCTTTCTAAGTTGAAGTCCACTGTAGTCGGCTTCTGCCCAGATCTTTCCTTTACACTACAATTTCTCAAACCCAGCCAGTTCCAAACAGAACTTGTACCAACCCCCATCCATCGCTGTCCTCCGCGCGTCCCCATCCAGCGGTGTCAGCGCCCTCACCACTGCACTACCAATCTATAGCACTTTTTATTATTCAATAAAAAGAAAACCATCAGAACTTCCAAGACACCTTATTATTCCAAAAGTGCGTAACCTTGTGCAATTTTGAGGGCGACACTGCGGGCAGGTGGCGTTGACGCGGCATTGACAGCTCCCAGTCCATTGTAGGAAAAGTGTTAAATAAATAAATAAAGTAGATGGATGCCTGGGGAAAGAACAGTATACACAAAGGGAGATGGAAAATTAGATGGTAATCACCGGGTACACCGTGCCTACACGTGTGCCCCGTCGTGCCATATAATGCTGCGTGTGAGGTAAACAAAAGGAAAGTACAGCTTATACAAAAGCTGGAGGTTTCCCTTCTATTTCATGTCGCATATCATTCACGTCTGAGTCAGCGAACAATAATGCATGGGTGACTCACGATGCAAAATGTAAGGAGCAGGGAATTATCTCTTTTGATGTTCGCTTGACGCGCACTGGGGGCACGCTTGCAGATCTCCCCCATAGTCAAGGCATTGCTCAAGGGCAGAGGCCGTGCTGAGCTTGCACCGTGGTAGCCACTCATGCCCAGGTATCTGTCTCCAGAAGTAATCCATAGAGTCTGACGTTACTTCCTGCCCCTCACTCCAGGGGTTCCAGCCTGCCCAGGAACCTGATACTACATGCCGCATTGCTCTTGTGTGGAACCTTCCTAATCAAAATGTTTCTTGACCAATAAATAAATAAGTTTGCAGATGGCCTCACCCTTGGACCAAACCGCACAGACCATTTAATTTCTCTCCTGCTGCGGCTTTACCACCTCCCCGGTTAAGTTCAGAGCGGCTCCTTCGCAATGGCGGAGGAGCGTCACCCCACTGGCTCAGAGCCAGCAGCAGAAAAAAAAAACATTATTTCATATTGTTTTATTTTTCTGCTACTGGCTGAGAAGTACAGGGAGGGTTGGGGCTGGGCCATGGTAGGGGGGAGTGTAGTGTGCCCTTAACTGCGCATATCTGTTTGGCCGGCTGGCCAAACGGACATGCGCAGTTAGGTTTCTCCAACCCAGCTGTATTTGACAGCCGGGTTGGAGAAACAGCACAGACTCCCTGTGCCTGAGCGAGTGGCAAACCAGCTCGCTCAGGCCAATCCCGCGCTGCTTTCATGCTAGTTAATAGCATGCAAGCAGCACGGGGATTGCACAGGGAGTCTTTCATGCTGTCCCAGGGACTGCTGGGACTTGGAAGCAGATGTGAGGCGGCCAGCAACACCAGGTAAGTTTTTTTTTATTAACTCCCCCGCGCTTCCCCCTCGCGCTGCCCTCCACACTCCCCCATCCTCCGTGCCCCCCTCCACCCACCCCACTCCTTATAATTTATGTCAGCCGTTACTGGGAGGATACTCAAAAGCCGCGCACCCCACTGGATCTATGTACAAATAAGGAACACGTTTGTGATGAAATACATTACAAAAAACCCACTAGGAAGAATCCTCCAAAACATAAGTTCACCAGGAAGCATATGGAGTGCAATAACTAAATTTATATAACAAATTATTTTATGGGCAAAAAGCATTTCAACCACCAACCTAACTTATGCCTGACCCAAATGCTAACATTTGCCTGTCACTAACGCTAACTTAAATCGAATAATTAACCAGTGGCGTAATGAATGCGTAATGGATCTTAATGCAGAAGGGCAATGTGGGTGGATCATAATTGATTGAGGTGCATAGGCCCCACTGCTTAATTTGAGCCGCTGGTTTCCGGTAGGGGGGGCGCAAGCACTTATTTTTCTGCATCAGGCATTTACTGTGACTAAAAGACACATATGGGAAAAGCAGAGGAAGAGAAAGACAGAAAAGTGCACAAAGGGAGAAAGCAGAAAGCTGCAAGAGTGAGCTGAAAGGGCAGGGAGTGGCTGTAAATGGATTAAAGAGGCCTGAGATGGCTACAGGATTACACTACCTCAGTATACTGTGCTCGCACATTTAATTACAGCAGCCGCGAGTTTCAGAAAACAGTTTTGGGCACCACATGTTTTTATTTACAAATTAAGTGCTGATGGACCCCTCATACCCCTGGACTCCACTGCCATGCAGCTACTACGCAAATGATATGGCCCTAAATATTACCCCAGGCCTGACCCTATCCGAACTAGAAACCCTTACCCACAGCCACTGGTGTTACGCAGCAAGGAAGCATCAGATTATGCGGCAAGGCTGACTAAATTATTCAGCAAGAAAAGGCAGATTATGCTGCATAATGAGGCACATGTTGTGACAGTATTACTCCATTATTTTGTCATTTTTACACATGGTAACACTTTCTGGGAAACAAATCACTTTATTATTGCAAATTTAACACCAACGTATATCAATAAGCAATTGAAAGATACCAGTCAACCTTTGTGAAGGGCCTTCACCTGTACAGCAACACACCACCATGTATTTAATAACTTGTGACCCGTTTGAGCTAGAAACAACACTGTTTTTGTTCAAATCTACAGATTAAGCAGCAGATTATGGATTAAGTGGCAAGTGCGGTAAATCCATAATGATGTGAAAAATGTTGTGACCGCAGAACAGCATAATTTCGGTGGACCTGCACTTACCTCTTAAAGCGCTTTGTCTCAGGCAACAAAAAACTTTGCATGTGACCAAGTTAAAAGAAGACCTTAGTTTAACTGGTTCAACTTTATGGTGTCTCTGGGTTCAAAACTAGCAGATTTGAGCAAGGCAGAAAGGTGGGTAGAAGCTCGTAGAGCATTGAGTAGTGCCCCCCTTCCACGGGGCATAAGATTGTTAAAGTGTTCAGTGGCACTAATAACGTGTATACTAGAGCTTAATTTTAGCAGGTGCTTGCTGGTGGTAAGCACTGGCATTCGTATAGGAGGATTGGGACTTATTTTTTCAATATTAGACTCTGACCCAGAACAACACAGAATAAGCCAGACAAGAGAGACAAAGTGACGGTAGGACAATACAATAGAGACAAACAGAGAACCCAGAGATTAAAAGAGAACATTGAAGTTTGAGATTAAGACACAGGAAGTGTAGGGTGGTGGAAGAAAGAGGCTTGGGGTGAAGTAAAGATTAGGCAGCCTTGAGATTTGGCACTGTTTATTAATATTAATATTTTTGTTACTGTTATTATTATTACTTGATATTGATAGATTTTTTGGGGAAAAACACCTGCCAAAAAGAAAACGCTTGTAAAACAGCATAGCTTGCTGCAGTAAGGCGTAGACATTGTCGCACCAGTAACACCCAACAGTCTAAAACATGAAATATCCCTCCTCACTAGTGTCCCAAAGAGTTCAGTGGGCATCAAGTGAAACTGGGAGCTGGACATACTGAGACCAGGGTCTCATTAACTCCCTTGTAATGCCCCCTTCCCATCAATTTACATGAATGAAACCGATTCAGAGAACATTCCGTGGAGTGCTTAATTTCTGCCTTTCTATGCCGGTGCTTGTTTGTAAACTGAAATATACAAAACCCCAGCACGTATTTATGAGAAGCCACCACATGGTGGCGCTTTGGGTGTTTTTAAGGAACTTTCCTTACTGGAGCATTTAACTAGTAAATAAATAAACTTACACTTAGATCCGCAATTTAAAGTGATGTGGGTTGCGCCAGTTGCAGTGGATCCGTGTGAGATACCTTGAGCCCTGGCACTATGATTTTTTTTTTCGAATTAAAGACTGATTTTGTGTGTTTAATTTTCACTTACATGCACCAAAATGCCACCCTTGGCTGCTGATCACAGATCCAGGGTCATGAACTAAAGAAATGCAAATATTCACTGTCGCTAGAGGCACTTAGAAGAAAGAAAGGTAACCCAGATGGCTGCCTGTTCCTCAGTTGTGAGGTTAGGAAAAAGTAGGAAAATGCTAGTTCTCCGGGTGGTGAAGGATGCGTCCGTTTTGAAAGTTGGAAATAGCATCAAAGTTGGAAACTTGTGGCTATTCACAGATCGTTCTACTCTGTTCTCCTCCCAGTCTAAAAAAAACTTATAGCAACTATAAAATGAGTTATAGTCAGTCAGTGTTTAGGTTACAAAGGTCCCGTCCATGTGGAAAATGGTTTCTATGTACCGGGAAAAAAACGGGAAAAAAAGTTTGTAATTTACCCGCCTGCGGACAAACCACAGGAATGGATGTTAGAGAAGTAGGGTTATGCCTGGGACGCTACAAATGTTGTAGGTTTTTGAGGATACTGCTTGGATTTTCAAGATTCAACAAATGGCTACATCTGTGAAAGTCATAGGTGGAAATCGATGACTGGTAGACATATCTATTTTCTGGAGAAATGGACCAACTCTTGTTTTTTTTTTTTTTATCACCCCCAACTCCCACCCCCATCCCTACCCCCGCACAGAGTGGTTCGAAGATTTCAACACTCCACGTTAAGTAGAATTTTGCCAAGTGCTTGGCTCCCCGTGCACTGAATAAAAAGCATTCTTTAGACTACTTAAGCCATCTAAGACTTGACCTGAAGGAATCGCCGGCACCATCAAGCTTCTGGGAAAGGTTTTCAGTGTTTTTTGGGGCGGAAAAATGTTTGTCATCTGCATGGAAATTGATGGAAACTGCTGGAAAAAGATGGAAGAGGTTTAAATTCGATTTTGAACACCGGATGTCTGACAAAGTTAGCAGGACTTGCCTTTTGGAAAGGATAGCGTCCTCTACATTGGCTGATATTTTTCCAGTTGTGTAGAAAGGGCCATAGTGCAAAGTCTTGCCCCCACTTTCTGTGCAGAGCACATTTTTGCCCTAACAGACAGGGCCCACATCTGACCCAGTGAAGCAAAGAGTGGCTTTCGGGCTCACAAACTTATTGGTTGGTCGTTAGCACTACACGGAGTCTGCCCAGGATGCTTTAAAGCAGTGGTACTTGCTAATGTCTGCAGACCCTAGCAGAAATACTGGAGTGATGGCGATGGAGGCCCTCCCCTCAGAATACCGTGATTGCGGCCTCCACATGGCATGACCTGCCATGATGCCTGTCATTTTTAGGGTGAGGAGGACACGACACACAGTGGTGATTAGAGGCACGCGCTGGACCGCATGCGTGTTGGCAGCGGTCTGCCAGTCTTGCTCTAGTGCAGCGGTTCCAAATCATTTGACATCTGTGGACCATCACTAACTCACTATTGGCAGCTGAGGACCCCCTCCTAAGCAATTTCTTTGACAATTTCACAGCAATACACAAAATAACGAAACAGTATACATCAAAGAAATAGACAAATAATTAAATATTAGATTCAATTCGCAAACAAAAAGGTATGCAGAGATCAAAATTTTAATTTGAAGGTTAGATCTTTTTAAAGCCTAGTTTTAGTTCTAAAAACCGAAGCGATGTGCTAAATTCTAGCACATCACTTTTTATTTTTTGCCTCTAATGCATGGTCTGTTTTTGTCAGGGCAGACCAGTGCATTGATGTCACCAATCATCCATAATAGCTTCAATTTGTTGTGCTTGTGCTGTTCACATGAATCAAAATAAGAAAACACGCTTAACTTTTAGCCTCCAGTCTCAAATTCTTTAACATTTACAGAGCGTTCTTAAAATTTCAGTTTTTCCTTTTTTTTACATATACTTTATTAATCTAATGTTATTTCATGTTCTAATGTTGTGTTTCCCAACCTTTTGACTTCAGTGGACCCCCACTTTATCGTTACTGGAACCCGGGGACCCCCACTTAATCATTATTGGAATCCAGGGGCCCCCCACTGAGTCATTACTGAAATCTGGGGACCTAATCTGTTAATATTGTTTAATTTTCTAAGCAGTCGCGGACCCCCTGAGAAGGCTTTGCTGACCCCTAGGGGTCCCCAGACCACAGGTTGGGAACCACTGTTCTAATCAGTCCAGCACCCCCTGAATAAGCTTTGCAGGCCCTCCCAGGGATCCGCGGGCCCCAGGTTAAGAACCAGTCATCTACTAGGGCTGCTGAGTCTTGAACCTGTCTCAGGCCTCTTCCACTACCCTACGCCTCCCTCCTCTCACTCCTGCAGGTTATTTCTCATCCATGCCTTCTCCTGCTGCAAGTGTTATCCTGTGTTTCTCCTCGTTCTCCTTTCTGCCATTCTCTTCCTTGCTCTGGGTCAAAGTTTGATGAAAAATAAGTCAGGGGCCCGATTACGAGTTAGTAGTACATATGTGGGAAGATGAGGGTGTCCGGAATTACTGTTTTCTGGTCGCTATCCTGCAAATTTTTAGGTAGAGACCGCAAGCGCTTTGACCTGTTGTAAGTAGTGTGGCCTTTTAACCACGCCCACCGTACGCCCATCACTTTCACTCGTTCCTGGGCTTGTCTTTCAAAAATCCTTTGTTGGTAAATCATTGGTAAATGCCTGACGTTTTTCCTTCCTTGGGGAGGTTTTGTTACCCCCTTACAGACTGACCTTGTTACATGGATATTTGCATGATTGCGGATATGTTTGACTGTGAGCGAACTTCCTTTTCCTTTTGTGTCTCTCCTTCACACTCATGCTCATGGCCGCCATGGCGTTTTGAATCAGCTCGCTTATGTCAACTAATGTTTTACTTTTCATTTTCAATTTATGTGGCAAGAAAAGTCCAGTTAGGAATTTACAACGCCAATAGCTCTAACTGGAGCAAATGTGAGACCCATTGCATTGCAAATGCTTGTTACTCCTGTTACGAGTTAAACCTTGCAGAATGGGAATTACCGGCTAGAAAACTAAACGGCATTCCCTTTTCAGCACATATCTACCATCTGCTGTGAGCAGGAGGCTGCGTAAGGCAGGAGTGGAGGGGCGGAGAGATGGATTATGGGGAAGGGGGAAATGTTGACGGGAAGGGTGGGCATTATTGCTCCCCTGCCCGCGTCCACCTTACGTTGTCTGAGGGTCTGGCGGGGTCCAAGGAACAGGTCCTTTCCCAGGGCTATTTTACCAGATGGATTTTGTGGCTGGCAAAACTGGGTTGGGTGTTTCTGAGCCCGATTAGTCCAGGTGTGGGAACAACAGCTCACTCATGATTGACCGGGCTGGAATTTCATGCAGGAATCCTGCTCTGCTAATCTCATTATCAAAGCCATGGTCCCCAAAAAGGAGTGCCACTATCTGTGCAAATTAAGCAACGCAGCTTATACTGTTACTGAGTATAATAGTACTCGATGCATTGATCCTGTAGGGATGAAGGGCAGAGTTGGCCCTGTTGATATTCAAATTTATGACAGGCAGGGCAGAAGGGAGACATACTCTCTCTTTATCTTCCTTTCTCGTGCACTTGGCCAATCCCCCTCCATCCTTAAATTATTTTCCTACCCCCCTCAGTTCCCTTTTTTAACTCGCTCCAGTTTCTAGTCCACCGATCACAATTTTATCTTGTTCCATAGCAGGCGTTCTCTGATTGGCTTCGCGCCATTTCGCCCTTCTATCAAAACCTAATTCCTAGGCCTGTGTTGAGTTTGAAGATTGGGGGTAAGAGTGCACTCTATATTTAGACGGTAACAAGGGGTGCTGACAGCGGCTCAGCCTCCCACCCCCTGCTGCCACCCCCGGCTCTCGGCCGCTCAGATCTCTCTCAGGAGATGCTCTCTCCGGGTGACAGACATTCTATTTGTGCCTCACCTTGTTAAATCTATTGCTGTCAGCAGCTCGCCCGCCTCCCCCTGACCCTGCCCGCGGCGCGGGCCTTGGGCTGTCAGAGATCACTCTTCGAGGGCTCATTACCTGCACATGTCTCGGCGCTGTAAGACCAGGGCCGAGCAGACAACATCTCATTGCGCAGACGGATTTTCGGAATGGCCTGCTCTCCCCCCGGGGGGGGCGCTCACCCGCCTCCAAATATCTTTGTGCTGGGTGGGCATAAACCAGTTGCCCCCCCCCCCCCCCCCCCCGAAGGCCGATAACGAAGGATGGGGATTAGAGGCCCTGGGCTTGTAAGAGGGAACAGCTTTCCAATATTCGCCACTGAAGAGAAAATGGTGCCAAAAGGCGGGTAGCGTTTTCTTCTGTGGCCCAGGGTATGGTCCGTGACCCAGATGGAGTGGCACTGGTGCCAAGGGGTCCCCTGCATTCCAATCACAGCTGTATTTTGCTTTCCAGCTCGGGTGCCATGGGGTCCCATATGTTTTCTTGCATTAGAATTCCAACTTGTTATGCCATTGATTGGTATCCCGCCGTCGCTGCCAAGATGTAAGACAGTGATCAATGTGTCTGGTTGCCAAGTCACTGGGGTACCGCAGAATGGCGCATGTACCCGCACCAACATGTAGGGGTGAGCCACTGACCCTGTTGTAATTGCACAACCTCGAGCACTGAGTGTGCATTCAGGCCACCTCACAGGCCTGCACGGCATTGAGCAGAGAGGCGGTGCCACTGAGAGATGGCGTCCACCTGCACCGTAAGAGTCCCCTTCTCTCCTTAGGACACCCGACCTGACGAATGACCCCTTGAGACCAAGCACATTAATATCAATCAAATAACGAGGGAAACGAAAAAGCCGATGCAGTGGTCCGTAGTGAAAGTTCTGTTGACTACAGATGAGCCCGTGAACCACGATAACCTTGATGAAAGACGGGGGGGGGTGTGCATGCAGGAGGACTGGTGGGGGATGGGTTGTTCGACAGTAATGGTAATAGTGTAGGGTGACCAGATATAAAATAAGAAGAATCAGAACATTTCACTAAAATAGAGGAGGGACTACATTTTTTCATCAGTCAAGGGGCACAGAATAACAGGCATCAATCTAGAAAAACAGGCAGGGCACCGAGGAAATAAGTGCAATATTTACACCTACTATCACACCTGTTAATTACATTTCTTTCTGAGAACAGCTGCTAACTAGTCCTACTTTGGAACATATAAAAACATGCCTTCCTTGTTTTTCTTTAGACACTCTCTGAAAACCGGGACATGAGCCAAATTTGCCGAAGTTTCATAGGACAGATGCTGAAAAGCCGGGACTGTTCTAGAAAATCTGGGACTCCTTTTCATCATTTAATAGTGGGTGGTTGGAAGTCAACTCATAGTTTTTGAGTTCGAATCTCAGCAAGGCAGACTCAGCCTTTCATTCTTCATAAGTCAGTAAGTCGAGCACCATAAGCTGTTACTTATAGTGTTAGGAAATGGCAGAAATGCGGTGTGGGGTGCTGTATAAAACACAAATTATTCTAAATGGCCGGTTTGTGATTTAGGACAGTAGTCTTCACTGTAATAAGCAGAGAATCAGTTCCTGTCCAGCCCATTGCACTGGTGTCTTTTATTTTGAGGTCTTGCCTACAAACAGCTTTGTTTGATTGTTTTCGAAAGACCTATTGTGCAATGTCCTGCCAGGACACTTCTTTCCGAAAACGCGCTTACAAACAGATTTTATATATTTCTTTTAATTCATCGCTGCAAGGTGGATGTCCACCACTTTGGAATGGTAAATTTAAAAAAATGGCAGCCACATCATGATGCACGCATGTGTGGTGATGCATGTAGGTATCTACTTCTCCATGTTGGGGCCACTGTCGCATCTGCATTCATGCGTGATGATGCATCCACCCGACTACATTCTGTGATGGTTCATGCCTGCAGACATGTAATTTATATGATTGATGCTGTTGAGCATCAGCAAACATAATTTTTTTATTTTGTTGATGCTGAGCATCATCACCAAAGGTCTGTATGGGCAAAGTCAAAAGGCCAGATATATTGGCTTTGTAAGTGGCAATTTTTCTGGCTGATGTCATGGGCCCATCGTTAGGGCTTTCACCTTACTCACACCAGGGCACAGATGGCATTGATATAAACAACCACTACAAGAGCTGGAGTTGACAGTGGGCTGCACTATTTGTGGACTGTTACTTTCTTTGCCAGCTCAGTCCCACTGAGATAACCACCATAAACGGAAACCGTTCATCTGTGTTGAAGTCACAGATGTACAAAACACTAAGCACTCAATCCCTTTCTCAATTTACCCTAACCCATGATCTGTTTCTGTCACTCACAGGCTTCCTCTTAACCCCCTACTGTCATTCTTTCTCCATCTCAAATGTTGTCTCTCTTTTTCTCTCTCACTTTCAGTCTTTCTCTGTCTTCCATGATCAGAGAAGAGGTATGCCTGTCCCTGTGTGAGGGACTAGGATTATCCTAACATCCAGCATTAGCCAAATTCTAAAAGTCTTCCAGAGTTAGGCCAGCAGAGAGCTGTGTTCACCTGTTAGGTGATAGTGATGTGAGAAAAATGGGGTTGAACACCACAGGTGCAAGGGTTGGAAGCTCATGGTACTCTTCACAACCTTCATCATTATCAGTGGACCAAACTGTGTCTCCAGCCTTTGCAACAAGAGCATGTGTGCTTGGCTACATCCATTGGCAAACAGCTACGTAAAGAGGTTGGGGACATTTTGGGACTTCCTTCCGTTTCCAGGGCTCTTGATCATTCTTCTAAAAACAAACTCTTCAGGTTCACTATCAAAACACTTCCTAGCCTAAACCCCTCCCAGCCTCCTGCTGGACCACTGTCTGTACCCAGCTCTGAACATATACCGTGGTTATTATCCTTTGCTTAGCACTGCTGCGTCAGGCAATTTCTCCAAGACATTTCGATGCATTTATGTGATATAATCCAAGCCACTCCTATATCCCGAGTAGACAAAAGGGGTTCTGTTCCGGTGGTGGTGCACAAAACTTCTGTGGCCCCACTGAAATCTGTGCTTTAGACTCCCATCTACTTAAGTGTGAGCCACACTTTATGATGGTAGAAAATGGTAGGTTGTGTATCATTGTATCATCTTGCAGACCACCCTCTGAAGATTTAATAGAAATATGGGGGGCTGTTTATAATTACTTTTATTGCAGCTCATGGTGCCAAATTTCTTCCAAATCTGACTTGCCAGTTTCTGATTTGGCTTCTGTATTATAAGGAGAGCATAGATGTGATCAAGGCACTTTTGTAGAGACAAATAAGTGGTGTGAGATCTACTGTGCACTGTAGCTGTTTATAGCTAGTATTAGCTAGTTTTGTGGTCTACATATACAAATACCTACATAGATACATGCATATCACCTGTTTTTGGCCTATCATGCATCAGTTTGGGTTATATTAGGTCATTCTAGGGTACTATGGAAGTTGCGGTACAGAGTTATAAAGAACAGCTGATGGGGGATATACCTTAGCAAACTGTTTAAGGATGAGGGGACCACAAAGGCTGAATTGAATAGAATCCTCAAATATTAAGTCGAAGCCTGTTCCCTGGCAGCTGGCACAGCTTTTTTAGCTTGTGAATCAATTGATATCGCTGGCAAATCACTTTAGATCGTATAATACCATTAATACAAAGCAATTCTAATGTACTTGGGATTCTTCTATGGATTTGAGAAAGGAGGAGTTTTTTCAGTTTTGCTGGGATCAGCTGCACCCTTAAGTAGACACTGGAGCTTTGCCACAGTTGTGGGAAGAGGAGAGGTTTTTGCAAATGCGTGACGCAGAAATAGAAACTGCTGGACACATTCTGTTCTAATGCCCCTTGGGGTCCGAAACGTAAGTGAGGCCTATATAACATACATTTCTTGTGTGCAGGTAAATGTGGTGTTGTTGGATTACTGTTTCAATTATTCCTTACAGCGTAAATATTTGACACTTATGTTTTTTTAAATCACTTAGAAATGTATCTTAACTTGGTTGTAAATATTTGTTTGCGTTTTTTAAACTAAGAGCAAACAATGAAAAAACGAAAAATAAAGAGTGTTCCTATGATGCTTTGCATGGACTTTAGATCATTGTTCACAGTGTGCTTCCTGGCTTGTGATGTTTAAAAAAAAAAAAAAAAACATCTTATTCTTTCACAAAGACCATAGCATCCTTATGAATTCCTCCTCAATCTAATCTCGGAGCTCTCCATGAATATTTGGCCTTTAGAAAGATATTAAAAGGACATTTCTTTGGATTATATCTGAGATCAATTTGGCTTCTCCAGTCCTAATCACCAGCTCAAACCAAGTCCCTTTTGATTTTGAACTCTGATATAAGCCTTGCCTCACATTTTTCCTCTGTTGAAAACTGAGGGTTGTTTCATATTGTTTTCTTGTATTTTATTATTAGTGTTGGAATTGTATAGTTATCTGATGCATTTCAACCATGTTCGCGCTACAGAAAATTAGACTGGGTCTCGACGCCTGACCTGCGGCAGGGCAGCTACGGTGGCACTTTTATAGACTATCACTTTAAGAAACAAATACATACAATGGATTTAAATGTAAATCATCAAATCAAATCAAATCATTAACATTTATAAAGCGCTCTACTCACCCGTGCGGGTCTCAAGGCGCTAGGGGGAAAAGGGGGGGTTATCGCTGCTCGAACAGCCAGGTCTTTAGGAGTCTCCGGAAAGCGGAGTGGTCCTGGGTGGTCCTGAGGCTGGTGGGGAGGGAGTTCCAGGTCTTGGCCGCCAGGAAGGAGAAGGATCTCCCACCTGCTGTGGAGCAGCGGATGCGAGGGACAGCAGCGAGTGCGAGGCCAGAGGAGCGGAGGAGGCGGGTGGGGACGTAGAAGCTGAGGCGTCTGTTGAGGTATTCCGGTCCCTTGTCGTGGAGGGCTTTGTGTGCGTGGGTGAGAAGTCGGAAGGTGATCCTTTTGCTGACTGGGAGCCAGTGCAGGTGTCTCAGGTGTGCGGAGATGTGGCTGCTGCGGGGTACGTCGAGGATGAGGCGGGCCGAGGCGTTTTGAATCATTAATATAGTAAGTGCTTACCCTGAAAATTTGCCCACCCAGACCTAACTTGAATATCTCTGAATGTAATATACCAATAAGTAATTTAACTAATACATTAAAATCATTGCAATGTTAAAATACATCAGTATTAATTTAGAATCTGATAACAATTTAAATTCATACATTCTAAATGCTGACCCCTCATTCACAGAAAGTTAAAAAAAACAATAATGTGCTAGGTTAGTAAAGCACTTGTGTAAAAGAAAACAGACACCAGGGATAGCGCATAGAAGACTACTAACATATGTTTAATGTGAAAAAATAGCCAGCAAGCAATCAAATCTGGCAGCTGTCAAATCAACGGATTACCCCTTCGGCTCTGATTAGTTGGAGTATATAGTGCTTAAGTCCATACATTTCAGAGTTACATTTGCACACCTTTGCTCAGTGCAAGTAAATGGAACTAGGAGCTCGTAACAAACTGAAACCTACAGATAGACACTAATGAGGGGTTGCCAGGCTCTTCTCTTGGGAAGACTGCAGGAAGGCCTTGAGAAGATCTGAGAAGAAGATGCATGCTTCATTAGCAAGAGACTGACTATACTGCTTTCTGAAATCCTCAGTTAGATCTGCCAATTTTAGGACCAGGCTACTCTTACTACAACTGTTTAGCTAAAATGCACAATCTACTACACAGAATTAAAAAAAAGAAACTTGTTTGAAATGTGTGTAAATGTGCAATTATGCTAAGTCTTTACTAAGCCTCAAGGATTTACAAAAACAAAATTGAAACTGATTAATAAAATATATCAGCACATGGTAAGGCACGTAGGGTTCAATTGCATTCTTATTGTATATAAGCAATCATTAAGGCATGTATGTGAATGAATTCACATACTCACATATTTAGTGATTTTATATTACTATAACATTAGGAAACAGTAGCACTGTCCGCAGGACCAATAAAATTAACTATGCAGCACACCACTTGTGAGTTAGTACCGTACAAAAGAATGCAACTTCGTCTTCACATGTTTTAATGCCTTCTGCGACAAAAAGAGCCGGACTGATACACTGAATATGCAGGAGTTATTCCTGCAAATCTTAGCAACGTCTGCAGATGTGCATTTTATTGGGAAGATGTCTCAATCTGCTCCTGAATTCTCTCATCTGAAGCAGCAAAAATGTCATGCTGATGTTTTTGTGTCTAGAACAACGATCCCCAAAAGATTCTTGCAGATCACTTTTGGCTGCTTTAGGATTATATGCATTTCGAATATAACCTGAGTTTTCCTCGTTATTAAATCAGAATAATCCAGTTCAAATCATTAGAATTGAAATGCAAGCTGCTTCAAAAAGAACTGATTCTGGAGTTCATTCCTCCTCACACTAACTAAATCCAGGGTTTTACTTGCCTCGTGTAACTTGATGGATTCAGAATTAGAGGTTACTTAATCCCGCACGCCGAAGTGTGCTGTAATAAAGAATAGGAGCACAAGGTTTAGCTTCACTAATTGTATAAACTGGCTTTACCAACTGGGCATCATTCACCAAACCTTGCCTGAGTAAACCCAACTTCAGGATTATCTGTTGGTGTTGTTGACCTATCAGGAAGTAGGCAGGTAAAGGTGTTGACCTGCATGAAAAAGGCCATACCAATATTGTGTGCAGGTGCTCAGAAACCCTCTTCTGCTTGCCTCTGCCCACATCTGAGATCAGTTCTCCATCACCATAGTGTGGCGGACCCATGGGCTGGAGTGGTGCTGTGAGTTGACTTTCATCATCCTAGCACCATGTGCTCACAAGCTGGATTACTGCACTGGAAGATGACTAGGTGTTTTGATAGCATTGTGTGCTCAGGGGCCATATGATCATGCCTCAAGGTGGTAATCCGTCACCGAAGAACTGTGCTGTGCAGCTCATTGACTATAATAATGTGCTGCTTGCTCCAGAAGGCCATCAGACTTTACCATTTCAACCAATCGATTGCTCAGGTAGTACCCGCTTGGAGACGCTTACTGAGTCCATCACGGTTTCCTAGAAATTGAATTAGTGAACTGGGAAGAAGGCCATGGGACTAAAGAAATGACAAATATGGCCAGTTACTGCACCTGTGAAGCCTGTGTGTGCAGAAATATCCTGAACTAGGCTGCTTACTCAGTGATCTAAGGTGTATGTCTTTATTTGAAATGTACTTCCAGTTACTTACAATTTCCATTTACTACCGACTTTCAATTACTCCCAATTTAGCTGAGATATATTTAGCTCCATGCACTGACCAGGATGCTTTAGAGCAGGCACTTAATTTAACCCACTCCCTCCTCTCTGGGCCGTCGCTTTCATCACTCTGTCAGCAGCGCTGGTAGGTAGCGAATGGAGTAAGGTGCTGACATGCTCTTGAACAGTGAAAGATAATTTGATTTTAGCCTCCTTTACTGAATTATTGGGTTAAAAGGCAAGTAATTAAACATCGACTGCCTCTGATTAGCGCTAGTTCACTGTTGTACTGGAGTACATTAGACCATTCGGAGCGGCATAGACTGCATTTTGATGTAAGAACTTCCATTCATGTGATCTGTTTTGAATTTTATATATAAATTGAGGCGTACATATATGTGCCACATTGTAATAAGGATTGGAAAGGATGGGAGCTACCCTTTTTGCGTGAATTGTCGCCTCCTATAGGACATCTTTGAAAATGATGTATAAGGAGATGACCATACCAGGGCTGATGATATGTTAAGGTAATACTAGACTGTCACCTAGAATACCACTAGGAAGTAGTCAACATGTTGCTCATAAAGCCATGCCTCTCTTAATGTTTTGCATCATAGGACACATCCCAAACCTGTTCCATTCATCCATGTGTACTGTACTTTTACAAATGAGAACGTTTTATCTTGCTTCCATATGAGATTGATTATTTACTGTTTAAAAGATTGTACACTGCACCTAAAGGTTTGTCCTCTAGTGTCTGCTGCACATTAAAATGTTAATAAATAAATAAAATATAAGATTAACAGGTGCATAAGCTTCATGCAGTCTTGTTTCTTGAAGTAACATAACATTTCTCCTCTGGACTAAGTGTTCCTCCATATATTGACGAGGACCTGATTGAGAGTGAGGCGGGTGGGTTACCACTGTACTACAAGTGCATTATATCCTATGGCACTAGTAATACCATGGACGGGATATCCATTACATTTGTAACCGAGTATGCCGTCCACCAAACTCTAAATCAGGCCATAAATTGCTTCTGTTCTTCGGGTGGAGGGAAGAGATATCGGGGTTCCCACAAAGGTGAATCCAGCTGGATCCCACCCAGGACGGCTTGGCAAACTTACCTTACATTTAAAAATGGTTTAAGAGTAATCCTAATCAAAGCATCTCGTTACCTATTTCAAGACAACAGATTTTATTTTGAATATTGTTTTATTCTTTACAAATTCTTTATCCCATTTCGATTTTTTTAAATGGCTATCCAGAGTAGTTGTACCTGGGTACCACCAAACACGTATATGGGTGCATTGGTTTTTTTCTCCATATTTGAAGACTGATTAGATTTTCTTCGGGGTGTTGTGCTTTAAGTAATAGAAATGTCTTGGTAGGAGATTTCTGAGACGGCATGTGGAAGTCTCAACACTGGAGGATGGTAATACCAATGAGAAAGGGCAAGTGATCTATTAGAGGTAATTTTAGCCTCCAGGAGGACTTAAAAAAAAAAGAACCTGGGATGTCACTTAGTGGAAATCATGTAAGTCCCCCTTCAAAGCTCTGTTGGGCAAAGCACAGCTCAGGTGCCAGCAATCAAAAATAGAACCGAAATATAAGAGCAGAAATGCAACAGTTGCAGTGGGCCCCGTGTGGCAGGAGGAGGCGGTGCATCTATCTTACGGTGACGTGTGGCAGTGAAGGGACTGAGCAGCAAGCGCCCTGGCTCCCCTTCACAAGAGGTAAATTCAGAGTCCCACCACCCCATATTGTTTAGAGAATCCTGTTGGGGTGACCCTTGAGAATCGGTGTACCCCCAATGAAGCCACAGCACCATCCACGTGGTCTGCCACACCCTGGAGCACCACTACCTGTGAGTAGCGCTTAGCAAGGAAAGCGGCTCCAACGACAACCATCGGGCTCCCGAAGGACCCTTCACCGGCTGTGGTTGGGGCCCGCTCTGGCCGCT
The DNA here is from genome assembly GCF_031143425.1 of Pleurodeles waltl. Classification (NCBI taxonomy): domain Eukaryota; kingdom Metazoa; phylum Chordata; class Amphibia; order Caudata; family Salamandridae; genus Pleurodeles; species Pleurodeles waltl. The sequence continues at coordinate 924,808,759 of NC_090450.1, read as the reverse complement.
AGCGGTCAGGCCTTTCTCACACGTGGGGGGTGCTGCAGCTGCCTATTCCTGGAGCCCTTCAGCTGACAAGCAGTCAGAAAAGATAGTGGTGGACAGGCTGCAGGGTGGCTTTTACTTGCCCCTCTGGTGGGCGGTGGGGAGTGCTGGATATCTTCCCTCATGCCAGAAGCATAACACTGCACAACAGGCCTCTGAATGGCTCTTAACATAGATAATAATGACAGTCGGCAACGGAGCCCGGTCTACCCACCAAATTAAACTGGAGAAATACACGCTACCCAAAGAGACTGCCGACAACATAAGGGTCCACTCAAAGCCGCCACCTGAAATGCAGCCCTCCATGGAAAAGGGACCCCTTACGCTCCAAGACATTATGGCAGCGATCACGGGAACGAACACATCCTTAGAAAGCAAAATCGATTCTGTATCCACTGAAGTCACATTGATCAGGGCTGATGTCCGAAATATGGTAGCTAGATTGACAGACTTTGAGGATACCATCACCACCCTCCAGACTGCAAATGCAACCCTGAAGACCCAGGTCATGAACTGAGGAAGGTCACAAGGGTGCTCGAGGACCAGATAGAAGACTTCAAGGGCTGCTCCAAATGAAACAACATGCAGATTATAGGTGTCCCAGAGAGATCTGAGGGCTCGACGGTCGACCTCTTTGTCGAAAAGCTCATCCTCAAAAAAACTGCAGCCAAGACGCCTCTCCAACTACTTCAGAGTGGAGTGGGCCCACGAGTTCCGGGTACTCCCCCCAAGCCAATAGCACCCCGCTTGACACATTATAGCTTGGTTTTTTAACTACCGTGACCGAGATGTCATTTTACAGGCTGTGTGCACTGCTCAACCACTTACCTATGAAAACTCGGTCATAACCTTCTTCCCAGACTTTACATTGAAGGTTCAATGACTTAGACGCAGCTTCTTGGAGGTCAAGAGAGCTTTGAACGAAGGAGAAATAAAATACTCTATGACTTTCCTGGCGAAGCCGAGGGTTGTGGCAGAGGGCAAGACCTGGTACTTTGAAAGGGCCAAAGATGCTTGGGAATGGCTGGATGGCTGGAGGTCAGTGGGCAAGTCTAGATCAGGGACCTGAGACGGAAGTGAATGGCGAGATATGGACCAGCCTGAGGCATCAGAGAAATTGGATGCCTTGCAAAGACAGCATCTCACTTCACCAAAGTGGAGATCCTGAAATGAAACAATGAGGGCTCTGATGGGGGGAGACCTGAGGAGCACCACCTCTTGCTACTATGCAACCGCATGTCTAAATGAGACCACACTATGACGCAACTACAAGTAGGACCCGATCCCTCTCCGACTGCAGTATAAACGACATGGACATGAAGTGGAGACAGTAAATGAAACACAGTTTCAGTAACATTTCTCTGTTCTTTTGGGAGTGGCGGGTGGATGTAGGCCGGATGTTGGTAGCAGCCCCCCATTGTTGATATAATGTGTTGAGCTGACAGGTACACTGCAAATTTTGGGGGGGACAGTGGACAGTTCGAGGCTCACCATGCAGGGAGGCAGTGAGGGGGAATAGTTATGGGGTTTTTATTGTTGCGTTTGCATTATGTCTAACATGTCAGTACTTATATAATATGATGTAAATGTTCTATTACCCACTCCCATCTGAGACTTCACCACCAGCAGCCACACTGTCTAGGATTGGTTACCTAGATAGCCTGTGACAGGCCCAGAGGTACAAATGGCCAAACCTTGGACAGAAACATCTATGGAAATGGTGTTCTGGAATGTTAATGGACTGGGAGATACATACAAAGGCAGGACCGTTCTGCACTATATTAAGAGGCATTACCCGAATTAGTTCTACTCCAGGAGACCCACCTCAAAGAGAACACTAATCAAGCCCTGAATAGATTGGGATGCAAAATGGCTGCTCATGCGGGACACACTACAGGATCCAGAGGGGTCGGCATTCTTATATGTAAAACATTACCATTAACCGTTCAACATACCTTGTTGGATCCCCAAGGCCGAGCTGTAGCGATAGCTGGATTGTGGGTAGATAAGCTGGTTAACACAATATTAGTTTACAATCCTCCACAGCTCCACAACATTACATTTCCACAATTGAGTGCCCCACTTCTCCGCCTTCCGGAAGGTCTGTTATTGGTGGGGGTGAATTTAATTTAGCACTAGACGATTAAACCGATCATTTACCCCCGAGACGCATGGGGACTTCCCGCCACCCACTAGCAGACATTTAGTCGCCCTGGGATTATTAGATGTATGGCACTTCCATAATCCAATAACAAAACAATACACATTCCACTCCGGGGCACATGGGAGTCTCTCCCGTATTGATTATGTCTTAGAACTCACACTTTTTATCTCCCACGTCTGTGAAACTCATCACTTAGCCAGAGGAGTTTCAGACCACTCGCCAGTGTCGGCTGTTTATGATCTCCTAGGTCGGCCACCCAGACGCCACATAATCCTAAATCCCTGGTACTTTAAGATACCCCAAATAAAAGAGGGTCTTGTGTGTAGCCACAGAGCACTACTTTGAGAAAAATGAAGGATACGTCGACTCAGTGAGAACTCCATGTGAAGCATATAAAACAGTAATAAAGGTACAAGGCCTCTCGTTGATTGCGGGCCATATAAAGGACAAGAGGGCGTAACTGGAGCACGAAATAAAAAACCTAGAGGACAAGCTTGTTAGCCAGTCAGACAGAGATGCCCAGCATGCAATATGCCTCAAACAAAGGGAATATAGAGACATAGCTTTCATTGCAGCCAAGACTAGCTATTGTGCAACACAACACTGCGTCTACAAGGTTGGCCACATAGCCGGGAAGCTCCTAGCCTGGCTTGATAGATGCAAAACTTCAAACCGCTGGGTGTTAGAGGTACTTACTGAAACTGGTGAGCAGGGGCGTGGTAGGCAGGAGGGTCTAACAGCTTTTGCTAACTGCTACGGCTGCTTACATCAGTCACCACTACTACAGCAGAAAACTTGCGCAAATTTCTGGCTGACATAAGAATCCCAAGACTGTCCAGTGATGATAGAGATCTTCTTGAGGATGACTTAACGGAGGAGGAAGTAGTTATGGCAATATGAGAATTAAACTTTGGGAAGGCAACGGGCCCTAATGGGATCCCCATCGAACTCTACAAACTTACAGCACCCAAAATTGCCCCTTACCTGCTTAAAATGTATAATAAATGTAATGATTCAGGCATACTTCCCAAGGATTAACGACTAGCTAATATACTTGTCATACATAAGGAAGGCAAACCACTTGATGATTGTGCCTCATATAGGCATATCTCACTATTAAACATGAAGGTCAAGATTTTAGCTAATCTCCTGGCTACTGGCCTACTACAAGCATTCATGACCCTCATCCACCCTGATCAATCCAGCTTTTTTTCCAGGATGAAACACAGCACATAACCTTCAACACCTTCATGGGGTCCTGGGACAGGCTGACTTCCTGCAAGAAGATGCCTTGGTGCTCTCTTTAGACAGTAGGATGTGGAATGGCCATATTTATTTGAGGTTGTAAACAAGTTGGGATTTGTCCCGCGATTCCTGAGCTGGGTTAAGCTCCCATATACTGAATTGTTGGCCCAAGTTGCAGTTAATGGAGGTCTGTCCCCCATATATCACCTCCGGCATAGCATCCGTCAAGGTTGTCCACTCTCGCCTTTAATATTTGCTCTCATTCTAGAAACACTAGCTACTTGGATCTGACAAGATCCCTTAGTTTGCGGTCTAAGGTGGACAGAAGACTGGGAGGATAGGATCTTCCTTTACACAAATGACGTCTTGCTATTTGTATCCAAACCACATTAACCCTAAACAAGATCATGCAATACTCACCCAATTTTGTACCTATTCTGGCTACACTATCAATTGGAAAAATCCTTAATAGATATTTTCCAAGATGTGCTGCGGCTACCTCATGGTTGTGAAGCCATGGTGGTTCGAGAAGGTTTCAGGTATTTGGGAAGCTGTGTCACGGAGGATTCTAATCAGTTCTGTTTGCAACCTCGCTCCATTGCTCCCATGCCTTAAACAGGATGTCCAGCTTTGGAGGGCATTGCCTCTCTCACTACTGGGCAGAGTGGCCCTCCTTAAAATGATGGCACTTCCTCACTTCCTGTATGTGCTACACAATGCCCCTTATTCAGTCCCAGACTCCTATTTCACAGAAATAGAATGCGGGGTGCAATTGCTGCTCTGGAATGGGGTCTTGCCCCGCATCGGGTACCATAGATAGACATGATCCTAGTATGATGGAGGCATCGCCCTTCCAGACATCTGGAAATACTACTGGGCCGCGCACCTGACAGCGGTGCACTACTGGATGCAGCTTTCACCAACTTAACCTGCTTACCGAACGGATAAACGAGTCATGCAACCCGAGGGTTATCAGCGCGCCTTACAATGGGGGGGCTCACTCTACAGCCTTCAAGGGCTTTACTGTTGTGACACTACATGTTTGGCACATGACACTCAGGGTATTGGGGTGGACTGGTGAGGTTACTCAGGCTATTCTGCTCTGGGACACTGCCAGCCTAGCTGTTCATAATACGCAGCCAGGTTTCGCCAAATGGGTTTTAATTGGCCTATCTAAAGTGGGAGACCATTGGGAACAAGAGGGAGTTATATCTTTCCAAGATTTAGAAACAAAATATCAACTAGCACCAACCAAACATTATCGCTTCTTACAAATCCCAAATGCATTGCTGACTGCACTGCCAAAGGGTGAGCTGCCCCCAGAGGCTTCCTCGCTGGAGGATAGACTCCTTGACACATACATGCCCTGCAGGGTGATCTCACTCACCTACTAAAAAATAATCAATAATTCCCCTGATACTCTGGTTCACTTGAGGGCGCAGTGAGAGCGGGACTTGGTTAACATAGAAGGCGATGAATGTCGGGAAGCACAGGCATCCCCCAGAGAAGTGGCCATACACTCCAGATTCTGGTTAGCGCAGCTTGAAATCCTACACACGGCATATGTTTCATGCACTATGTTGGTAAAAATGGGCAGAGTAGTCCACAATCAGTGTTGTAGATGCTGTGGCCAGATAGACTCCTTCCTTTATATCTTATGGAGCTGCCCTGTGTTGCAGAGATATTGGTCTGTGTGCCCTAATTGTATTACTGCTGTGTTTGGACTGAATACGGACCTTGATGCTAAGTAGTGCCTCCTTAATATTTGGGATGTGTCCGACCTGAGCTGCATGGACCATATCTGGGTCACCCTAGGGCTGATGGCGGTGAAGCGCAATATTGTTCAGCTCTGGGGGGGGGGGCTGAGTCACCCCTACAACTTAAAGACTGGAAAACTGATATGGATTGGTGTATGTTGGCGGAAAAGGTGGTTTATGAGGGGAGGAGATGTCCTCGTAAGTGGATAAAAGTGTGGGGCAAGTGGAACAATTATAGAGGAAACCTGTGTACATTAACATCCGAGCCTGGCTTTGACCCCATAACTGAGGACTGCCCTGCCTTCTCGGAGGGGGAGAAAGGCATGAAAAAAGCCAAAAAATGCAAAATGTTGATTATTAAAATTGATTCTACACATTATGCCTCATTGTCTGGTTGGAAACTCGGAATATGAGATATTTACCGCACGTGGTAAATACCCCATGCTGAGTTTATGGTATTTACCACAAGGGGTAAATATGTCGCCCTATTTCGATAACTTATACCGATGACCTTGAAGGGACTCAGTGCGTGTTAATAGACGTTCTGGACAATCGGAGACAGGCAGCGGCGTCAGCACCTGGATTCTTCGGATCTGCTCGCAGAGTTTGACACCAGAGACCATTCCTATCCCTCTTGCACAATGCTAAAATGATGTTTGCGGTGTTTAGGGCTCCACACTGTGGTTCTCCCTCTCCACTGTGTATGTTGTACTACATGGCTGCCTCACCCAAACACACATCAATATGCATACCCCAGTGGCACCTTTTGTTGGGATGCTGATGCAAGTGTCATATCGTGCAGCGTACGACAAAGTATGCTAGGGGTGTGGGATTAGATGGATAGCTTCTGGCTCAAACTAAACATGCTTAAGATCAGTGCTTGATTTGAGTCGGTGATTCTAATGCGGGGCACCGGCACTTATTTTTGTGTGCCGGCACTTAGGCCCATATTTATTCTTTTTTAGCGCTGCATTTGCGTCGTTTCTTTACGCAAAATCGGCACAAACTTACAAAATACAATTGTCTACTTTGCGCTGCTTTTGCATAAAAAAATTACGCAAATGTGGCGCTAAAAAAGTATAAATACGGGCCCGTAATTTTTCTGCTTCAACCATTTACTGCGAGCGAAATACGCATGAAAAAGAGGGTGGAAGATAAAAACGAAAAGGCGTCACAAAGGGGGAAAGCAGAAAGCTGCAAGAGTGAGCTGAAGGGGCTGGGAGTGGCTGTAAATGAATTCAAGAGGCCCGCGATAGCTTCAGGATTACACTGCCTCAGTATCCCGTGCTCGCACCTGTAATTGCAGCAGCTGCGTGTTTCAGAGGAGAACTTTGGGCACCGGTACGTTTCTATTTACAAATTAAGCGCTGCTTAAAATAGAAGTTATAGTAGCTCGAAGCGGTCTGGAATTAGGCGTCCTACAGTTTCTTGTTAGGGTGAAAGTGACGAGGAATGTGGGGTCGAGCTTGATGCTCACCTAACCATGATTCCACAGGTTGCGGCGGTGGTAACCTCATGCTGTTACCAACAGACTGTAGACACACGTCGGAATCAGGGCCCTGGTATTTCCTGATGGGCACTGCTGCAACTCGTTGCAAGTGGGTTTTCAAGACCACATGTGTGCAGGGCCTCCTGGTGGTCCAGTATGCAGCTGCCCATTTCATTTCTTGGGTAAGAAGATTTGCACATGAAACTCACACTCTGCAGTGTGCAGTGATACCCATTAAAAAAACCAGTTGAATTTGCATGTATCACCAATAGTACATTTTCCGCCTACGAATTTTTCTTCTTCTTAAGAAAGCAAACACAGATATGTGCCTAGATGCAGTCTTCGTTCAGATGAACCTGTAAAGTTGCCAGTCTCAAATTCCATAGAAAACATGAAGGCGAACAGGGTTTTTAGGTGCTAGTCTGCACAATGTGGCATTATTGCTCCTTTCAACTTCTCCTTACGAACACATTAAATTCTGCAAAAGTTAAAAAAAGTGGCTTTCTAACATCTTTAACTCCGTTTTTTTTTTGGTTTGCAGTCTCTGTAGAGGGCTCAGAGCAAACATCCCGGTTTGGGAGTGCATATGCCCTAGAAATAATACATGTTGCATAACCTGATAATTAAAAATGAAACAATACGTTCTGAATATAAACTATGCTACATATTCACATTTAGTAATTTGTTTTATTGTACTATTGCTTCAAAAGACTGTTGTTTCTTTGCAGGCTTGAGGAAGGTGATGGTCCGAGCACATCGGCAAGCGTGGTGCTGGCAGGACGAATGGTATGGCCTCACCATTGAGGACATCAGGCAGCTGGAGAAGGAGGCTCAGCTCATGCTGGCCCAGAAAATGGCCCAGTACAGTTTGACCGAAAGTGAGGCTGAACATCACGGCGCCAAAGACTCACCTGGAGAGATTGACGCTGATGCTGCCATTTCATCCATTGAAGCCATAGACACGCCCAGCAATATCAGTGAGTCGCACTCAGGAAGAAGCTTAACCAAGCAGTGGTCCACTTCCTCCAGGTCATCTCGATCTTCAAAACGAGGAGGTAGGACATGTTGGCACATTAATCAGTATCTTATTGCAGAGCTTCATACGTCAACTCTTGTTACTAAGGCACTGGACTACCAACCACTTAAAGAAGGCATATTGGGTTTTTAGAAGTGCTGTAGTAGCCCTATTGTGATTTAATACAATTCGTGTACCCTCCTTCCTCTGCCTTTCTTTCTTTTCTAAGCTGGTTCACCCTACTTGGCCTTCTTGTTTACGTTTGTATTTCACCCAAACTCTAGTAGTTGTTGTGGTCTGGGAAGGTGTTTTATTAACAGGACACTGCAGTGAAGTGTGATGCATCAACCACAAGCATTGGGCATAATTTGGGAGCGATGGATCCAAATTGCTGAACTATACTCTTTTTCATGGAGGGTTGGTGTTGATTGCCAAGTGCATGGATGGAAAAGGTCGGGGTGTGTTGCCTAACATGCCATTTGGTCTTCCAAAGTTTGCACATATAAATTGTATTCCGCAGATGGGATTACCGAGGTGTGGGTTCATGTTTTGAAGGTTCCCTTTTCTGCTGGATAAGGCTCCTTTCCTCTGCAAGAGTTTTTGGAGTTAGAATATGGAGGATGGGGTTAGATGAGCCTATTCATATGTGCACAGTCCTGGTTTGTTGCTTCTGGAGTGGATGGTGTTACAGCTTCAGTTATGTCTCTCAGCAGTCGTGTAATTTGGCACAGCCATTATGGTCACTCCGCGCCTTGAGGCTCTTGATAAACTGCTATTGCAGGACGGCATGCGTACAGTATGCAATTCAGTAGTCAGCATGGGGGTGGAGTGAGACTGAATTAGAAGGGAATTATTTCAGTCATTGAGTTCATTGGCAGCAACTAAACTTAGTGTGAAAACGCAGCTTCTTCTTTGTAGAAGGATCTGGTCCCCCGTCGTTACCCCGCTGTCTAACGCCTTTTCCAATGTGGTCTCTATGGAGACATGTGCGCACATTGCAGGCTGGTAGGCAAAGCTTTATGTGGAAAATATGAGTAATTATGCCTTCTTTAGGATGAAGGTTCAGCAATTCCATCATTTGTGCTTCAGGTTACTGTAAGAAGAGCATATTTGTAGACGTAGGGGCACAAGCTAGGCTACTAATTTCTTTATTTCATAAACCTCTGGGTATCATCTCACAATTATTGCAGAGCTCTGGCATATACAGCATGAAGAAGAGAGAAAACAAACAGAAAACAGAGCTCTGGTGACCATTAGCGTTCAACATGATTAGGAGAGCGGCCCAGTCCCACATTATTTCATCACCGGCTACTGGGACAGGCTTCAGGCAAATACAACTTCACAAAACTTCAGTTTTAAAGAAGTTGCCTGAATCAGAGGTAGTCAGCTTTTGCTTTGAAATAGGGATCCAGGGTAATCCAGAGTGTAGGCCTTTGCACTTCCAATGACAACTGGCATGTTTCAGTTGATTGAATTGTCACTGAGGGATCAGTTGCATGGATGCTGAATGGAGGTCTTGGCAGGGATTAACAGGGGCCGTGCTTTCTTAGGTATGACAGGTTTTTATTCAAGTAGGCATCGTGGAGCATACAATGTAATGAAAGATGTCTTATTAATATTGCCTCACATACAAGATCTTCTACTAATGAAGGTCATATACACCTCTCCCATGTTCCCACATAATCCAGAATGTCTTTCAAGACTGGAGTGGGAATAATGCTTTCAGCTCAACTGAGCGAAGGCCAAGGTGATCTGCGTTAGGTGCAAGGTAAATTAATCTCCATCTAATATCTGCTCATCCTTTTCAACTAAATCTTCATCTCATCTGAATGTGAAGACCCCCCAGATTAGACGTCAAGGCCTCCATTATCCTAACCACCCAGGTGTGGTCAGTTCTTATGGAAATCCATTTTCACTGCGTAGGCTCAAATGGATCCTATCAGTATTATTTCCTGGCAATCTAAGTTTAATGATGACCATACTTCTTGATTCTATCAATCAATCAGACAATTTGTAAAGCACGCTACATACTCGTGAAGGTTTCAAGGCGCTGGGGAAGGGGGGCTGGGGGGAGGTGCTGCTACTGCTCGAAGAGCCAGGTCTTGAGGAGTTTTCTGAAGGAAAGAAGGTCCTGGGTCTGTCGTAGATCTGGCGGGAGGGTGTTCCAGGTCTTGGCGGCGAGGTACGAGAATGATCTGCCGCCGGAAGATTTGCGTCGGATGCGGGGGATGGAGGCGAGGGCGAGGTTAGCGGAGCGGAGATGCCGGGTGGGGGTGTAGAAGCTTAATCTGTTGTTCAGGTATGTTGGTCCGGTGTTGTGGAGTTCCTTGTGTGCGTGGGTGTGGAGCTTGAAGGTGATCCTCTTGTTTACAGGGAGCCAGTGAAGGTCTCTTAGGTGGGGGGTGATGTGGCAGTGGCGAGGGATGTTGAGGATGAGTCGGGCGGAGGCGTTTTGGATGCGTTGGAGGCGTTTGGATGAGATACCATTGTAGAGGGCGTTGCCGTAGTCGAGTCTGCTGCTGATGAGGGCCTGGGTTACTGTTTTTCTTGTTACTGTTGGGATCCATTTGTAAACTCTGCAAAGCATGCGGAGGGTGTTGTAGCAGGAGGAGGAGATGGCACTGACCTGCTTTGACATGGAGAGTGAGGAGTCGAGGGTGAAGCCGAGGTTTTGTGCGCTGTCGGTGGGTGTCGGTGGGGGACCCAGCGTGGACGGCCACCATGAGTTGTCCGAGGCAGAGGGGATGCGCCCAAGGATGAGGACCTCTGTTTTGTCAGAGTTCAGTTTTAGCCGGCTGCCTCTCATCCAGTCGGCGATGGCTTTTAGTCCCTCGTGGAGGTTGGTTTTGGCGGTGTGCGGGTCCTTGGTGAGGGAGAGGATGAGTTGGGTGTCGTCGGCGTAGGAGATGATGTTGAGGTTGTGCTGGCGGGCCACTTGTGCGAGGCGGGCCATGTAGATGTTGAACAGCGTCGGGCTGAGGGATGAGCCCTGGGGTACGCCGCAGATGATGTTGAAGGCTTTGGATTGGTACGGGGGAGGCGGACTCTTTGGGTTCTGCCGGTGAGGAAGGATGTGGTCCATTCGAGGGCTTGGTCCTGGATTCCTGCTGCGTGGAGGCGGGATTTTAGGGTGTGGTGACAGACGGTGTCAAAGGCGGCTGATAGGTCTAGGAGGATGAGGGCTGATGTTTCTCCATTGTCGAGGTGGCTTCTGATGTCGTCTGTGGCGGCGAGGAGGGTGGTTTCGGTGCTGTGGTTGCGTCTGAAGCCGGACTGGGAGAGGTCGAGGATGTTGTTGTCTTCGAGGTACCGAGTGAGCTGACTGTTGACGATTTTCTCAATGACCTTCGCCCGGAAAGGGAGCAGAGAGAAGGGCTAGAAGTTTTTCAGGTCCTTGGGGTCCGCCTTTGGTTTCTTGAGAAGGGTGTTGATTTCGGCGTGTTTCCAGCTTTCCGGGAATCTTACAGTTTCGAAGGAGATGTTGATGGCTTTCCGTAGGTGTGGTGCGATGGCTGTGTCTGCTTTGTTGAAGATGTGGTGTTGGCAGGGGTCTGATGGTGATCCGGAGTGGATGGAGTTCATGGTCTTGCGGGTATAGTCGTCGAGTTCAGTCGGCTGGAGCGGGTGGAGTTCATGGTGGGTGGGGTAGGAGCATCCGGAGTGTGAGGGGAGTTGAAGCTGTCGTGGATGTCCGTGATTTGTGGTGGAAGGCGGTTGCTAGGGCATCGCATAGTTCTTGGGAGGGGGTGATGTCGTTGACGGTGGTGTTTGGGTTGGAGAGTTCTTTTACGATGCTGAAACGTTCTTTGCAGTCGTGGGTGTTGTTTTCTAGGCGGGTTTTGAAGGAGGATCTTTTTGCTAGCCTGATGAGTTGGTGGTGTTTGCGTGTGGCATCCTTGAGTGCCGTTTGGTTGTCTACAGTGCGTTCGAGTAGCCATATTTGCTTGAGTTTTCGGCAGTGGCGTTTGGAGGCTTGGAGGTCGTCGGTGAACCAGGTGGCTTTTTTGTTGATGTGGTTGTTGGAGGGTTTTCTGAGTGGAGCAAGGCGGTCGGCGCAGTCGTTGATCCATAGCTTGAGGTTGTGTGCCACGATGTCGGGGTCGGTGGTGTAGATAGGTGGATTCTGGGCGAGGACGTTGGTTAGTTGAAATTCTGTGACTTTGCCCCATCGACGGCGTGGTAGTTGTTCGGTGAGGTGGTGTTCTGTCTGTTTCTTGAAGGTGAAGTGGATGCAGTGGTGCTCAGTCCAGTAGAGTTCGGAGGTATGGTTGAAGGTGACGTGGTTGCTTGTGGAGAAGATGGGGTCAAGGGTAAGACGGGCTGTGTGGGTGGGTGTGTTGACGAGCTGTGTGAAGCCGAGGTTGGCGAGGTTTTCGGTCAGGGTGGTGGAGTTGGTGTCATTGTTGTTTTCGAGGTGAAAGTTCAGGTCCCCGAGGAGGATGTAGTCCGTGGAGGCGAGTGCGTGGGCGCTGGCCAGGTCGGCGATGGCGTTGCAGAAAGATGCCCTGGGTACTGGGGGTCTATAGATGAGTGTTCCTCTGAGCGTGGTGTTGGTGCGGACTTGGAAGTGAAGGAGTTCGGCGGCGCTGAAGGAGTCATCCAAGGTGGTTTTGATTTCGAGGGTGGCTTTGTGGACGATGGCTATGCCTCCTCCGGTTCTGTTGGTGCGGTCTCGGCGCGCGACTTTGTATCTGTTCGGGATGGCTATGGCGATGTCGGGTGCCGAGGAGTCGTTCCACCAAGTTTCGGTTAGAAAGGCCACGTCCGGGGAGGTGGAGTCGAGCAGGTCCCAGACTTCGATGGCGTGCTTGCGTGCTGAGCGGGTGTTGAGGAGTATGCAACGGAGGTGGTTGGTCTTGATCCTAGCAGGTATGTGGGCTCTGTTGCAGGTGAAGCTGCAGTTGTGGCAGGAGAAAGGTCTGTGCGTGCTCTTTGGAGAGGCCTGGAAGCAGGTGGTGTCTCGGCTGGTGTTGAGTGCTCGGAGGGTGTCGGCGTTGTAGCGAATGCTGGCGGGGTTGCTGTTGCTGGGGCCAGGGGTTCTGCTGCTGGGCGCGGTCCAGGCGCGGACGGGCGCAGACGGGCTTGCCTCTGGCACGCCTTCGGCGCGCCGGCGGCGCAGCCACGCCGCGGCTGCCATAAGAGGAGGGGATGGTGGGAGTGGCAGCTGGGAGGCGGGAGGTCCTGGCGAATGAGAGGGCTGGGGGGTGGGGCCGTAGGGGACGCAGCGGTGGGAAAAAGGAAAAAAGGCAGCAGCAAGGAACGGTGAGAAGGATTGGGGAGGCGGGAGGGGACGCAGCAGTGGGAAAAAGGCAAAAAGGCAAAAAGGCAGCAGCAAGGAACGGTGAGGAGGGGGGAGGCGGGAGGGGCCGCAGGGGACGCAGCGGCGGGAAAAAGGAAAAAAAGCAGCAGCAATGAACGGTGAGAAGAAGGGGGGAGGCGGGAGGGGCCGCAGGGGACGCAGCGGCAGGAAAAAGGCAAAAAGGCAGCAGCAAGGAACGGTGAGAAGGAGGGGGGAGGCGGAAGGGGCCGCAGGGGACGCAGCGGCGGGAAAAAGGAAAAAAGGCAGCAGCAAGGAACGGTGAGAAGGAGGGGGGAGGCGGGAGGGGCCGCAGGGGCCGCAGCGGGGGGAAAAAAGAAAATGGGCAGCAGCAAGGAATGGTGAGAAGGAGGGGGGAGGCGGGAGAGGCCACAGGGGACGCAGCGGCGGGAAAAAGGAAAAAAAGGCAGCAGCAAGGAAACGGGATGGAGCGCGAAAGGCGGAGCGGGGAGCGACCTGCCTGCAGTAGCAGGGTCAAAGGTTCTAGGATTAATTTCTGCAAAATTCTGTATTCTTTCAACACTGGGCTATTCCTTGTTCACCTTCAAGCATCTACATCTATTTCAGAATTTATTAATATGCGATTTTTAGAGATTTTGGTGCCTTGGTTTTTTTGTGAATCTAATAAAAGGTGCTCAGATTTGTAAAGTTACTCCTTTGTCATGAATGAAGCCCATAGTGAACAAAAAGCAGGTAGTCACACTTTGAAAAATAAAACATATGTTTTAGGTCAGTTTTACTTTCAAATAACCCATCAAAATGACACAATCTGTGCAAAGTGTGTACACAAAAGAAGTATGTTGGTAAAGCCTATGTAAAATTGCATGGGAACATGTGTGCAAAATGCTTATTAAAAATAGAGAACATATGGCAATTGAAAAATTTGACTGTCTAGAAAAATTGAATATCAGGTGCTAACATTTTGTTGTGACATTCATTTGTCACCAGTTCCTATTCATTATCTTGGTACATAATGTCTAACATGTTTCAATCTGGAAATGGCTCATTGGGCCTTCCTCATTCTCTTCGCACTCTGCACGCCGTAAAAAGTAAAGGCCTCTTAACTTGTTTGATTATCCCTATTTACAACACTCACTCCACCTCTAGAAATGTACTACATCCGCAAACCAGGTTAATAAAGAAAAAGGTGGCAAATTGTAATAATGTAGCAGTTACTCATCAGTATGTGCAAACTTTGTACATGTGCATTTATCTGTCCATTTACCTACTCAATCTGCTATACTGCTCGGATGCCAATCACAAATAGAGTAGATAACTTTAAAGATATATAGTTATCAACTTTATTTGAGCCCGCCTGTACTGGAGACCTAAAAATAATCGAATATACACCATCCTGTACATCGTCTCATACCTGATACGCGCCCTTCTTCTAGGTGAAGAGAGAGAGCTTCACTACATAAGCTGCAATTGAAGTATTCTGGTACGTGTGCTATGTTATGCTGGTCATTTGATATTAGCATTTGCCCTCAGCGCCTTGAGACCCTATGGGTGAGTAGTTAGCTTTAAAACATATGATTGATTGATTGATTGATTATTCTCACATATTTGTGGGGGAAGCAGAGGAGGGCAAGTGTTTTCAGTGTTGCATGGCTCCCTCTGGAACCCTATCTCGACCCCCCTCCGCAAGATTAAAAAGCATGCCTTATTCAAAAATACAGTAAAAGCCGGTGTTTCTCTGCCCAGTTACCAGTCTCTACCACTTTTTTGGTGACATTTTGGAAACCTCATGTAAATCTGCCGCCATGGAACCAATATGGGAGCACGTTATGCACTTTTTTAAACGATTGAACAAAACAGAAACAAAATTGCATTACTATATATACCTCTGCCCTATGAGGTCCTAGTCAAGCATTATTTCCTTGTTAGTGTCACAATATACCAGGGATAGCATGAAAATGGGGGCCAGGGAGTACCTGCTTCTGATACATACAATGTACTAATTTCCAAATGCAGGCTCAGGGCCTGCTAAACACACCTGTGGGTGTGCTTGTTTCACTGTAGACGTGTGCACTGGTATATCTAGTTTTGTGTATAAAACAGTGTGCCCACTGAATTTTTCCAGGGAGAAAATACTGAGCGAATTCTGCATATAGTTATCTTTTTTCTTGGGTGTACAGAGGATAAGATGTAATTACTGCACCCACTAAATTGCGTGCCTACGGTGTTTGTATAAGCTGGTTGCGGTAAATAACGCAGCCTGTTCCAGCTCATTCGGCAATCACTCAAAGAGGCTCATCCCTTGCATGGCTTCAAATACTTTATAATTTTCAGTGCATCGTAGCAGAGACACTATTTTGCAAAAACGATTGCCGCTGTTTGCAGCACCCATTCTGTGTTGTAAAGGCACTCATGCAGCGGCGGCCGCCACAATTCTCAAGGCGAGGGGCAGGGGAGGACCGAAGGGGACGGAGACGGAGGGGGGAATTTTTTTTTTTTTTAAACTTACCTTACCGGCGTCTCCTGCCCGCCTCGCGTTCCTCTTCCCTCCATGTGGTGTCCCAGCATTCACTGGGACACCAGCACGGGCTCCCCAGCAATCCTGGCGCTACTTACATGTTAAACGTAGCATGTAATCAGCATCAGTATTGGTCAGACACAAGCCTGGAGTCTGTGCTGTTTCTCCAGCATGGCTGTGTACACAGCTGGGTTGGAGAAACCTAAGTGTGCATGTGTGTTTGGCCGGCCTCAGGCGGCTGGCCAAACACACATGCGCACTTAGTGCACTCTCCCCTCCTCCCCCTCCCACTTCCTGTGGCCTAGCCCCACCCCTCCCTGTACTGCTGGCTGAGCCAGCAGATATAAAATGAAACAACTGTTTCATTTTTCATCTCCTGGCTCTTGGCCAGGGTGGCGACGCTTCTTCGCCATTGCGGATGATCCGCCCCTGCACGCATGTACAGTCTGCCCCAATCCAAAGCCCAAAACTCTTATTGTGCACTCCTGCGTTACTTGTGAGGCATGGTCGTTCTCACTGCACTCCTATCTACAGATATTTTCTGCCCCATTTCCTCCTCCCTTTCCAGTCTCAGACGTACGTTCTCCATCTACCAGCTAGTGTGGTCTATCGTGCATAGAAGAAGTCATCAGTGCCTCCACGCTGGTGCATCTAGTGTGTAAAGAAAACTATTTAGGGCCTCATTACGAGTGCTGTGGAACTCCTGCTGGGGCCGGTAGCAGAGTTACCATTCCCATTGGGTACTGGGTCTGTTGAAACACCATGGACCTGTGATGTTAGTCCCGGAAACCTTGACTGCTGAAAGCAGCTACAACCTCCAGTGGATACTGTAGGGGGGACATAAGGAATTACCATGAGAATCAGACCTGAAATTACCAATTCCTCTTTTAATTCCACGTTTCTCAGGAGATTCTCGGAGCTCACCCAGAACCCCAATTAGATCCACGCTCCCACAATTAACGCGGGGCCCCCGCCCTTGGAGCGCAGCCTTTGCTGTGCTACAACCTGTGACAAAGGTATCGCTCTGTTACTTAGTGCGATCAGGTTCTAAGCTGTGGATTACCTTATATGGCCAGGATGCACTGAGATCTTGCTAGAGGGCTTGATGTGCAGTCTCTACAGAGTAATACTACCAAGGCATTCAAGCTCCACCATATATTTATATTTTATGTTCTTTTTTATCATCGTTAAAGGTTACAGAACAAAATCGTTTTATTGTTTTAAAAGAGCACGAGCAATCAATCATTGCTTTACTTGTTAAAATAAGTATTCCGCCTTGTGACTTAAAAAGTGTTGTTCCAGGAAGGAGTCCCAAAATGATGACTATTCATGACCTATTCACAACTTAAGGCAACTTTCCTGCAGAAAAAAAATACACTGGTCTAGGCTTTTTCATGTGTAACTCGGGATTGCCAGAGGAGCTCAGTCATATATACATATGTATGATTTCGAATAGTGCTTAATTTGTACTGGTTGCTGCAGGTGGTGGGTACTGGCATTCAGTTTTGGGAACAAGGACTTATTTTTTATCATCGGATTTTGACCCAAAGCAACAAAGAGAATTGTGGAAACCGGAGAAAAAAGGACAGAGAAAAAGGTGGGTAAACGATAGCAAAGGGAGGAATGAGGGATGAAAAAAATATGCGCAAATGAGATGGAGACAGGAAAACCAGAGGGGGGGTGGGTTTGAGGGGGAAGAACCATGAGTTGGAATGACGACTAAATGTTGGTATGCGGCAACCTCAGTGTTCAGGAACAGAGATGTCTGACACAACCATGCATGCCAGAACCATGCATGCCTTAACAGTGCAGTTGGAACTATGACCGCGTCTTTATTACGCATGCCTTTTCCATGCATGCTTTTACCAGGAATTTCATTGTAAAAGCATGCTTAGTAAAGGAATATGTGCAACCCCCCTCTTAACAACAAAATCTACCCTGCCCTGCACCTGCCCTGAAGCCTACAACTATCCTCACCCCTAAAAACCGCCCCCCTCCACAAACCTGGCCCCTGCCCCTCCCCACCCTGAGGCCTAAAACCCTGCCACTATAAAAAATAAAAAAAATCTCCCACCCCACAAAACCCTGGCCCCTGTTACAAAAAAACTACCTGACTCCCCAAATGCCCTGAGCCCTAAAACCTTCCCCTCCCCTAAAAGCTAAATTACCCTGATTCCCCCAACCGCCTTTAGCCTTAAAATCTACCCCCACCACTAAAACCTCCCCCCCAAAACCTGGCCCTAAAGTCCTGCCACTTGGGGAAAAAAAAAAACTACCCTGACACCGCTACCCACCCTAAGTGCTAAATCCACTCCCACCCCTAAAAACTACCCCCCAAACCCTGCTCCAGCTTTACTTACCTCACTGCGCCCTCTCCCGATCCTTCCTGCTCTGTCCATTCGCACTGCTAGATCACGCCCTTTTGCACCACTAGACCGCTCTGTGCCTTAACCACGCACATGCGTGGTTTAGGCATATGCGTGGTTAAGGCAGACATGCAGCCAGTCGTGGTTAAGGCAAGCATTGTTCTGTTTGCGTGCTAAACTATGCGTGGCTTAGCTGACGTTTAGGCCGTTCCCTCGGGAGCAGTCTTCAGAGAAAAACTTTGGCCACCTGCTTTTAAGAATTTATTCTTAGAAATTAAACAGTGAGTTCAGATAAAAGGTATTGTTAAATTCAACATAGTTAAGGCCTGATTTATAGCTCGCGGACGGTTTACTCCGTCACAAACGTGACGAATATCCCATCCGCCGTATGACGATTCACAAAGGATATAATGGGATCGTAACATGGCGGACAGAATATCCGTCACATTTGTGATGAAGTAACCTCATCAGACAAACTCTAAATCAGGCCCTTGGTCTATTTTTTAGGAATTAAGAACAGGGAGTTGTTCTGGAAGAGCTACATCTTGACTGGTTAACAGCAACTGGAACATGTTTTTGCTACTGGAGAGCGATAGCTTGGGAAGAGCCAGCCCTCATGCCTCTGCCCTTCCAGGAGCACAGAGAGAGTCATTCCCTCATGAAGTACTGCAGTGCAGTGCAGAGGTCAGGTTTCATATCCCACTGTCGAGCAGCTTAGCTAACTTGAGAAGTCACTGCTTACTAATATGCTGTTTATTACCAATGTTGAGTAGGGCTTTGTTGCTCCTTCCCACGCTTAGAACTCCTAATAATTAGCATATATCATTCTGCATATCTGCATATGTAAGTAGATGAACTCACGTTTGGTGGGCAGGCCTACACAGTTGTGCATTTAGCATCTTAATTCCAAATATGATGCAAGTAGTAATGTAATAACACCTTAAAACTATCTGAACGGAGCTTATACACACAGTGAATTATAAATGCCTCCAGCTGCATCGTAATGCATGAAAAATCATCTCCCTTTAAAAAAGTAGTGGGGAGGAGACAAGGCCTTGGGAGAAAGCATTGTTTTCGTCCATCATGGAAATCCTGTTTTCAGTTATGCTTTGTTATGTCACTAGTATTTGCTTACTGAGTATCTGCTATTCGTTTGGTCTCTTTGTGTTTGTGGTTGGTGCCGCGCCACTCTTTGTGAGCTGTTGAACTTACCTTGGATGAACCTGGGAAGGTCAAGAATGATTTGCACCACAGTAGAGTGCCTCAGTGCATGATGCATATGTGACTTTACAAGGCATGTTGAACATCTCTCAGAACTGTGGCACTGCCGCAGGAGGGAGTGTGTTTGGTGTGCCATTGGTGTAAATATAGTGTTGAGAGTTGCACGTTGTCACATGGTTGGCTTTTGCCAATGGTGGTTGTGT
Source organism: Pleurodeles waltl (assembly GCF_031143425.1). Lineage (NCBI taxonomy): Eukaryota > Metazoa > Chordata > Amphibia > Caudata > Salamandridae > Pleurodeles > Pleurodeles waltl. The sequence continues at coordinate 924,789,470 of NC_090450.1, read as the reverse complement.
AAATGTATGGTGGGATAGGTACGCTTGATGGCAGGGTAGTTAGTATATATTCTGTTGAGAGTACCACATTGCCAGCAGATTTTTTATTTAAACAGCACAGCGTATCAGCCGTGAGGGTCTCAAGGCGCTCTCCGTGGGCACGAGGAGATTAAGTGATTTGCCCAGAATCATAGGATGTTGCACTGACGCGGAGGCTCGAATCCGGATCTCCAGCTCCCGAGGCTATCGCTCTGACAGCTGTGCTCCATCCCCTCCCTCTGCGCGGGGGGCTTTGCCTCAGTGGAGGTCACATCCATGCACAAAGGGTTCCGGAGAGTCTGGTTTTGGCTCGGGATGTGCCGGGTCGATGGCAGTGGTACTTGATATTCTCTTGAGACTAACACATTGCCATGATCTTGGCCATCCCTCTTTGGTGGTTGCCTACAGAAGGGAGCGTTTGAAGAGAATGGGCTGGGGTGGCCAGTTGCCGCGCAGAGGCCATAGAAGTGGCAGTGTGCTCTGTTCTTATCAGAGTGAGTCATTGGCAGTGCGTTCAGCTGTGGTGCGTGAGATGGGAACCAGATGTCAGATGGGTTAACTACATACATGCTGTCATTGCTGAGGCGTAAGTCAAACTGTCAAGGTCAATCATGCAAATTTCCACTTACTTTGACTCCAGAATATCAACTTCCAATATAATATCAAGGTAAGCATATTTAGGGAAGTAGAGATTTACCATTCTTAACACCAAATTTAATTACCGTGATTGTTGGTTGCCAATAATGCTCAGTTAATTTAAGTGTAGGTTGAATAATAAAAAAAGCTCAACACAACTGTATAGATGTTTTGAATATGTATTTTAGGAATTACAGTGCAAGAAAACTTTATAAAACTCTCTTATATCAATTAGCTGCCATTTTTTGTAAAAGTGATAAATATCTGGTAGCAGATAGATATGTTGATTCCTTGACTTATACTCCTTTTGTAATTCTCATCACAGATCTAGAACCTTCCTTTCGACCTTGTACCCACTCAACTTCTAGCTTTTTCAGAAGTGCTTAATTTGTAAATAAAAACGTGCCAGTGCCCAAAGCCATCCTCTTAAACATGCGCCTGCTGCAATTAAATGTGGTAACACGGAATATTGAGGCGGCGTAAACCTGAAGCCATCTCGGGCCTTTTCAATCCATATGAAGCCACTCCCTGCCCCTCCAGCTCACTCTTGCAGCTGTCTACTTTCTCCCTTTGTGACGCTTTTTCGTTTTTCCCTTCCTCCGCCTTTCCCATATGTGTTTTTTGCTCGCAGCAAATGCTTGTGGCAGAAGAATAAGCCCCAGGCCCTCAAAAATAAATGCCATTGCTCGGCACCGGAAACAACAAGCACAAACTAAGCACTGTGTTCAGATAGTTTTTTGCAGAATCGGTTTAACGTGGTGCTTTGCATGTGGCACGTGTTCCCTCAGGATTCCATCGGCCCGATGATGATCGGCCTGCATAAGCAATTGCTGTACCTGGTAGATACTGATACCTTGGGATGCGGGATTTACCGAGTGCAGAAAATACCACACAATCCAAGTTATCGCTCTAGAAATAAGGCATAGCATTTAGGTGCGGTATTTACCACAACAAACGCCATCTTTTTTTGTCTCTTCTCCCCTCCCCCACCCTGATTAATTTCGTCAGGTTTGAGCTGCTGAAAGTTAACAGGGGACCGTTGTATGGGATGCTGTGATTATCGCTAGTGGTAAATGCCCCTGGATAAGTATCCCTAGTGACAGTTACTGCATTACTCAGAATTCTGATCCCTGCACAAATCCTGTTTGCACGGGGATCGGATTTTAACTCCCATACTTGTAAGTAGGGCCTGCGTTTCTGCAGGGTAAAACCAAAGGTGGGCTTTGCTGCAGCGAAATCTGGAGATAATATGACCCCGGTGCTACGGAAGGACTAGTAGGGCTGGGGAAAAGTTTAATGTTCAATTTACCGACCTCAGAAGGAGAAAAGGCAGAGTCTGGTCGCACAGATGTCAATAGAAAGCGCATTACTCTCAAAGCTGTTTTCAGTGGGGGCTTGGGGGGCGAGGGTGGGGTGCTCTCAGCCCGACTGTGGTGTATGGTGATTTAGCCATTTCCTGCCAGCTGCTTGGCTTGCTCTGCGGGGAGCAGATATGTTAATTTCTTATCCACAGCGAATCTGACACTTCCTTTTGTCTTTCTGAGACTTTAAAGAAATGGAGCACGTGACTGCATTACTGCATTTTGGAAGGGCCTTTTGATACGAGCTTGATTTTATTTTCCCAGTTTAAGGAACAAAGATCTCTGGGCTAGATGTACATACCCCAAATCCATATCAGAGGTTGGGACCGCAAAAAAGGATTTTCATATGTATCTGCCAATCCAGTGTTAGAAGCTGGTAAACATATACCGACTACTAACATGGTATTGCGACTGGATACCCATTCGGTATTTGGAAGGGGTGTGTTATATCCAGCGGTCAAAGTGCATTAAAAAATACTATAGGAACTGTGATGCTGCTTGCAATGGAGTGGGGTCAATGAGTGTGGGGGCAGGGTCAAATGTGTGGTTAAAAAAACAAAGTATTCTCCTTCAGGTAGCTACATATATAATAACTCACGGATTAAATTAAAAAAAAGTTATGTTAATCAGTGGGAGGTGCACTGTTGTGTATTATGAAACCTCTAATCGTTAATGCACTGAGAGGTCTGTGTGTAACCTGAAAGCCACAGAATAAAACTTTGGTTGGTGCAATGGAGAATTGTGGCTTACGTGTTGTTAGTGTTACGAGACCCACAGAACGCACTGCAAACGTGTACATTATTTTGTTAAACTTGCATTTCATGCAGTAAAAGAGACTGCTACCAAATGTGCAAAAGGCTTTCAGATAAAACAATGCTTCCAAAATGTAGGTTTTAGTAAGAACCCAGACTGTACGTAATTATTTATTTTTATTTAACTGCCCTAAAAAGCACACACTGCACAGCTCAGCTCCCTTGCACTACCAGTTGAAAAAAATATATATATTTGCCATCACAAAGCTTCATGTGATTCGATCACATAAACCAGTACCAGCTTCCAGGCCCCCTTTACATTTGCAGATTAAGCAGTTGTGTGCATTTGCATTTTTTTCAGGAGAGGAGGCACCCTGGCAAGAAGGCCTGTTCATTGTTAAGCTCTCTGCCCTTCCCTTGGTCTCACAGCACAGGAGACTCCCTGAATGAAGCTTAAATTGTAGCATTTGCACGACTGGAGTTTACTGTCCTGGGACGGTTGTCTTTTCATAAAAAGTAGGGGAATGTTTTTCATAAATTAAAAAAATACTGGTGCATCGTGTTCCTTCGATCCTACCCATTTCGACCACTGGGTATATCTAACTAAATTTTTATAAACGTCGTAAATTGTTTCAAATTACTTCAACTCATTTGGAGATTCAAACATGAGTAATCTTTGTCAGTTAAATAAATGTGGAAATATATCCACTGCATCTTCATTTTTTTCCATTAAGCAAAAAATAAATATGGGTAAATACAGAAGGAAATGTCAAAAAAATAAATACCATTAAAACCAGGAGTCCTTCTTGTAACCAAATGACCATAGCTGATAAGTAGCCCATTAACATGCAAGACACCTGTGCTCAATCCTTACCATTTTGCCAACATGTTGCATTCTGCATGCTTGTGAAAAGATGTTGGGATGCCAGGTCATCAGTTTCCGGCAGGGACAGCTCTAGCTTTTTGTCAGCACACCCATCTTGTTCGGAAAAGAAACAATGTACATTTGTAAGAAACTACTTTAACAGTCTCACAGTGTTCCTAGTTTAGAGACCAATATCTGTATTTTGCATCAGGAGTGTGGCCCCCTGAAAGGTGCAGAGCCTGGGCATCCATGCCAACAGATCTGATTCAGCAGGAGACTCCTGATTTTTAAAGGCAAATATAAATGGCGTTGTTTTACCGGTCTTCAGCCTAAGCTTGCCCGATTCAATGTTAGTCAATGGGGGAAATAAATGAACTCTATCTTTCCCATTTCTAAATATTGGCATGTATGCCTGGGGCATAAACGCCAAAAAGTTTTACGAGGAAACTGGGAGATTTTAAAACAATAATCGGGAGAATGTATTGTCCTATTGACTTCTATTGAAGCAGAGGCAATTTCAGACAGGAGACAGACAAAATAAAGCTATTTTTTTGCGTCACTAATCAGGAGTCTCCAACCTGAGGTCTATTGGCATGTATGCTAGGGCAGGGATTTGTCTCCATTTGCCCCTTAACTCCTTATGATGGCCCTGGAGTGTTGATACTAGTAGACGTGAAGCTCTAACATTGTAAACAAATCAATTAATCTCCCTGTGCCTAAAAAATAAAATGTACTAATATAACCTTGTGTAATGCATTTTGGTGCTCATTTAAACACACCCTTGAGCCAAGGTGTACCAAAGCCCTCTGCAGTCCTTGCAGGGCCACCCCACCCTTCCGGGCCCCAACCTCTTTAGAGGGGCCCCATTCACCCAAAGCCAATGATAGTTCATAAGATATGGGAAACTCAGGGGGCCACTTCACGTTGTGCAGGGGGACCTATTATTTTGTTACGCCACTGCCTTGGGCCTGGGGTTGCCACCTTTGTAAGAGCAAAATAACCGCCGTTTGTTGTTGCTTTAAGAATCAACAAAGGCCAGGACAAGATACGAAATATAGAGCTTTATACAGAATTGTATGCATTGATTTCTAACATGACTTTTCTGCCTTTAATTGTTTCTATTTATATTTGCCTTCAAAGCATGTACAAATAAGAGCTAAAAATACCTAACTTAGGTAATTTTGTGTATTTTTTATACCGGCGCGAAATTAACACACCGTCGGTGCTGGTAGAAAAACCGGACAGGTGGCAACTCTACGTTAGACTTATTTCGCGCTGAAAAAAAACCTGTTTTACGTCCTTTTGAGAGGCAAGAGTACTATCGCTTTTGGCACGAGTTGGGCCGACTTAACCTGCAGGCGGCTGGAGTCCCTGGGCGCCCGTCACCAGCCGCATAATGTTACGCGGTTTATTTTTAGACCCTATTATGCACGGGAGCCGACGTCACTGCCGGGTGCCAGCCCGCTCGCTGCGCGCGCGCCGCACGCGCAGCTCCCAGGGAGAGCCCGGGGTGCGCGAGGCCGTGCGGCGCAGACACAGAGCTGTAATTAGTCGTCTCAGCACTGGGCCGCTGCACTGACGACCGAGCTATAAATAGAAACTGGAATTTGACTCGTTATATTTCTGTCGAGTTACAGTGAAAATTGGAAATCGGATAAACCCTTACAGCACAGTGCTATTTATGTGTAATAATATGTTCTGAAATGTCGAACAGCCTGACCTCAAAGAGGGTTATAATACTTGATCCAGTGCTATTACATTTAGCGCACATGTATACTTTGCATTGTGCAATTGGCGACTGACTTTCATTTAAAAAAATGCAAGTGTTTAATATGACAGTAAAAATGAACAAATGCAAAGCTTGAAGTCATAAAATAACACATGCGCCATTCAAAACGGAGGCGAACACAACGGATGAAACCTAGCATTAAACATTAGTTCATTTTTGTCCTCAACACATTAAAGGCGCATACGCACCTGTTCAAGCTGCTAGCGTGTGCTTTCCACTTTGGCAAGCAAGCTTGAGTGTTTTGCTCGCCGCTGACACCTGTCGTGAACTGTAGCAGCCCATGGGTTCAAATCCTAGCTGGCCAAACTTACCTACTCTGATCAATAAACTTATAATTACATTGGAGTATAGTAACACTGACAAAAGTGTATTATAAAAAGTGCTGTATAAAAAAAATGAGTTCTCGATGCTTGCGGGTGGTACTAGGTTGCGAACAGATGTTTTCAAAACTTAGTGTGAAAGTAGAAGTTTACTCAGGAAGCCTGCTTTTATTGGTTCATTGTAAATCAGTTCAGTAGTTTTTAAGAAACAAATGGTTTTTGAAAAAAGTGCTGGGTGAGCTTGAAAGGGTAAACACTTTTGTATATATCTCTGCCTCTGGAGGACCAGAAATTAAATAAAGAAAAACAGTTTGCCTGTTGGATGAGGGAGCTTATTGCTCACATTGTATTGTATTGTAATCCTATTTATATAGCGCTTACTACCCCTGACAAGGCGTCAAAGCGCTTTTCGGTGAGTAGCACGCTACTCTGGAACCCAACAAGAATTAGTGATGTATTTGTATTGGGAAATAATGAGTACAGTTTTAGTATTATTATGAGTTAATTTGAGCCGCGGATATGAGAGTTTGTTAATTAGATTGACCGGAGTAATGGAGGGGTGGAGGAGGAAAGAAATCCAGAAGTGTTAATTGGGAGTATATCCTTTGTTTACTCAACCCAAAGGCTTGGGATGAGTAAAGGGGGATGGAGGAGGGAAGAGTATGTGGAAGGGTTAGGGAGAGCATAGTAGCAGGGTGAGATAAATGCAGGAGAATTTAGTAGGGTTGTGTGGGAGGTCACAGTAGTAGAGTGAGGTTTGGTGAGTTAGATGTGGAAGCGGAGGGAAGAGCTTAGGCAGAGTTATTTAGGAGATGAAAGTAGTAGAAAGGATTTGGGATGAGTCAGAGTGAGAATGGAGGATAGTTTGATGGAGACACGACATATGATGATGGGTAGATAAGTGTGATAAGATGAGAGCAGGAATTCATAGATATTTAGTATAACAACCCACCCAGGAGCCATGCAATGACCCACGAACATGCCAAGCACAGAAACAACAAATACACATACATACATATATATATATATATATATATATACACATATATATATATATATACATACACACACACAAACAAACACACATGAATACACACACATACGCACATACATTATTAGAATCATGGGTAAAATATACTTAGTCAAACAGGTTTAAAGAGTGTGTGTGTATTTTATTGTTATGACATAGTAGCGATACATATTTTCTAAAGAATTATACATAAGTAGAAATATACACATAATCTGAAAAAAATATTTATCAACATAGGCATATGCAGTCCATAGTTGTTTGAATATGGTGGTTATGAAGGAAAGAGCCAACTATTGAGTAGTTTTCTGAAGACAATAAAGTTATCTGTGGCTCTTATAGTTGGGGGTAATGAATTCCATAGTTTGGCTGCTTAAACGGAGAAGGATGTACCACTTATAGTCTTTTTCTTGTATGGTGGTGTTCTAAGGCGGGTGCCAATCTTGAGTGGAGGTTTCTTTGTTGGATGTATTTGGTTATTTTGTTTCTGATAAAAAGCGGTCCTGTTCCATGGATAGCTTTGCGGGTGATACAAAGCAGCTTGAAAGTGCATCTTCTGGCAACGGGTAACCAGTGTAGTGCTCTCAAGGCAGGGGAGATGTGGGCTTGCGGCTTTACATGTAATAGTAGCCTGGCTGCGGAGTTCTGGATACGTTGTAGCTTTTTCATAATAGATCGAGATGATCCATGGTAGAGGCCATTGGCATTATCCAGTTTGGATAGTACAAGTGAGATAGTAGCTTGCACCTTGTGTGGAAATCCGAGGTGGGGGAAGATGCGTCGTAAAGTCTTCAAGGTGATGAAGCTTGTTCGTGCTAATTTGTCCACTTGGGCATTCATAGTTAACTTGGACTCCATGGTGATTCCTAGGTTTTTAACTTCCTTGGATAATTGAGGAGGTGGTCCGAGATCGTCAGGCCAGACGCACAGAGCGTCATCATTTTTCCAGACACCACATATGAGTATTTCTGTTTTGGAGGTATTTAGTTTGAGATGGCTCCAGGTCATCCACTGATCAATGGCTCTGAGGCAACTGAAGATTTCTGAGTTTTCAATGTTTTTGGGGCATTCTAATTTAAGTAGTATTTGTGTGTCATCTGCATAGTTGTAGCATGTGAGATGGAAATCATTGATCAGTTCTGGTAAAGATATCATGTAGATGTTGAAAAGCAAAGGTGAGATGATTGATCCTTGGGGGACACCTGCTTTTGTGAGGTAGGGTTGTCAATTTCAGGTCCGTATATAAAAAGAAGAGGCAAGGGGCTAAAGACACGAAGAATCTGACCACCCGGCCACAGTGTATTGAAGTGCGGTAGTCCACACACTGTTTTTTAGAACTACATATAACTAAATTGGCGCCGGTAGTCTGTGGCTACGAAACCTAGGGCAATGACTTCACACTTCTAGGATGACACCAGTAGTCCACGACAACTAGACCGTGGCCCATGAGTGTCAACTTTAGTGTGTCGAGTCTACGGCCTAGTTGTCACAGCTGTGGACCACCAGCACAGTTTTTGGGTGTGTTAAGTGCGTGGCCTAAAAAAAGGGCTGAGTACTTCTGACACAAATGCAGACCATTTATATAAAAACTCTAATGTTTTACCAAGTAATAATGTCCCCTTAACTTCCCCTGGGATTAGTAAAAAAAAAAAGGGATTAAAGGGGGGATCACTGATAGTAAACACAATTTTTTATAAAGTGTGCTGCCTCTGTGGACAATCGTGCAAGGCTGTGGACACCATGCACCTAGCAACGAACTAAGAACTTCCTGTGACATCTGCAGACTCATGCAGATGTCTGATGACTTGAAGACCATATGCAGTTGCTCATCGGCTGCCAACAATGTCAACTTGTGACTGGCAAAAAAGAGCCAGTCCCCTTGGCAACAGATGGAGAGGGCTCCATAAGTATAACTTGCAACGCTGTAGATTTCAGATGTCATCAGCAATATAATATTTGAGGTCATAAGCAGTGCATCACAGAGATGCACGTTATACCTATGTCAGTTACATATAATTGGCAAATGTAACTGATTTTTGTTTTTTAAACGATAGTGCTTTTCAGTGAATATCTGTTTTTTTTTTTAACACAGATTAAAATCTTGCTGCCTTCCTCATGTATAACTTCCCTTTAATCTTTGAAGTTTTTTGTGAATTTGTATGTCTTTTTATACGTAAAGTAATATTGCGATACTTTTGCATCCAAATGACCTGTCGCTGTTGGCCAAAGTTGGTGCGCGGCGGAAGGGTTGGCTGAAGGGCCAGGGGCCAGGTCCTGCACACTACCTCCTGCAGGCGGCCAACCCCCACAAGTGCTAGGGGGTTATGGTATTCCTACTCTGTCCCCTTCTATATGTTTTTAAAATATTTCCAGGACTCGGTGACCGAGCCCCCGAGTCCTATAATAGCGGCTGCAACATTTTTTCATGTTGAGGCTGCCAGTCACATTGCTCGGACTCCCACAGACCTGACCAATCAGAATTCATTTTTTGTTGTGTTTTTTTCCCATGGGACAAATACCTACAAATTTGTAAACTTAATTCCTCTAATATTGTGCCAGAATTACACCAGATCACAAAAATCAAATTTTCTGAGTAAAGATCTAGCTATCTGTCAAAAATGGTGTAACTGCTCAGCCATTTGTTCTGTATCATTGTCTAATTTTTCCTATGGAAAGTGCATGGGGGGAAAAAAGTGCTTTTTTACCCCTACTTTTACTCTGTCTCCTTTTGATGGATCACCCAAAACCTTCCAGGAAGGTGCCAAGGTGGATGAAGTTTTTTTGTTGTAAAGTTTTGTGAAGATCTGTGAAACAGCACCAAAATAATAGCAAAAATAAAACAGTTTCCTATGGAAACTTTGACTCCTGCAGCACTACTATATATGTGTGTGTGTGTGTGTGTGTGTGTGTGTACGCACGCGTGTATGTATGTGAGAGATACAAATAAAAAAAGTGCAAAACTGTGAGTTTTTCCGTAAATGCTATTTGCTATCATTCACTGTGGAGCAGAGCATGGGAAATGTATATATGTACATATCCCAACCTAATCTGCCTAAAATATAGTAGGGCCCATTTATCACAGGTGGCATGCAGGGTAGCGCACAAAATATATCCTTTCTACTTAATATTTATTGAGGTTGTTTTGTGTTCATTTTAACTACAATGTAATAAGCTTAATGTAGAGTGTTCTGTTCTGCAGCTTCGAATTTTTAGTAAATATAAATAGATCACTCCACATTTTGTGTCGTGCATTTTCCTGTGATGTTTTGAGGTCACTGGGGTCGAATGGTGCTCAATAAGCCTAAGTGGCATTGCGGGACTCCTCACATGTATGCACACATGAAAGCACACGTGTATGACCTGTTTGCCCTTTTGCATTGCAGCCAGCCCCTCACGTCATAGTATATCTGAATGGAGAATGCAGAGCATCGCCCGGGACTCAGATGAAAGCTCGGATGATGAGTTCTTTGATGCACATGGTAAGTGTTGGACCGCAGCCATCATTTCTGGTTATGTTTCTCCATAGTAGGATAGAAATTAGTGGCAGGCAAGGCTTTAAGTGGGGTAGGTCCTGCCGGGTCTCAGACCAGGAAGTAATTAAATACTGACTTTGAAACGAGTCCCTACTGGGCCCTATCATTATGTCCTCAACTTTACAGGCAAACACCTAGATCGCTTCCCCAGTAGTAACTCTGAAAACCCTCTAGGTAATCCACTTCAGTGATGCACTCAGTCCGTCTTTACATTTCACATCTAACCTCATTGTGCATACCGTAGAATATTTACTCTCCAGATGTTGTGTTTCTGTATTTTTTTGGCAGCATGTAGGTCTTTTATAGTGCATGCAATCAGCCTCTGGGTATCTGGACGAGTTCAGCTTGTCGGTAGGTATCTGTGACAGGCTTTGAGAGCTCTGGAGTTGACACTGACGAGAGCAAGCATCTCACGCGTCTGACACTAGGCAGTAGATGTGTTCAGACTTCCTTCTCATCCAGTCCTTGGCATGTCTGCAGAGCACACAGGCAGTGGTCACATATGTGCCAATTGTAATTACCATTTTATGTGAAAAGTGTGACCGAAGGGAAGGCAAAAGACACAAATGGGCCCCCTTTAAATATTTTTAAAAATTTGTGGCAAGTCTGACCCCATTTGTGCTTCTGATGAGCAGGGAGGTGCTCCAGAGTAAGTATTGCCACCGTACATCTGTGTGGCCATGATGGTAGTCTTACCAAAATCTGATAAACCCTTAACCCAGTGCGCCTCTTACAGGCCAATTTCATTGATCATCCTTGAAGCCAAAATTGTGGCAAAAGGCTCTTGCTAATGGCTAATTAGAGTTGGGAAATCTCTTATTAAAGTAGATCAAAACAGCTTTATGCTGGCAAGAGGGTTGAGACACAGTATCCGTAGACTCCACATAGCACTGGCGCTAATAGACAAATTGTCAGAGCCCATGAGAAAGCCTTCTATTTCATCAAATGGCCTTTCCTTCAGAAAGTATTTGAAAGGGTGAACTTTGGCTTATATTTATGAAATTGTTTTGTGCTGTTATACTGTCCCCATGGGCAAAATTCTCTGTTAATTGCATAGTGTCGTGGAAATGTTTGCTACGAAGAGGTAGTCATCAGGGCTGCCCTCTTTCCCTCCCTTAACTTTTCCCTTCATATCAAGCTTGTGGCAGAATGTATACAGAGGGATGTGCAGATCTGTGGATGGCAACATTGAAGACCACATCTCCCTATATGCGGAAGATGTCCTAATATGTGTCCATCAGCCAGAATTGTAAGTTCCTAGGCGGACACAGATTTTGAAAGTCTATAGAGCGACTTCTGGCCTTTCTGTAAAGTGTGGCAAATTGGCTGTTATCCGGTGCTGGAGTCCCCCCTATATTCACCCCCAGGCCCCACCACCATTCCATGCGAGAAGGGTACATAGGAATGCACATTTCAAATTAGTCTCACATTAGCCTTACCACATATGCTAAATGTTCTCCAAAATTCCCCATATCGGATAGCTCCGCAATGGATTCCTAAATTACAGACTAGTATAAATAACTATGTGTGGCATGGGTTTCCTCCAAGAGTGTTGAATGAGAAAGGCATCCAAGCATCATATGACGGTGAACAAGCTGGTGGATATGCAGCTATGCTACTGGGCAACACTCATGCTTCCAATCAATGATTGGATCTTCGGGGACTTGGTTGACCCTGCTATAAGATTACAGAGAGCCACAGTGGACTGGGTGGCCCTTTGGTCATGGTTATATGGAACTAGGATCCCAGTGTTGATACCTTCAGTAACAGCTGTACCATTAAAATGTTGGTGGAGGATGTTGATGGGATTGCACAAGACGATTACTAAAGAAACACCACTGCGGCATGGCTCATGGTTAAAAGAAACTTCCCAACTGAAGGGATTTAAGTACTGGGACAGGTCGGTAATCTCTAAACTGGGCGAAGTCTGGTCACACAACCAGATACTTTCCTGCGAACAACTAACGAAGGAGTACGAGCTGCATCGGCCACAATTATTTCCCTTTAGCAGTTAATGCATGCGGTGGAGGCCTATAGGCAGTGCTTGAAAGGGAAAAGTGCAGGTACTCTGTATGTGAGTACCTGCTTGTTTCTGAGAAGTGCCGGTACTCTCCAATGAAAAGTATTACGTTTTTCTTGAGAAGTGCAGGTACTCTCTCTCTCAAAATAAAAGAGTGCCGGTACTCAGTGCCGGAAAGTACCGGCCCATTTAAAGCACTGCCTATAAGATTGCCCCAACCTGCTTCCTAATTTCAGTACACTGGAATCCAAACTATCTATGACTGAAATTGTGGGGAAGGGAATTTTTGGCTAATACAGGACTCTGGTGGTTAAAGTATTGGATCCTGGGGTAAAATTACAGGAGAATTGGGAGTTGGATCTTGGGAAAGTAGATGACGAAGACTGGGTGGAAGTGAAGATGGCAGCCAGACGACTGGTAACTCCTGCCTGATGGATCCGTACTCAGAGTAAATACTTTCACAGGATATATTATATCCCTGAGAGATTGTGGAGGATGGGGAAAGGTTATATCCTGGAATTCTGTAGATGCAGGCAGTATGGCACTTTATTGCACATGATTTGGTCCTGCCGTGATATGCAGCAGTACTGGGCACACATCCTGAACACACCGGAAGTAGTGATCAAATACCAATGTAGCAAGATCCCAAGATGGCAATACGGGGGATGTTACCGAGGTGGGACGGTCATCGGGGTCAAAAGACATTGTTTGGCATCAGGTGTATCCTTGCCATTTGTGACATGGCAGGCTATCGGAGGTCTAGAGGGACCTCCCATTCTCCGAGTGGATTAGAGGGATGATTGCTGCTCTACTGCAGAGAATGTCCAAATAAGCACATAAAGATAGGGGCTCTTGTTGGGATTATTTTACTATAATTAGACCACACCAACGCCAATTGATTCCAACCTGAGAGAATTACACCACAATTGGCTGCGTGGAGGTATATCCCCTTATTGGTGTGGAGTTTGCATTTTAATGTTGTGTCACTTACACTGTACTGTAAACTGATCGTAAGGTAATGGTGTACATCTGCATGTTAAACGAGGTTAGGAAGTCATTATGCATCAAACTGATGTTCAACTTCTTAAAAGCCAATAAACAGACTGTGTGTGAATGTGTGTGTTTTAGTGTGTGAACAAACCTGTCTGTGTGCACACCCGTGTCGGTACTTGTGCACCTATCCGTTTCTTTTAGTGTGTGCGTGCGTGCGTGTGTGTGTGTGTCCGGCCATCTCCGCTGAGCAGGGGTGAATGATTACCCACGAGTTCCAATACATCGTTTTATTTAATCTTGATGATGTTATTGTTATACATATTATATATTTTATATTTTGCTTCTCTAGTTTATTTCACTTATTTTTATTAGAAGAGGTTTTATGAAGTCAATAGAGCCCATTTGTTCCCCCAGATTTGCCCAGAATATCCATTACATGGCCCTTTGGACAGTTTTGTTTCTCCTGCGAATTTTCTTTACAGCCCCGTTTGCATTAGTTTGCACTGTAACCAATGTTAGTTCTGTAAAAAAAAAAAACCTGTAACCCATGAGTGCTCGTGGCATTAATGAAGCCTGGTGCAGCTGTGCCAGTTGTTGGGTGAATAGAGGTCATCATGTTCAGGTGTGCATCTGAACTTCCACATCCCCTCCGCTCTCTGTGGTCTTCCATAGCTTTCAGTTTTGTGAAAATACTGCGAGGCCTACCTTGGAAATAGAAAGAGAGGAAAGACTATCACAGCCAAGGGGCACTTCACAAACGCTAGTTTGTTGGAGTGCTTCCATAACACAGGTATTTGGTATTAAAAACAGAGTTTGAGCCTCCTCTCTGGTCCCTATGGTTAAATGAAGCAAGGAGAGAAAAGAATTGAGATATCTGTCTGTACATTTAAGTGATTCTTAAGTGTCCATCATTTTCGGATGACCATTTACGGACACACCATCAAAGAATCGACAGCAGGTTACACTTTGTTCTGTTTCCTTTCTGCAGAGGATCTCTCAGACACGGAAGAAGTGTTCCCTAAAGAAATCTCGAAATGGAGTTCAAATGAATTGATGGACAAAATTGGAAGACCCGAAGGTGACGATATCCAGGGTGAGCATTTCCAATGTATTCAAACATGCTTCCAACGGGTGCTTGGGGTGTCTGCATCTCTCAGATGGTGTTTGGGATGTGACTCTCTCAGATGGTGTTTGGGATGTCTGCCACTACCAGATCGTGATGGGGTGTCTGCCTTTTCCAGATGGTATTTGGGATGTCTGTCTCATCTAGGTGGTGTTTGGGTGTCTGCCTCTTCCAGATGGTGTTTGGGATGTCTGCCTCTGCCAGATGGTGTTTGGGTGTCTGCCTCTTCCAGATGATGTTTGGGAGGTCAGTCTCTACCACCCACTTTCTGTGGTCTGCTAAATTTCCCTGTGAGCTTTCTTGTGTGAACCTACAAACATACCTTTTGATTTTGCTTTGTAAAATGTTGTTTTTCTTTGAACTGCAAAGGATGCAGGACCACTGTTACCGTTCCCTGTAAGACACAGACAAACGGAGGGTGGGCTATTAACTACGTTTAGCACAGAATGAAGGGGACATTTTGCAAACTTGAACACAAGGTGAGGCAACCCATGATGCTCTTCCTGCATTTTGAGTTATTGTAAACACTACCAGGCTCCCTATTTGCTTTTTACGGATGCTAAATCCTTCCACGTCAGCAGGACACTGTATCCAGTCCTGAGCTTTTCATTCGACAACCTAATGCATTCTGGGAGTTGTTAGAAAGTTTTATTGTTTGGGTACATAGATGGCTAAAAATGCAACTTTTTTTCCTGACAAGTTTGCAGGCTGCATCCACAACAGAGGTTACAAGCAAGCCTTACCCAGAACAATAAAACACACAATATCAGTCCATAATGCACATAAGGTGGATAGTATTCTAAGCAGCTGTTAGGATCTGCAGTGAGCAGGTATGTCCCCCCAACTCCCTGCTTCTCCGCCCCCTTTCTAAGTGCCCTGCAGTGATCCCCTGTCCCCCTTCCTCAACAAAATGGAGACCATTCATTCGACCTGAAATCCAGGCTGGTGTGTGCTGAGAAGCTGCTTCCTGTCTCCCACAGCTGGTCCTTTGCCTGGAATTAGATCTCACAAGTACACACACATTGTCACACAGCCGGGTTTTGTGTGACTTGTGTGATGTAGAGAGCCAACATTCTCTGTAGTATCAGGGTGTTGTACTTGTGATGTTTTGATAACAAGGATTGTTAAGATTTAACCATGTTCGATAGTTGGATGGGGCGCAAAGAGATGACTAGTGTTAGTCCAGATTGGTTACCTCGTGAGAGCATCTATCAGCAGCTGTGAAGGATGTACGGAAAGGGACGTTTGCAAGAGAGTTACAACGAGAAAGCGAAGAGCATGTATTGGTAGGACCATATATAGTGTCACTGAATTGAGATAAAATTATAAGAATGTTTAAAGAAAGAAGAACTAAAGTAGGGACTGGAAAAAAGTTATGAGAAAAGTGTCTAGGTGGTGAGTGTTTCTTGAGCCAGGAAAGTGGTGAAACCACATAAAAAGTTGGGAAGATTAGTCAAGATAGTGTGTTTGGTGGTATTGAATGTGGTAAGGGGAGTGAAGTGTTATTTCATAGTGGCAGAGATTTCTGTAGTAAGTGCACAACAAGAGGTTACCCGTTCAAAAATATGTGCGGGTCCACGTGGGTCTCAAAGATGCCTGAATTAAACACTATTTCATTTCTCTAGTTTCGAAGTAATTTTCAATAGTGTGGAGTATACAGTGCTTAATTTGTGCCTGTTGTTTCCGGGGCTGAGCACCGGCACTTATTTTTGAGGGCCGGAGCTTATTCTTCGGTCTCAAACATTTGCTGCGAGCAAAATACACATATGGGAAAGATGGATAAAGGGAAAAACGAAAAACCGCCACAAAGAGAGAAAGTAGAAAGCTGCAAGAGTGATCTGAAGGGTCAGGGAGTGGCTTTCTATGAATTGAAGAGGCCCGAGATTACGCCGCCTCAGCATTCTGTATTCGCACATTTAATTGCAGCAGCCCCGTGTTTAAAGGCTTTGGGCACCGGCACATTTTTATTTACAAATCAAGCACTGGGAGTATATGCTGTCGTTCTGTTCGGTGTGTTGCATGTGTCTGTTTTTTCTTGCATTGTTTTTTTGTGGTGTTTGTGTCTCCTTTCCTGTTCTGAAAAAAGAGAGACGTGTTGTGCTCTGTGTGTTTTGTTTTTGGTCTTGGCTCAGTTTGAGAGCGAACCACTAGCTTTTACCCGTGATGTTTTGAAGATGAGACTTTAGAGAGGTCAATCAAAACTAGAAGCTTTTCTGGTCAGTCATTCAGATTCACTCATCTGTATGTGGGTTGCTACATAAACTACCAACGTAAATTCACCCTTGGCCCCAGCGCTTTTCAAGAACCCTACTTGAACCCTTTTGGTCAATGTGGGGTTTTCCTTGCTTGGCCAACGTTGAGTTGACTTTCACCAGGAAACTCCCTTCCAGGCCCCCTATCATGAGAAAATGTCAGTTTTGCGTCTGCCTCAGGCTAGAGAGAGAAACTGTCTGAACTCATATCAGGGAAGAATTTCTGGCACCCATGGAACAAGACCAATTCATGTAACAACGCCATCCCTGTGCACCAAACATTCTGGATGTCTCTGCAGCTTTTGACACAGTAACTGCAAGGTCATCCTTAACCGCTAAGATACTTATGCCTAGAGCAGAGGAAGAGCTCCCACCTGAATTGCTTCCTTTCTGGCAAACCAGACTCTTCTGATCAAGCTTGGTACTTTATTTGCCAAAACATTCCCCATCACTAGCAAAGTGCCACATGGATCAGCCCACAACTTAATTGACAAAAGCATGCCCCCAGTGGCTCACATAATCAAGTCTCATAACATTGGATTTCATCCGTACCCAGGTGACACCCTTCACCAACCAAAGCCACAGGCGGGTTTCTGTGACTAGCCAAGAATTGGACCCTGTAAGCAAGTAGCCAAAACCGTCTGAACCAAATCATGCTCTGCCTCAATTGTGTCAAGCCCTGTGAGCAAGGGCCTGAACCACACTAAATCCACCTTTCTTCTCCATTGGCTGACCTACAGAGCCTCACCTCTGCCATCTGAAAAAAGTCAAAAACCTTAGATTTCGACTGGACAGTCATCTCTCATGGGCAGAAAAGCATTTTCCACCACATGTTCATAGACTTCATTTGGGGTCACAACTGTGACCCCTGGCTTGCCCCTTGCGACCCTGGCACTGCCTTTGCGACCGCTGGCCCCAGAAGTGTCAAAATCAGTGCCATGAACACACGGGCAGCGCATCCTTATGGACGTCTGTCGGGGGCTCCACTTTCTTTGTTTTCTGTCAATTTTTTATTACACTAATAGTGAATAATGTTATATCATTCACTATTAGTGTAAAAAAGAGTGAAGTACAATTAGATGGAATATGACGATCCCGTGGCAGCTGAGAAGTAAAACTTTTTTTTAAATGTCTGTTGTGTGTGTGCTTGTGAGTGAATGTGTGTTTATGTGAGGAGGCTGCATATGTGTGTGCATGTGTAAGCATGTGTCTGTGAGTGAAAGTAAAGGTCAAATGGCGTGTGGTGTCACTTCCGCAACCCCTGGCATTTTGGTGAATCGAGGTTCATGCACATATTCGTACAATAAGTCGTTTTGCCCTATGTTATCCATTCCTCTCTGGACCACACGAGTCCTCACAGTTGCTACATGTAGTTTGGAGCACTGTGTTGTAGGGTTTTAAAGAAAGTCTGTCTGTTCATTAATAATGAGGCAGCTAAACTTTGCTGTATCACTAGATGGTGTCATGCTGGTACTGCAGTGCTTCCCTTTTCTTGAAAGAAATTGGTTTAGGTCTTGCTTACAGTCTACTTTAGCCTTTGTTCCAATACCTTTTTTGTCCAATATATACATAGAGTAGGCTTTGGGTCTGCTTCTTGCTGGTGGTTTGATGCCTTTCTCGCCTATCTCATTTGTCTGCTCTTGGTTTGAAGGCTTTCCTCACTATTCTTGTGTTTGTCTGCCCCAGAAGCATTTCCATCTCATTATGCTTTGATGGGACGTGTTGTATCCTATTATTCCTCATGTCAGGACATTGATTTGTAGTGCACGAGGCACTATTTTTCTCTCCCTCTTCCCTCCCTCTCTCTGTTTTTTTTCCCTACAGTTTGGGTTCTTTGTGCCTGTTTTCCTGCTCCTCACTCACTTTTTATGAACAAAGTATGCACCCCCTACACTCCACCCACCGCCTGCTGCTAATACAGAGTATGGCAATCAATTTATGGTGTTTTTTTAAGCCACTCTAAGCTGGTACAGATGCACCTCATTTGTCCTTTACAGTGTAATTTTTTGCACCACCCCATGACTATGACTGAATTAACATTCTTCTAAATTTGAATAACGTTTGGAGGGTGGTCACAACACTTTGGCCTGATTTAGAGTTTTGCGGATGAGATTACTGCATCACAATATGACAGATATTCCATCCACCGTGTTATGATCCCGTGGTTTCCTATGGAAATTGTAATACATCGGACGGGATATCCGTCACATTTGTAACAGAGTACCCCATCCACCAAACTCTAAATCAGGCCCTTTGTCGTAAAAGACATTGTTTCCTGCCCTGGGCTTTATTGTGGCAATCAAATTCATTATGGATGTTGTAGCATTGGTTTATGTCATTTGAACTAATTCACTAAGACATCTTATAGCAATGGTTTGTAGGCGAACAGCCCAAGACCAAACAGCATCCATGATGACAACGAGTGATGCAACAACTCTAAGATTATGTGTTAGTCTGGAATTTCATTTTTTTAGTTATTTCAGAAAATGTTTTTATACATAATGTTGTTTGTTGAGTTTAAACTACAAATAAATGTTCAACACAGTGTAACCCTTGAAAAAAATACATTATAAAAGGAGAGCCCTACATGGAAACATAGAGTGGTCTGGCAGCCCTGTTGTGATTTGGGGACTGTAGCACCCCAGCTCCTGGTCCCATCTGGCACAGTCGCCTCACCTGCACTTATGGTGCTGATGCAACCCTGGTTGATGAGAGTGAACAGCAGACACAGCTGCTGCCAGGAAGGGGTGAGGGAGGAGTCAGCGCATGGAGCGGGTGGTGCGGTGGGCAGTTTAAAAAATAAATAGACTTACCTGCCCCTCGGTGATTCGCCGCTCCATTCCAGCCACCTCGTCTCGTGTGCTTCCCTCCTCAGCCAATCACGATGCTTCTCTCATGCTGTTACACAGCATGAAAGAAGTGCAGCGATTTTCCTGAGCGGGTAGAAATGCCACTCAGGGAGGGAGTGGGGCACTGTGCTTGGTCTCCACCCGGCTGTAAAATTCATGGGATTAGGCACACTTCCTTAACACAGTGCAGTATTTCTTCTTGGCATGTTTGATGTTGTTTGTTCACTGTGACATGTTTGCATATAGCTTGTTGGTACTGTCTGCTTCGTAGGAGTTGGGGTTGCATGAGAGGCACTTTGGAGATGAAGGG
Source organism: Pleurodeles waltl (assembly GCF_031143425.1). Taxonomy (NCBI): domain Eukaryota; kingdom Metazoa; phylum Chordata; class Amphibia; order Caudata; family Salamandridae; genus Pleurodeles; species Pleurodeles waltl. The sequence goes on along the minus strand of NC_090450.1, from coordinate 924,769,622 downwards.
ACTCACACATCAAACCAGTACGTTTATGCCTGCGATGTATGTTACTTTGCCGTTGTGGGAGTGTTCAGCCTTTTATAATTTTATATTTATTGTATAAGGTGACACGTACAGGGTAATCATCAAATCACCCGTAGAGGTCGATACAAATCTTTGAACTCATATAGGATTGTGATAACGTATTTATTAACATTAAAGAACAACCAAAACCAATTTTAAACAAATAACATTTGAATGTGGAGGCATTAATTATTCACACAACATGACCCATGTGGCCATGAATAACCACACCAGTTTTGTAAAGTTTAAACATTTATTTCCCTAGATTAACAACACTAACGTCACGTAAATCATATGAAGAACCAAACGGTACAAGTATAAGAACAACACTGGCTGACCGAAAGGAACAAAGAATCTTATTCTTCCCAATAATTGTATAATTAAATATTCAAGAATAACAATACAGAATATCAGCAAGAGAATATTATGTTCGATGGCATATGTTGCTGCAGATACACATGTTTGGCACAGTCCGCTGCCTGGTGTTGGGCTCGGAGTATTCCAAGTTGTTTTTCTTCGAAGAAGTCTTTTTGGTCACGGGACCGAAGGACTCCTCCCTCCTCGGCTCCATTGCGCATGGGCGTCGACTCCATCTTAGATTGTTTTTTTCCGCTGTCGGGTTCGGACGTATTCCTTTTCGCTCCGTGTTTCGGTTCGGAAAGTTAGTCAGAATCTCGGAAGAAAGCGTCGGTATTGTTCCGTTCGGTATCGGGATAGTTAGGTACATCGACACCGATCATCGGAAGACTTTGGGGTAGTTTCGATCCCCCATCGGGGCCTGGTCGGCCCGACCGCGTGCGACATCGAAGCCGATGGAACGGACCCCGTTTCGTTTCTGCCCAAAATGTCACAGTAAGTATCCTTATACAGATCAGCACTTGGTCTGTAACTTGTGCTTGTCCCCCGAGCACAAGGAGGATACCTGTGAAGCCTGTCGAGCCTTCCGGTCCAGAAAAACACTCCGGGACCGAAGAGCCAGGCGTCAACAAATGGCGTCCACGTCGACAAAACAACGTTTCGACGAGGAAGAGGAAACATTCTCGGTTCCGGAATCAGAATCCGGAGACTCCGACGTCGAACAACAGCAACAAACTGTGAGTAAGACGTCGAAAAGTAAATCCATCGACAAACCGAAAGCCCAGGGGACGCAACTGCCAACAGGCCATGGCTCAACCCATAAAGCAGGCGACCCGTCGAAGGCGCCGAAAAAGGGCACGCCCATAGCGAAGACACCCGACTCCGGTCGAGGGACCGCCATGGAGCAACCTCGGAGCCGAGAAAGCGGCTCCGAGAGACAAAAACAAAATACCGGCACCGAAAAACATCGGCACCGAGAATCCATGCCGAAAGGAACAAAAATTCTGTCGGTGCCGAAACCGAAAAAAGATTCTCTCTCGGCGCCGAAAAATACCACACCTTCATCCTACTCAGAGGAACAAGGAATGAGTGGCCAAATGCACAGATTTGGACAAGAGCTCCAAAGTGTAGAATCGGACTACACACAAAAGAGACTGTACATCCAGCAAGACACAGGGAAGATATCAACCCTTCCCCCAATCATGAGGAAAAGAAGGATCGGACTTCCAAAGGATGACGCACAACCACAAGCCAAAGTGGTTAAAAAAGTCACGCCTCCGCCCTCTCCACCACAGGCATCGCCGGCACAAACACCGCCACAAATGCACTCACCAGCGCAAACTACCATAAGTCATGACGATCAGGATCAAGACGCTTGGGACCTGTATGACACCCCAGTGCCGGACAATGATCCCGAGTCATACCCCACAAAGCCGTCACCGCCAGAGGACAGTACCTCATACTCGCAACTGGTGGCTAGGGCAGCAGAATTCCACAATGTCCAACTGCATTCCGATCCTATAGAGGATGATTTTTTATTTAACACCCTCTCGGCTACACACAGCCAATATCAATGTCTCCCAATGCTACCAGGGATGTTACGGCACGCAAAACAAATTTTTGAAGAGCCCGTAAAATCAAGAGCCATCACCCCAAGGGTGGATAAGAAATACAAACCACCACCCACAGACCCAGTGTTTATTACTTCGCAGTTACCACCTGACTCCGTGGTAGTAGGGGCAGCTCGCAAGAGAGCAAATTCACATACATCTGGCGACGCCCCACCTCCGGACAAAGAAAGCCGAAAATTTGATGCGGCAGGGAAAAGAGTAGCATCACAGGCAGCCAACCAGTGGCGCATCGCAAATTCACAAGCGCTGCTGGCCAGATATGACCGCGCACACTGGGACGAGATGCAACTTCTCGTAGACCATCTTCCCCAGGAATACCAAAAAAGGGCGCAGCAAATAGTGGAAGAGGGACAAACGATCTCAAACAATCAAATCCGCTCTTCACTAGACGCAGCCGATACTGCAGCAAGAACAGTCAACACTGCTGTCACCATAAGGAGACACGCTTGGCTACGCACTTCAGGCTTCAAACCTGAAATCCAGCAGGCTGTCCTTAATATGCCCTTCAACGAGAAACAACTGTTTGGCTCTGAAGTGGATACAGCCATTGAAAAACTTAAAAAGGACACAGACACGGCCAAGGCCATGGGCGCACTCTACTCCCCGCAGAGCAGAGGCTCTTTCAGAAAAACTCCATTTAGAGGGGGGTTTCGTGGCCAACCCACAGACACCACCAGCCAACAAACAAGAACCACACCATATCAGGGTTCCTTCCAAAGGGGAGGTTTCAGGGGATATCGGGGGGTCAATTCCCAAGGAGTAGGGGAAGATTCCAGACTCCAAAAACACCTCCACCTAAACAGTGACTTTCAAGTCACGCAACCCCTTCACTCAACACCAGTGGGGGGAAGACTAAGCCAATTCTACCAATCTTGGCAACAGATTACAACAGACAATTGGGTATTAGCAATAATCCAACATGGCTATTGCATAGAATTCCACAACTTCCCACCAAACATCCCCCCCAAAACACGCAAAATGTCACCACAACATTTAGAACTTTTAGGACTAGAAGTTCAAGCACTACTGCAAAAGGATGCAATAGAGTTAGTACCAGTACAACAAAAAAACACAGGAGTTTACTCCCTGTACTTTCTAATTCCAAAAAAAGACAAAACATTAAGACCAATATTAGATCTCAGGACACTAAATACCTACATCATATCGGACCATTTTCACATGGTCACACTACAAGACATCATTCCACTGCTCAAACAGCAAGATTACATGACCACATTAGACCTAAAGGATGCGTACTTTCATATACCAATACACCCTTCTCACAGAAAGTACCTACGGTTCGTATTCAAAGGAATACATTACCAATTCAAGGTGTTGCCATTCGGAATAACAACTGCACCAAGAGTGTTCACAAAATGTCTAGCAGTAGTAGCAGCACACATCAGGAGACAACAGATACATGTGTTCCCTTACCTAGACGATTGGCTAATCAAGACCAACACAGTAAAAAAATGCGCAAACGACACCACATTTGTCATACAAACCCTTCACAAACTGGGGTTTTCCATCAACTATACAAAATCACACCTAGAACCGTGTCAAACACAACAATATCTAGGAGCAACCATCAACACATCAAAAGGAATTGCCACTCCAAGTCCACAAAGAGTGCAGGCATTCCACAAGGTAATAAGTGCTATGTTTCCAAACCAAAAGATACAAGCAAAATTTGTGCTAAAACTTCTAGGCATGATGTCATCATGCATAGCCATTGTCCCAAACGCAAGACTACACATGCGACCCTTACAACAGTGTCTAGCATCACAATGGTCACAGGCACAGGGTCAACTTCAAAATCTGGTGTTGGTAGACCGCCAAACATACCTCTCGCTTCTATGGTGGAACAGCAAAAATTTAAACAAAGGGCGGACATTTCAGGACCCAGTGCCTCAATACGTTATAACAACAGATGCTTCCATGACAGGGTGGGGAGCACACCTCAATCACCACAGCATTCAAGGACAATGGGATATACACGAAACAAAATTTCATATCAATTACCTAGAACTGTTAGCAGTATTTCTAGCGTTAAAAGCCTTCCAACCCATAATAACACACAAATACATTCTTGTCAAAACAGACAACATGACAACAATGTATTATTTAAACAAACAAGGAGGAACACACTCAACACAATTGTGCCTCCTAACACAAAAAATTTGGCAGTGGGCGATTAACAACAACATTCGCCTAATAGCACAATTTATTCCAGGAATACAAAACCAACTAGCAGACAACCTTTCGCGAGACCACCAACAAGTCCACGAATGGGAAATTCACCCCCAAGTTCTGAACAAGTACTTTCAAATTTGGGGAACACCCCAGATAGATTTGTTCGCAACAAAAGAAAACTCAAAATGCCAAAACTTCGCATCCAGGTACCCACACCGCGAATCACAAGGCAATGCTCTATGGATGAGTTGGTCAGGGATATTTGCGTACGCTTTTCCCCCTCTCCCTCTCCTTCCATATCTAGTAAACAAGTTGAGTCAAAACCAACTCAAACTCATACTGATAGCACCCACATGGGCAAGACAACCTTGGTATACAACTCTACTAGACCTTTCACTAGTACCGCATGTCAAACTACCCAACAGGCCAGATCTGTTAACACAACACAAACAACAGATCAGGCATCCAAACCCAGCATCATTGAATCTGGCAATTTGGCTCCTGAAATCCTAGAATTCGGACACTTAGACCTCACACAAGAATGCATGGAGGTCATAAAACAAGCTAGAAAACCTTCCACTAGACACTGCTATGCATCTAAGTGGAAAAGATTTGTTTACTACTGCCATGCCAATCAAATACAACCATTACATGCCTCTACTAAAGACATAGTAGGATACTTACTACATTTGCAAAAAGCAAATCTCGCTTTTTCATCTATAAAAATACACCTCGCAGCAATATCTGCTTACCTACAAACTACTCATTCATCGTCTCTATTTAGAATACCAGTTATTAAAGCATTCATGGAAGGGCTAAAAAGAATTATACCACCAAGAACACCACCAGTTCCTTCATGGAATCTTAACATCGTCTTAACAAGACTCATGGGTCCACCTTTCGAACCCATGCATTCCTGTGAAATGCAATATCTAACCTGGAAGGTCGCATTTCTCATTGCAATCACATCCCTCAGAAGAGTAAGTGAAATACAGGCATTTACCATACAAGAACCATTTATTCAAATACACAACAATAAAATAGTTCTAAGAACAAATCCAAAATTTCTGCCAAAAGTAATCTCACCATTCCATTTAAATCAAACAGTAGAATTGCCAGTGTTCTTCCCACAACCAAATTCTGTGGCTGAAAGGGCACTACATACATTAGACATCAAAAGAGCACTAATGTATTACATTGACAGAACAAAGCTAATCAGGAAAACAAAACAACTGTTCATAGCTTTTCAAAAACCACACATAGGAAATCCAATCTCTAAACAAGGCATTGCTAGATGGATAGTCAGATGCATTCAAACATGCTATCTTAAAGCCAAAAGAGAATTGCCTATTACACCAAAGGCACACTCAACCAGAAAGAAAGGTGCTACAATGGCCTTTCTAGGAAACATTCCTATGAGCGAAATATGTAAGGCTGCAACCTGGTCTACGCCTCATACGTTTACTAAACACTACTGTGTAGACGTACTAAATGCACAACAAGCTACAGTGGGCCAAGCTGTACTAAGAACATTATTCCAAACTACTTCAACTCCTACAGGCTAAACCACCGCTTTTAGGGGAGGTAACTGCTTTATAGTCTATGCCAAACATGTGTATCTGCAGCAACATATGCCATCGAACTGAAAATGTCACTTACCCAGTGTACATCTGTTCGTGGCATTAGTCGCTGCAGATTCACATGTACCCTCCCACCTCCCCGGGAAGCCTGTAGCCGTTTAGAAGTAGATCATAAATCTTAAACATCTGAACATTTGTAAATAATTATTAGAAACTCTTATCGTACATACATATTCACTCCATTGCATGGGCACTATTTATACCAAACAACTCCATCCTCACCCTCTGCGGGGAAAACAATCTAAGATGGAGTCGACGCCCATGCGCAATGGAGCCGAGGAGGGAGGAGTCCTTCGGTCCCGTGACCAAAAAGACTTCTTCGAAGAAAAACAACTTGGAATACTCCGAGCCCAACACCAGGCAGCGGACTGTGCCAAACATGTGAATCTGCAGCGACTAATGCCACGAACAGATGTACACTGGGTAAGTGACATTTTCAATATTGAGACTGAATACATTTAGTCAACACAGACAAAGCAACAACAGTTCATTTCAAATTAGGACATGACATTCTTAGCTATCCCGCTATTTAGAGACACATGTTGAGACTAACATGCAAAAAGAAAAAGCAGACACATTTAATTTGGAAAACATCTATCTAGGGGGCTAACCAAAATAGTGGTTGGATTTCTAAAAGAGAGAAAACATAAAGACCTGCAAAAGACAAATGCACATTTTATACCTCTCCTTAATGGATTGGATCAGGAAGCAGCATAGTCTTCTTCAATAGAGCATCTTCAGTCTTCACTTAATCAGGACATGAACAAGAGAAACAGTTCAGTAATGTTTGGCCTTATTGTAACTGAACCATTAATAACACAATAGAGTAGAACGTAGAACTGTATTCACTGAAAGTTAGAAAGAATCTGAAAATTCTAAACTTATATCATCTAGACTTTGCTATATTAAAACCATAGAAATCAACTAACTAGAATGCTATGGGATGGTTTAGGTCAGAACCAATTAACTTCTCTCCATGTTTCAGAAGTATCTTTTCTTCATTTTCTCCATTAACGATTGGACCATCTTCTCTCACTGCAGTCACCAGTTTCCACAAAAGAATACAATTGTTGCAGGTTTTACATGAGAAATGAGAATCATTGCTCTGTGTACACATTATCTCATCCCAGGAAGTACAAGATTAAACAAAAGTTACAGCAGAGGAACATAACTTTTCCACAATATGCGATCTGCCCAGGATATTGAAAATCTATTCACTAAACATTTGAAATATTATGTGAGGTCAGCAAGTGTGAACAATGAACAGTGAGCTTCTAGAAACCACTGACACACAAAAACATTACACAAGCCTTTTAAAACGTATAATTAGCTTTAGGCCTCTTTGTGTAGGCCCACGTTTAATAAAACATGTAATTCCACATTTAAACCAAATAATAATTTAATTCATTTACATTAGTGTTCATGTTAATCCCAATTAATATATTATGAAACATTTCTACATTAATCATTATTATTCATTATTAAACATTTTCGGTTTATGGTGTTCGCCATCTTTGCCACTTTACACGTTGCACATTTTAAACACACGTTTATTTCAAAACAGACTTTTAAAACTCATTCTACTCCTTTAATTAGTACTTTAATTCTTCAAAATTGTATTAATTAACTTGCTCTCTAACACCGTTGGGTGGCAGGGGTGGAGCTACGCACATGTAAGAGTTCATTGGTGACACATGGCTGGTGGGATGACATTTAGTGACTTTTTCAGATCTCTAGGGAGTGAGGTGTCCTATTGACGCCCTTCTGTTTAGGAATGCAGCTGTAGATCAATAATACATGTGTTCACAGCAGTAGGCCAACTCTGTGGCCTACTATTGCTGTCAAGAAGTCAGGGAGGGAGCAGGTACTGCAGTAGTGATGCTGTTCAGAGAGGATGGGTGCCACTTTCCCCACTCAAAGTGTTACTTCTCACCCATGGAGAATGTAACCAACGTCTGCCACCCTGTTGCTTCTCCAATCCCAGCTTGTCACCATCTACACCTCAACTCAGTGTCTGTTTGCAAAACCAGCAACACCTCACTGCACCAAAGACAGGTTCAACCACCCCCACTTACTTTCCATGTGCTCTCCAATGGAACTCTCTCCTCCCTTGACCTGAACACACTTACCACCCCAACTATCCTCAAGAACCACCCCTCTATCAATGCAAAGCCGCCGGTGGCTACTACTACAACCATACTGAGCAGATCCAAACACCAGCCCTGGTTGGGGCCCCTGCCTGATGGAGACAGACTATCTTGGACTTACATGTGAGGATTACCATGTTCTGCATTGTCACACTCACTTATCCTGTTCCCCTCACCTGTGCACTTTAGTTCATTTATTAATTTGCACTGCGTCATATTTCTGGAGCACCTTCATTTGTGATGCAATGTATTCGTTATTTTTTCAGGAGGCAGTTAATTAATTGTTCGTTTCAAGTTGCCAAAGAAGTCTAGGCTTACACATCCCCTATGGGGACCAGTGTTTTGTTGTATTAATGTTATAATGTTCTTAATGTGGGGCCCGGGTGGTTGCAAGCAGCATCTAAACGATCTGCCCAGCACCGTCTGGTGCTCTGTACACTCATGCACTCTTCAGAACACTAACAGGCCCATATTTATACTTTTTGACGCTAAACTGCGCTAACGCAGTTTAGCGTCAAAAAGTTTTGCGCCGTCTAACGCCATTCTGAAGCGCCATGCGGGCGCCGTATTTATGGAATGGCGTTAGACGGCGCAATCAGACCGGCGCTGCCTGGTTTGCGTGGGAAAAAACCACGTAGACCAGACAGCGCCGGCGTAGGGGGAAAATGGCGCATGGGCGTCTTAAAATGGGGCAAGTCAGGTTACGTCGAAAAAATCGTCTTAACCCGACTTGCGCCATTTTTTAACGACGCCCATCCCCCATCAACATGACTCCTATCATTGTAAAGATAGGAGTCATGCCCCCTTGCCCAATGGCCATGCCCAGGGGACTTCTGTCCCCTGGGCATGGTCATTGGGCATAGTGGCATGTAGGGGGGCACAAATCAGGCCCCCCTATGCCACAAAATATTATTAAAAAAAAAAAAAAAAAAACTTACCTGAACTTACCTGAATGTCCCTGGGGTGGGTCCCTCCAGCCTTGGGTGTCCTCCTGGGGTGGGCAAGGGTGGCAGGGGGGGTCCCTGGGGGCAGGGGAGGGCACTCTGGGCTCATTTTGAGCCCACTTGTCCCTTAACGCCATGCCTGACCCAGGCGTTAAAAAGCGGCGCAAATGCGCCGTTTTTAGCCACGCCCACTCCCGGGCGTCTCTTTTGCCCGGGAGTATAAATACCACGTAAAGGCCTGGGAGTCATTTTTTAGACGGGAACGCCTCCCTTGCATATCATTAACGCAAGGAAGGGGTTCACGCTAAAAAATGACGCACATTCCGGGAACTTTGGCGCTATTCGCCTCTAACGCCATAGTATAAATATGGCGTTAGTTGGCGTTAGTTTAGCGTCGAATTTGCGTCGAAAAAAACGACGCAAATTCGGCGCAAACGGAGTATAAATACGGCCCTAACAGTGTCAATATCTGTTATTTGCTTCTCCACAATCTATGCAGTTTTCTCTTAAATATTCACATTTTTTCCAGATGATTTGTATCATGAAACGTCAGCCGATTATGCTGTGAGCGCCAGCGTGGAGAGACTAAGCATTATTGAGGTAAGTGCTCAAAATTAAATGTAATTTTGGAGCAAAATATTTCCTGAGTCCTGTAAGTTTTATTCTTTAAAGTAATCTGACACTCTTGTGTCTGCTTATGTAGCAACATTTTACATATTTAAAAGTTATGCAGAGCTTAAGAATCTTTCTATTGAGCTTTACATTCAGCATTCCCCCCATTAGGTGTTACTAACGACAAGGATGGATCAGAGTCACTTTACCATAACTGATGTTGCTGTATTTTTTGTAGTCACCAAAACAACTGTTCTACTGTATTTTTGGTCTTTGCCTGCCAGACAGCTTTTAGCTGCCTGTAGACGAAAACCTCTTTTGGACCATACCAGAAATTTAGAGTGGGCTTAGAGCCTACACATTGCTTACCTATGGTTGACTTTGTTGCCGCTCACATTTGGTTGCTTCTCATTCAATGTCTTGCCTTCATCTTTCTTGTATTTGTTGGTCCACTGGAGTATAGCCTTTTTACCATCTTTTTGACAGAGTTGTATCTTTCCATTGCTCACATTTTGGGAACTACTTTTTTCTTTGTCTTTCAGCACTGCATGAGATTACGTGTGTTTTCTAGCTCTCTCCCTCTTGTGCTGCTTCTCCCCGCCAAACACATGCTTTTTGTGCTGTGTTGATACCCGCGCTCCACTTCCTCTCTCCTTGTTGTGCAGCTTTTCTGTTTGATGCCTGCCCCTCATCCCATGCAACCCATGTTACTCCCTTCTCTCCCACCCCACCTTTTCTTTCTATATTTTTGGTTAATATCTCCCAATATTCTAAATGTTGCCCAATGCTCCCCAACATCCACTTTGTTCCTGACTCAGGCTTGTGAGCATGTATGTCGTCCAAATCATGCCCATTTGTGGACTGGCTACTTGGATTAAAGGAAGAGTTTTGGTTGAGCCAGCTGTAAGGACTGATTTTATAATGAGAAGAGACATGCTTGTGGGCAGGAGGCGCTTATCAAGAATTAATCAGCAAAGAAGTACCTCATCTAGTTTATGGTCTTGTTTCCCCTGTCACTGATTGGCTAGACCAGAAGAGCTGCCTCCCTGATTGGATGGTACCAGTCATAAAAGGGCAAAGCCAGCAGCAATGCTCTCAGTTATTTACAGGATTAATAGTCAAAATAGTCAAAAAAGGCAGCAGTGTGCTTGAATTTAGTTGGCTGAGTGGAATTAGCCGAAAGCATTCTGCCAACGCTGCCACAAAGGCCTTTGAATGGTATTCGGGGGCTGCTCTGAATTAGTGGCGTAATGCAAAAAGATGGGCCGCCCTGCAAAATATGAAGAGGGGCCCCTGAGTTTCCCATATAGCAGAGATATTTGTTGACCTTGGGCTGAATGGGACTCCTCTGAAGGCTTTGGGAGGGCCCAAAGGCTTGGGGGCCCCCTGCGGGCTACAGGGCCTGTGTTACACCCCTGCTCTGAATTTTGGACATGTGTTAGGCCTCATTTCAAAGTGGGTGGTAATCATACCAACAATGGTAAATGACTAATACCACAGAAGATGACAATACACCCCTTCTGTCACTGAAATCAACTCTGCCGAGTCACGTATGGTGTAAGTTACCGCCGGGGGTATTTGCATAGTTTTATTCTGCCATTGGTATGGCCTTGCGGTGTTATTAACAGTCTTGTGGAGTTTCCAACATGGCTCTTTGGGTTCCATTGAAGACCAGAGTCAGAATTGGGTTTGTGAGGATTATGGTGGGTGATTTTTTTTGAATGCCAGTGTAATCTGTAGTAAATCATGATTGATGGGTTTTGCATATTTTTTTCTTTTTACACTGATCGTGTAATTTTTGCTCATGCACTTAGTGTTTTGAGTGAACTTCGGCAGTTGATGTGCTCCACTGTTGCGTGAGCCGCACACGCGACTTACACACTGTAAAAACCGGCTATGAATTATTGACTGAGCCGTGGGTTGATGATTTGGTGTCTGAGAACTGAGGCTGAAAGGTTTTACTAATTATGCATTTTATAGTTTAGCAGACATGCTCACTGCCCGGCAGAAGACAAACATATATGTGTTGGATGTCTGTTGATTGCTTTTGAATACCATCATAGCAACTGTGCAGCATATCTGGGTTGTGTTGCGTGTGCGTTAGGAGTTCTCCCTTTTGTATTCTGTTGCATGTTTGTGGGTGGCATATCAAGGCTGGGGACTGTTGTTATGAGCATAGTTGATTCCTAATACTTCTGCTTTAATTCAGAGTTGTATTGCTGTCCTGCAGTCGTTTGTGTAGAACAATCACCCCCTCTCTCCGTTTTTTAATGTTATCAATATTGCCAATTACAGGATAATACTAAACTTGTGTTTGTGAGTGTTCCTTGTTCAGGGGTTCTATAGCACAATATTGAGGTATTGAGGGTGATAGTATAGTGTCTACCACAGTGGCCTAGCCACCACATTACAAGGTAAATATTTACTATTCTTAACACCGCCAGTACTCACCCTGGTGCTTATGTGTAAATAGACTTAAATCCTACCTAGCCACGACATCACAGGGTAAATATTTACTATTCTTAACACTGCCTGTACTCACCTTGGTACCTATGTGTAAATAGACTTAAGAATAGTAATTAAATACTACCTAGCTACTACATAAAGTCACATGGTACTTATTTAGTATTCTTAACACCACGTGTACTTAGCTTGGTACTTATGTCCAAGTAGACTTAATAATAGTAATTAAATACTTACAACCTAGCCACTATATCACAAGGTATTTAGTATTCTTTACACCACGTGTACTTACTTACCTTGGTAGTCGTGTATAAGTAGACTTAAGAACGGTCATTAAATACTCACTATGATATGTGGCGGTAGGTCAGTGCAGAGGACGTGATATTATTGTAGGTCGACATAAATCATGGCATGTAGTAGGTGTATACTGTCTAAAACAGGTCTGGAGTCAGACACAACTAGTGACAGAAAAAGGAGTGAATTGCGCGTTGGATAAAGGGTACCTCAGGCATAGCGGTGTGCACCAGGCCAGTGCCTCGTACCTAGGTGCGGACGCTATCCCCGCATCACTCAACATGTCTGCCGTACACTTCAGGGAGCTACGTCTGCTTTGACGCTACTTACGACCAGCACGGAGCTCATATATTTGTTTGTGTTTAATGCTATCGGCTTTGGATGTACCTCTTTCCTCAAAGTGTAAAACCGGTGGTATTATACTTACCACAGACTCAAATCCAGCGGTATTCCGGCAGGGAGGCATTTGCTGGCTGGCGGTATTTTCTCCTCCTTCAGCGAGCAGACCGCATTCGCTATTTCCCATTTACCACAGTTGTAAAACGAAACCCAAGTCTTTCGCCCATTTAGCTATAATCTGCCAATATTCTGTTTTCACTGCACGATGCAGAGCAGGTTTGGGGGTATAATTAACTTTTTTTTCCAGAAAGCGGGGAGATTCTCTGTTTCTGAGAACCATGGAGACTGTTGATGGGCAGATATTTCCAACGCAATGTAATTACCGATGTAATTTATATCAGGCTTTTTACTAAAATAGCCTGAAAGCGCAGCGGGAGAGGAGGGTGCGGCGTGATTACTTCCGAGCATCAGGCGCTGGGCGTGCCGCGCGCCAGCCGCCAGGGGGCGCGGGCCCTGGGACACGTGCGGCCTCCACACAAACTTTCTTCCCGCGAAGGAGGCCCCTGAGGCGGCCCCGCTCGTCCCGTGTCCTCGTGGGAGCCCGCTTGGCTGGTGAGGGGGCGAGGCACCGGACAGTGCAGCCCGGATCTGCTCTGCTATCTTCTTTTCTCTCTCTTTTCCTTGTATTTCCATCTTTCTTTCATTCTTTCCAACTTTCTTTACATATTTCTTTACATCTTTCTTTGTTTCTTTCTGTATTACTGTCCCTTTCATCTTTCAAACTTACTTTCCTTCTTAATTTCTGATCATCTTTTACTGCCTTATTTCTTAGTTCCTTCACAAGTTTCTGTTCTTTTTTCTACCTTTTTTTGGTTCCTTCACCGTCTCCAGCTCGTCGTCCTTATTACTACATACACTCTTCATTTCCTTCTGATTCCCTCTTTGTCTTCAACCTTTTTCTGTTCTTCTTTCCATTTTCTCTACTCTACTCTGTTCTTTTCCCTTTTTAATATTTCACCTTTTTTTCCTTTGTTCTGTCCTTCATGGCTTACCCCTGCTTTCTTCCTTCCTTTTCTTCATCCTTTTTCCATCATTCTGAATATTCATTCCTTCCTTTTCTCCAACCTTGTTCTTTTTCTACCTTTCTCTACTTCCTGCTTTCCTTCTTTTCACTTTTATTTTTCATCATCCATCGTTCCTTCGTTGTTTGTCTTTTCCACTCATCAGCATTCCTCTCTTTTCTCCATCCATCAATCATCCATCCAACCACCTACCCTTTTTCTGCCCTTCCAGTCTTCCTTTCTCTCCAACCATCCACTATTTCTATCTTTTGTTCACCCTTCCATTCTCTTTCACTCCTTCCTTCTTGGCACATTTTCTTTCATCCAAATAACCTTTATCCACCCGCTCTCTTTTCCTTCTCTCCATCCATAATCCACCCTTCCTACTCCCTGTCCACCATTCCCTTCTTTTCTCCATCTATCCTTCTCTCCATCCTTACACCTTCCCTCCACCTACCTATCTATCATTACTCTCTCCTTCCCCATCCTTGCTTCCGTTTATTAGTTCATCAAGTTTTCCCTATTCTCCGATCCTCCATCCCATCCACCTATCCTTTCCTCCATCATTCCTCCTGTCCATTCATCCTTCCCCCACTCACACTTTGTTATATTATTGCCGCTTGATTGGGCGGACACAGCTCACTCCATCAGAAGTATCCCAGCGATAAAGCCTAAAACACAGACAGGCGAAAGGCGGGCCGACCTAGCGTAAAACCACTAGTCATCGCCTCAGTCCCACCTGGAGGAGGGGTTCCAACACTTATATACATTAAAAAGCATCCGCACAGGACAACTATTGCTTTCATGTATGTAAGTTCGTCTGCTATTTTTCCTATGTATTAGTGGCGGCGAATTGTATTCACAATAGTGGGGTGGGAGTGGGGGCACAATAATAAATTTCTAAAAAACGGCACTTACCTTAGGTCGTCCTCCTTTCCTCTCGTCGTCTCTCCTGGCTCCAACACACGACGGGACACAGGAAAGTGCACTAGCCAATCCTGCTGCTGCATTCATGCTGGTGACCAGTATGATGACGGGACACAGGAAAGTGCACTAGCCAATCCTGCTGCTGCGTTCATGCTGCTGATGGGACACAGGAAAGTGCACTAGCCAATCCTGCTGCTGCTTTCATGCTGGTGACCAGTATGATGACGGGACACAGGAAAGTGCACTAGCCAATCCTGCTGCTGCTTTCATACTGGTGACGGGACACAGGAAAGTGCACTAGGCAATCCTGCTGCTGCTTTCATGCTGGTGACCAGTATGATGACGGGACACAGGAAAGTGCACTAGCTACTCCTGCTGCTGCTTTCATGCTGGTGACCAGTATGAAAGAAACGTCAGGATTGGAGGGGCGGCCTCTCTCAGCGCTCTGGGCTTGAGACACCTGAGTTAGAGAAGTTTACCATATGCAACTTAGAGACGAGGGTTCTAATTACAGCACTTCTGATTCGGGGCACATCACTTTACCTTCAGTTGCCTCAAATTTTAAATATATGTAATGAAATAAAAAATACCTATTATGATAGTACACACTTGTATGTGTTCTGTCTAGAGCTTTTTCAGTTAGATACTTCTTGCTTCATCTCTTATTCATCCTGGTCTGAATGCTCAGGGTCACTGGAACTATGCTATTCCAAGGTTGGGGTGTTTTCCGCATAATTATTGAGTTGCCGCACTTACCACGTGATCCATCATCATCTGCATAATTGCACATTTTAACAAAACAATGTTGTTTGTAGCTCAAACAGATCAGAAGTCACTAAAAACACTACCATATGTGTCACCGTGCAGTGGCAGGCTTCTTGTCACGCAGAGACAGGTCAGCTTTCAGTTGCTCATTTCTGCCTTTAGGTGTGCCCATACAGAGTTAGCATGTGTAGAAAAATGCTAAAATAGTGTAGTAATACTGCTTCATGCATTCGGCCACATAGTTTGCCTTTTCATGCTGCACAAATTGGTAAACCCTGCCGCATAATTGGGCCCTCCCTTGCCGCATAGTTTCAGTGGCTTTGCCTATAATACAATTTTAACCCCCTTCCCCCATTCGATTAAGCTGTTCCAGCAGTAGGTAAGAATTTTCCCTGTAAGCTGGTCAAACCCTTCAAACAACAACATCCTGCTGTGACTGCTAGTGCAATGCCAAACTGGCAGGTGTCTGACGATCACAGGTGTCTGACTAAGAGCATTCTTTGTGTAACCCCTAGGCACACATTTTAAACCCGTGATACATCTAGAGGGACTCTTGGTACGTGGTTTTACAGATCGATGCCCTCGCTCTACAGTTTGGGCCTGGCCCTCGCTGTGGTGACCCGTGTGTGGTTCTTGCCTCCTGTACGTGCTCCTCTGCCCGCTCGCCCCACCGGGGGCGGCGGGGAGTGTCTGCTTCGGTGGCTGATCTGGGACTGCAACTATCAATCTGTCCTCCTCTCCTCCTCCATTTTTCATCTTCCTCCTTCTCGCCCACGTGCAATCACCTTGGCAGATTAACAACCTTCATTTCCTCAGCCCACTATTCCCAGAATTTAGTGCTGGGGTGGAACTGAGTGTAGCAGCTCTCAAAAATGATGTGGCGCCGAGTATTAAACCCTCGATGGGAGTCTAGCCGAGAGGGGGCACAGGGTGTTATTGAACGTCTGAGATGCAATCAGAGACAAGCTCAGGCGAGAGCGCACCGCACATAAAAGTGGCCGTGGAAGTCGATGAAGTGCCAGTCAGGGGTGCGAGGGGGACTTCGCTGCCCCGACTATCTCTATCTGAAGATTGCACCTCAAGCCAGACTTACGAGTCGAAATCTTATGCTGTAAAACGGTTGCATTGCAAACAGCATTCCAACGTGTACGAACTTGATCCTAGCGGTCGTGTACTGCGGGTTGTCCTACAAATACAAGAGTGACTGTGTCTAGAAACAAGTTCTAGAGGCAAGGTGTCATGTCTGTGCAAGGCACTAGGAGTGCCATGTTTATGCATCGTCTGCAAATGTGATGTTTGTGCTTGGCATTAGGGGTGTCATGTTTGTGTATGGCACTAGGGGTGCCATGTTTGTGCATGGACTGTGAGTGTAATGTTTGTGTATGGCACTAGAGGTGCCATGTTTGTGCATGGCCCTGGAAGTGTGTTGTTTTTACATGGCACTGGGAGATGATGTTTGTGCGTGGCGTTGGGAGTGTGATGTTTGTTCAGACCACTAGGGGTGTCATGTTTGTGCATGGCACTAGAGGTGCCATGTTTGTGCATGGCCCTGGAAGTGTGTTGTTAGGGTGGAGCCTGCGTTGCATGCGCTCGCGCATGCGTATCGCAGCGAGACTCTTTTGTATTTAGAAAAGGGCTCGGAGCCCTGTCAACTTCACGTCAGTGTTTTTTATTGGTTCGTGGGCTTCCCTAATAAAATCTGCTTGCTTTCATTAGTCGAAGGCACGCATATGTCATGCCTTTTCCGGTGGCTAGCCCTCCTCGAGCGCAGCGACCAAGTACAGAAAACATGCGAGGCTCGCTGTTTTCCATCGGACTCGGGGACTTTTTTTTCTCTAATTTACGAGCGCGATCTCGCTTGGCAGAAGTCGAGCGCTTTACACACTTGATTACACTTTTTCGGGTTATGTACATAAATGCACTTTTGCCCGATAGGTGAAAAGTCGGGTTAGGAGTTTACAACGCGATCAGCTCTAACATGAGCAAACGCGAGACCCGTTGCATTGCAAATGCTTGTTTTTACATGGAACTGGGAGATGATGTTTGTGCGTGGCGTTCGTTGGGAGTATCATGTTTGTTCAGAGCACTAGGGGTGTCATGTTTGTGCATGGACTGTGAGTGTGATGTCTGTTCATAGCACTAGGGGTGCCATGTTTGTGCATGGACTGTGAGTGTGATGTTTGTTCATAGCACTAGGGGTGCCATGTTTGTGCATGGCCCTGGAAGTGTGATGTTTGTACATGGAACTGGGAGAGTGATGTTTGTGCACGGCGTTGGGAGTGTGATGTTTGTGCATGGCACTAGGGGTGTCATGTTTGTGCATGGACTGTGAGTGTGATGTTTGTGTATGGCACTAGGGGTGCCATGTTTGTGCATGGCCCTGGAAGTGTGATGTTTGTACATGGAACTGGGAGAGTGATGTTTGTGCACGGCGTTGGGAGTGTGATGTTTGTGCATGGCACTAGGGGTGTCGTGTTTGTGCATGGACTGTGAGTGTAATGTTTGTGTATGGCACTAGAGGTGCCATGTTTGTGCATGGACTGCGAGTGTGGCGTTTGTGCATAGCACTAGGGGTGTCGTGTTTGTGCATGGACTGCGAGTGTGGCGTTTGTGCATGGCACTAGGGGTGTCGTGTTTGTGCATGGACTGTGAGTGTAATGTTTGTGTATGGCACTAGAGGTGCCATGTTTGTGCATGGCCCTGGAAGTGTGATGTTTTTACATGGAACTGGAAGATGATGTTTGTGCATGGCGTTGGGAGTGTCATGTTTGTTCATGGCACTAGGGGTGTCGTGTTTGTGCATGGACTGCGAGTGTGGCGTTTGTGCATAGCACTAGGGGTGTCGTGTTTGTGCATGGACTGCGAGTGTGGCGTTTGTGCATAGCACTAGGGGTGTCGTGTTTGTGCATGGACTGCGAGTGTGGCGTTTGTGCATGGCACTAGGGGTGTCGTGTTTGTGCATGGACTGTGAGTGTAATGTTTGTGTATGGCACTAGAGGTGCCATGTTTGGGCATGGCACTAGGAGAGTGATGTTTTTACATGAAACTGGGAGATAATGTTTGTGCGTGGCGTTGGGAGTGTCATGTTTGTTCATAGCACTAGGGGTGCCATGTTTGTGCATGGCCCTGGAAGTGTGATGTTTGTACATGGAACTGGGAGAGTGATGTTTGTGCGTGGCGTTGGGAGTGTGGCGTTTGTGCATGGCACTAGGGGTGTCGTGTTTGTGCATGGACTGCGAGTGTGGCGTTTGTGCATAGCACTAGGGGTGTCGTGTTTGTGCATGGACTGCGAGTGTGGCGTTTGTGCATGGCACTAGGGGTGTCGTGTTTGTGCATGGACTGTGAGTGTAATGTTTGTGTATGGCACTAGAGGTGCCATGTTTGGGCATGGCACTAGGAGAGTGATGTTTTTACATGAAACTGGGAGATAATGTTTGTGCGTGGCGTTGGGAGTGTCATGTTTGTTCATAGCACTAGGGGTGCCATGTTTGTGCATGGCCCTGGAAGTGTGATGTTTGTACATGGAACTGGGAGAGTGATGTTTGTGCGTGGCGTTGGGAGTGTGGCGTTTGTGCATGGCACTAGGGGTGTCGTGTTTGTGCATGGACTGTGAGTGAGATGTTTGTGCATGGCACTAGAGGTGCCATGTTTGTGCATGGCACTGGAAGTGTGTTGTTTTTACATGGCACTGGGAGATGATGTTTGTGCGTGGCGTTGGGAGTGTCATGTTTGTTCATTGCACTAGGGGTGTCGTGTTTGTGTATGGACTGTGAGTGTCACCCCCTCCCCCAAAGCCTCACATGGGAATACCATGATTAGTGCAGGTACAGATTAAGGATTTGGCGGGGCCCTGGGACAAACCTATTTTGGGGGCCCCTGTTCAGAACAGGCTTGAATTGAAGGCTTCTGTTTCAGCTCTTCATGCCCTCCTTGCCCAGGTCACTGACAGCGCTCAGGCACAATTGTTCAAATTGTAAATGTTTACATCTAATAATCAGAGATAGTGACGAGTGTTTTCAATATCGTAACCCTTCAGCTGTTTACTAACATTACTGCAAATAATATCTCTGACACTCTCCCAATGTTCATTTGTGAGGTCCTATTGTGATCTAAAAGAAACCTTTTTTATGGATTTTGAATGAAAAATAAACACATTTCTTTGCAAAATGTCTGTAATAGAATCTCGCACATCACCCACATTAAACATAAAGGAAAACGGTATTTAAAACAACCTGTTCAAGAACTATTCAAGGTCATAGGGGAAAGACTCTGTAGAACAGAGCTGGCTCTATGGGGGGGAGGGGCTGAAAAGGCTGGGGCCCTGGGCCAGAGCCAGTGCTTAATTTGTAGATAAAAAGGTGCTGGTGCCCAAAGCCCTGCCCTGAAACACGCAGCTGCTGCAATTAAATGTGTGACCACGGAATACTGAGGCGGCGTAATCCTGAAGCCATCTCGGGCCTCTTCAATCCATATAAAGCCACTCCTTGCCCATTTAGCTCACTCTTGCTGCTTTCTAATTTCTCCCTTTGTGACGCTTTTTCATTTTTTCTTTCCTCCATCCTTCCCATAGTTGTCTTTTGCTCGCACCAAATACTTGAGGCAGAAGAATAAGCCGTGGCCCTCAAAAATAAGAGCCTCCGCACCGGAAACAACAAGCACAAATTAAGCACTTGCCAGAGCCCCCTTTGCCCGTGCCTTAAAAGGTCTCTGGATTCGTGTGCTCCAAGGAGCCGAGACAGCACTTCCTGTGTGTAACACAGGAGCAGATTCTGCCCTGAGCATGGGCAGGCGCCGGTGTAAATGACAGACCAGCAGGTGATTGGTTCTGTGTCTGCGGGGAGTGGCTGTGTGTGCCAGAGCAGTGAGCGCCGCAGAAGGAGCTGGGGTCATTTGTTTTGTAAGGAGCTGCATGTAGGGCAGACCTGGGCTGATGGGTCTAGGCCCTGCATCCCCAGGAAGGGACAGGGATGCATTGGTTCTAGAGGAGCCCTGTCCTAGCAGAGATGCAAACACTGGCCAGGATGGGACCCTTGGGGACCCAAAGCCTGGCGTGCCAGCACTACACTGCTTCTAGCCAGCTCCAGCTGGTTTATTGGTTCTGTTCCAACCCTGACGGTATGGATTCCGATGGAGAGAAACCTTCTAGATCAGTGGTTCCCAACCTGTGGTCCGGGGACCCCTGGGGGTCCGTGAAGCCTACTCAGGGGGTCCGCAACTGCTCTGAAAATTAAATAATATTAACAGTTTAGGTCCCCAATGACTCACTGGGGGGTCCCCGGATTCCAATAATGTTTCAGTGGGGGTCCCCAGGTTCTAGTAGTGATAAAATGGGGGTCCATAAAAGTCAAAAGGTTGGGAACCGCTGTTCTAGATCTACAGAACTCCCCTGAGGTAGTGAGTGGGTGAGACTTGCTGGGTCACTTGTACAGCACTTCCAAACCCTGTGGGTGAGCTGGGGCCCAGGTGAGACCCTGCTTCCACGTTAAGGGGTTGATTTGCCTCCGGCACAATATAGATCAAGCCATAGAAAGGAGGGTCTTTTATCCTTTTTTGTGCATTGATGAAGAGTATATTTGATGTTGAAACAAAAATCAACATGGATAGAATAACTAAAGTCAGAAGGTGTGACAGGAGCGGTGAAATGCATGCAAGCAAAACCTCTTTGTCACAAACCTTGATGTTAAGGATGGACACAGGTGAGCGACGTCTCTCAAACTAGAGGCACTTCAGGTCTTTTTCAATCAATGCATGTGTAGCAGCTATCCACAGCACCTTTAGGAGGGAGCTCCAAGTTTGCAGGTGCAGCCTGATATTGATTCTGCCAGACTGTATTCCTTCCAGAAGCCCAGTGTCTCCAGAAGAAGAGTCTCAGAGTTCCCCACTAGACTATGGAAATAATTGTCAATTACACACAGTCACCAATAACCATAATACATCATTTCACACCAGGCCCCTTGGCTCTGATAATTTAAAACGAGTCACTGACCAGATGAGTATATGAGCTCTTTCAGGAGTTCAACGGGGAGGAACAAGACACAAAGTATCAATTCCAGAGCTAGACGTCTCGGTGAGGAAACCTGTCCCCCTGCTTAATGTTTTCTTAGATCACTTTGCCAGCATCATTGGTGCAACTGTTGGTCACTTTCAGGCACATGACCAAGATAATGTCATGCCCAGAGGTTTTAAACAAGCCAAACATAATCAGTGTGGTACCAAAGATAGACTGGCTATGCATAGGCCCATGGAGCACTCAAGGCGATCACCTCTATGACCGGTCAATTCATGCGAGGAGTGTTTTGCTGAAGGTTCCTGAGTGACATCATAGACAACAGGAACTTCGTTGTCGCGGTCTATGATGTCACAAGGATCTCCTCAGTAAACAACCTCACTGTCACAGATGCATATCTACCGCTTTTTGCTGTATATAAGTCTGTTACATAGTTATTATCAACAACTAATTTTTTCTTTTTGTTGAGGGTAATAATAGCCATAAAGTCAGATGTTTAGTGAAAGTGTTTTGAATTGCACACTTCTGGTTGTTAATTGTGCAATAATCTGTGAAGACATTTCATATTTTTAGTTTGCTGGTTTGCACTTTGGCCATTTGAAATGCATTGGTACTCTTGGTTTATCATAGCAGGAAATAGAACTGCTCCTTAATTCAGGGCTCATGCAGATGTAGGCACTTTGTCCAGCTGTGTTGAAGCATCCGAAGCTTTTAAGAAGTAGAGCCTGGTTAGTGGGGTTTTCTTTGAGATTATTGGGGTGTCACACAAGTGGGAACTCCATATTTAAGTTTCACAAGTAATGGTGCTTGTGCCATTCCATGCAAACATATTGAATTCTGTACGTAATCTAATGGGCCTTGGTTTAGCTGTCATCAGCCACCGGGTTCTTTGTCTCAGGATCCATCAGCTTTTGGCTTGAGATATTATCAGTCATATCTTTAGTCTTGTTTCTATTGACTGTATCCTTCCACTTCCATTGGAATCCGCGAAGGACTATTTTATTTTTGAAATATACACTGTATCTTTGCAGATTTCATTATTTAGCTCATCAGCGCGTTGTGTACACGATGTAGTGCTTTTTAGGAGTCGCTTGACAGTGCAGCTGTCTGCCAGACCTATAGCTAGACTCAACAAGCCAGGTGGGTTGTACATTGGAACAACACATGCCTTTAGCATGCATGCCATTACGCCACAGTCTTTGCAACAAATGCTCCTTTACCATGCATTCCTTTACCTCGCATATCGTTACAACGGCATGCCTTAGGGGAAAGCACCGGACTTTAGAGTGATATAATTTACTATTCCAACTCCAGTGTGCGCAGCTGTAAGGAAAGCGTTGACTTTAAAGTCCAGCGCCGCATTCCCTAACGCATACCATTGTAACAACATGCGTGGTAAGGGAGTGCGTGGTAAAGATGCATTCGCTGTAATGGCCGCGTTGTGACTGCGGTGCGTGGTTCGGCCGCCGTGGTAAAGGCTGCTTTCCAGCAGGGTGAGACTGCAGCTCTGCCTCTGCATTCAGTTTGATAATATTGGGGTACAAGTTGCTCAGTATGTGGCTACGATTACAGCAATATCCCTGCTTGTTTCTTCATTCACTGCTCTTTTACACATGCACTGGCCAAAGATGTGGCAATAACCATTTTGGTTTAAGGCAAAATTACACCTAGTGAGAGAGATATCTGTATGCTGCCACAAACTGTAGCCTTGTAAACTTTATTGGCCAAGAAAGAAGAGAAGTGGAAGAGCTGGGGGATGTATAGAGGAACTATTGAAGGAATGACTCAGAATAAGGCCAAACTTGAGTGGTGTTGTAATGCTAGATTCTTACCTTCTGAGAAGAGAACAATACGGAATTCCTAGATGTTGTTTGTGCAATTAATTCTTAAATCTGATATTAGTTTTAGCATCTCTCTTGTATTTATTATCTTTGCAAACAATATTGAATCACGATGAGAGAACCCTTGAAAAGGCAACGAATAGGATAGATTTGAAGTTGCTCTAGCTTGATGGATTGCAATGATATTTCCCATCCCCAGACCAAGTGTTGGTGAGTCCTCTGACTTTAAACCTTGTTTCCTGACTGCTTCTTGCTTTCCTGTGCAGTTGCACACTGCTGTGATGCACACCCAAGAGGCTTCCAGTGTTCATGTGGTCACCACTGAAGAAATAGCTGCCACAGCCAGTGTACCACCAGTAAGTAGCTAGCTGTAGTGTGACTAGATTAGTTCGCTTGACCTGTTCTTAATGATTTCCACAGATACTAACCAAATATTAGAGTGTCTGCCTGCTGCACACTTAGGTACCAGGATTCAGGAAGTGTTGTCCTTGCATGGCTGTAATGGCTCCGTCCATGCTAGTAAAACCTCCTACCTCTCATTCTAAGCGAGTTCAATTTTGCATGGTGCGTGAAAACTAATTTGCAGACACTGTGACTAACACGATTGTGGTTTTGCTGCTGCCCTACTCACCAAAGCTTGTGTTTCATCTATCTTGTTCCATCCGTTGTTCAAGCGGTGCCTGTTCCCATCGATCTGCAATGTGGACTGAAGACACTGAAATTATGGGATGCTGCAACTTCTCTGGCTTGAGTATGAACTGTACTCACCGTTGCCACTTAAAGTGGTCTTCCACTGAGGCTTAATTCCAGTGGCTCTGTATACACTGATGGCCCTTCAATTTCACTTTAGTTACGAGCTGCTCAGTTCTTAGAGCTTTGCCCATTCATCAGATAGCGGCCAAAATAAAGCCGATACAAGAGAATGCAATATGGGCTGGGTTTCAGAAATCACAGCTGACGGGAGGTGGGGGCATTTGTGACTCTTGGGTTGAATGAATCATGGTTTCAAAACATAGGAGTAAAACATCTCTGAAATGTATACAGGCACGCATTAGTGGTACGGTTAGTGTTACTGCTAGGCTATGGGTAGAGTGTTGGTGGTATTTCTAAGATTAAGCTTAGCGTACATCTAAGGGAGAGAGTTAAGAGCAGCATGAGAATAAAAGGTAAGGTAGGAGGTTAAGAACTACAGAAATGTAAAGAGGATTGGTTGAGTGTGTTCCACCTTTTTAAAACAAGCACTGGCAAAGCCAACAGGTTTCGCCTTTGAGACCTTTTGGCTTTGCAAATGGTTTTTAGTCGAGCTGCAATGCATCATCAAGCTGCATAGCATCCTAAATGCTGTGCAGCATGGCTAAGGAATCACACTGGCGAGGAAGCAGCGGGGTTGGGGCGGGGGAGAGGTACAAGGATAAGCACAAAATGGAGGGCGCTGTGGAGAACCACACTGGTGACAGAGAGCAAAACAGAGTGGACAATGAGAGAAGTACACGGGGAGACAATTGGAAAACACATGAACTTCGATTGAGTGCTTAACCAAAAACAAAAAAATAGTGCTTTAAAAGTAAGCAGTGGAATCACAGAAAGCTGCCTATCAAAAGAGGTGGTAAAGAGGCAATGTTCCACGATAGGGACAAACACAAGATTGAAAAGCTGGGACATGAAAAAAAAAGCAGGGAGATGAGCGTGACAAGAAAGCCAAACAATGGTACACAATAGGCGGGTTCCAAGCCCCTGTATGTTCTTGGTAAACGCACAGCATGTCTCACAACATCACTGTCTCGTAGGCTTGATTTAAAAGAGAAAAGCCAAGAAGTTACTCAAAATTCCCAATAAAAATGGGTTCATGTCTGATATACTATGTAACTGTTTTAAAAAAAGAAAAATATACTTTTCCTCCGACCTACAGAAAGTCAGGTATTTTTATAAAAACAAGAACAAAAGAGCACTGAGATTTTTTTTATCGGGCAGGTAATCAACCATGAATAATCTAAAAGTGATTATTTAGAGCCAGAGAATCAGCTGCAAGAGATATGTTGCATCTACGTTACCGTCGATAACATTGTCAGGACTGTACCTGTGCGGATACTACTGCTGCTCGTGAGTACCCCACCACATTCCTTCAGCGGCGGTATACATGGACCGTAACAAAGCATCACAGATTCGCTTGCCATTCCAAAGCAATGGATTTGTTTAACGTTTGATGGATTTGTGATTGGAAGTCAAACAACCTTGACCACTAGAAATAGGGTGTTACCAATAAAGTTGAGTAGATAAATCAAAACTGTATTACCAAGAAAAAGAGATCTGGCGGGCAATGGGTGGAGCAAGGGCAGTGTGGTGGGATCCACCTGGGGGAGAAGGATTGAATTGGCTGTTAATGAAGGCATTGACGGAGGGTCAGAGTATCAGGGGCTTGGAGTGGAGTATATGGGGTGGGCAAAGGGCAGAGTGCTGTGAGTGGGAGTTTTGAAGGGCATTGCAAGTGAAGGAGTGCCGGAGTGCCGGAGTGCAGGATCGCTTCAACCAGGAGACAAGGAGGTGTGGGGTAGGGGTTCTCAAGCAGCATAATTCATCATTTTTGGCTTACTGTTCAAGTTACTTCAGTATAAATCTTTAAACTTGATATTACAGAGTATAAAATCTTTCACTCAAGATTAGTTTTGCTCTCTGTGAACATAGGTTTACACTTAGGACATTTTGGTGAGATCAGACCAATAGAGATAAGAAACGTTTCTTTTCAGAAGAACAGAGATAAACGAAACATCAAGGATCACTTAAATCCATGGCATGGCCCATGGATTGTCCTTCTCTTTACAGCTGTTCTCTTGAGCTTTCAGGTCTTTTGTGAGGAAAAGCCCACGTAATCCTTTGGCATAGTTCCAACTTTGCAGCAATCGCATATTCTACTTCAAATCTTTATTGATAAAGCAATGAGGATTTTGCAGTGGACTCTCATTGTGACCATAGCGTGAGCCACCCTCACTGTCGCTGTGGGTCAGCCCATAAAAAAACACTGCTGTTTTTTGGAGGTAGTCGAAGGGGGGAGGGTTGTCATTCATAAAATGCTCCCCCACCAGAAATACCTATGTCTTTTTCCCACCAATACAGCCCCCTGTTTCCAATCACTCCAGGCGGTAGGGCACCTGAGCCATGTGATGGGGTGCTTTGGGGTTAGAAGCAGGATATATCTTATAAGCCACAGCAGGCCCTGCCTTTCTTGCGCACCACCAGGATTCTGTGAAAAGCAACGATTCTCGTCCCCACCCAGTCTCCATTTTTTATGTAGGGTGCACGGGAAGGGTGGACTCTGTGTGTGGAAAGTATGACAAGGAGCCGTGAAGGGCAGGTAGGTAGCTCCGCAGCTGGATATAAAGCCAGTGGTTTCAAGACGCATTTGAGGGGGACTGACAGGAAGCAATAGCTGGCTCCAGGAGGCCTTTTGGCCTGATTTAGAGTTTGTCGGATGGGTGAATCCGTCTCAAGCGCGACGGATATCCTATCTGACGCATTACGATTCCCATAGTATAAAATGGGATCGTAATACGGCACACGGGATATCCGTCATGTTTGTGACGGAGAAACCCCCTCCACTAAACTCTAAATCAGACCCTTTGCCTGTGACCTTTACCCCGGTAGTGCACACATGGAGATGTCTCCTTTCCCTGAGGGACGTGGTTCGCCTCGATCAAGGGATCCCCACCTTAGTTTATGGCATATGAGTCGAAGAAAGCTTTCAACAAGCATTCAGTATACCACAAACACTACTTTAATGCTGTATATATGTATAGAATACTTATGACGATGTGCTTTGACTATGCATAAAAATGTGCACGTAATGCTCAAATATGTTAGTGAAATATCTTGAAATAGAACAATACAGTTTGCAATATTGTTTATTAAATAAACTACAGCAATAAAAGTTCGAAATAGGGTCTTGGTAGGTTGTTTCCTGTTTCTCTGTTTGATGCAAAGCACTTGAGTGCACATATTATTATGGTTGGTCTGTGCATGGGAATGTTTTGCCCAAGCATGTGTGTGTTACTATTTTTTTGATTGTTTTAGTGCAGTCAGCAGAGTCAAAACTCATGGGTTGAATCCCTTCTACTGGCTTCCTTTGTGTTTTATGTGTGTGGCACTCGCATACAATCCTTGTGTCTGGTTATGGGTATTTTAATAGGTGAAGTACCCCATTCAAGGAGAACTTGTAGTCGTTTGGTCAGGTTTTGCTGTAGCTTTTTGAACCCACTTATGCCCTCATTTAGAATCCCTTGACTGCAAATACTTATGATTTAAGGGTGTACAGCTATGCTTATGAATTTAGAGTCTAGGCATTAAGGGGACTGATTTATATCTCAGCAGTATGTATAGTCTGTCAGTGACAAGGTATACCTACCGACAAGATAAAGGTCTGCCCACTCGATTTTTATGCAGGCGCATCCTAAGTTTGTCTACGGCCATAACTATTCCATCACCACCATTGCCGAGCTTCTCAGACGGCCTGACAGAGTAAAGGGGGGTCAGAGAAATGGCTACATGTCCGCCCACCCACTAGGATGGGTAGAAATATAGTTATTTTTCTACTGTTCGTCACCACCAGGTAAACCCTGGTGGTAAGGAACAAGAAAAAGGAGCCATTCCACCCTCTCTATGGGAGATGGCTCCAATGGCAAGGGGGGACATTTTCAAAATCAGACAGGCAGGCCTTTATCTTGGTGGTAAGTTTACTGTGTTGGTGTTCAAAGGAGCATACATACCACCACAATACAAATCAACCACTTACTCAGCCCCTCCGTTTCTTGTATCAAAGTCATGTCAAGGAAACCAAAAATTACACTGCACCTTAACTAACATCAGGCAGTTAAATATAAGCACAGAGAAGAATACAAAAAACATTTGGTGCACAAGGATTGCAACTAATTGATGTTCGATAAATCAAGCAACTATAACAAACTATAGTCTAGCAAACAGAGAATACATCACACTATAGCTGCCATGAGTGGAGAGTAAACTAAACTATGATAAATGGAATACACAACTAATAGTTTGGTAAACGGAGATGTCGCCAAATGTTAATTTTGAAAACGATAAGTATAACTTACTATAGTTTACATTATGGAGAATTAATTTGTGTTTGGTAGGTAAGGAGTACAACAAACTGTCTTTTAGTATATGGAGAATACAAGAGGCTATTATTTGGTACATGGAGACCAAGGGCCGCATTTATATGTTGACAGTGATCATGCTCTGTAGCAGTGGCAATGAAGTATGCTTACTGTCAAAAGAATGGTCCGCCTGCCGCATTTAGAAGTGGGCAGACTATAGTTTGGCCATAGCGGAAACTACTCTGTTTCCTCTGTGGCCAAACTTCTCTGACGGCCTAACGGAGTAAGGGCATGTCTAATTTGGATGGGCGGGCATATGCATATTTTCTGCTTCCTGTCACCACCAGGAAAACCCTGGTGGTAAGGGGCAGTAAAAAAGCAGAACATGCCCCCCCCCCTGGGGAATGACTCCAAATGGCGAGGGGGACATTGTTTTTTTTTTTTTTGTAAAAAAAAAACCACATTGGGGGATTTGTTTGTGAAAATAAAATAAAAAACGTAGGAAACTTTGAAGTACGTCTCAATCATGTTTGATAGAGCTATATGGAAAAGTTCAAACGCATTCACAGGAACCGCCTTGACGGCATTGCATAATTTGGCAGGGTGAACTTCCGCCAGAGCTTTCCATGTTATGAGTTGTACTGGAGAATCTTATTAAGAGTTCATCATTCAGTTATTGCATATCTGGGGCTTCCTGAATAATTTATACAAGTTTCAGAATTTCTATCACTTCTTAGCTCGTAAATTACATTGAATTCTTTACTTTCTCTTTTATTAAGAATGTTAATCCAATTCAAAGGCATTATATTGATATATATATATATATATATATATATATATATATATATATATATATATATATATATATATATATATATATATGTTTACACTGGCGTCCCTTGCACCACTGTAGTTATAGCTAGGTCTTACTTTCCATAGAAAAGGCATTTTTGTTTCTTTAATAACCTTAGCACCATTTAAGGAATCTGCACAAATCTTTTCCCAAAAACATTTTTACTCACTTCGGCTCCTTCCTTTACTCCCAGCGGGCTCCACAATAGCCGGGATGGCACCAAAGTACCTCACAATCTGATTGACCAGCTGCAACAGTTCAATAAAAAGTTGTGGCTACCATTACAACAGGCTTGGACCCGCACCCTGTGCTCTGAAAACTTTATAAAAAGGCATAAGGAGGTAGGGTAGGGACTCCCTGACCCTTAGCCACTTATGGTGGGGAACACAGAGGGACTGCCCTCCCACCCCTACTTATTAAAATGTTTTGAAAAATTCAACCCATGGATACTGCAGTGCTCTCGCTGGACCCAGTTCGTGTCTACCATGAGGTACTACAATACTATTTTACACACACACCACACAAGCTTCGCACCCGATGGCACTGCAGGACCATGCATACTCCATTGCGGAAGCTTACACTGAGGTACCATGGGGTGGAGGTTTATGTGTCTAGTGTTACAGTAGTATCGCAGGAACCCAAACATTTATTTTTTTTAAAGAAAAGAGAATGTGAGTTGGGCGTGATGTGAGGTGGCTGCCAGCCAGAGATGGGTACAGGTGCTAGCTGAAGGCCGCGCCATGCGGCAAGCGCCCTGCTTTGCACGGTCATAGGCTGTGCACAGGAGGGGGTTGGCCCCCAGCAGTGGAGTTGGCCTTGCGGCCAATCCCTATTGAACACAGCCAAAGGCCGTGATTAGTTGGAGTTGGCTGCATGCAGAGGGTTGGCTGTTGGCCCAATATAGAATATGATTAAAAAAAACTAATTCACTAAGAAAACCAAAGACTGATGTGACATTATAGTGAGGTTAAGTCTAAGACCTTAAAACCAGAAATAAAAAAAAAACACAAAGGAAAAGTGACATTATAGTTAAATGTTGAAATGAGACATGAGCTAATGTTACAAAAATACAAAAGCCACTGAAATACACCAGTCATAGTGTATTCAAAAAATTATAACTTGTAGCCCTATCATTCACTGCTTATGAGCTCTCATTTTACATAACTTATGATGCATAAAAAATGGCAGGATATGGGTTGGGCGTAGTTTTTTTGAGTAAATTATAACTGATATATTTCACAGTTTATTTTTTTTATGTTAGCTCATGTTTCATTCATTCAACACCTAACTATAGTGACACTATAGGGCCAAGGGTAGGTCGCTCCCCCTGCCGCTGCAGCTCCTCCAGCTCCTCCAGGTTCCTGAGTTCCTGAGACCCACCTAACAGTAAGTACCCCCCACCTCCCAGCCCCTCGCTCTGCCCCGCGCTACTCACCCTCTCTCCTGCTCCTGCTTCTTTTCTTCTTTTCTTCTTCTCTGCTCTTCCTCCTCGCTCCTCGTCTGTAATCTTCTGCTGTACTCTTCTTTTCCCCGTCTTCTCTCTTCTTCTCTTCTTCCTCATCTTCTTCTGTGGTCTTCTGCCTTCTGTTCTTCGTTTTCTGTATCTTCTTCTGTGTTCTTCTGTGTTCTTCCGGTCTTCTGTTCCCTGTTCTTCCGGTCTTCTGTTCTTCTGTTCTTCCGGTCCTCTGGTCTTCTGTTCTTCTGCCTTCGGCTCTTCTGCCTCCTCCGTCTTCTTCTCCCCGCGCCTGCCCTCCTGCTCCTACCTCATCCCCCTCCCTCACTCGCATCCCCCTCTCTATCTCCCCTATCTAACCCGTTCACTATCTACCTCCCTCACTCCTCCTATCTACCTATCTCTCTATCTCTCTATCCCACTATCTAATCTCCCTCACTCTCCACCTCCTCCTATCTTCCTATCTCTCTATCTATTTCCCTATCTATCGATTTCTCTATCTATCTATTTTCTCTATCTACTTCTCTATCTTCCCCCCCTTCCCGCCACCCCCTCTATTACCTATCTTCCTATCCTCTCACTCTACCTCTCACCCTCACCCACCTCTACAACCCCCCCTCCCCTATCTTCACAACCCTACTCCTATCTTTCTCCCTAATCTCCTAAACCTCCTAACACTCACCCCCCTCCACCCTTAAACCCCCCTCCCCCAGCTCTTCTCACTCTACCTGTCCCCCCCCTCCCTCGCGCTTTCCCGCCGCGACCTCCTGCACGCCCTCGCCCCCCAGCTCCCATTCGCTCCCAGCTGACCCCTCCCCCCCCTCCTACCTCATATGGCAGCCGCTGCGCGACAGTGGTAGCGACCCTTGACCCAAGGGTAGGTCGCTCCCCCTGCCGCTGCAGCTCCTCCAGGTTCCTGAGTTCCTGAGACCCACCTAACAGTAAGTACCCCCCACCTCCCAGCCCCTCGCTCTGCCCCGCGCTACTCACCCTCTCTCCTGCTTCTTTTCTTCTTTTCTTCTTCTCTGCTCTTCCTCCTCGCTCCTCGTCTGTAATCTTCTGCTGTACTCTTCTTTTCCCCGTCTTCTCTCTTCTTCTCTTCTTCCTCATCTTCTTCTGTGGTCTTCTGCCTTCTGTTCTTCGTTTTCTGTATCTTCTTCTGTGTTCTTCTGTGTTCTTCCGGTCTTCTGTTCCCTGTTCTTCCGGTCTTCTGTTCTTCTGTTCTTCCGGTCCTCTGGTCTTCTATCTTCTGCCTTCGGCTCTTCTGCCTCCTCCGTCTTCTTCTCCCCGCGCCTGCCCTCCTGCTCCTACCTCATCCCCCTCCCTCACTCGCATC
Source organism: Pleurodeles waltl (assembly GCF_031143425.1). NCBI lineage: Eukaryota > Metazoa > Chordata > Amphibia > Caudata > Salamandridae > Pleurodeles > Pleurodeles waltl. The sequence continues at coordinate 924,737,597 of NC_090450.1, read as the reverse complement.
CCACTCTCTATCTCCCCTATCTAACCCGTTCACTATCTACCTCCCTCACTCCTCCTATCTACCTATCTCTCTATCCCACTATCTAATCTCCCTCACTCTCCACCGCCTCCTATCTCTCTATCTATTTCCCTATCGATTTCTCTATCTATCTATTTTCTCTATCTACTTCTCTATCTTTCCCCCCTTCCCGCCACCCCCTCTATTACCTATCTTCCTATCCTCTCACTCTACCTCTCACCCTCACCCACCTCTACAACCCCCCCTCCCCTATCTTCACAACCCTACTCCTATCTTTCTCCCTAATCTCCTAAACCTCCTAACACTCACACCGCTCCACCCTTAAACCCCCCTCCCCCAGCTCTTCTCACTCTACCTGTCCCCCCCTCCCTCGCGCTTTCCCGCCGCGACCTCCTGCATGCCCCCAGCTCCCATTCGCCCCCAGCTGACCCCTCCCCCCCCCTACCTCATATGGCGGCCCCTGCGCGACAGTGGTAGCAACCCTTTACCCAAGGGTAGGTCGCTCCCCCTGCCGCTGCAGCTCCTCCAGCTCCTCCAGGTTCCTGAGTTCCTGAGACCCACCTAACAGTAAGTACCCCCCACCTCCCAGCCCCTCGCTCTGCCCCGCGCTACTCACCCTCTCTCCTGCTCCTGCTTCTTTTCTTCTTTTCTTCTTCTCTGCTCTTCCTCCTCGCTCCTCGTCTGTAATCTTCTGCTGTACTCTTCTTTTCCCCGTCTTCTCTCTTCTTCTCTTCTTCCTCATCTTCTTCTGTGGTCTTCTGCCTTCTGTTCTTCGTTTTCTGTATCTTCTTCTGTGTTCTTCTGTGTTCTTCTGTGTTCTTCCGGTCTTCTGTTCCCTGTTCTTCCGGTCTTCTGTTCTTCTGTTCTTCTGTTCTTCCGGTCCTCTGGTCTTCTATCTTCTGCCTTTGGCTCTTCTGCTTCCTCCGTCTTCTTCTCCCCGCGCCTGCCCTCCTGCTCCTACCTCATCGCCCTCCCTCACTTGCATCCCCCTCTCTATCTTCCCTATCTAACCCGTTCACTATCTACCTCCCTCACTCCTCCTATGTACCTATCTCTCTATCTCTCTATCCCACTATCTAATCTCCCTCACTCTCCACCTCCTCCTATCTTCCTATCTCTCAATCTATTTCCCTATCTATCGATTTCTCTATCTATTTTCTCTATCTACTTCTCTATTTTTCCCCCCCTTCCCGCCACCCCCTCTATTACCTATCTTCCTATCCTCTCACTCTACCTCTCACCCTCACCCACCTCTACAACCCCCCCTCCCCTATCTTCACAACCCTATTCCTATCTTTCTCCCTAATCTCCTAAACCTCCTAACACTCACCCCCCTCCACCCTTAAACCCCCCTCCCCCAACTCTTCTCACTCTACCTGTCCCCCCCTCCCTCGCGCTTTCCCGCCGCGACCTCCTGCACGCCCCCGCCTCCCAGCTCCCATTCGCCCCCAGCTGAGCCCTCCCCCCCCTCCTACCTCATATGGCGGCCGCTGCGCGACCGCGCCACTGGCGCGCCAGAGGCACGCCAGAGGCAAGCCCGTCTGCGCCCGTCCGCGCCCGTCCGCGCCTGGCCCGCGCCCAGCGCCACGACCCCTGGTCCCAAGCTCTCCCAAGCCCCGCTGATCCGCTACGACCCCACCACCCTCCACGCCCTCAACCCAGGACGCTCCAACACCTGCTTCCAAGCTCACCCCAAACGCACCCATGGACCCTTCGCCTGCAACTCCTGCAAACGCATCTTCCACCACGCTACTACCACGACCACAAGCCCACGCGCCATCAACCACCTCAAGTGCATCGTAGTCAACGCTCGCTCCGTCCACAAACACGCCGTCGAACTCTGGGACCTCCTGGATTCCACAGCTCCGGACGTCGCCTTCATCACGGAGACCTGGATGAACGCCTCCTCTGCGCCAGACATCGCCACCGCCATCCCCGAAGGCTACAAGATCTCCAGGAAAGACTGCACCAACCAAGCAGGAGGAGGTATCGCCATCGTCTTCAAAGACTCCATCAGTGTCACCACCTCCACCGAAGACACCCCTCTCGCCGCTGAACACCTGCATTTTCAGATTCGCACCGACCCGAGGACCACCCTCAGAGGATCCCTCGTCTACCGTCCTCCCGGACCACGCGCCCCTTTCAGCGACGCCATCGCGACTTCATCTCCCCGCACGCCCTCGCCTCACCGGACTACATCCTCCTAGGCGACCTCAACTTCCATCTGGAACAAAACAACGACCCCAACACCACCACCCTGCTCGACAACCTCGGCCTCAAACAACTGGTGAACATCGCTACCCACATCGCCGGACACACGCTCGACCCTATCTTCTCCGCCAGCAAACACGTCTTCTTCAGCCACACCTCCGCCCTACACTGGCCCGACCACAGCTGCGTCCACTTCACATTCCGACGCGAGACCCGCCACCTCCGCACTCAACCCATCCCTCATCGACAGTGGAACAAGATCCCTGAAGAGCAACTCTTCTCCGCACTAGCCGCCAACCAACCCACCCTCACCACCGACCCCAACGACGCAGCCCTCAAACTCACAAACTGGATCTCCAACTGCGCAGACAACCTTGCTCCCCTCAAACGCACGCATCGACAGACCAACACCAAAAAACCTCTCTGGTTCTCTGACACCCTCAAAGAATCAAAGAAAACTTGTCGCACCCTTGAGAAAGCCTGGCGCAAGGACCACACCGCTGACAACATGAACGCCCTCAAGAACGCTACCCGCGAACACCACCACCTGATCCGCGCTGCCAAAAGGAACTTCTTCACCGACAGACTGGACAAAAACAGCCACAACAGCAGAGAACTCTTCAGCATCGTCAAGGAGTTCTCCAACCCCAGCGCCAACGCCGTCACGCCCTCACAGGATCTGTGCGAATCCCTCACCACTTTCTTCCATCGCAAGATCAGCGACCTCCACGACAGCTTCGGACACCAGACCCAACCAAACACCACCGAACCCGCACCCCCAGCCATCACCCTCAACAACTGGACCCACATCAACACGGAAGAAACCAAATCCATCATGAACTCTATCCACTCCGACGCCCCTTCGGACCCTTGCCCGCACTTCATCTTTAACAAAGCCGACGATATCATCGCCCTGCACCTCCAGACCGTCATCAACTCTTCTTTTTCTTCTGCTACCTTCCCCGAATGCTGGAAACACGCCGAAGTCAACGCCCTACTAAAGAAACCTACGACTGACCCGAGCGACCTGAAAAACTTCCGCCCCATCTCTCTTCTGCCTTTCCCAGCCAAAGTAATAGAGAAGACCGTCAACAAACAGCTGACCACCTTCCTGGAAGACAACAACCTGCTCGACCCCTCACAAACCGGATTCCGAACCAACCACAGCACTGAAACCGCCCTCATCTCAGTCACAGACGACATCAGAACCCTGATGGACAATGGTGAAACAGTCGCCCTCATTCTCCTCGACCTCTCGGCTGCCTTTGACACCGTCTGTCACCGCACCCTAATCACCCGCCTCCGCTCCACCGGGATCCAAGGCCAGGCCCTAGACTGCATCGCCTCCTTCCTCGCAAACCGTTCACACAGAGTTTACCTCCCTCCGTTTCGCTCAGAACCCACCGAGATCATCTGCGGCGTACCTCAAGGCTCATCACTCAGCCTGACACTCTTCAATGTCTACATGAGCCCCCTCGCCAACATCGTACGCAAGCACGACATCATCATCACCTCCTACGCCGACGACACCCAACTTATACTCTCCCTCACCAAGGACCCCGCCAGCGCCAAGACCAACCTACAAGAGGGTATGAAGGAGTCGCAGATTGGATGAGGCTCAGCCGCCTAAAGCTGAACTCTGAAAAAACGGAAGTCCTCATCCTCGGCAACACCCCGTCCGCCTGGGATGACTCCTGGTGGCCCTCGGCACCGCACCGACCCCCACAGACCATGCCCGCAACCTCGGCTTCATCTTGGACCCTCTTCTCACCATGACTAAGCAAGTCAACGCCGTGTCCTCCGCCTGCTTTCTCACCCTCCGCATGCTCCGTAAGATCTTCCGCTGGATCCCCGCCGACACCAGAAAAACCGTGACCCACGCCCTCGTCACGAGCCGCCTGGACTACGGCAACACCCTCTACGCCGGGACCACAGCCAAACTCCAAAATCGCCTGCAACGCATTCAAAACGCCTCGGCCCGCCTCATCCTAGACGTACCCTGCAGCAGCCACATCTCCGCACACCTGAGACACCTGCATTGGCTCCCAGTCAGCAAAAGGATCACCTTCCGACTTCTCACCCACGCACACAAAGCCCTCCACGACAAGGGACCGGAATACCTCAACAGACGCCTCAGCTTCTACGTCCCCACCCGCCACCTGCGCTCCTCTGGCCTCGCACTTGCTGCTGTCCCTCGCATCCGCCGCTCCACGGCGGGTGGGAGATCTTTCTCCTTCCTGGCGGCCAAGACCTGGAACTCCCTCCCCACCAGCCTCAGGACCACCCAGGACCACTCCGCTTTCCGGAGACTCCTAAAGACCTGGCTGTTCGAGCAGCGTTAACCCCCCCTTTTTTCCCCTAGCGCCTTGAGACCCGCACGGGTGAGTAGCGCGCTTTATAAATGTTAATGATTTGATTTGATTTGTAACTTTTTTTTTCAGTGAAAAAAGTGTGTGTGTGTGTATATATATATATATATATATATGTATATATATATTGTTTAAAGAGCTATATTCACTGAACAAATCAAAGGTTAAAGGTCTGGCAGCAATCTCTGTATATTCATTGAAAAGCAAAGGTTAAAGTAACGTTTTAACCAGGTGAATTTGTCAGTGACAACATTAATGATTTCAACAACAAAAAAAACACAGAAATTCTCTGTTATAGTTAGCAGTGCTAACTATAACTTGCACCCCCACCAGGCACTGCTTATGACATCAGGTATGACATCACTCATGACATGTCCTATCACATAATTTATTACATCACTGATGGCATATCAAATGACACTGATTAAGGTGGGTGCTCTGGTGCCCCAGGAGCCCACCATAATCTTGTTGGGGGGTGTGTGGGTAGCCCCAAGGCCCCAGCGGTCCCAGCTGACTCTCCGTATTGCTCTCGACAGCACGGAGCAGCTACTAATGCTGCTCCCTGCTGGCGGAAGCAGTATTTTGATTTGTTTCCCCAAATATATCAAAAGTCTGCTCCCAGCGGGCTGGAGTATTTTTGAAGCTTCCGCCCGCTGGGAGCAGACTTGGTATTTTGCTTCTACTTGGCAGGAGATTTGAAAATACTCCCATCAAGCGAGAGCAAACACAAGTTTCCCTGCATGTGGGAATGCAGTCAGGGAAATCTCTATGTCCTAGGGTGGGCTTCCCAGGGCATAGCATGTGAGCCAGCCCTAGGGCCTTTAGAGGCTTAGTCAGAGGGGAGTGTGTCTCCCCTCCTCATTTTATAAAGTTCTGGCCCCGGAGGTGGACTCACCCGGGGCCATTAGAGGCTCGGGGATGGGTGTTGTGCAGCTCCCCTCCCCATGTAAAAAAATGTCAGCCCTGTGGGTGGGCTCCCTGAGGCCTCTAGAGGATTGGGGAGTGGGGCCACAAGGCAACCTCCCTACATAAGTGAATATCAGCCCTGTTGGTAGGTTCCCGCTGGATACTCAGAAGCGGGGCTGGGTAACCCTAATCCCCATAAAAAGTAAATTTGGCCCCAGTGTTGGGCTCCCCAGGTCCCCTGGAGGCTTGGGGAAGGGGGCTATTGGTTCTCCTCCCAGGGAGTTAGACTCTCACAGAAGCGAGATGGTCCAAGGGAAATAAAACTTCCTGGGCAAATCAGAATGCTCTATTTTTTCATTGCCACTCTCAAGAGAGTCTCTTGAAACTCTCACAGACACAAATGTCCAGATATACAATTCTTTTTGTCCCTTAATTTCTCAAAAACTACATCAAATCACAAAAAGCACAATCGGTGACCAAGATCTAGCTTCTTGCCAAATTTGGTGTAATTCCCTTCAGCGGGTTTTTCTGTATCTGTAGCCTATCGTAAAGAAGTCTATAAGAAATGCATGGGGATTTTTCATTTTGGGACCCTCCCCTTTTTTCTCAGCCCCCACTTGAAAGATCATCCTGAAACTTTCCGGGAAGTAACTGAGGTGAATTAATTTTGGGGGGAAATTTTGGTGAACCAAATATGACCAAAGTTATTAGCAAACTGAAAAGCACTCTTTCTATGGAAAAGCAGACCTAACTATACACCATTAGGTAAGAAATGCTTATATATATATATATATATATATATATATACATATATATATATATACATACACAGAGAGAGAGAGAGAGAGAGAGAGAGAGGGAGATAGTAGAAATATTTTACAGTTGTCTCTAAAACATGAACGTCATCCTCATAATGACAACCCATCAAGCCACCATGCAGAGATATAACATTCATAAGATTACTATGATCATGTGGCATGGAGAACCAAATTATGCAGCAAGATTGTCTAAAAAATGCAGCACAAAATGTAAGTTATACATCAGATTGTCTGGTAATAATATTTTCATCCATATGAGATAAAAACATTTTGGTGAAATCTGCTATTTTTGCAAATTATTTGAAAAATGCATTAAATCCAAAATAACACAATAAATGCTTAGGCCATAGAATTACATTAATCTGCTGCGCTTGCCACAGCACATGTTTGGAATGTACCCTATTACAATTACCCATTATATATGTGTGTATATATATATATCATTGCCACAAAAACAGCAATTCTGGTATCCTCCAGATGAGTAGTCGTGTATCTTCCACTGCCTTTTTACTAACATTGTGAAGCCATTTGTCTGCCTTTCTTATCTTCCTTTACTGTTATTAAAAGCACAGAATTGAACTTCAGTCTGATGAATTGACACTAAAAATGATATTCTCCCCACTACTATTGCAACTACATGCACTTAAATAACCTTGAAGCTTTTATATGCTGATGTTGTATGCTCCGCACTAATAATAAACAACCAGATTTATTACATTCAGCAGCCTAAAATCAAATATATTTCTTCTTACAGGTTTTCAGCAGCCTCTCAGATGAATGTGTACCAAGATAAATGGAGACATTCATAGGTCTCATTCTCAAACTGGTGCTTAGCTTCTCATTTGACTTTTTAGTGTTATTTCCGCACTACTAGGAATTCATTAGTTGTTTGTTCCCCTCTTCCAGCCCTTACTGGTTCTAGCATCCGTCATTCTGCTGACAAGAGGGACTCTTTCTCCTATTGGCCTAGGCACATATCACGCCCCTCCCCCAGAGTCTAGGGCCCAGATTTAAGAAAAGTGGTGCTTCATGTCATGAAACACGACTTTTCTTGCCCCCCCCCCCACGCCACCACATGTGCACCATATTTAACATACAGCGCACCATGGTGCAGGTTAAGGACAATAGTGTCATAATTTTTGATGCTGTTGTTGTACTTTGCAGGATTAGCGCCACAAATGTTGGCACTAATCCTGCAAAGTACATAGCAGCCCATTAAAAATAATGGTGTGCCTCCTTTTAACGCCTGCTCTGTGCAGGCATTAAAAATGCTGCTAAAAATGGCGCAGTGGAATCTCAGAGATTCCACTGCGCCATTTTGCAGGCCCCCTAACGAGGGAACGCCCCCTTGCATACATTATGCCCGGTGCAGGCATAATGTGGCGCAAGGGGTTACAAAGTGGCACATTGAGTGCATTGCGCAACTTTGTAAATATGGCGCTGCATTTTTGCCACACTAGCGTAAAAAAAATGACTCTAATGTGGCGATAGTTGGTGCTAGGCCTTTCATAAATCTGGGCCCAGGTTCCCAATCCACCCTCAAGTAGGACCATGTAAGCTTTCTAGAAGAGAAGGGCGTATCACTCACCTTATAAATGTGCGCTGGATAGAAAGCCGGATTGTAAGTCAGAGAAACTCCTTCTTGGTTGACCACTTTGTGTTTTGTTTCTCATATGATTGTATAAGTGACCAGTGGGCATGGCTGAGTAGCTGACACTGAACTTTGGAGGTGAAATAACAACTATGACAGGTGATGGAAACATGGGAATTTAGCTCACAAACGGATGTTACGATAACTTGACGGTTGTGTGTGATAAGTGCTATGAAGCAGCCAGTGCCCACATGTTGCACTAAGTACACTTAAGAAGCATAATAAATACTAAGGATAGGTGAACACTTGTACCCGTTTATTTGTATTTATTTACAGTTATCTTGTAAAGCTCAGATCTAAGCTGGACAAGTTTCAGAGCGCTTTACAACATATAGTACAGAGAGGCGCTACATAAATAGCAATTGTTGAAGGGAATCCTAATCGTTTATAGGCTTTAAACTTTCGTGGCTCAAAGCAGTAGGATATTGACCATGTTACAAGAGAATGAACGATGAACGCCAAAAGGTGAATCGTCAAGTATTTAGTTGGAGCATACACTTGAACAAATGGTGAGAACTGCAATAAATAGCATAGACAATTCCACTTACAATTAGAGTGAACAGAAGAACATTAATAAATGGAGTCAGCAGTCCAGTGTACTGTAGAAGAAATGGTGAGAAACCTCTAAAACCAAATAAAACTTATATACAACCATACAAGACTTCTACCCTTGAATACGAATTTCTATACTGTATCTAACCTTCCAGGCGCCTACAAGGTAATAAGGGTGTGGAGCTGCGTGATTAAGCAAACAAGCCTATTCTGCCGCGCAGGGGGGCTGGGGGGGAATTTAGGTATCTATAGGTCTACTTCTTGAGGTGTTTCTTTTTTTCAGATTTATATCTGTGCATGCATCTCTACATGTAGAAACCATGCCTGCCCATGGTTTCCACATAATCACTACTGTGGAACCTTGTTTTCAATCGCACACTTGTTGGGGGAATATGCATGGAGTTCAGGTGGTGTTTGCAAGTAACAAAGACTACGGAATGACCTACTAAATAATCTGAGAACACCTCCTGATTTCAAGACCCTCAAAAGATCCTCAGGATGGTCCAGTTTAAAAAATGTTGGCTGCTGAACTTTCCCTGGTTCATGCCACCTCACACTACACCAAGGTCTCATTTATTAAACACACTCTCTGCTCTCTACCCTTGTTGCAATTTCCTTCCTATCTGGCGGCCATCATTTTATTTCTCGCCTTCCCGCAATCACTTGTGATTTATATAGGATCTGTCATATAGCTTATAATAATTCCTGGCACAGTTTAGTGCATTATACATAATGAAAAATAAAATAAGGCCTTTACATTTTAAACGAATCTTGCAAAATTGAACCTGCATTTTTTGTCTAGATAATTCTGATACCTACATACCGACACCCAGGAGGTAGGCCAGAGATTCATGGTTTTCGTCAGCCAAAAATGGCTCGGTCTTAAGTTGGACAAACTTAAAGCCTCACTTAAAGCCTCACAATGTCATTGTAAGTTAATGACCACATACAATTCATGCGATTTTCATTCGTTTTAATTGTGCTCTTATCTGTTCCCAAATCTTGGCCATGAAGGTGATACTAACATTCAGGAAAAATGTGCCCACTCACCCTCTCCAACCCATTCCAAAGTGAAAGAAAATACTTTTGTTAGTCAAACTGTGTCGAAAAGAGGGCCAGTGTGACAAACTCTTGTTTTCCTCTCTGTCTGCAGGATGAATCGGCACAGATATCCCTGCAGCCGTGTAAAATCCACGTACTGGTGTTGGTGCTGCACGGAGGCAACATCCTGGACACCGGAAGTGGAGACCAGAGCTCCAAGCACGGCGACGTCAACACCATCACGTCCGTGTTTGACACGGTGATGAGGGTGCACTACCCGGCAGCCCTCGGGCGCATCGCCATCAAGCTGGTGCCCTGCCCGGCCATCTGCTCCGAGGCCTTTTCCCTGGTCTCCAAGTGAGTTGGGGGTGGTTTCTCGTCGACACCCGGGGTTTGTGCACCTGGTTTGTTTCTGCTTTATTTGCTGAAAGATATATTTCCACACCTCCAGCCTGGCTTCGAGATAAGGCGCTTTGTGAAACCAGGCACAATTCATCAGGTCTTAATCTCATTTTTTGGCAGTAATGAGGGGGATGCTGTTGGGGAGGGACATGAAAAGTGCGCACTTGATTTATGAGCGTTAATCAGATGTGAATCCGCAGAAGGTATTTTCACGGTATGCTCTGCCAAAATGAATGGACTGCTTATGCCTGCTGTCAGACTTTATACGTAGCGTACATGCAACCCTCCCATTTCTGGCGGGAGACTACCGATTTCAAGGCTAGCCTCCTGATTCCTGTATGTAAAAACCCTACTCCTCTGCGGGCTTCAGCTGACAGGGTGTAACTCGGAGTATGCACTGCCAGTAACCTGCTGCTGCGGGCCAGTGCACAGCGCTTCCATCACTCTCTGCCCGCCGTAGCGCTTTCTCCGTGCTCCTGACAGGTAAGGGGAAAAAACGTGCATTTGCGTATCTAATATCCGATCCTGCAGCAGAAGGCTTGCAAATCCTATACATAACAGTAACCTGATTCAGACCCCAATAGAAGTCAATGGGGGAAATACATTCTCTCGATTTTTTTCTAGAAATCTCCCACTTTTCTCTTCCAAAATGGTGGCATGTATGACATAGCAATACAGGCGTTATCGAAGAAGCAATACTAAGCAGTCCAAAAAAGGAGATTTAACTTCCTACCTAGTCAAAGATGTGCTTCTATTAAAATATTTTTCCATGATTTTGACCACATGCGAGTTTCAGGTTTTTCTGCCACAAAAAAGGCAAGGAGGACGGGCTAAGATAAGCAAGATTGTTTTTAGAAGCTGGTTGCAAACTTCTAGAAAGCTTTTGGTTCAGGGACCGCAAAATCCCATTGAGTGACCTGCTGTCGTTGCACCGAAGGGCAGAATCAGCAATTGTGTTCTAGGGCTGACTATAAAAATATTCCAGCAAACTATAAATTACCCTTTAGCCATTATTTTGCTTAAAACATACGGGCAGTTTGTTACGCACTGCAAAGAAGTTAGCAGTGTTTTATGTACATTTAAAGCTAGCAGGAAGTCGCCTTGTGAGAATGTTGCTCAAAATGAAATATACAGACCTGCAATTTTAACAACCTTCACTAAGAAGCTGCAACTGAGGTAAATATTTTTAACTGCATGTTGATTCCCACAAACCAGTTTCATAACATCAGGCAGATGTTTATAAACTTAGGGTCTGATTCACAAAAAGGATCGAAAAAATGTACATTTTGCTCATGGCTTTGTTCACAAAGTGTTTGTGCTAATACAAATTACTCTATTCTGCCTTAATGTGGTGCCCACCAGTAGCCTGGTCTATTCCCGAAAGCCGGCCTGCGATCTCTCCTGTAGTGTGAGGCAAGCTGAGCCCTCCAGTAGGATTATCATGAGTGCAGTGCCAATTTGATTGGATGTAGGGCAGTTCATTGGATTGGCATAGGTCTAGAAGCCTGCAGTGGCATCAGACAAGCTGGTTGGTCTCTCCATTACTAAGTGATTTGTCTGAACTCAGTGGCTAATTTTGATTGGTTGCAGGTTGGTCAATTAGATTGGTTGACTTAAAACTTCAGCATTTTGCACCAAAAGTAGTTGGTCTTTTTATGACCAGTCACATTATTCTCTGTGTTCAAGCCAATCTGAGTGCACACGGGGCATCTAATCAGCTTGGTTGAAGCCACCTCTCAGATTTCTCTAGACTGGCTTTCCATTTAGCCACAGGCCGCCATGGGAATCCACTACTAGAGTCCCTTAATTTGCCTCTTTCGTTTACCCTCTCCCACATGACCAACAGAAACCAAAACATAATGAAGTGTTTCCTCGCACCGTTTGCTTCTTTATAAACACACTAAAGGTAGAAGAGTTGTATCCCCTGAGGAACCAGTCCACATTACAATGACAAACCATCTTATATACACTAAAGAACAGTTGCTGGAGGTTATCAGGAAGGCGAATGCAGATAGAGCGGCAGGGCCAAGTGGTCTGCCCCAGACCCTCTTTGAAATGAATGCCAGCTTTTGGGCAAACAAGCTATGCGGTGTGTATGAGGCGGCCCTAACCTCAAGCTCAGTTCCGGCATCTTGGAGGGGGTCACTCACCCACCCCGTCTACAAAGGAGGTGACAAAAGTTATCAAGGGCTTAATAGCTCTCATGGACAACGAGGCCACATACTTTGCCAGCCTGTTATTACAAGACCTACAAGCATCATAAGTGATAAGGAGATCATCCCGTGGAACCAGACTATTTTCTGCACTGGTTCCGGGACACTATCAAACCTTATCGCACTCTCCATGTGCATGGAAAGCCCCTTAAAGGCCAAAACAATACTTTACACATGCTTTGTTGATTTTTAAAGCTGCATTTGACAGTGTGCCAAGGGACATTATATGGCAGAAACTGGTTGAATGGAGGATTTCGTCCAAATTATTGAAGGCAATACAAATGTTCTATACACGAACATGGCTGTGCGTGAGGTTGGGCAATGGTGGTAAGCCATTGAGGAAAATCTATACATCCTCTGGCTGGAAGCAGGGGTGCGTCCTGGCACCTCTCCTTTTCGACTTATTTAATGCTGACCCCACAAAGAAACTAATGCTGACCCCATGCTGTCATTGGTTAAGATTGCAGCACTAGGCCCTCTGAATAATCTGATTTGGTGAGAACTAAGCACTTCCTTGAACTGTTCCCCACACAGGGACTATACTGAGTCCTTCCTATGGTTACTAAAGGCATCTGACCTGTTAGTCCTGTTGTGCTTAGGGAATGAATTTAAGAAGCTTCTAAATGAACAACTTCAATCCCTGTCATTCCTGGAGGATAAAATTAAACTGGCAAAAAAGCTTGTGGAAAATAATAAATAGTTACTCTTCCTTCGGTGCTGAATACTACCGGTTCTCATGCTTCTCCCAATTTCTGAAAACAAGGCTTATGACGTTTCCTGTTGGGGCATTGCCAACAGTGGGCCGTAGACCACCGTGATCCAGAAAGCCAATTTCTTTGGTCTGCAGGCTGTGCAGCAAGGCAGAATAAACACTCATGCACATATTTGTCGGGTCACCTGATGCCACGTAGACGTTTTTTAAAGAAAGTTACTCATCAGCTTAGGGTTCTGCAAAGTCGGTCCTGGAGAGCCGGGTCCATGCCAGATTTTTAGCATATCCACATTTAGAAAACTGTAGAATTCTGAAACATCTTTTTTCTAAATGTGGATATGCTAAAAATCTAGCGTGGACCCGGCTCTCCAGGACCGACTTTGCAGAACCCTGGCTAGGGGTTCAGTCCTGCAGACCTGCTGTTATTGAGTGCTTGCACCCACTAAATGTAGCCCTTGACTTGGGCTTCGGTACGTTCTTGATGCACTTTACAAAACAGGTGGAGGCCAAGTGTTGGTCTTACTCGCTGATAGGTACTACTTCTGATGGATACTCATTGTAGTAACTTGGTTTAAAAAAACTTCGTCGTTTGACAATAATGTGTTTGAAGGGTCGTTATCACTGACCTTGTAAATCATGAATACGACCCTTTGACTCTGTTTAGTATAGCGCTTTACTTTACAAAGCATTTAAAGCACCTTATTTTCCATTTCCTCAGTAGAGCACTACACCTGCTGGATAGTCGTGGCATCACTTGGTTTTGAAACCCTCACTTGACAACAACATGTTGGAAGGGGCGATCTTAATGACCCTGGAAAGCCCCTGAAATGACCCCCTGTCGCTGCTTAGCATGACCTTGTGTTTTGCACAGCACTCAAAGCACTTTGCCTTCCAGATCCCCAATAGGTCGCCTCGGAGACCCACACACTTTAATTCCAGCAACAATGTTATTTGGCGCCAACAATGCTGGGCCGGGAAGAGTTACAAAGTACTTTAGTTATTTAACATCTAATGAATTTTATGTATACTTTTGAATTGTTATTGTAGTCTTTTTGTATTGAACCAAGCATGGCACAGGTGCTTGTTGTAAACTATGTGTGTTTTATAAGAAATAAGAGTTTTTATAGGTACTATGCTGTCTTAGAAGTACAATGGTTTTAATTAACTAACAAATAAATAAACTCAAACCTAAACTTATGAATAAATTGACAGGCTGGGCAACACTTGTGCTAACATCCCGACATAGCCCCTCCACGCAGTTCCTATTTTGTAAATCGAGACCTGTTTGCTGAAAAAATGTTCTTTTTTGTGATGAGCGGGAAATGGCCTAAACTACGAGGGAACAGCAACACATGCCGTTTGTCCACAAGCTGAACAACGCCTGCCTGAACTATGCAAATGCCTTAACCCCCATATGCGTGGTTAAGGCAGGAGACATATGCGTGGTTCAGGCAGCGGTCTGGGTGGGCGGGAAAGCAGGAAGAAGGGTCAGGAGAGGTAAGTGGGGCTGGGGTTGTTTTTAGGGGTGGGGTACTTTTTTTTTTATTTTGATGAGCAAATAACTTTAAGCAATTTTGTTACTTCAGTTTTGTAAATCAAGCTCTTGTCTTTCCTGGAGCAGAAAATTTCCCAAGCATAAACACGGGATACACGTCTTCAGATCAGAGTCTTTCAATGCAGTCTAGGATAGTTTTTTTTTTAGCCTTTTGAGTCCTGTTGACCCCCATTGAATCAATACTAGAAGCTGGGGATCCCCGTTTAAGCAGTTTCTACCATTTGAACCCCAGCACAACCAACAACGGTACAGTAACAAGGATACAACAAATAGTGAAATATCCTATTTAATTCACAATTTGAAAAATGGAAAAATAGAAATTTTAATTTTAATGGGAAGATTGGAGCTTTTCACAATTTGGTTTTATTTCTATAAAGTGAAGCAATATACTAGACTCTAGCATACCACTTTGGCCTTCATTATGACCTGACCGCCGGGCGGCCGCCAATGCGGCCGCACTCCTGCCGCAGTCATTTTGAGATCCCCGCCGGCCCAGCAGGGATCTCGGCCGCAACACAGGAGCCGGCTCCAAATGGAGCCGGCGGTGTTGCTGCTGTGCGACGGGTGCAGTTGCACCCGTCGCACTTTTCACTGTCTGCATAGCAGACAGTGAAAAGCTGCATGGGGCCCTGTGAGGGACTGGCATGGGCAGTGCAGGGGCCCCCAGGGGCCCCGTGACTCCCCGTACCGCCAGCCTTTAAAGGCTGGCGGTCGGGGACTCATAATCCCCTGGGCAGCCCTGCAAGCAGCGCTGCCCAGGCGGATTATCACCGCCGGGACAAATGTGGCGGGAAACCGTCGGCCCCGGTGGTGCGAACGCGGCGCAACCGCCGCGGTCATAATGACCTTGGAAGCACTGCCAGCCTGTTGGCGGTGCTTCCGTCACAACAGCCCTGGCGGTCCAAGACCGCCAGGGTTGTAATGACTGCCTTTGTCTTTTTTGCTCTTAATGCATGCTCTTGCTTTGTCATGCGTAACACTGCCTATGTGGAGACCACCAGTCATCCGTACTAGAATCTGTTTGCTGTACTTGCACTGCTCCAATTAATCAAGCTAAGGAATACCAACTTAATTTTTAGCCTCGGATTTCACATTCCTAAATATTTATAGAACATCTTCAAATACTCAATTTGAGATGCATATGCACTTTATTAATCTGCTAATATTATTTAAATTTCTAAACAGCCGTGGACCCCCTGAGTAGAAACTCTCATGCACATAACATGTATTTGTCGGATCACCTGGTTCCATGTAGACGTTTTTTAAGAACGTTACTTATCAGCCTAGGGGTTCAGTCCTGCAGACCTGCTGTTGTTGATTGCTTGAATCCAATAAATGTAGCCATTAACTTAGGCTTCGTTACGTTCTTGGTGCACTTTACAAAACGAGTGGAGGCCAAGTGTCGCTCTTACTTGCTGATGGATAGTCGTCGTAGTAACTTGGTTTTGAAACCTTTGTTTGAGAACAATGGGTTTGAAGGTCCGTGCTCATTGAGGTGTTGCAAACTCCCAAGTGTCCATGGACACCAGGTTAAGAACTATTGGTCTAGAAAACAAGACAGGCCAACCAACTCTCGTGCATTTTGCAGGTTTATCCTATGAATGCGTCTCCTATGCTGCTGCCCGCAGAAGGCAATGCACGAAGTCAGATTCCTGATTTTAGTTCCTACCACTCTTCACTATCTGAAAGAACAAGCAAGAAAGGAGATTGGAGCTGCTACGTGGGACGCTCAAGAGAGTGTCCAACTCTTACTTTTGCAGTCTTTATGAGCTGTGAAAGTGGTGCCTGTCAGTGGCTTGGAGGGAAGAGCTGCAGCATGCATCTTCAGGAGACCGTTCAACTATAGTGATGCAAATACAACCACATGACATTAAACTGCCCGGGGTCCTTTAATGGAAATAGGCTTTTGGTGTTTGTTTCCTCCATTAAGCCTGTTTCTGCTCGCATATTATGAGATTAGTGGACAGTGACCATGGAAAAGTATGATTTGTCTGGTATCAACCAGTTGCTTCGGCAGGAGATGTGAGACAGCAGCACACTGCTACTTGCTCCAAAGCCTTTATATTTACCATCATATTGTACCTTGTAGAAGCCCTCTTCTGCCGGTAATATCCAGCACAGTTTTCTTTTACCATACACCTACTAGCAGTTTTTACATTTATTCTAATTATTCCCAATCTTGCTAACTAGGAAGGAGAGGAATAAATTCTAAAAGCAATTTCCCAAGAGCACACAGTTTGGGCAAATCAGTCAGCCAGTGATTAAAAAACATGTTTCCTGTTTTCACAGGGTCAAACTAGTCCTCATCTGACTGGCAGTGATTCTGAGGGCAAGTCCAGTGGACTATGGGGGTCATTCCGACCCTGGCGGTCCATGACCGCCAGGGCCGGGGACCATGGAAGCACCGCCAACAGGCTGGCGGTGCTTCCTGGACTATTCTGACCGCGGCGGTAAAGCCGCGGTCAGAAAAGGGGAACCAGCGGTTTCCCGACGGTTTTCCCCTGGCCCAGGGAATCCTCCATGGCGGCGCTGCTTGCAGCGCCGCCATGGGGATTCCGACCCCCTTCCCGCCAGCCTGTTTCTGGCGGTTTTCACCGCCAGAACCAGGATGAAGGGAACGGGTGTCGTGGGGCCCCTGGGGGCCCCTGCACTGCCCATGCCACTGGCATGGGCAGTGCAGGGGCCCCCTCACAGGGCCCCATACAGATTTTCACTGTCTGCTTTGCAGACAGTGAAAATCGCGACGGGTGCCACTGCACCCGTCGCACCCCTGCAACTCCGCCGGCTCCATTCGGAGCCAGCTTCCTCGTTGCAGGGGCTTTCCCTCTGGGCCGGCGGGCGGCCTTTTGGCGGTCGCCCGCCGGCCCAGCGTGAAAGTTGGAATGGCCGCCGCGGTCTTTTGACCGCGGGGCGGTCATTCGGCGGTAACCGCATGGCGGGCGGCGACTGCCGCCCGCCGCGGTCAGAATGACCGCCTATGTTTTCTTGGGAAGTGTTATTGTGTTGTGTTCCCTGCACAGCTTCAGAATGTAACATGTTTTCGAAGCATATTAAGGTCAAGTAATTCTAAGATTACGTATGAAGTATCACGAGTAACCCACTGGACCACATCTAGTGCGTAGTCTTCCCACCAGGGACTTAATATTTACCAGTAGTCTTTAAGGGGCTTAAAATAATCTAATTCAATTTGTCTAACAAAGTTGTACATTTTTTAAACTTGTCTCTTAAAAGTGGCAATAGCAAAAAATCAAGGCCGCTGCTAGTCTCTCTGCTCAGCAGCCAACGTCTTTTAATGTCTTTGCATGCATAAAGAGTATCCATGCACACAGGAGCGGCTTGCGGCGTGTTGTGGTGGTGGGAAGATAAATTAGTTTTTAAAAAACAAACTGACCTGAATCACCGCTACCACCACCGCTCCTCTTGCCTTTGCTGCAGCTGCAGGCTCCCAGCTTGCCCTGCGGCCAATCTGAAAGCTGCTGTCATGCTGCTGGCAGCAAGACAGCAGCGTTCGGATTGGTCGGAGCGCCCACCCAGGGTGCTCCAAGGCAGAGTGTGAATCTCTGCCTGTGGTCTCCAATCCGGAAACGCAGTGCCGGTTTGGAGAGAGCCTAGTGCGCATGTGCGTTTGGCCGGCCCGAGGCCAAACATACATGCGCTATGAGAGGGAGTGCTTTGCACTCCCCCCCCCCCCCCTTCCCCCCCCAGTGCTCGTCACAGCCGGTGGCCCTGCCCCTTTTACAATAAAATGATAATAAACATAGTTTATTATCGTTTTATTGTAAAAGTTTGGCAGCTGCTGCTGCTGGCGGGGGGGGGGTCAGCACTTCTCCACCTTAGCAGAGGAGCCATGCCTGCATGCACACAAACACACAAAAGTGTTCTGGAACATTATAATGGAAAGCTGACTGCCCTTGAAACAAGATCTTAAATAATTGTGTTACAATCATTAGATATAGATATTGTTGCTTTAAAGGGGAGATACAGTTGTGATTTGAATTACAGGAAAGAAGTACTCTGCTCTGCAAATTGTATTACATCAATGTACATCTTGAAAGAAAGAGTGAGTGATCAACCCTTCATTGATCTTCCATCGAGTGAAACCAGGATTCACCAAATGGGTTCTCAGTGCCTCTTGAAGCTAGAATGAGCCTCTAATTCCCATATCAAACATAAGGTGTGCTGTCCATAGCTAGGCATTCAACCTAAATTTCACAATGGAAGAACAAAGGGCGACTGAGTATTGTCTTGACAATATTGTTGGAATTAAAGTTTAGTTCAGAGGAGGACAAGTGTTTTGCATGCAATCTGGGCATTTTTTTGAATATTTCTCTGCATACTGTTGGTTCTGTATTTGCCTGCTGCAGTGTGTCTCCTACTTCTATGTCGTGGCCCAAGTGGTGTGATATTGGAAACTGGTAATCTGATGACGTGTTGGGTGGGGCCTAATAAATAACCGATTGATCACAACTAGCTGTGTGATATCGAAATGGAGTTAGCAGAGGTCACAACACTGGTGAACGTGAGGAAACTAGGGTTCAAGTCAGTGATACGTTTGAGAAACCTAGGGTTATTGTATTTGAATGTTTATTTTCATCCCATGCCTTTTCACTACTTTTAATCTCTTTGGATACACAGCCTGAGTCCTTATAGTTATGATGAAGGCTGCCTGTCCAACAGCCAGGATCATATCCCACTGGCAGCTCTCCCTCTGCTAGCAACATCATCACCGCAGTATCATGAAGCCGTAGCTGCAGTCATCCACAGAGCGAACCAAGTCTACACAGACTTCCTAAAGTCACCGGAAGGTACATCTTTTGCCGGCCAGGTGAGTGTATGACATGCATTGAGGATGTGACTGTACTTCCTCTTCCTGATTCTCTTCCCTATTCCCCCAACCTACGCCTACATAGCTTTCTACTGTACCATGTCCTACTGTCCTGAATTAGTTACTTGTTATAAAATGCGACTTGGAGCGCTGATGAATAAATTACAAAGGCAAATGCATATTCTGTTCTGATGTTATAACTTAAAAAATAATTCTGAATATTTGCAGATCTCTGGGTGATTTTGAAAAGGTGACACTTGTCAGACAGCATTTGACCATTTATGGAGATATGTTGGGTGCTTGAAACAATGCAACTGAATGGATGTCAATAACCCATCTCCCTATGATACACTATTCATATGGATCCAAGTGCGCCAGAGCCACTGTCCAAGTTCACCCAGATGACATAAATACTCTACTTACCAGTATCCCAGGCTCTACCTTATCCCAGTTAAGATTCTTCCTTGAAGCTGCTGTTGGACTATTCAGGGGTTTGAGAAAATTCATCTGCATCACCCCATCCCCGATTGGCCTACACTTATTCACACTTAAAGCAAGTGTCTTCCAAATCTGTTGTTCAAAGTAACGTCCTATTTCTGAGCCCGATTTACAATGGTAAACTTACACTTTTCTGTAACTTTACAACTTTTGTCCTATTCACAAAGGTACTTTATGAGTAGTATCCTTACAAGTGCGGAGTCACTGCACTCGTAGTGGAAATTCCACACATAAAAAGAAAGAACTGTACTGTCATCTTTGTGACTAGGAATAAATCATAAACTTACACTTTGTGTAAGTTTTACCTTTGTGAGTCAGGCCTACAGTAGTCAGTGTCAACCTTTGATAGGCTTAATTAAAGGATAGTACTGACGGGTCTGCATCTCAGTCATACTAACCGCTGCATTGGTGTCTTAATAGGCAGGGATGGGGTCAGACAAAAACTTATAGAAAAAGACCCATCAGCAGGGATCAAAACCCATTCGTAACCCAGAGGCATTGCGGTTTGCAATCACTTAGCGTCTGGATGACATTGCAGCCTTCGTTGAAGAGCGGCATGAAGAATGGAAATAAAAAGAGTACACTGCCCCCTCCCTCTCCCAGCCAACTCCCAGGTGATGGACTGCAGGTCTGTCAGATAGCTATGTCCAGAAGTTATTTCTTCCCCTCTGTTTCAGCACTCAGGCCACTCTGCACCTGCAGAGTGCCTACCAGCCAGGTTGCCTGCCCTCCATATAGGATACCTTGGGTCAGTGCTTCAAATAGTTTATTACTCATTGAGCTACAAGGCCTGTAACCCACAGCAGAAGGATAAATATCTAGCTGCTGAGCAGCGAAGAAAGAGGAAGGGAATGGCTTACACTGGACTTCTGTTGTGGACTGGAACAATTTAATTGACTGTTTTTGCTGGCCAGCTAATTGTGAGAAATATAGGGCCTGATTACGAATTTGGCAGTCGGACGAGCCGACCGCCAAACTCGCGAGAAGGACGCCACTGTCATACTGGTGGCGTCCCCCCCAAGCGTATTACAATTTTCCTGCTGGGCTACCCAGCGGGAACATTGTATTACGTGTTCCCACCGGGCTGACGGGTGTGACAAGTGCTACAATATTAGTCTTGGCTCCCTTAAGGGAGCTGAGGCCAATACCGTGGCACACCAGCATCATTGGAATGAGTACTGTCTCCAAAGCAGACAGGGCGCTTTATGATGGTGCTGGGCATGGGGGGCCCAGCACAGCCCTTGCCATGGGCATGGACTGTGCAGGCCCCCCCTGTGGCCCCGGCACTGGTTTTCCTCCAGCCTTTCCATGGTGGGGTGACCACCATGGAAAGGCTGCCAGAAAGCCCACCATGGAAAGGCTGCCAGAAAGCTGAATTGTAATCAGCCAGGCGACACTGCATTGCGCGCCACCGTGGCTGAGTACATCTCAAACCACCATCAGCCTGTCAGGAACCATGTTCCTGGTGGTGACGGCAGTCTTTTGGCGGGTCCGCCTCCCACTTTTGTAATGTGCCAGTCGGACCACCTGGAGTGCGGCGGTCCGACCATGACCGCAAGTGTGGCAGTGCTCAGATCGCCACGTTCATAATGAGGCCCTTGGTTTAATTGTTGTTGCTGTTGGCTGGCTGCTGAGCAAATAAAGGGGAAGATTAATGAATCATTTCCTAATCTGCTGTGACTTTCCAGTTAGATCATTCTCTATGATCTGTATTACATGCATGTTATTATATTTGTGTTACACAGTAGCAAATAGTAGTTTTGGGCCAACATGTCTTTTGCTATATTGTACATTCAACATGTATGGACAAACGTGTAGGCCTGCTAATACAAATAATTAAGTTTGTCAACTAACTAACAGAACTAAGCCGAATCATTAGAGCATGTATGTAGGCATTTCTTTCAGAAAAGAAGAGTGCCAATGATAAATAGTGCCAATGATTTTATGTGCCTTTTAAGGTAGCATACATTAAAATGGGACTTAGTGAAATGTGGCTATATTTCTCCTGGCCATGGGAAGCTGGACAGTTAAATAACCAACCAATAAATATGTCTCCATAATAATATATTAAATTGAGGCTGTTTTTTTTTCAAAATGTGAAACATATTTAATCTGTACTAAGAAGCCTATAGATATATGTGCATGCTCTAAAATTATTTGCTAGTCCAAATGTCAGCACACTGAAGATGTTGCTGTCTATACTTTTTTCTCTTCTACAAATACTCTGAAAGTGGTACCAAAGTGCCCTTGAAACCCATGCCCATTTAATTGCATAGCACTGACTGCAGAATGGTTGTTCCCATGTCATGTGAAATTGAACTTGAGTGTCCAGGGTAGTTCTAGGACAGACGGATCTTTGCTAAATATTTAGCATAGCCCCATAGGATACATTTACCATCAATCTAAATTGAACCACCTGTATCATGGGGCGATATCCAGAAAACCCGACATTTATTTACCCTACTGGACCTTCTTTGGACACCACTGAAATATAGGATTACACAAATCTTAAATAAACGCCTTAAGTCAGGGATCAGTTGATTTCATAGAGTTGAAGGTCTTCAGCTTTGCGCAGGCCCAAATTTACTTTGCCTCTATCCCCAGCACATTATTTTAATAATATTTAAATGCTGGAAATATAATGGAGTATTATGCAGATTTTATTTTTTGGAGGACAAATGAAAAGTTTTTAGATTGGGGTGAGGAAAAGAATGGAAGAGAGGATATGTGAGGGGGCAGTATTTAAAATGTTTTTTTTAATGCTGATGAAGTTTACTCTCTCAAGATTTATATTTGAGTAAACCATTTATGTTCACCCTAATGTCTTAGCATTACTTTTGTGTTGAATATTTATATAAAATAGATTTTTTCCAGATATCCTATACTTTTTTATTCCTAATATTTATTTATACTTAGTTGATGTAGTAAGTGAGAATAAATTGTTTTCGGGCTTCTTGTCTATGGGTAGAGTCTCAATGTTTTCATAAAAATATATATACTTCATGTAGATTAATTGATACAATATTATCAGTTTTCTGACTTTTTAGGAGTTTCTCAAAAATCCTAGATGCTACACATTGCACTGTATTAAAATTGGTGCTTTCTTTGCGCAGATCCCATTCAGTCAGAACACTTGCTATAGCTGGACAATATACCAGGTTAATCTGCAAATGCACCTTAATCTAAATCAGAATGCAAGATTTTTGAGTGTTAGTTTCCCAAAGCAAGGGCTGTGTGGGAACTCCCTACACTCCATATGGGCAGCTCCATGCCCCTCCTGTGGAAATACCCATGATCCCACCTCTAATCCTAAACATACTTCAACGAAAAATTCCCCATGCTTAATGGTTTTACAGAGTTTTATCTGCAGGTAAAAATATCTGCAAATACTCAGAATCAGGTGGTGTGGAACTGGATTTTTTGTGCATTTTTAGCGTTTGGCAAAAACTTGAAATGTGGTTATTATACATCTGACTAGATGTGCAGTAAATTGAGGTGACATTGGTTTACTGATGTTGTACCAATTTATTATTTATTTTAGTACGGTTAGTTTTTAGCGTGTACCCCGCCTCGAAATGCCACGGAATTGCATGTTGTCACAAACTGGTTACAATTCCATGTGGCATGGCTACTAAATTTAGTATATCAAATGTCATTGGTTGATCATTAGCAGTAGAGACATACATTCATAGAAAACCAGAACAACATACATTGTAGGAGTCGAGCGGCAGATCAGCAGATTCTGTTGATCTATTCACCCCCTATATTGATGATAAAATGGCTGATTCCCTTGTGTGAGCAGCACAGGATGCAGAAAGATTGATGGAGAAAAAGGTGGCCGTAAGTTCTTTACCGAATGTTAAGAGCATGACGGCTATGGTCACATGAGGCGTAGGGGCGAGATTGTTTTTAAATGGTAGGGCAAACGAAGAGGAGGCTTGCTTCTGTATTTTTGATTCCCATGATTTGATGGTCTCTAGAATTAGCATGTTTGAACTCAGGGTGGCGCTGGCTCGACCATGAAAGGTCACTGACTCAGTGTTTCGGGGAAACACAGTCATTTGAAGCCTGAAATAGTAGTGCCATCAGTAGTCACGCCACCGTGAATCACCCACTTTTCATCGTTCTACATTGCAAAGTGATTCAAAAAGCAATCTTCAACCAGAGATTGAGATCTTGAAGTTTCCTTCCAGTTTGATACAGAGTCTTCTTTAGTTGTCATTTTCGTTCCAACCTTTTATCAGTTGTCTGGTGCATTCTCCAGAATAGAAAAACACAGAGATGTTATTACTCAAGTCAAGACTTGACTTGATCATTTAAAAAAAATTGCCATGTGCTACCTGAATTACAGACCATTTCTCTGACATTAACATAGTAAATATACAATATGTCCTGGGAAAAGTGGCTTAGCATTTTACATGCAAACATGTTGTGATGTGTTTGTTACAATTCAGTTTCCTATATTGCTTTTGCATGGTGCAGCCATTTTATAAAGCACACTTGGGTGTTTCCCTGTAAACAATACCTCTTTCTTCCCTTTTCACCTACTGTGCTAGTTTGATTAACATATACTCATTCCCAGCTGTTACTGTGCGGAAGGGTTGCTAATAAAGGGGCAGAAGTCTACCTCCCTCCTCTATCCCCCACTTAATGTGCTTGCATCTGGTGCAGCTGTGCTGTCGACTAGCGCATAATGATGTGCAATTGAAATGTTGAGCCTTTTTACAGCTTTGAGGGATCTGACAGTGGCTCAAGTAGTCCCAAGGCTGTTTGGATCAGGGACAGCCCATAAACACATGTCATCACTTTGTAGTGTTTCTAGCCTAAGTCAGTAAAATTTATTGCAGTCCAGGCTGGAAAGCGTTATTGTCAGAACCCCTACTCCTGCTTACTTTAATGAAGTTCCTCCTGTTACCTTCTGTTTCCCAGTTTTCTCTCTGATGTTTCTCTACAGTTTACCTCTCATTTATCCACCACCCACTCTTTACATCTGTCAAAGGCTACAAATCCACCCAGCTATCCATCCATCTGGCCATCCACCTCTTTGTATCTACCTATCTCTGTCCAGCTCTTGTTAGCTAGGAATCAGTATTCTAAATGTACTGATCTCCTGTCTCACTCCCTTCCTCTCCCATTTTTAGTTTGTTTTTTCATTTCTTGCCAGAGAAGTCTCTATCTCTCCCTCACTATCTTTTGCTTTACTTCGCATCCACTCAGGCCTTTGGGTCACCAAAACTCTTTGAGTAGTGAAAGGGACATGGTGCACCCTTATCCCCAGCATCACTTACAGCCTCTCAACAGCCCCTGTTTGGTGCGGAGTGGTTAGGGAGAGCCAAGGAAAGAATATAAATTGAACAGTACTTTTGCAGCCTGATGTATGCAAAGACTAATCTCAGAAAGTGGTTAAAAATTGTGGACTGAGATTTTGCTACCAGTCTTTAATTTTAGGATGCCACCTACTTAATAATTGGGTGCATCACAAAATCTGTAGTCACAGGAGGTTGCAGAACGAGTTGTATAATGAATGCTTATTAGACCGGTCACTGTCTGCCACCACCTGTGATTGACTGCAAACAGGGAGACTGGCATGAAAGAAACAGCATACCACTTACCACCAGTGTTTGCAACCCTGAACTGGAAACTTTTTTTTAAAGCATCCCATGTTCTGTAAAGGAACAGGTGCTGCTTTAAAGGAAATCCCATTTGGGAAGACATCAGGGTTTTAGGGAGAGGTCCTCTGGACCACCACCCGCTCTCCCCAAGAGTGCCCGACACCATTATCAATGGGGAAGCTGTTCAACGGGGACAGATTCCCCTTTGCAAATGAATACCACCTCCTTTGAGGAGCTGGTAATTTTTCTGTGTTGTCACAAACCATTGATACATATTTCCTCAATCCTCTGTTCTCGATTTCTTGTCTGTCTAGCACTCGTTCTTGTTTCTCTGTCTTGTGTTCTTCTTCTTTCCTCTTCCTTTCCTTTTTTCTGGTCTATTACATCTAAATGTCTTTCTATATCTACTGATCTCTGTCTCTCTCACCTCTCTCCCTTTCATATCCCTTTCCTTACTCTTTGGGCCATATTTATACTTTTTGACGCACAACTGCGCCAAAAACAAAATTACTTACCTGAACTTACCTTAAGTTCCCTGGGGTGGATCCCTCCATCCTTGGATGTCCTCCTGGGGTGGGCAAGGGTGGCAGGGGGTGTCCCTGGGGGCATGGGAGGGCACCTCTGGGCTCCTTCCGAGCCCAGAGGTCCCTTAACGCCTGCCCTGACCAGGTGCTAAAAAATTACGCAAAAGCAGCTGGACGTCATTTTTTTTGACCCGCCCACACCCGTGCGCCATTTTTGCACGGGAGTTTAAATAAGGCGCACATGCCTTGGAGTCATTTTTTAGACGGGAACGCCTACCTTGCATATCATTAACGCAAGGTAGGTGTCCACGCTAAAAAAATTACGTTAACTTCAAGATCTTTGGCGCTAGACGGGTCTAACGCCAAAGTATAAATATGGAGTTAGCTTTGCGTCGGATTTGCGTAAAAAAAAACGACGCAATTCCTGCGCAAACAGAGTATAAATATGCCCCTTTGTTTCTTTGCCGAGCGGGCTCCAAGGCCCATCTGGGAGACTACTGGAGGCACTACTCATGCATCAGATTAGAGACCACTATGGCAGGTTCTAATAGACACATGCTCAAGGATCACATACTCCTTCGTAGAGGAATTTGGGATCCAGACTATTCATAGATTCCACTGGATTCCTGTTGCATGCCAAATGAGATACCATGCTCTGATTATGATTCACAATAATATCATATTGGTATAGATCACTGGACATAATGGGTACCTAGGCTTCAAAAGAGGTCTCACTACTAGAATTGGTTGAAAGCCTGTAAGTTTAAAAGGAACAGCTTAGCAGGAAAGGCCCTCTTCTTGGTGCTGAGGAAGGTCACATGTTCAGAGAGATTTAGGTAGATCTTGAAATCCTATATTTCTGTTAAAGGATACGTGCTGGCGCCTGGATTACCCCATGTTTGTTACAGCCTATACGTTTTTGACTCGACTGAAATAGAAGTGATCACTAAGTGAACTCAAGGGTATAGAAGGGGGATTTGAGGCCTAGCAAAGTAGCCAAAAGTAGCACCTCAGTTGTAACCACCAGCACCGGAATAATCCAACTTAACCTAGAATTGTATTCCTTGATTTTGCTCAAACATATCAATACTAAATCAAGGAATTGCTTCAGGATTAATAATAATAAATGTTTAAATGCTAATAATATGAAAGTGATAAAGTATTTTCAAAATCTCTCTATATTGCTCCCTCATCCCTCTTTCACTCTTGTTTACTTTCTCCTTGCATAGCATTCAGACTTTCCTGGTTGCGCTCTATGTATCTCATTCTTCCTGCTTATCTAGCTCTGAATCTCATGCTTTCTTTCCCACTACTTTTGCCCCTTGTCCCCCTTTGTTCTGCAGCCAAACTCTCAAACTTAGACTTGGTTTGTCCTTCACACGTCACATGGATTTACATCTAACCTACTTATGCCAGACTATAATGATGTGATGCCTAGAATCACTGTGAACAAAAGGAAGAAGAAACCAAGAGACCACCTGAAGGCCATGATTAAACCCATATCTGGTTCGAAACTGTCCAACATTCAATAAACATACCACCTAATTTTGTCAATTTCAATAAGCAGTGTATTGGAGGACAGGAGGTTTTATGTTGTTGAGTCCAGCAAGTGCTTGCTCTATTGTCTTGTGTAGTACAAACATGTATCCACTCGCATGTAAACTTTCTTTTAGGTTTGTCTGATTGGTGACTGTGTCGGAGGGATCCTGGGCTTTGATGCTTTGTGCTACAGCAATCAAACAGTCTCCGAAAGTCAAAACAGCAGTCGAAGAGGAAGTATTGTGAGTGTTCAGGTAATAAACAATGCCCTTGGTTTCATGCTTATTTTTAAGTCAGTTTGATGAAGGTTTCATTGTCCATTAATACAGCTGCTACCAAATCAAATGCTGTTTTTGTGCTTTTGTCAGACTCTGGCCCCGCTAGGAACTTCGTTCTGTGGTGCATGCTCCATAAACTATTGAGATCCCTCCCTTACTTACTCGTTTGATCTGTTTCTCTGTCTTACTACCCCAATCTCAACCAGAAAAGTGTTGCCCCTTCTTTTGAGATTGCCAGTGGTGCTTCATACCACTACATGCAATTCCTGAAACCCTATAGGAGCCCCAGGCTCCTCACTGAGCTCATTGGTGATGGTTTTAATTTCATTTGTGGTATTCAAGGGCCTTCAGTTTCAATTTAAACTGCAGAAGGTGAGGCCGTATTCCTTATTCCTCAGAGAAGATTCTACATACCTGTATTCTAGTGTTTAATTTCACTCTGGTCCATTTTGATAGATAGGTTGATATATTGTTCCACATATTCTTTATTTAAAGGCCCATTCCTGATTAAGTTTATAATGTTTTTCTTGTTCCACTCACTCTTCCTTCTCTTTGAGAATCGGTACTGTTCCTACACCAGCCTCTCCTCCTTCTGTATTCATCTAGGGTAATCAGTTCTGACTTTTTAAAAATCCTTTACCCATCAAGTCTTTCCAGAAATGGTGTGAAATTATTGCGCACGCACAGAGAAATGTCCTTCACTGACCGTTATTACTGTATATGATAGTCTAAAAACTGACTTCAACAGTTTCTCATCTAACACTGCTATTTTGGATTCAAATCTTCTTGGAAGGCTTGAATTTCTTTACTACTTTGAAAAAAAGCCCTTTGCCCCTAATGCGCCAGTCTGTTTGTTCTCACTCATCGCACCAAATTTCTCTATTTCAGTTTTTAATTATGGCAAGAAAACGATAAGCTGCCATAATTTGGCCATCATTTATCGACTCTCAATCCTCCTAAGAACTCTACTCTCCTTCACTTGCTTCACCCACCCATCACCTTTCTTACTGCCTCTATGTCAGTCTGTTGTTAGCCACCAATTCCCTCCTTAATACTTGACTCTTTTCCTGCCACTAAGGCGATTAACCCCTAGGAACACTGCACCTTATCCTTTGACTTCTTTTCACCTCACATGCATATTTTCCAACTGAACCTGCAAGACTCACCCTCTTTATCCATAGTTGTCTACTCTCACCTTCCATAATCAGTGTTTCTCTCACCTGCAGCTCCTTTTCTGCTTCGTCTCATCCTCCACCACATATCCCTCTTCAGTTGTTCTCTCTTTTCCTATACCCTAAGAAGTTCCGTCCTACCTTTTTAAGCTTCTCTTGTGATGTCCTTTCCTTTTTACCTCTGACACTTTCGCCTGACTGTGCTCTAACTGCTACTCCTTTACCTGTCTGCCCCCGGCCTCAACTTTCCAACTCCATTAGATTTATACATATATCTTCTGTTTCCCTGTCTGTGCATTGGCTACTTCAGACTCACCCTCTAAGCTACCTCGATTTCTCTCATGAGCAGGAACAGCACTAACATCAGTGAGTATCCGACACTTCCAAATTCACTTCTTCAGTCTGAGCTTCTTGTATATATACTAACTGGGCCCTATGTGGAACCTCACCTGTGACACTCACAGCATTCCCTATCCTGTTATAAAGGTCAGGTCAGGTTTCATTACTTCACTACTTCACTACTCTGTTGATTGCAACGACAAGCTCCACTACCTTTGGATAGCTTTCACAAAACTTTTGTCTTGTATTTATTATTAATTAATTTGTTTCTACATTGCTTAACCTTAATATGTTTTTGCACTCCAAAGGTATCTGCCTTTGTCACCCTCACACATACCTCATTGATGCATGTAAGATCGTGAGTTTTACCTTTGCATCCTTGTCCGTATGCTAGGCAAACTGGTCTCAGGAGTAGCTAGGGACCCTCTTCTTCACCGAATAAGTGTCTCTTTCCAAGAAAAACATTTGTGAACTCCGTGATGACTACAACTCTCTAAAACTCTATTTGAACTTTGTCTCTGAACATAGATCTCTTTGTATGACTCCCCTTCAAAAAACGTTGTCCACAACAATTATGCTTGAATCTATATTTACACCGTCCACTTAACTGGCCATTTCCTCACTTTGGTGTAAAACACAAAGCAGAGGTTTCTGAGACAATTGTCAACCTTGACCTCTTAGTCTTGACTGAACATGGCACAGTGCAACCTCTAAATATTATTTTGGCCAACTACTTCCCAGTCATTTCCTTATTATTCATTACAGCCTTAAGGGCATGTATTTTAGAGGTGTTGCAGTTCTCCTCAAGAATTTTATTCTACCAGTAGCTACACAGTAACAGCTACTTATCATTCTAGTGTTTGCATTCTAGAAGTCAAAACAAATGTGATCTTCCACCTTTCTTGTCCTAGCTCATCATTTATTGAGAAATACACGCAATATTATACGAATCAACTAATCTCAAAATCTCAAGTCTTCCTAGGTGACTTCATTTTACACTGACGTGACCTAATGACACCGCAGTCAGTCTGTGCACCTTTTCTTACCAGACAACAAACGTATTCAACACTTCTGTAAAGCAGCCTTAATTAAAAGTGGGTGTCTTGATTTAACCATCTCTCAAAAATATTTATTGATTTGGATGACCCAGTACTTGTTGGTTGATCAGACCATTTCATAGTACCTTTCTCTTATGAGTTCATTTATAACAAAATGTGTGGTCAGTCTAAAAAGGCGATAATTTGGTTTCCTTACACCACAAATACCAACATCAACACCTTGGCCACTTCTTCCTAACTTGTCAGCTCAGAAGGTCATTGGCTACAATAAGGACTTGTTGACGAGTTTGCAGCTCTAAAAAGTTAGAGATCCAAACCATCTGTTCTGGTTCTGTAGAGTGCTGTACGATAAAAGAACATTTCTAAAACGTGATCAAGAAAACATTGAGACATTCGCTCACACTTCCAACCTCAATAATATTAGGGTATGTCGAAGACTGTATTTAAAGGCACATTTAAAAAAATAAACTTGTTATTGATAACAAAAAGACAAGTACTAAAATTACCAAGCTAAATTTATATGCCAACAAGCGTATGATGTCTCCTACGCTACAATGCCACAGTAGAGCTCAGTACATTCTTCTTATCCACCAATTCCCTCCTTAATACTTGACTCCAAAATATAGGATATTGCAAGTACCAACAAGGGATGTGGTGGTCAGAAGAGGGTGGCTTGGTGTCATGCTGGTGCCTTTTGAGGCACCCATCACTTAGTCATAAATGTGTTTAACCCTGTCTACAGTACCTTACTTTTTGAATTTGTTTTGCACGGAGGTCTAGTAGCATATATTGTTGAATGCCCAAATAAATAACCAATTTATAATGGGGAGAGGCATTGATTTGGGATGTTGACCTGCTCCCCCAGAGTCCAGCCACATCTCTCCATGCTCCTGCTAGTCTCAAATAAATGGCAGATGTTTATTGTGAAGGCTTCCCACACAACAAATTAATCCTACAAGCAATCAACCTAAGCAAATCGTGGAGGGTGTAAAAGTAGTCAATTACCCTCTACATGTTTTGAAAGTTACATTTTTGAAAGCAATGTGTAGAATTCACCCATTCCTTTGAGGAAAAAATGAAATCCATCAAACCTTCTTGATCTCTACTCCTAATTGACCAGCACACCCCATTACTATCTACAACATCTTGAAAAATTGTATGGGCATCAGTGGCATCATCCACAAGTGGCTTGCATTATATTTGACGAATTGGTCTCAGCAGATCAAAATCGTCAACCTGTTTCCTTCACCTATTAACTTATTGTAACAAGTACCTCAAGATTCCAAACTGGATCCAACCTTCTTTAATTGTTATCTCAAACGCAGTGGGCCATCTTCAGCAAATCAGTACCCTGGTGGTACACAGCTGTACTTCATTGTCTCTTCACTTGATGACATTTCACACCCTATCCACACCCACACCCTCAATATCATTCAAGAATGGATGACATTTCAGAATTTGAAGCTTAACTATTGAAAACAGAGGGCCTGATTTCCAGTTTTGCAGACGGGTTACTCCGTCACAACAATGACGGGTAACCTGTCTTCTGATATCTAATTCCCATTGGCTATAATGGGATTTATATTGCAACGGACGGGATATCCGTCTCCGTTGTGAGGGAGTAACCTGCCCGCCAAACTCTAAATCAGGCCCAGAGTTTTGCCTTACTTCTTCCACACACTTGAACATGCCAGAGAAATCTTTTATTGAATGGCTCCTGCAACGTCACTGACTTCTAAACATGCAATAATTGAGAACTCCTCATCTTTAGCCTTTATAAAAATATATATATAACTTCCAGCCGCACATTTATACTATTGGTAAGAGTGCACTTTCCCACTGAAACCGTTGCAGAGAATTAACTGCTTTCTTGCAGAGCATTTATACTATTGGTAAGAGTGCACTTTCTCACTGAAACTGTTGCAGAGGATTAACTACTTTCTTGCAGAGCAGTGCCTCAAGATCATTGTACAGTTGTTCTTTCAAGACTTGACTTGGCCAACTTCCTTCCAGTGGACGTGCCAGAAGTGCACTGTGCTCCACTGAGGGTAGCCGTGCGAGCGCGCTTTGTTCCTTAAACACAAGTTTGAGCAGGGCTGGCTTTAGGGTGCTGCAACTGGTTCAGCCACACTGACCTACGGGTGGGTGTGTTTAGAAATAATGTATGGGTTTAAAAGCACCTGCTGTAGATTTCCTTGTGTGTCCAACAGTTTTTGGGCAGCAAACAAAATAGAGATCGTCATTCTGGCACTTTTGACTCATCATACAATAGTTCATAGGGTTAATATGCCTGTTGCATAGAACATGTACAATGCAGGCCACAGAGCTGTATTTTATGTGGATAGCTCAGCGAGTTACTGCTTTTGTCACAGAGATGTTTTTCTTACTTGCAGTTCATAAATTACATTCCTAATATAGCACAGTAACCTATGAACTGCCATCAAAGAGCTTCATGCAGATTGCAAAGTATAGGTTAGAAGGTTATGTTTTTTAAGCCAACCCCAACCGCTATGGTAAGTTTGAGATCTTGTGTTTGGGTTTCTCCGGACCAAGCACTCTTAAAATACACAGGCTACTAGCATGGATGGAGTTTGATTCATAAACCTTGTAATCCACATTGTCTTATGTAATATTTCCTATACACTGATTCACACATGTATGATTCACTGTCTCTATATAATGTGTGTGATGTATAGTGCTCTGACACCCTATACTCGTTTGAGTTCACTATAAAACAAATGAAATGCATGTGAGAGGGGCTGTGGATACATGAGGGGCACATGTCATAGCAAGACCATATATTTCGGGAAGGAGGCATATTGTATATTCCAAGTTCTTTTTTTACGGAGTGCTGCTATCTGTCTTATGGGAGGTGCTAGATGGCACTAACAGAGTCCTCTGTACTGACCTCTCTTCATAGGCTGCATACAGACCACTGTATCAAATGCAGAGATATAAGCAGTAATACACGCTATATTATATATTTTATATCCTGTGCATTTGTATAGTGCATTCCTGTCCTCAAGTTTACAGTTTCCTCTCTTAAACTGTGAATAATATTGCAATTTAACAAATATTGACAAAGTCCATGTCTTTTGCACACCCAAGGGTCTTTGCGTGTGCGTATATGCAAACATACATTCACATACCAAGACAAGTGCATCTAAACATGCTGACAAAGCAAACCATTTATAGACACTGTGTTCGGCTTCTCTTTCGTTTCACACTCACAGATCTGCTTTCCGTCCTCGCCATTTAAAAATGTACCATAAGTAAAACCACATGAAGATGGTGTATGCTGTATGGGGCATTATTGTCTTCTCAATGTCTTCATAAATCACACGGCATGACCAATGGTCGATGCCCAAAATCTTTAGGCATTTTAACAAGATGCTCTTCTGAATTCGTCCAGTAGGTGACAGGAAGATGCACATGCAGGTGAATCTAGAGTGGCCTCTAGTGGCAAAATGATTTGTTCCAGGTAAGTATCCTGTTGTTTGCCAGGCTGAAATACATGTTTGCAAATATTAACTGCAGACTTATCATAACAACGAATACTAGATACACAACTCTGAAGCCTCTAACTCAGAAAAACAGAGAACTTCTGGAGGAAATGTCAGTTGCTAAATTGTCTGGATGGGAATTGCATCTTGCTGTTTGCTTCTGAGTCAAACTGTACAAACTACTGAACGTTGCAGAACAGTACCTGACGGGATGTGTTTGATGCCGGACCTGCTTGTCACAAACTTTGGGAAACAAACATACTGCACTCTTCTTTGATACCGACCTTGCTGTGGTTTGCACACAATGTTATTGCTGACTGTCACACCATCTGAGGCCCTAAGGGGGTCATCTGGTGAATGATGCCACTGTACATTTCAAAATCCAAACAGGTGTTATCCAACAACACAACACAACATTCTTTAATGCTTATTGCTGGCGATTGTTAGAGATGTAGGACAGGCTAGAGCGAACACACTGCATTAGATATTAAAATCCTTTAGGCACTATTGGTGTGATCTCCACGTCAAATGTGCTCACCATGGGTATCTGTTGACATGGAGGCCAGATCAAAGTGCCTGGTACTGGAGTAGCAGCTGTTGTGTGCTGCTTTGGTGCCCCCAACACAACCCCCTTCCTTCTGTGATCCCGAACAGATGTCCTGCAACAGATGCAACAACGTCAGTTGCAGGACTGGCACAAAGGAAACTGCCTCTAGGTTTCCCTCGTAGTGTGGAGGTTGTTGAAAAGACTCAGCTCGTGGGTTGAAAGCCTGCTATACACTTGTGATTTATTTACAAAACAAAACAAGTGGGTGAAGGCCCACTATGGCATAGGGCTATGTTCCTACCTGAAAAGGAGGCAATGTAGTATTCTGGTCACCGGGAGGCAGATTGGAGTGAGGATGGCACGCCAAGTGCATGGGCAGTGCAGGGTCCCCCATTCCGCCAGCCTGTTACTAGTGGGGGAAACCGCCAGGGGAAGGCTGGTGGAACACAGGTTCTTTATCCGACGCCCAGCGCTGCTTGCAACACT
Source organism: Pleurodeles waltl (assembly GCF_031143425.1). Lineage (NCBI taxonomy): Eukaryota > Metazoa > Chordata > Amphibia > Caudata > Salamandridae > Pleurodeles > Pleurodeles waltl. Next base: position 924,702,768 of record NC_090450.1, on the reverse strand, counting down.
GCCCTGTCGGATAAGGAACTCCGCCATCGTCAGGCTGCCTGGCAGCGGTAGCCTGGCAGTGTCAGAGTTCTGCCTGTGGCGGTCTCCCAGTGAACATAATATGGCAGTCCGGACCACCATGCCGGTGGCAGTAATTACCGCCACCGCCGGCATGACGGTCCAGACCGCCATGTTCATAATGACTGCCTAAGTGATTTGCCCAGAATCACAGGTTGTTGAGCCCTTGGCGCACACGTGGTGGCGTTAGGGGGGGAGCTAAGGGGCACAAGAAAAATGGCACTGCATTGGATGCAGCACCACTTTTCTTAAATCAGGCCCTCATTTTCCTTCTCTCAGCTTCCACCCTCCCCTCTCTCCCCTCTAGCCCCTCTTTTGATGTACTTTGATTCCATGACTTTACTGCCCCTGTAGTTTACTGCCACTGCTATGCTGACCTCCAGGGGGCTCTTAATCCGTCAAGGTCACATCAGACAGTTCAGATGTTTGCAAGGTCACTGAACAATTGGACTGTGGCTGCCTGGGAAAGTTTACCTGCTGTGTGACGCTGAGGGCTTCTAGACACACGCATGTGCAATTGGACTGCTATCAGTTCACACCTCCGTCTCTCTCCCAAAATACACAGAAGAGCTGCTAAACAGGACAACCCATACATTTCCACTGCGCTCTGCCAACACATAACAAAAAAGATAGTTTTATATTGTCCCTGGGCTCCCAGGTGAGCATTTGATTCGCAGAGCAGAAAGGTGAAAAGCACAGTTTTAAACATAAAGGATTTATCTGTAGGGGACGATCACAAAGTCATCAGTGTGAATGCTGCCCTTTGTTGCACCCTACCCCATGTATGGGAGGGGGAAAAGGTTGGGCTAGCCCACACTTAAAAGGGACAGCTGACACAGACTCTGGCAGACTGTTCTATACATTCCTAATTGAATCAAAGGTATACGTGCTCCTGGAATTTAAATGTGCTGTGGATTAAAAAGAGCTGCTCATCCACTCAGGTGTACTTTAGAGGGAACATCGCTTCTGGGTTAGAGAGCCACACAAGTTACACAACCTTAGACTCCCCAAGTATCTACTATTCAGAAATGTCTAGATTTGATTGGTTCCGCTGGGTGGCAGCTGATCCCAAGCCCAAAATCCATAGCTGCTTGCATTACAAAAAAGCATCTGTTTTGAGTGGAAAAATCCAGTCTGTTCATGTTGTGTTTTGGGGCCTTTCATATTGTGGTTGCACACAAGACCATTTTCATTGGGAGACGTGTGGGAAGGAGGGGGATTCGAAATCTCTATATCTTTGCAGATTCCTGAATGTTCCCACATAGAAATGCGAGGAGAATGCATGTTTTTAGCCGCAGTTTTAGGTTTACAAGGGCTTCTGGATAAGATATTGTTGTAACATCCTCACCAGTCACACCACCCTGGACTCCATTTGGTGTCTAGCTTTGAGGAATATCTGGGTTGGTAGTTTTCCATGGGTGGCGGCCAAACCCAGGCTCAAATCCACAGCTCGTTTTGAGTAGAAAAAGTGATCTGTCCATTTTGAGTTTTGTGTCCTTTCCTATAATGAGCCCTGGGCTCACCCACGCTAGGGGTTACCATTTTTATCACTTTGGGAGTCTTGTGTTGTAAGAAATTTGAGGATCCCTGTAGAGTCTGAAACTCTCCGTCACAGAAATGTGAGAAAATTGTTTGTTTCTAGCTATAGTTTAATGTTTTTGGGGGTTCCTATTGCGGCTACTAGGCCACACCACAAAAGCGGTCTCTATTTTACTCAAGAGACGTGAGAATGCTGGGTGGATTCTCAAAGTTTCTAGAACTTTCCATCACATAAATATGAGATAAATGTGTTTTTTAGCCAGTTTTAAGTTTGCAAGGGCTTCTGCAGAAGAAAGAAAATGCATAAGAAAATGTTGTGAGATCCACACGAGTCACACAAACCTTGGTTTCCCCTGGGTGTCCAGTTTTCAAAAGTGTCTGGGTTTGGTAGGTTTCTCTTGGTGTGGAGAGAGTCTAGGCGCAAAACCCCACAGCTTCCCACATTGCAGTTTTAAGTGGAAAAATTTGATGTGTCCATGATGCGTTTGTGGGCCTATCCCCTTGCAGCTGTTGAGCCTAACCATACAAGTCAGATACCATTCATAATGGGACAAGTGTGGAAACACAGAGTGGTATGAAATTTGTAACGTAGAAGAGTAGAACATTTGTTATTACAAAATGGATTTCAAGGCATGTTTGAAGAAACATTGTACAAAATGCCCTCTGATTCACATGATAGTATGAGTAATCCCAAATTTAGAGGTGTGCAAATAACTACTGTTTCAAAACATAGGGCCAGATGTAGGTAGGTTTCATATTGCGACTAGCAATTTGCAAGTCATAGCGACTCGCAAATTGCAATTCGCAATATGAAATGCAGAAAGGTGTCTCAGACACCTTCTGCGACTGGCTATGGGGTCGCAAAGACCCACCTCATGAATATTCATGAGGTGGGTCGCAGTTTGCGACCCCATAGCGAGTCTAGGCACTCACGGGGATGTTGGCCTGCTGGAGACAGCAGACCACCATGTCCGTGACTGCTTTTTAATAAAGCAGTTTTTTTTTCTCTGTGCAGCCCGTTTTCCTTAAAGGAAAACGAGCTGCACAAAGAAAAAATTCCGAAACCATTTGGTTTCGGGTTTTTCAGAGTAGGCAGTGGTCCATAGGACCACTGCCTGCTCTGAAAAAATATTTTTGTGGCACTCACAAAGGGGAAGGGGTCCCATGGGGACCCCATCCCTTTTGCGAATGAGTTACCATCCACTTCAAGTGGATGGTAACTGCGAGTTGATTTGCGACCGCTTTCGCGTTCACAAATCAACTCTACATCGCGATGCGGTCGCAAATAGGAAGGGAACACCCCTTCCTATTTGCGAGTCGGAAGCACATTTTGCGAGTCGGTACCGACTCGCAAAATGTGACTCTGCATCGCGGAAGGCCTTTTGCGCCTCGCAAACTGCGTTTTTCGCCGTTTGCGAGGCGCAAAAGGCTACCTACATCTGGCCCTTAGTATCTTACTCCCGTTTCCGAAATACTCAATATTTCATTCATTATATTTTACATTAGGAACTGCTGCACAGTCAGTACACAATCAAAAATCATTTAAAGCTTCAACTCGGGTGTTGGTTTTTGGAGCACCGACAAACCCTATTCACCCACGAGACCAGCTGGGACCATCGGATGCAATGGTATATTGCTTTTGTAAATCAGCCATTGTGACTAAAAATTACACAGTTAGCAATTACTATGTTTTCCTACACACTTTCATTATTGCTTTATTTCAGTGATTAGTTTCCTTGGACAACCATTCAGGGATCTACACAAATACCCATTGCTAAATTCAGATTTTTTTCTGCTTTTCAGAAATGTACAGCTTTCTGTGACCATGCACTGGGTTCGCACTTGTTTCCAACGCAAACAGAAAATAGGCTGGACCCACAAGATTTAGGACAAATAGACTACCTCACAGAAAAGTGCAAAAACCGTGGGAAAAATATTATTTTTTGATACAACTCTGCTTGTTCCTTAAATCTGGGAAGATGGTCATTTTAGCACAATAACCCCTTTGTTGATGGCATTTTTGGGAAAAAAACATGCTTGTTGCACAGTACCTTTTTCTCAAGGCCCTCCTCCCCCCCAAAAACAACATTTTATAATATTTTGGCTATTATCTTGTTTCCTCTAAGGAATCTACAATCCCTGAGTATCTTTAGACTCTGAGGAGGTTGAAAAAAAGGTCACAAATTTGGTGTGCATGCCTTTTATGGAAAAAGTGATGAAGGTTTAAGCTCAAACTACCCTAAACATCCAAGAAAGGCTTAGCAGCCAAGAGATTAACCAGTTCCCCCCCCAATAATTTGATGTCTTGCCTGCTACATATATCTGTATAGTTCACTTCATTTAGGCTGGAGGCCCAACTAGTGCAAGGAATCTGCTATAGTAGTAAACATGCTGAAGAGGTGCTCCACATAAAATGTTTCACTTATTTCTTAGGCCTTATTTAAAGACCGCATGATAAAGAAGACAATTTATTGGTGGAATTTCCTCCACCCTTGGGATAGTATTGTGGAGAAGATTTCCTCCAGATATTGGAGGATTGTCCATTACCACCCAAGTCTGCATCAGCTTTTTCTGTGATTCTTTTTATTGGTTATATTAGTACAGCCTTGAAAATGAATTTTAAAAAACTGAGCTTAAGTGCAGGTGCGTGTGTATTTATGAATGGGTATTGAGAAGACTGCTCTCACAAAACATGCACTCTTTCTCTCTTAGTGTAAAGAACTTCCAACTTTTTATGCTATCTCCTTCCCCAGACACTAGTAGAGAAGTTTTGGAAGTAATTATTAAAGTAATAGTGAACTATTTGTTTTCAGGTCTTGAAGCTTGTTGTTTAAATTCTTCCCATTGTTTTAAGAACACCTGTAGCACAAGCACACTTCCGGTAGCTTTCATGTTTGTAAAGTGTGCACTACTCTTTTCTGCTTCAGCATCCAACTCCAGAGAGGTTAATAGCTTAGGCCTCTACAAGTTGTACTAACCCACTTTTTTCATCCGCTCCACTTGATAGGGAGTCTAAGAAGGCGGCAGCATAAGCCTTCCCCAAATTCATACCTGCAAGTGCAGTACTGCACGTGGCTGGCTATGTGACATTGAAGCAGTCTTTTCGCCCTGCAAGAGCATATGTGAAAGCTCCCAAAGCTACCCCCAAAAAAAGAAGCTTCATATTTTGGGTAGCCCTCAGACAGTATGCAGCAGGAGCATTTTATGCTGTCAAATATAGAAATGACAACAACACTACAGAGGCCATTTTCTAAGTATACATTTGGAACTCTTTGCCCAGATACCACCTAGCCCTTGACCTGGCTTACTTTTGGGGAAGAAAACTAAGGTAAATCTGTTTAGGAATCAACAAATCCAGTTACACTCCCCTCCCCCCCCCCCCCCCCCTTCTTCTGCCTGGAATTTTAAAACCTACTGTACGATTTCTAATGTCCTTTTCCGAACCTATGTGCCCATGTAATTTTATGGAGTGATTTTTAAATGTTCTTGGCCTGAATAAACATGAACACGTTATTCCTCCCCTCAAGAATGGCACCATAAGCAATCACCCCGCCTTTCACAAGAACCTAGAGATATGATATCTTGTTCTCACTACAGCCTTGCAAACTGCAGAGCACCGGGCCTAGGGAAATAAAGACAATCAAACGCCATCCAGATTCCAGGAAGGTTTCAGTAATTTCCTGAAATTAGACGCAGCCTCTGACTAATAACTTTGCATAAAGTGATCAATCAATTCAACAAATTCTTTATTCAGTTTTAAACAAAGTAAAACCATAAAAGACATCCATAAAAAACAGTATGTCAATCATTTCCCATGAGCTTCCTCATTCTAATGGCACCATAGAAAACAAGCCATGTAACATTTATTACACCTCATACAATAACTGTAGTACAATAATGCAGGACTCATTTGGTTGAAGTGCTTGTCAACTAGCAGAAGGAGCATTAAAGACTTCAGAGCATTCAGCATTCAGAGTTTTTAAGAAAGGGCAGAATATGACAAATTATCCTGAATTGTGATAGGATCACAGAGTGTCCTGGGTGGAGACATGATCATATTGACATGGTACAAAGTTAAAATCCATTGTTCTCCCCTTAGGAATAGCTATTAAAAACTAATCATGTTCAACCTAAAATGAGTCAGTAAGAATTGATGATGGTTAGGTATATCACGCAATAAATCGGGTTCTATAGACAAGGAAGGTTTTAACAAACATAGGGCCTGATTACAACTTTGGAGGAGGTTTTAATCCGTCCCAAATGTGACGGATATACCACCAGCCATATTACGAGTTCCATAGGATATAACGGACTCGTAATACGGCTGATGTTATATCCGTCACATTTGGGACAGATTAACACCTTCCTTCAAAGTTGTAATCAGGCCCATAGACTCTTACAGATGACGTATTTAATGCACATTATTCTCTCTCATCTGATTTCCAAACCTTAAAGGCATAAAGTGAACTATTGATATTTCAAACCAACTAGCAACACAAGTGGAGCCAGAAAGACCAGTTCATAATCCATTTAAGGACCCAGTCTGTGGATCATATAAGTATTATCAATGGCAGTCTTCAAACAACACTCACTGCAAAAATATGGCAGGTACCCACATGTGTGGCTACTTCTGTCCTTATTTTGTAGACAACAATTGATTTCATGGGATCAACAGTTCACTGAACTCTTTTACCATACCTACAAACAACATGCATTGTGCCTAGTGTTTCCCATATAAGTCTAACAGCAACCAACACCCTTTAACCATGCACCAAGTCCACCCAGGAAAATGATGAAAGTCAGAGCACTTCAGTGAAATCCCAAGATTATGAAGTACTCTATCTTTTACATACGGTTTAGCTATGGAATAGCAACTTACTCAACAATTTGAGAAAGTGGTTTAGTCCTCAAAAAGGATATAGAAAGTGCTATATAAACAACCATATGACGCAATACACTTAGTCATTTTCAGGATTTACAAAAACCGTCACTAATACCCCTATTAATCTATGAAAAGCAGAGATTTACTTACGGGTTTTCTCAGGCAGCCCACTTCAGTGTATGGTTAGGAGAAATATGAGTTTGCACAATGTTTCCTTTTTTTATTCTCTTTAAGGAAAACATTTTTTGCTTATTAAGAAATCCATTTCTCTGACAACTCCTTAAAAGGCTATCAGGAATATATTTGACTACACTATGTGAACTTTTTTAGCATTCCCAATGGCCACCTTCTAACCCTTCCTCAGAGCCGCCAGTAAGCATCCCTATCCTGCAACTCAAAATCTCGCCACCTGACAAATTTTCTGAATTTGTAAGCTCCATCTTGTATACCTACAGATCCTGCCAGCCTAGACGACACCCACTATGTGGAGCCTATGCCCTCACAAGTTCTGTGGATCGGGGTTATATTATGGTTTTATAAGTAAGCATGGTTGTCAGTTCATCAAAATGCCAAAGGTATTAGAGTGACGTCACACACTCTGTGATCACTGATAACATCACATTTGTGACCTTTGTCCCAAACCTAATCCCTCTATAGCCTTCTATAAGGGGCTCGGGAGAGGCAAAGAGTGGGTATTGCATTAAGGAAATATGGCTCTAACAGTCCTGTTTTCCTTGAGGCCATTGGTAGCAGGGGCAGTGCCAGCGGTACCAAAGAGTAGGTCAGACATGTGATTAAGGGCCTTGTTTAATTAACAGAAACTGCCGTCAACTTTGCCAAACGGCTCTGTCAAACATCATGGAGCAGTACAGCAAAGTTACATTTTTTTTTTATTTTCAAAAAGAAAATCCCAAAGCTGGATTTTCTTTCTGCAAATAAAAAAAACAGTGCCCCCGTCCCTCACCTTGGGAGTTTTCTCCCATGGTGGGGTGGACATTGTCCACTTTTCAATGCCCCTTACCACCAGATATTTCCTGGTGGTGACAGGTATTGAAAAATGGCTGTGGGTCTGCCCATCTAAATTAGGTGGGAGGACATATAGCCAAATCTCCGAGAAGCCGTCCGAGATGTTTGACCAAGGGAGAGACGGAGTAGCCTCCACTGTTGTTAAACTGTGGTCTTCATGAATCAAAATCACCTGGGTGGACCATAATGTTTGCACGGAGGATACTGCGTCCCAATTGCCCAAAGGCTTCTGTAATGGGAGAGGTATATCTAAATGAAGATATGTCAGCTACTGCTAGAGTGAATACATAGCTCCATTTAGTGATCCAACTGTAGAAGTTACCTGGCTCCCTCTTGACAATAGAGGATCTGACTAGGTAAGGCACAACCAACCTAAAGTGGTTTAAAGTCATCCTATGTAGTGCCAATGTTAGTCTGTGGAGTTAGTGTGTTGTGTGTCTGTGCCCCAAGGTGCCTGTGATGGCTGACACAACCCTACCAAGCAAGACGCTATCAACCATCATGGAGTACGAACTAAGGGCTGCTCCTTGCATAACTCTGAACAGACAGCACGTGGTTTTCAAGCTAAAAATAGATTGCATTAACAGTTCTATATCTCGTTCAATAAAGCATTTTCATTAAAACTGCCTTTTGGTTTTAGTGCATGGGGTAATATTTGCACTCAGTTCCCGTGGTAGAGAAACATTGAAAAAAACAACAATGAGCCCTGCTTTCAGATGTGTGTCGGTTCACGGTACAGCATCGCTGTTTAATTTCTTTAGAGAAAATATACAGAGGAACCTAGTAAATAGTCATGCAGATGCTGAACCTGAGTTCTTGACAACTTCAAGAAGTGTAGTCCAGACTAAAATCTCAATAGATTTTGTAAATGTAATTGATTTCTAGATTTGTCAAACAAAGAAGATGGAAGAAAATTGGTTGGCTTTTTCATTTAAGTCTGTTGTGATATCAGCACCACTGTCAAAGCCCACTGTTGGTTGTTTCTCATTAGCTTTAGTGGCACTGCATGAGGTCTGAGTGCATTATAGATAGCTGTTTATTTTTATTGATGAAGTTGGTTGATTGCTTTCAAGGTTTCTTTCCAAATACCCTAATATTGCTTTCTCGATATACATACTAATTTTCTTTAATGGTCTTTCATTCGTAATAGGTTACAGGAGGATGTTTATTGAAATACATTTCTGAAAAAATATCCCACACAGATCCAAGGTTTTTATTGTGTTGGCAAAAAGAAAAGGTTGCAAACCTGTACTTCTGGTTCTGCATCGTAGGAATCTTCATTGATATTTTAGACACTTGCATATTTCCCTAATGAGTGTTGCTCCCCGAAACACCTTTCTGTATAGGTTTTCCTACATGGAAATGAAATTGCAGAATGTCCTTATCCATGAATTCATGTATAATCATTGAATAGTGGAAGTCTAACAGATGGGTCATTTTCTCCATTGATATCCATAAAATTGCTTCAGATTGTCTATTTAGAGTTGAACTGTAGCATCTGACGAGCACACCCTTTTAATACATTGCATACATGAAGGTAAAAATGCAACCTGATAGACTTACTTTAAGAATAGAGAAAAAAGTGGCCTGACCCTTTAATAACGTGGGATGCTCCGTTACCATAATGCATTGGACTGGCAGTTGCCTACCAGAACTTTAAAAAGAAGGGAGAGAGGGTCCCACAACCTACCACCCTTAGGGGACAGGGTACTGTGACACAGTAAAAAAGAAAATAAACAACCCCTGGAGGGAGCACAAACCTATCCACCACTCAACACACTACACTGTCAAGCACAACCACCAATGATCAGTCTTGATAAAGGAAATATCTAAGAAAATATTTATTAATAATTAATCCCATCTAAAATACCTCATAAAGAAACAAATACTAAAAATGATACTAAAACCGGTCAATAAACACCACATAAAATGGGAGACAAGACACAAAACAAATTCCTAGTCTATCGTTTTATGCTATCCAAATTTTGGTATATACTGTCCCCTTGATTTGTATTTCCAATTTCCAAATCTATTTTGGGAAGTTCCAATTGGTCCAGCAATTCAACAGGTGTCGACGCGTTTCGGTGGTCTCTTTACACTTCTTCCACCACCCCTCTTCAGGACAGTACGATATCCTCCCTTTACAATTCTTTCAACATAGCACACAACAAGTCACCTTCGGTTCTCATTCTTATTCTGGAAGCGTCCTTTACTTCACTCTAGTCCCAGACACAGATCACTTCCTGTGGTCCCTTACTTCTTTATTTCTCTTTCAAAGAGGGACCGAATGATAGCACTTAAACCTTTACTCTTCAGTCTTTTAAGTGGGAAAGCATTTCCGTTCTCCTTTCGTCCGTATTTTAAAACCGAGCCAGTTCTTTTTTTTACGTATGAGAGTAAACAGAGTATATAAATAATATTTAATACTGAAAAGTGACTAGCCTCTGAGGGGTCATTGCGTTTATGACTTCAGTGAAGATTCCTATCATACAGAACCAGGACTAGAGGTGTATAACATCTTCTGCAATCTTCAGCGATAGTCATAAACATTTGAATAGAATAGCCAGCTATCCAATAGTATACAGTGTGGGGTGTAAGCCATAAATAAACTCTTTAGAAATCTTTTATACAGACTACAACTTTACTTTAAGATTTCTGAGGATTTCGTCTCCAACTTTAGCATCTGCTTGAGTACCTGAATCTAGAAAATAATTTCTAGTAATGTCTAGTAAAGGCATGTACTGTTCCAGCCTTACACGTCAAAAATGGGGGCACGTGGAACCAAGGCAGTTATTACAGCTTTGACTCTTGTGGACTGGACCTTGGGTCTACCAGGGAGAGGTCTGGTATACAATTGATAACATAAAGAAATACACACAACTATCCATCTTGCAATTGATTGTTTGGAAGTAGCCAGATCTACTCTAATGTGATCTTAGTTCACAAACAGTTGTTTTGTTTCCCTACTGTCACTGGCTTGGTCTAAGCAAAACTGTAAGAATCTCCTAAAGTCTAGTGACAGAAGAGTCCAACTTGCTGGCGTTGACAGATTTGGGAAGAAATTATGTAGAGTAATAGTCTGGTTAGTCTGAATGTCAGATATCACTTTTGGTACGAAAGAAGAGTGAATCCTCAATTCTACCCTATTAATATGAGAAATATTAAGAAGTTTTACTGCTGATATGGGTTGTAATTTACTAATTTTTTTTGCGGATGTGACTGCGATTAGAAAAGCTGTTTTCCATGAAAGATGTTGAAAGTAGCTCTATGTATAGGCTCAAAATGTGGACTCAATAGTTTAGACAACACTAAGTTGGGCTCCCATGGAGTGGATCATCTTTTCACTGGTGGTAAAGCTATGTGAGACCTTCTAAAAGTGTTTAATCACTGGGATCTTAAAGAAGGACACATGCTATAGTGATTTTCTATAAGTCGTTCTGGCAGTTAGACGGACCTTTATGGGGCCAGAGTCTATGATTGAAGGCTTGGATACTAGATTTGGCCATGAAGTCTGGTCAGTAGATCCAGTCTGCAAGACCTGTGTTGAAAGAAACAGTTGTAGAAGATCCAGGTTTCACCACTATCTTGGCTAATCTTGTGTTATTAGAATCACTTTTTATCCTCGATTGCCATAGTTTCACAATTATTGATGTTATGACTTGGATCAGTGGAAAATCGTAGACAAAAAGCATCGACCATTATATTAAAAGAGCATTGCCCTCTGAGTTGTGTTCTGGTGCCCTGGGTGGGAAATCTCAGCATTTTTTGGTTTGTTTTGGGCCATGGTGAATATGTCTGAGGATGAAGCTCCCCATTCTCTGAGAATGTATTTTTGTTTTGCCCGATGAGTAGTTTCGCTCATGATGTCAGCTAAGGAAATGTTCTTGATTGAATCCCTAGGATATGTATAGCTATCAGAAAGATTCTTCTGGCCAGGGCCCAGAGCCACATGGCTTAGGGTTGCAGAGATAACTGTTTTGATCTTGTTCCACCTTGTTTATTGGTACAGTGCATGGTGGTGATATTGTCTGTCTGAATCATTCCTTGTGATCGGAGTCTAGGGAGAAAAACCTGTAATGCCCAGTATACAACTTTCAGTTCTAGGAGGCTGATGTGATACATCTTCTCTTTGTCTTTTGAGAGTCCTCTGATCATCAGATGTTTCCTACAGGCTCCCCGTCCAGTTAGCGGCAAATCCGTGGTTTGGGGAGTTTTCTTTTGGAATTGAATTCCTAATAAAAGATTTTGACTATTTCACCACCATGCCAGTGTTTTTAATGCTGATGTTATTCAGATGAAGGGTATTGTTCCAATTTCTTATCTTTGAGACCATTGGTACTCAAGACACTGCTGTAGAGGTCTCATTAACAGTATTCCGTTTAGTAGTATGTATTTGCAGGATGCCATGTATCATAGGAGTGAGGCAACTTGGCAGGCTGTTGCATTGTTGGTATGTTAACTTCATCCATTTCCTTTGAAGGGATAATATTCCACAATCTTTAAGATACACCTGTGAGAATATTTTGGAGGATGAGGAGAGTTTTTAGTAACCTTAATAACCTGATGCTTTCCAATACCCCTTTGGCCCATGTGGGATATGCATGTCACCCTTTCTCTTCTCTTGCATATTTATTTTTTCTCTAGTCTGTGGCTACCTCCCTCCTTGGCTTTTAATCCTTTTTTTAATCTAGTCCTTTTAGTGTACTTTGTGCAGGCCGGATCTACATTATTGTCATATTGGGCTGTCACGTACGATGCAAGCAGGTGCCACCATATTGACCCTAGAACCATCCTGTTTGTCCCCATGCCAAAGGAGAGGAAAGCCAAAAGTGCCCCTTTGTCTAGAGAGCTATAATTTCTCCCACCTGCTTTCTCTATCTTCTCCCAGGTCAGCAGGCAAATTTTGTTTTTTTTCATAGTTACCTTGCCACACTGCAACTTTTATGGAGAAGAGAAGCACATTTTATTTTTTATAGTTTGAACATTTTTGCTTTAATTTGTTACACTCTATTCTGCTTTGGTATGTTTTTTTTTCCTGAAGGCAAAATGTTAGGGGAATATGTAATCATGAATTTGTTGTGGAAGTTAGCTAGGCTCCTTATTATATATGGGTTTTACATCAAATATAATTTTCAAGTGTATCCTTCATTCCTTATTTGGACAAGAGCATTGCATTTTTGAGTGCCATCCCCAAGAGCTGCTTGATCTTTGACTTGTCTTCCATTCTAGGACACAGATCTTCTGTCCCCGGGCATCACTGTGAATAACAGTTACTGTGGCAGTGGCTCCAACCTGGAAGGCAGCAGACACTTGAGCAGGAGCAACATTGACATCCCACGCAGCAATGGTGACGATCCCAAGAGGCAGCTACCGCGGAAGAGGAGTGATTCGTCCACGTACGAGCTAGACACCATAAGACAGCACCAAGCCTTTCTTTCAAGGTAAGGCTCCTAAAAATACCCAAATTGATACAAGGTCATAGAAGTAAGGTTGCAGGAATGCTTGCGGCATACATAAATAATTTACTTTTCTACCAATTACCTCCACGCCCCCAACCCCAGACCCTGCATGTCATCTCCAGCCATTCCTGCTTTTTGTTTTAACCCAAAGTATTTAGGATTCTGGGGTTTTTCCATTATAGCTATGGTCCTTAAAGTCCAGGGATGCAGAGAGATGTTGCAGTTTAAAACAGGAATTCACTGAATATGGACTGCTGATGAATGTAATTGACTGTACTGAGATGAAAACGTTTAAAATAAAATACAGATGTGTCTGCTGAACAAGGATTGTTTTTCCTTTGTGAGTAAATTGAATTCATTCTATCAGCTGGGGTTGAGGTGACTTATCTGTCAGCCCCAAAGATGTTGTAAACAGTGCTTGGCATCCCCTCATTGAATATTGAGACCACCTGTAGGATATTTAGGTGCCCATTCTGAGTCTGGCGGGCTTGAGACCGCCAGACTCGGGGTTGCCATTGGACCGCCGTGGTAGTGGCAGTCTGATCTGCCACATTCTGACCGCGGACAAAACGCCACGGGAATACCGCCGCCACTGCCACGCCGGAGACGGCCTCCAGCCTGGCGGTCCCAGCGGTTGTAATCCGTCAGGGCAACGCTGCCCGCCGGATTACGAGTTCTATTCTGCCAGCCTTTCCATGGCGGTTCACACTGCTGTGGAAAAGCTGGCGGAATGGGGGTGCCGGGGGCCTTCTGGGGGCCCCTGCACTGCCCATGCACTTCTTATGGGCAGTGCATGGGCCCCCATGCACAGCCCCGTCACCATTTCACTGCCCGAATTACGGGCAGTGAAATGCACGACGGATACTGCTACACCCGCTGCACCGCCACATTGGCGCCAGCTCGATTCCGAGCCGACGTCAATGTTAAGGCCCTCTTCACCACAGCGGTCAGGTGGCGGTTTGAGTTTGGTGAGCGGCATCCGCCACCCGCCAAACTAAGAATGAGCACCTTAGTCTACAGTCAATGGGAATTTCAGATCCATAAACTGAATCCAGCCTAATTTCTCCAGACTCTTAAATGTTTACTACACAGAGAGGATATAACTTTACAAAATAGGAATATATGTTGTCAAGGTTAAAATAAATATTAATAAATAGTAAAAACATATTTATTTAGTCGTGTTGCCTTTTTACTATCAAAACACCAGGAGGAGACAGCCCTTTACAGTTCATTTGTGTAAGATTTGCATAAACAGTATTTAATATTAATATTTTACTTTTAATTCAGTGGTATGGCTGTCTTCAGCATTAATACAAAAGGCAGTCTGCAGAAAAGTGTATACATTACAGGTATGTGTGCATGGATGTCTGTGAGAGGATGAAGGCGCCATATGAGCAGGATTAGATGTCAGGCTGGCCCTAAAGGCACAGGTGAGGAGTACATATGTAGAATTGCTTGTAGTGCTGTTGCGGCTTGTGCGACGCAGAAGGGGTGGGGTGGCGCGTGGGGGAGAGGTGGTTTAAAGGGAGGAGGTGGGAATAAATTAAAAATTATAAAATGATTTTAAAAAACATTTACCTCCTCTGTCGCACGCCGCTCCATCCGCTCCTCCCGCTCCTGTGCAGGCACAGGAACCCAGCCTGCCCTACGCCAATATTGACGCTGCTCAGAGCAGCGTCAGGATTGGCTGGGAGCACCGAGCCAGGGCGCTCCCAGGCAGACTGGGAGCCTGTGCCGGCTCTCTCCAGCCCAGCAACAGTGTTGCTAGGCTGGAGAGAGCCTACTGCGCATGTGTGTTTGGCTGGCCCGAGACGGCCAGCCAAACACACATGCGCTCTGAGGTGCTCGTCACCCCTGTGGCCCGCCCCTTTTCCCCAGAAACGATAATAAACAACATTTATTATCGTTTTTGGGGAAAAGGTTTGCAGCTGTCGCTGCTGGCGGGGGGCGATGCTCCTCCGCCCTTATGGAGGAGCCACCCCTGTTGTAGTGTAGTGAATAAACAAGATGCCATTAGCAGCATTTAATATAATAAACTAAATTCTGTTGGATAGTCTTCCCAGGCACCAGACTGCAGTGGGAAACTCCTGCGTCACTTGACAGCGGAGGTTGGGAAGATTGTCAAGAATGTTAACAAGCATAAAAATATTCACTTCTGGGTTAGCCATAGGATTTATACTCCTCATCTCAGTGAGGAAGTTTCCTGCCAATGATTCATTTGTTGTATGGCTGCACCACTTGCCTTTTATCTCGTCACCCAGCGTTCAGTTTGTCTGCTTCCTTCTCCTTTGATTGCTTCAGGTCACTAGTTAGAGGCTGAGAGGGCCCTTTCTTGGTTTGTGATTGCTGCTGAATACCCTTTGCTGCTGTGGTTAATGCTCCTTGGGGTCCATTGCTTCTCTGCGAGTTCCTGGTTGGTGCAAGGGTTCATCCCTGCCCCTTCGACCCTGGAGCTTGGTTACTCATGAATGCAGTTCCCCTTCCATTCTGTATCTCACTATACTTTACTTTTCTTACATTTGTATTTCTTTTCTTTTACTGTGCTAAGAAAGATCACATGGTCCAAGTATACGAAGAGCTGCAACTCACCCTGCCCATACTGACTGCTCCTGAATTTTTTTCTGTTACCCTTTTTCCACTTATGTCTCCTCAGCATGTGTTTCTCATTTAACGCCTTTTCAGAAAGCAAGTATGAGGACTGGGACTCTCATGGACAGCGGTCCATGTTTTTCAGACAAGCTTGATGCTCCATCCTGCCCCTAATGTGACACAGAACTGTATGTAGGCGTCGCCCCCGTTCATTGATGGCAGGTCCTTCTTCTCTGCTCCCTTCAACACCGGTCCAGAACTCCATCCCCACTACTTTCAGCTGTTTCTTTGAAGAAGCTTGCTTCATTTGCTACTAAATTGTTCTGAGTGTAGCAAGGATGCCGCTACTGAAGACTATAGGATTCAAACATCCTCTTGTTGGAAACAAATGCCATCATAGACCTCCAAAACATTTGTCTGTGGTGTCTAGGGTCTAAGTACCTGAAAATGATCAGGGACTGAGAACCAAAACTTTACATGGCCAAAAACCCAAGACATTACATTGGTCTCGAGTCTAGTCAACCTCTTCAGATCATAAGTAAAGCTCTTTGGCTTACCTGTGCTCATGTTCCCCGGGGGAAAATGCATATTCATTATTCACAGAACACATCTCCGTCTGCCTCTTCTTCTTAAGAGCCCATTCTAATTCTGGACCTGATGTGACCTGAGTTTCCCAGGCCATTGTCACCTCCAGGGCAGGTAGACGTCTTTGAAGGGATTTGCTGCAGATTTCCAACTTTGCTTGGGCGTCCTCCCTCTGGCATGCCTCTCGGCCCTGTAGAGCCATCTAGAACTTAAGCCACACCTCACTAGGAGTTGTCACAGTACACTAACGATGCCAGATTGTCATTCCACTCCTCTGCCAAAGGCCTTGCTGACTGTTGCTCTAAATGCGCCACTACTGGCCCCAGTGACATCAGTATTGTGTCATGCAGCACTAGTCTTGCATGTTTATCCTTCAGATGTAAGTGTTGGCCTTATATCACATTGTACAGTCACTGAAGGCAGCCATGTGTTGAAGATGACTCCCCTGTGGCTCCTCTTTCTTGACACCGTATTTTTAGAGGATGGAAACCAATTTTTCCTATGAGTCTTATGTCACTTAAATGCCTGACGAACCTCAAAATGAGGAGGATGATGAGGAGGTGACCAGTTTACTCCTTCCACATTATGTTAATGCTGGCTTCTGTCTTGACTTGCAGCACACCACTGACCTTGACACATTGCCTGATGTCTGCCCTTGATTCAATACATGATCCTCCTACTGGGGAGAGTGCTTCCATTGATGTAGTCACAAGGAGAACTTCGGAAGTGTTTTAACTAAAAGTGCTAACTGAGGAAACTACAGATAATTTGCCTTCGTAAACCATTCACCCTCTACTTTTGAGCTCCTTTTGTTTTTCAATGTGGGGTATTTACTCACCTTGTCATTGCACCTTTGTCTAAGCCCTTTTCAGATTTGCCAAGTAGCTGTTCCATTGCTTGATGCCGTAGACTGACAACTGGGGACCAGATGTTCCTTACACAGCATTTTGTGGTTCAAACCTCTACTTGTAAAGTCAACCCAAACTCTTTCCCTTCTCCTTGTTCAGACATAGAGTTGAAATGTATTGAATCAAAGGGCATGAAAGACTTCTTCTCCTACAGCAGGGCGATGCACTCGTTAAATGCATTTTGTCTTCTGGCTTGCAATTGCCACTTGCTTTGGGTAATGGCATGTGAGATTCTACTGGTGTTACTAGAGGAACCTTGCACATCCTTTGCATTGAGTTCCATATTGTCAGTACACAGTCAAATAGACTGATAAGATTTGGTGGACTTGGTGGCTCGCACTAGAGGAACGAGTGTCATCATCAATAGACTCCTCCAGATTTTGTTGGAACCTCCAGACTTCACTGATTGATATGTCCTTTGATAGAATTTGACTTTTTGGCAAATAAGCCAGTCCTACATTACAAACAGTCATGCAACAGCATGTACTCTGACTTAACTCTCCCAGCCCTCCAGTTCCGTCAATAGTATTGGACGTTATGAGTTTGTTCAAGGGGCTTTGCTTTCCACCAGCATCAGGCCTCACAATCCATCCAGTAGCCCAGGCCTAATTGTTGGACCAATTGGAGCAGAGGTGGTCCTAAAAGGAGCGGGAAGCTCCAACAACATTTATTCTCATCCTTTTCAACTGGCAACACAATAAAATCACTTTATTTCATCCTTGGGTGGGTCGAATTCAGTATTTCCTGTCCTACTGGTGTTTGATAATTTCAGACCAATGGGCCCAGCAAATTGTCCAAGTCAGTTATATCCTACCCTTTCTGTATGCTCCCCCTCAATTGTCCCTAGGTCTCACCCCAGTTTCAGCAGATCATGCAGACATCTGCTCTAGGGACGTGTTCATGTTGCTCGCAAAGGGTACATTCGAGATAGGGTCCGAAACAAAACAGGGTTTTCAGGGTTACTTCTGTTACTTTCTCATTCCCAGGAAGGACAGAGGCATGAGGCTGATGCGGGACCTCAGAATTTTCAACTCATTCCTTTGGAAAGAGATGTTCAAAATGATAACACTTGTGATAGTTCTGTTGGTCTTGGACCACCAGGACTGGATGGTGTTGTATAAGTCCTGCAGTTCCACAGGCAATACCTGTGTTTTGTAATGGGATCCACTCACTTGTAATTTACCATCCTATCCTTTACTTTGGCCTCTTAGTTCTTTACGAAGGTTACGTTGGTGTTCATCGTCCAGCTTTTGATGTTGCAATACATTAGCTTCCAAACCTTTACTACAGCCTGTTGAAGGCAGGCTCGCCTCACCTACAGAGTACAATGTCATTGCTGTTCAACCCTGGATTCGCCATCAGCAAGGCCAAATCTCATTTGCAAACCACTTGAATTTGGCCCTTCTTAGAGGTCATTGTGCACATGTTAGCTTTCAAGAACTTTTCACATCATCAGAGTCCAGGACATTCGGACCTTGAGTCCAGTGTTTTGGATAAAAGCTGCTGGTCCAGCCTTAATCATGGTTTGAGGCTGGTAGGCCTGTAAACTTGCTGCTTCCTGCATGTTTCCTACATAAGGACCTTCCAGTGGAACAAGAATGTGATGGGCCCTGCATTGGGGATGTCTGTTGGACAAGATTCACATCTCTGAGGAGGCTTCTCAGTCTTCTCTGCTTCTAGGTGTATCACAGATGCCAACCTGACAGGTGGTTGGCAGTTCTCTTTTCTCACGCCAAAAGCCATAATAATGAGTGATGCATTGGCACTCAGTTGGGAGGTTACTTGTACCAATGGGTCTTAACCTTTTGACTTCTGTGAACCAACACTAACTCTCTGTTGTAGGTCGGGGATCCCCAACTAAGCAATTTCTTTGATTTGTATATCAACACAATACACAAAAATAGAGAAAAAAGTATACAGCAAAGAAATATTAAATTTAATTTAGAAACAAAAATATATGCAGGGATTAAAAATTTTAAAGTATGTGGTCCTTGGATCTATACAAAATGTAGTTTTACTTCCAAAAAGGCGAAACAATAAGCTAGATTTTAGCACATCACTTTACCTATTTTGCTTCTAACAAATGCTTTTGTCTTGTCAGCGCATACCAGTTCAAATAATTTCAGATGTTCACTGTACGGTTTTCAATTCATACAGGTAAAGTGATAGAGTGCATATCGTTTCCATACTTGCTAGTCGCATTAATTCATAGCTTTGACTTTAGCCAAGTCATTCTTATTCTTGCCGTTTGTATATTTGTTGGATTCAAACACTCATTTATGGCTAATGCTGTCGATCCTATGTTCAGTCATCTTAAAGAAGGAGCTAGAAGTTTTGAGCGCCCAAAAAAGAACCCCTGACAGCAGCAGATGGCGTGCAAGTGATTTCTTCCAATATAAGAAGAAACTGCAGTTCTGCGATTCATGTCCATACCTCCACTGTTATCTGCTGTCACTTGCAGCGCAAAGACCAAATCTTAGCCTTGCTAAGTTCCTTTTCATGCCAGTTCTTCAATTGAGGTAATCAATCATCCATTTCAGCTTCCATCTGATGCACTTGTGCTACTCCCACTAATCAAAATAAGGCAACACACATAATTTGTAGCCTCCAGTTTCCAATTCCTTAACATTTACAGAGCATTTTAAAATGCATTTTTTTGCTTTTTTGTGTTCATGTACTTTGCTAATAGTATTTTGTTTTATGACCTGACAAGGACCCTCTGATTACCTGTTGCGGACCCCTGTGGTGTTCTTGGCCCCTGGTTAAGAACCAGTTCTCTACACAAAATGAAGATCCTGAGCCATTCGACTGTCAGGGCAGTGTCACCATATAACCTTGCTGCAGCTCAATGTGTAGTTATTACCAGTCTGAGTCAGGTCAATCCAGATGCTCACAGACAACATGGCCATCATGTTAGACTGGAAAAGGTAGTATCACGTGAGCTTACGAGCTCTCATTTTAGAAGTATTAAGGTCATATTTGTGCTGGTTAATGTTTAATGGGATCTTGCCAACGGTGAATAACCTAATGGGGTTCTCAATATCCGGGCAAAAGAACTCAGCTGGTCTCATCTTGCTGACCACAAATGACATCTAGTCCCAGAGGTAGCTCAAGACATTTCCCCCCAGTGGAGTACACCCTTGGGGGACCTTTTGACGACTATAAAAACACTTAATTTCCTGCATTTTGCACTCTAGAGTTTTCCCATCAGCCTTTTGTACACACTTCCACTCCTCCTCTAATCTGGGATGGTCTGTCTGAGAAAAGTCTTATCGGACTGAGTACAGGTAATTCTGGTGGCCTAGCTTGGGTTCAGAGGGTCTGATACTCTGAATTTCTGACTCTGAGCATTTCCTTCCATATCAGCTTCCCCTTCAGTAGATCTCTGTCACAGCTACAAGGCAAGGTACTCCTTCAGAGCTTGCACAATCTACACCTTTATGTGTGGAGACTGAGTGGAACCTTCTTAGTGGCTTCGACCTTCTGGCCGAAGTAGTAGCTGCCTTTGACCAATGCCCATTGGACTCGTTTTGTTGCCTGGTGTAGAGAGGAGTGTGTTCATTCTTTGTAGGTGAGATTGTGTGATGTTAATTTATTTGGGTTGTCCGTGGCCCACCAATGATTTGCCATGGGCTCTGTTATAAGTTACATATCCTCCCTTTAGGCCTTTAATCATTTGCCTAACGTGCCCTCATTATTCAAATCGCCTATTGTGATGTCTTTGCTAACAGGGCTGTGCCATGTATTTCCTCTGTTCCCTGTATCACGCTGCGGTAGGACCTCAAGTTGGTCTTGACCTCCCTGACGTGTGTGCCTTTCGAGTCACTTCAGAGCTGCACTCTCAGCAGATTTTGTTGTTTAACAACTTCATTTGTGCATTGTTTGGCACATTGAGGACATGTTGTCACAACAGGTTTGTTGTCTATATTCAGTTACATATATGCATCTATATCCAATTATAGATGCACACACACTCATCATTAGCTGCTATTACTAGTATGTGAGGTCAGAAAATAAACACAACTTGAGTAGAACTAATCTTAAGAATTGATACAAGATTGTATGGATTCTATTCATGCTACGCAAATTCAATCAAATCACTGTAGATAGCATTTGTGGTCAGCTCCTTTCCTGTAGATCCATCACCTCTTAACAAATGTATTAAATGGAGTCGATACTTCCTCAAACGTACTCATTCCACTGTGGACTGTAGCTACGAGTTGCTGCCCAAATGTACAATCACTCGAGAGTATTTGATTCGAACTTTAAAAATTGGACTACTGGCAATCAAGCTGCCATTAGGCAGTGTGTAATGAGTGTATCTCTTACTTTAAAGACCATACTCCCTGTTGCAATCACTTCTATGTGTTGTGTGAGCGAACTTTGGACCCTTTCAGTTCAACCTCTACATGCTACCTTCTTTTCTGGCAAACTGTCTTTTTTGGGCACATGCATCCTTTCGTATGAAAGTGACGTCACCCTTCCATGTTTGACAGTGCATTATGCTTCCCACTTCCTTCACTCCACCTCATCCGTCCAACCAGGAGGATACTCACAAAATTTGGACCTATAGTTTCCATTAGTTTCTATAGTGATAGGACTAAGGAGCTGTATGTGAGGAATCAAATATTCATTGGCTTCACCTGTGCAGAGAAGGAAAAGCATTTCAAAAGTAAACCTTATTCAGATGGATTGTTCTCTGCATGAATCTGTTATGTTTTGGTAAAATCCCCCTGAGGCCCTTACGGCCATTGCACTACAGCAGAGCCCATGAATACGGCTGTAGCTCCAGGTATCTGCCAAGCTACTATGTCGGCAGCCATCCATTTTCCCAGCAGCCTAGACTGCATCAATCTTCAGGTCCACAGAGAGCGACAGTTTGCTCTTTCAGTCCTATCGGACTTCCTGTGTATGCCCACTCACAGAGCTCCCCTGAGGGACCATTGCTTTGGTTCTTATTCAAAACATGCAGAATCTGTAGGTAGAAGTAGCCATAAGAAGAATAAGTTACATAAACTTTTATAACTCTCCTTCTGGTGGATACTCGACCGACAAGGATATTCCTCACATTCCATCCTTGTCCTCATTTGGTGGAATGGATTGATTATGAGTTTAACAAGATACCATGTCAAAGTTGCTAACTGCTGGTCTTCATTTCAACCTTCTCAACCATTCTTCGCATCTGAGGGTATTAAAAAAAGAGTAAGCTCACATGAGTGTGCAGAGGTGGGGCCTTTGTGTGACTCTGTGTCCACATGTCGGGGATGGGCCGGAGTCATAGCGTAGACTGATGCCGTCATCCACCGGTGCGTAGAGGCTGTTGGAAGAGCTTCTGCATGCAGTGTGGCACCAAGAGAGATTCAAAAGGTGAGGAATCTGCAGGTAGACTAGTCGCCAGAAAAAAGCCTTACCGAAGATAAGTAACTTATTTTTTCAGTATTTAGAATTACGGGATAGCAAGGGCGAGAATCTTCAGCTGAGTGTGGCTGGACCTCCACAGACAGTGGAATACATTAAGCCAAGTTGAGTGCCCTTTCAGATCAGGGCTGAAGATGTTCATGGAGGGGCAAGTCAGATGTCAATGTGTAATACACCCAATAAGTGGACTATAAAACAAGGTGCATTATAAAGTTGCTGGTTACACAGCAGCATTTGTCAGCTGTGTACCTTAGTTTTCAGCTGAAATGTCAATATTTAAGCAGTAGCCTTTTTACAAGGCGGTGATGTCCAAAGCTAGCTATGTTCAGCCAGTATCTCTAAGTACTCGTTTGCCTTCTAGCAGAGCACTTATTGGGTAATAAAAGGGCACTTTTGCCGCTGTTTACGGCACCGGCGTGCGGCCGGGACACATTTCTGGGCCTCGGCGGGGCTCTGGCAGGTCTGCACCCCCAGACTAAGTAAAGCAGCCGGGACTGCGGAGCTCTGAGCGGCGACCACGGTGAGCACCGAGTCCATAAGCCACTTCTCGGGGAGCAGAGCCCGGGGTTGTTTTTCAGTTTCCTAAATAGGAGCTGCATTTCCACAGTTTATTGGACACTGGCGCCGCAGACATCCGTTTCCAGAACTGAGTTACCGGCTTTCCAGTGCCAGTTGTACAGTGGAAATAATTCTCCTTTTCCTCTCTGTTTCCCTTTCCATCATTAAAATCGCAATGGCTCATAGGCAAAGGTTACCCCCACAATAATGATTACTTGTTTACCCTTTTTAAATGTATTTTAATGAATCTTGATTTATATAAAAGCACGCATGCACAAAACTATAGCACTAAAAGTGAAAACACTTTATTTTTAGAGTTCTCCTGCTTTTAATTTCTTTATTTAGCATAGCCAAGCTTATCTTAAAGCGGGACTTCTTTTGAGCATACAATACCAGTGGTACATATAACCCAATTACATTATTAAGGTAAAAACTAACGTGTCACATTGATAATCAAGTGTTAATTATAAAAATATTATGACCTCCTTATCATGTTTTTCTTTAGATGAATCTTCTGATGTACATTTTATTGGAAAACAATGAAATAAAAATGTGTCCGTATAGTTGACATTTCATTTAATCTTTTGTTTCTGCATAATCTGTTCCGGGAATGCCGCTTTCACTTTGAGGATTTCTGTTTAACGTGAAGCATTCACCAATTTCAAGTGTTTTGAGGGGAGAGTCACAAGAAATGACTCTGATTAGACAAATGGGATCAATGTGACCTGCGCTTCAATTCCGCCGATCGAGTTCGCGCTGTTGTGTCTGTTCATGCTGTGAGCGCCATGGCCACCATGCAGCACGAAGGGGAGAGACAAAAGAAATAGTTGGCCCACACCGAAGTATAACAGCAGTCGTTCAATAATCCATGTAACAAGGGCAGTCTGCAAGGTGTAACAAAAACAGCCTCAAGGCGGGACAAACGTAAAGCATTTAACAATGACATCAAGTGATTTTTGAAAGGCAAGCCCACAAACGAGTGAAATTGATGGGCGTGACAGGGGCGTGGTTAAAAGCCCACAATACTAACAACAGGTCAAAGCGTTTTGCGCTCGACCTGCCAACTGACGACCCAGAGGGCTGCAGTGCCTAGCACGAGTGAGGGATGCCTGGCGAGGGACGAAATGATACGACTGGATGCTGCTGAGGCCTTATTGAACACTTTTGACTACACCGCGCTACTTGAATCTTCTCGTCAGTAGCGAAATGGAGTGCCTGGGATGGATTAGGAGCGAAGAGGGACCCATAGCGCAAGAGAACAGTTGCCCCTGGCGATAACTAGATTGCACTGTAGATGCGCAAGGTGGCTTGAATCTTGCTCAGCAGACCTGTGTGAACCCTATTAACTGCTGCAGTGATCTAACATAAGCACGCCCCCTAGAACGTACATAATCCTCCCCCATTGATTGTAGTGAATAGCGAGCGGTGAACATTCCTTATGTGACCTACATAGGTATCGGCAGCGAGTACACTGACCAATTCAGTGGTGCTTGTCAGCAGACAGCCTGATGAGGTGCGGAGACAAGGTTTGACAGATCTTTCTGGGCCACGCTGGCTTTCCGGACACTGGTGAAGAACTTATTGCACCATTCTTACACGCCGACAAAACCCCCCTCCGCCTCCAGGCACAGAATAGAGATGAAATACTGGGTAAAATGGGGAAAATATATAAGAAACAGTCCCGTCTCACGTTTGAAGCTAAACCTGCCCCTAGATCACAGAACCCTGCACTTTTGCACTCAGAGCAGAAGTCACAACCACAAGAAACCACACCTCTTGAAACTGGCCTATTGGCCATGCAGCAAAGTCTACAGTCTATTGATGGGAAGATAGATACATTGACTTTGAGGATGGATCATATGGCACCAAAATTTGATAAGCAGGCAACGTGCATTGCTGAAGCAGAATGGCGAACATCAACTAAAGAGGATGAGTCACGGTCAATGGGTGACAAATGCTCAGGTATGGAAAAAGTGATCCAAGCAAAAAACGAAGATCTAGTTGCACGCTCACAGCGGAAAAACCCCTGTACTTTAAGGAATTCACGAATACGGGCCACCTTGAAAACTATGTGGAAGCCATGTTGGAAGATATTTTTGGGGCAGAGCAGCTGTCGGCAGTATTGATAGTGGAAAGGGCGCACAGATCGCTGATGGTGCAACCATTGCCTGGAACATCTCCAAGGCCCATTATAGCCAAGTTATTCAACTCCTGAGACCATCCTCTGCCTGTCTAGGGAGAAAAAGAATATAAAATACCAAGGTTAGGATGTAGCCTTCTTCCCGAATTTCACCATTGTGGTGCAGGCCGCATGACGGGAGTACATCCAGGTGGGGGAAAAACTGCAAGCTGCTAACCTACCCTACCCTATGCTGTATCCTGCCCACCTCTGAGTTGAGAATGGCGGGAAACAGAAAGTCTTCACCATGCCGAGAGCAGCCATGGACTTATTAAATCTATACAATGCTTCCAGAAAACCCCGCCAAGATCTCCTTCATCGACCCCAGATCCCTAATGAACACGACTGCTAACAGAGGCAAACTGTGCATACGTGATATTGTGTGGCTAATATGCTTCTGGAAAAACGCAGAAGTGGTACTGGGACTAGAGAGTGACTCCTACTGATATCTCTTGTAGAGTACATATGGACTTCCGTGTAGTGTCCTGACCATGACACGTGAACTGCAGGCGCAGCTATTGAGATAGATATATAGATGCCCTACTGCAACCCCACGATTATGGAATATCGACTTATCCCAGTGCCTCCACTGCAACTGAATCTGCAGTGATCATCCCCAATTTTCACAGGTCAGTACATGACCCCTTCCATCGGGTGGGACTTAGGACCAATACCTGCCCCGCAGGGGTACACCCCAAATGTTATTATACCAGACTACTGTGTTATTTAGGATGACTGTTTGCGTCTCTTTAGTTAATTTGTTTGTTTTATGGTTATACATGGGATGGCTTTGGCATGATTGGGACGCTGAAGTGGGTGGGGGGTATTTTTTGTGTGTGTATGCAATTGATATACTACAGCATAATGAGGAATGCTCATGTGTCACGTACTGTCTGAACCTCATCACCACGTAACATGATACAAGTACACATTTTGATAATATGAAGTCCACACAGAGCCGCATCAGGCTGCTAACATTGAACTTTCCAGGGCTCAATAATTCCAAAAAACGAAGGGAGGTGCTTATTTATGTGGATCGGCACCAGGTGCAGATAGTATTAATGCAAGAAACGCATCTCACGCGGTCTGCTGACTTGCATGTGGGAACTAGATGGGCTGCATTCCAAGTGGCCTCATCTTATTCGTCATACTCAAGGGGCGTTCTCCTTTTAATTAAAAGAGATCTCCAATTTGCAATCATGCACTCTGAAAACGATGACCAGGGACCCTACGTAATAATACAGGGGAATTTGTGTGGCACAGCAGTTACTATTGTCAATACTTACGGGCCTAATATAGACGAGCCCGAATTATATACATGCCTGAGTAGCCTCCTTTACACTTTAGAACTTAAAGTGCTGCTGTGGGGAGGAGATCTTAAATACTAGTTAAAATCATTGCTACTCGGCTCCATCGCTCCTCCCGCATTGGTACACCCAGTCTCGTCGGGATTTGTCCCAGGCAGGTCCTCCTCGCATAACCTTCGCACAGTGTTTGCAGTATTGTACACTTAGACCCACTCTCAAGGCAGCAGCTGTACTCTTATATGCCACAAAAGCATTTAACTCTATACAGTGGGAATAGATGTTCTGAGTACTACATCGACTGGGCATGACTCTGGCATTCACATTGTGGATACGCCTGTTATACACAGACCCAACAGCACAGATGTGCACCAACGGCAGTGTATCAAACCAAATCAAGATCTGTAGAGGCATGCGACAGGGCTGCCCCTTTTCACTAATGTTATTCGCCTTTGTGTTAGAACCCCTAGAATGCAGGATATGACAGAGGCATTCTGGAGCAGCACTGGGATTCTGACGCCGCCCCCTTGTCATTTCAGTTTACGTGGACGACATGGTTCTATACGTCTGAAACCCAGATACACAACTAGCACACCTTGTTCGCAAATATATTCGGTACAAGAGGTACTTAGGACTGACCATAAATTGAGAGAGATCAACCATTTTACCTCTCAGACAGAACACTGAGCCACACGCGCTAGACTTCCCCCTTGAGTGGTGGACGGAGGAGTGTGGATACATAGAGACCCTGAAATCATTATCCGCCAGAACTATGGAAACGTCATCTCAAAATTAGAGGATCAGATGGCCCATTGAATAAGACTCCCACTGTCCCTGGCTGACAGAGTAGCCATCATGAAGATGGTCATACTGCCATGGTTCTTATATTTATTCATTAATATCCGTGTCATTCTACTGAAAGCTTTTTTTCGAACACTCCGTTCTTGTTTGATAAAGTTAACCTGGGCAAGAAACCAACTCAGATGTAGCTGGGAAACACTTACTAAATCCTATTGGCGAGGGGCTTGGGCGCTCCAGATTTGTACCTCTATTATTTATGTGCACACTCACAATTTGCACACAACTGGTACTTCCCTGTTACATATCTCCCACTCCTAGCGATAGAAAACAACCACCCACATCCAGTAACCCTTAAGGCCGTCTCGCCCCATGTACGTAATGATATCTCTAGATTGGAAATAAACACAATATATAGCACCACTAGGTCCTGGCTAGAACTGAGCGCAAGAGCGCGGAAGTCTCCATTGTATGCATCTGACCTACCATTAATACACCACCCGGCCATCTCAGGCACCCAGGAACCTAGAGCGCTCTCCATGCTATCAGAGGCTGGGCTGGTCACGATGGGGGATGTCTACCGAGAGGGTAGGTTCATTTCACTGGAGGCTGTTGCACAAACACAACAAAACACCCCGTTGCTAGTATTTATCTACCACCGACTCCAGGAAGCGTTGAGAGCTCTATACCCTCGCTTTCCAGAGGCACCACCCACGTTAGAGGCGTTGCAGACACTGCTTACCTGGAACTCGCATAAAAGACCAACAACAAAGTTATGCACTGCCGCACAGGCTGATGACCCCACCAACCAGTTCAAACAGCTGGATAGGTGGAATACTGGGTTAGATCCACTGATGTCTCAAGAAGACTGGAGGGTTTGCTGTACACTTACATGTCGACTTATAGCTAACTGCAATTTGGGAATTATGCACTTCAAATATCTACAACAGCTATATCCACTTCAGTTACATAAATATGGTCTGCATACTGGTGCCCAGTGTGTCTGCTGTTGCATTTTTTATGCATATTGTATACATTTAGCATGGTCCTGTGACCTCATTAATCACTTTTGGACAACAGTCCCCCAGGCACTGTCTGATGTGATACTGGAGACAGTGGACTGCACTCCACATGTCTGTCTTTTGGGTTTTGTCAAAGGTCTGCAACCATCTAATCACAAACTAGTTGCTATAGCTTTATTGTTGGCAAAAAGGAGGGTGGCACTGCATTGGGGGGCAAAAGCGGCCCTGAAATTCGATCAATGGTTGATTGATATAGCATACTGCAGGGACTAGTTAGACATATAAATGCTGAGGAGCTGCAAGTGGCATCAAGACCCCAAAAATATATGTTTGCAGTGTATCTTCTGTCAGCTACAGCTGTGGACTAAGTGGCAACATCTGAACTGCTCTGTGTGGGGACTACACACTGACTTTGCATCCCACATAATTGAATGCATTGTACCGGTGCATTCGGGATGAATGCAACTGTGATGGTGTGACTGTACTGAGATTGCATTGTGACGATTCGAAGAGTGTGTACTGATAAACCCCAAATATGTTTATTTTCCTTGAATTAAAAGCATGAGCCAATTTCATTGTACTAGTCTCCAGTGAAATATGGACCAGAATGAACACTTTCAGGCAGTGACCCTTCAGGAGGCAGTCATAGTTGCAGCATGTGTAAGGCGGCGTGCTTCATATGGTTTTACAAACGACCACCTCCAAAGACTTTATGCAAACCCTCACTGTCTCTACTGGGAGCAGAGTCTTAAGAAGTAAATCTCTCCTTCCCTCGAAAATCCAGAATCTAAGCTAAAATCACCTAGATGTTCTCTTTCTGAGGTAATGCCCCTAAGATCTGGAAATCTCCCACAACACAAAGTGATCTTGCTGGCTCCATAAGTGAATTAAAAAAAAATTCTTAAGGATCACCAGCTTAATAGCACTGATGTTCTAAAAACCACATAAATGGTCCCATGGTGCATTCTATCACTCTAGGCTCCCCTACCTATACATAAATACTGACTCCAGAGGAACTCCAGGGCCATGATCACATACCATACTTGACTAACTACATTTATCCTAAATGTAATTACTTTACTTAACTGCCTCTGTTGCATTATTGACATGTATATTGTCTGTTATTGTCTTCTGTTCAACTCTGTGACTCCAACTGTAGGTCTAGATCTCTCCAAGTACCCACTGTGATAAATACATAAAAAAGTCTGGACACTTTAATTTATTTGCCCCCACTGCTCACAATATGATGACCTCTCAAACTTTTCCAGCTGAACGGTTTGCATAAATCGCCTTACCTTTTACCTCCACTCTCTACCTTTGGAAATTCTTCCTTCCCCTTTCGCCTGCTGCGATGACAAATGGAAATTATAAGTTCGATGGCATATGTTGCTGCAGATACACATGTGTGGCACAGTCCGCTGCCTGGTGTTGGGCTCGGAGTATTACAAGTTGTTTTTCTTCGAAGAAGTCTTTTTGGTCACGGGACCGAAGGACTCCTCCCTCTTCGGCTCCATTGCGCATGTGCGTCGACTCCATCTTAGATTGTTTTTTTCCGCTGTCGGGTTCGGACGTATTCCTTTTCGCTCCGTGTTTCGGTTCGGAAAGTTAGTCAGAATCTCGGAAGAAAGCGTCGGTATTGTTCCGTTCGGTATCGGGATAGTTAGGTACATCGACACCGATCATCGGAAGACTTTGGGGTAGTTTCGATCCCCCATCGGGGCCTGGTCGGCCCGACCGCGTGCGACATCGAAGCCGATGGAACGGACCCCGTTTAGTTTCTGCCCAAAATGTCACAGTAAGTATCCTTATACAGATCAGCACTTGGTCTGTAACTTGTGCTTGTCCCCCGAGCACAAGGAGGATACCTGTGAAGCCTGTCGAGCCTTCCGGTCCAGAAAAACACTCCGGGACCGAAGAGCCAGGCGTCAACAAATGGCGTCCACGTCGACAAAACAACGTTTCGACGAGGAAGAGGAAACATTCTCGGTTCCGGAATCAGAATCCGGAGACTCCGACGTCGAACAACAGCAACAAACCGTGAGTAAGACGTCGAAAAGTAAATCCATCGACAAACCGAAAGCCCAGGGGACGCCACTGCCAACAGGCCATGGCTCGACCCATAAAACAGGCGACCCGTCGAAGGCGCCGAAAAAGGGCACGCCCATAGCGAAGACACCCGACTCCGGTCGAGGGACCGCCATGGAGCAACCTCGGAGCCGAGAAAGCGGCTCCGAGAGACAAAAACAAGATACCGGCACCGAAAAACATCGGCACCGAGAATCCATGCCGAAAGGAACAAAAATTCTGTCGGTGCCGAAACCGAAAAAAGATTCTCTCTCGGCGCCGAAAAATACCACACCTTCATCCTACTCAGAGGAACAAGGAATAAGTGGCCAAATGCACAGATTTGGACAAGAGCTCCAAAGTGTAGAATCGGACTACACACAAAAGAGACTGTACATCCAGCACGACACAGGGAAGATATCAACCCTTCCCCCATTCATGAGGAAAAAAAGGATCGAACTTCCAAAGGATGACGCACAACCACAAGCCAAAGTGGTTAAAAAAGTCACGCCTCCGCCCTCTCCACCACAGGCATCGCCGGCACAAACACCGCCACAAATGCACTCACCAGCGCAAACTACCATAAGTCATGACGATCAGGATCAAGACGCTTGGGACCTGTATGACACCCCAGTGCCGGACAATGATCCCGAGTCATACCCCACAAAGCCGTCACCGCCAGAGGACAGTACCTCATACTCGCAACTGGTGGCTAGGGCAGCAGAATTCCACAATGTCCAACTGCATTCCGATCCTATAGAGGATGATTTTTTATTTAACACCCTCTCGGCTACACACAGCCAATATCAATGTCTCCCAATGCTACCAGGGATGTTACGGCACGCAAAACAAATTTTTGAAGAGCCCGTAAAATCAAGAGCCATCACCCCAAGGGTGGATAAGAAATACAAACCACCACCCACAGACCCAGCGTTTATTACTTCGCAGTTACCACCTGACTCCGTGGTAGTAGGGGCAGCTCGCAAGAGAGCAAATTCACATACATCTGGCGACGCCCCACCTCCGGACAAAGAAAGCCGAAAATTTGATGCGGCAGGGAAAAGAGTAGCATCACAGGCAGCCAACCAGTGGCGCATCGCAAATTCACAAGCGCTGCTGGCCAGATATGACCGAGCACACTGGGACGAGATGCAACTTCTCGTAGACCATCTCCCCCAGGAATACCAAAAAAGGGCGCAGCAAATAGTGGAAGAGGGACAAACGATCTCAAACAATCAAATCCGCTCTTCACTAGACGCAGCCGATACTGCAGCGAGAACAGTCAACACTGCTGTCACCATAAGGAGACACGCTTGGCTACGCACTTCAGGCTTCAAACCTGAAATCCAGCAGGCTGTCCTTAATATGCCCTTCAACGAGAAACAACTTTTTGGCTCTGAAGTGGATACAGCCATTGAAAAACTTAAAAAGGACACAGACACGGCCAAGGCCATGGGCGCACTCTACTCCCCGCAGAGCAGAGGCTCTTTCAGAAAAACTCCATTTAAAGGGGGGTTTCGTGGCCAACCCACAGACACCACCAGCCAACAAACAAGAACCACACCATATCAGGGTTCCTTCCAAAGGGGAGGTTTCAGGGGATATCGGGGGGGTCAATTCCCAAGGAGTAGGGGAAGATTCCAGACTCCAAAAACACCTCCACCTAAACAGTGACTTTCAAGTCACGCAACCCCTTCACTCAACACCAGTGGGGGGAAGACTAAGCCAATTCTACCAATCTTGGCAACAGATTACAACAGACAATTGGGTATTAGCAATAATCCAACATGGCTATTGCATAGAATTCCACAACTTCCCACCAAACATCCCCCCCAAAACACGCAAAATGTCACCACAACATTTAGAACTTTTAGGACTAGAAGTTCAAGCACTACTGCTAAAGGATGCAATAGAGTTAGTACCAGTACAACAAAAAAACACAGGAGTTTACTCCCTGTACTTTCTAATTCCAAAAAAAGACAAAACATTAAGACCAATATTAGATCTCAGGACACTAAATACCTACATCATATCGGACCATTTTCACATGGTCACACTACAAGACATCATTCCACTGCTCAAACAGCAAGATTACATGACCACATTAGACCTAAAGGATGCGTACTTTCATATACCAATACACCCTTCTCACAGAAAGTACCTACGGTTTGTATTCAAAGGAATACATTACCAATTCAAGGTGTTGCCATTCGGAATAACAACTGCACCAAGAGTGTTCACAAAATGTCTAGCAGTAGTAGCAGCACACATCAGGAGACAACAGATACATGTGTTCCCTTACCTAGACGATTGGCTAATCAAGACCAACACAGTAAAAAAATGCGCAAACGACACCACATTTGTCATACAAACCCTTCACAAACTGGGGTTTTCCATCAACTATACAAAATCACACCTAGAACCGTGTCAAACACAACAATATCTAGGAGCAACCATCAACACATCAAAAGGAATTGCCACTCCAAGTCCACAAAGAGTGCAGGCATTCCACAAGGTAATAAGTGCTATGTTTCCAAACCAAAAGATACAAGCAAAACATGTGCTAAAACTTCTAGGCATGATGTCATCATGCATAGCCATTGTCCCAAACGCAAGACTACACATGCGACCCTTACAACAGTGTCTAGCATCACAATGGTCACAGGCACAGGGTCAACTTCAAAATCTGGTGTTGGTAAACCGCCAAACATACCTCTCGCTTCTATGGTGGAACAGCAAAAATTTAAACAAAGGGCGGACATTTCAGGACCCAGTGCCTCAATACGTTATAACAACAGACGCTTCCATGACAGGGTGGGGAGCACACCTCAATCACCACAGCATTCAAGGACAATGGGATATACACGAAACAAAATTTCATATCAATTACCTAGAACTGTTAGCAGTATTTCTAGCGTTAAAAGCCTTCCAACCCATAATAACACACAAATACATTCTTGTCAAAACAGACAACATGACAACAATGTATTATTTAAACAAACAAGGAGGAACACACTCAACACAATTGTGCCTCCTAACACAAAGAATTTGGCAGTGGGCGATTCACAACAACATTCGCCTAATAGCACAATTTATTCCAGGAATACAAAACCAACTAGCAGACAACCTTTCGCGAGACCACCAACAAGTCCACGAATGGGAAATTCACCCCCAAGTTCTGAACAAGTACTTTAAAATTTGGGGAACACCCCAGATAGATTTGTTCGCAACAAAAGAAAACTCAAAATGCCAAAACTTCGCATCCAGGTACCCACACCGCGAATCACAAGGCAATGCTCTATGGATGAGTTGGTCAGGGATATTTGCGTACGCTTTTCCCCCTCTCCCTCTCCTTCCATATCTAGTAAACAAGTTGAGTCAAAACCAACTCAAACTCATACTGATAGCACCCACATGGGCAAGACAACCTTGGTATACAACTCTACTAGACCTTTCACTAGTACCGCATGTCAAACTACCCAACAGGCCAGATCTGTTAACACAACACAAACAACAGATCAGGCATCCAAACCCAGCATCATTGAATCTGGCAATTTGGCTCCTGAAGTCCTAGAATTCGGACACTTAGACCTCACACAAGAATGCATGGAGGTCATAAAACAAGCTAGAAAACCTTCCACTAGACACTGCTATGCATCTAAGTGGAGAAGATTTGTTTACTACTGCCATTCCAATCAAATACAACCATTACATGCCTCTACTAAAGACATAGTAGGATACTTACTACATTTGCAAAAAGCAAATCTCGCTTTTTCATCTATAAAAATACACCTCGCAGCAATATCTGCTTACCTACAAACTACTCATTCATCGTCTCTATTTAGAATACCAGTTATTAAAGCATTCATGGAAGGGCTAAAAAGAATTATACCACCAAGAACACCACCAGTTCCTTCATGGAATCTTAACATCGTCTTAACAAGACTCATGGGTCCACCTTTCGAACCCATGCATTCCTGTGAAATGCAATATCTAACCTGGAAGGTCGCATTTCTCATTGCAATCACATCCCTCAGAATAGTAAGTGAAATACAGGCATTTACCATACAAGAACCATTTATTCAAATACACAACAATAAAATAGTTCTAAGAACAAATCCAAAATTTCTGCCAAAAGTAATCTCACCATTCCATTTAAATCAAACAGTGGAATTGCCAGTGTTCTTCCCACAACCAAATTCTGTGGCTGAAAGGGCACTACATACATTAGACATCAAAAGAGCACTAATGTATTACATTGACAGAACAAAGCTAATCAGAAAAACAAAACAACTGTTCATAGCTTTTCAAAAACCACACATAGGAAATCCAATCTCTAAACAAGGCATTGCTAGATGGATAGTCAGATGCATTCAAACATGCTATCTTAAAGCCAAAAGAGAATTGCCTATTACACCAAAGGCACACTCAACCAGAAAGAAAGGTGCTACAATGGCCTTTCTAGGAAACATTCCTATGAGCGAAATATGTAAGGCTGCAACCTGGTCTACGCCTCACACGTTTACTAAACACTACTGTGTAGACGTACTAAATGCACAACAAGCTACAGTGGGCCAAGCTGTACTAAGAACATTATTCCAAACTACTTCAACTCCTACAGGCTAAACCACCGCTTTTAGGGGAGGTAACTGCTTTATAATCTATGCCACACATGTGTATCTGCAGCAACATATGCCATCGAACTGAAAATGTCACTTACCCAGTGTACATCTGTTCGTGGCATTAGTCGCTGCAGATTCACATGTACCCTCCCACCTCCCCGGGAAGCCTGTAGCCGTTTAGAAGTAGATCATAAATCTTAAACATCTGAACATTTGTAAATAATTATTAGAAACTCTTAACGTACATACATATTCACTCCATTGCATGGGCATTATTTATACCAAACAACTCCATCCTCACCCTCTGCGGGGAAAACAATCTAAGATGGAGTCGACGCCCATGCGCAATGGAGCCGAAGAGGGAGGAGTCCTTCGGTCCCGTGACCAAAAAGACTTCTTCGAAGAAAAACAACTTGTAATACTCCGAGCCCAACACCAGGCAGCGGACTGTGCCACACATGTGAATCTGCAGCGACTAATGCCACGAACAGATGTACACTGGGTAAGTGACATTTTCAATATGATTCATTTTGTCTTAACCTCTCTGTTTTTATAGAATGTGTTTAGTTTGCATCACCTTTTATTTATTCCACTTCC
Source organism: Pleurodeles waltl (assembly GCF_031143425.1). Classification (NCBI taxonomy): domain Eukaryota; kingdom Metazoa; phylum Chordata; class Amphibia; order Caudata; family Salamandridae; genus Pleurodeles; species Pleurodeles waltl. The sequence continues at coordinate 924,667,161 of NC_090450.1, read as the reverse complement.
TATGTAGTTTTCTTGACTTTCGTTGTGCCTGTTTCTTGATACAAATATTTTGGAAAATGTATCTGTAAATTAAGTATATTATGCGTTCATTTGAAGATCACCTTTCTATATCGCATTGTTTCTGTTGTCAAATATATGTGTTATGCCAAGTTTATCCAGCAAGTAGCTTGTGAGCTACTGGTAGCTCTCCAGCCCCCTGTAAGTAGCTCTCCTATGAGCAGCCCAGCCCAGCCTATATTGGAAGATTTTACTTCACTGAATTAATATATGCATACCAACGCTGAAAACTGTGCGTTGAAAACTAAAATGTGTGTATTTTCAGAGCTCATAAGCTTATGATCGGAGAAAAATAGTTGAATGTCGAAAATATATGTTCGATGGCATATGTTGCTGCAGATACACATGTGTGGCACAGTCCGCTGCCTGGTGTTGGGCTCGGAGTATTACAAGTTGTTTTTCTTCGAAGAAGTCTTTTTGGTCACGGGACCGAAGGACTCCTCCCTCTTCGGCTCCATTGCGCATGGGCGTCGACTCCATCTTAGATTGTTTTTTTCCGCTGTCGGGTTCGGACGTATTCCTTTTCGCTCTGTGTTTCGGTTCGGAAAGTTAGTCAGAATCTCGGAAGAAAGCGTCGGTATTGTTCCGTTCGGTATCGGGATAGTTAGGTACATCGACACCGATCATCGGAAGACTTTGGGGTAGTTTCGATCCCCCATCGGGGCCTGGTCGGCCCGACCGCGTGCGACATCGAAGCCGATGGAACGGACCCTGTTTCGTTTCTGCCCAAAATGTCACAGTAAGTATCCTTATACAGATCAGCACTTGGTCTGTAACTTGTGCTTGTCCCCCGAGCACAAGGAGGATACCTGTGAAGCCTGTCGAGCCTTCCGGTCCAGAAAAACACTCCGGGACCGAAGAGCCAGGCGTCAACAAATGGCGTCCACGTCGACAAAACAACGTTTCGACGAGGAAGAGGAAACATTCTCGGTTCCGGAATCAGAATCCGGAGACTCCGACGTCGAACAACAGCAACAAACCGTGAGTAAGACGTCGAAAAGTAAATCCATCGACAAACCGAAAGCCCAGGGGACGCCACTGCCAACAGGCCATGGCTCGACCCATAAAACAGGCGACCCGTCGAAGGCGCCGAAAAAGGGCACGCCCATAGCGAAGACACCCGACTCCGGTCGAGGGACCGCCATGGAGCAACCTCGGAGCCGAGAAAGCGGCTCCGAGAGACAAAAACAAGATACCGGCACCGAAAAACATCGGCACCGAGAATCCATGCCGAAAGGAACAAAAATTCTGTCGGTGCCGAAACCGAAAAAAGATTCTCTCTCGGCGCCGAAAAATACCACACCTTCATCCTACTCAGAGGAACAAGGAATAAGTGGCCAAATGCACAGATTTGGACAAGAGCTCCAAAGTGTAGAATCGGACTACACACAAAAGAGACTGTACATCCAGCACGACACAGGGAAGATATCAACCCTTCCCCCAATCATGAGGAAAAGAAGGATCGAACTTCCAAAGGATGACGCACAACCACAAGCCAAAGTGGTTAAAAAAGTCACGCCTCCGCCCTCTCCACCACAGGCATCGCCGGCACAAACACCGCCACAAATGCACTCACCAGCGCAAACTACCATAAGTCATGACGATCAGGATCAAGACGCTTGGGACCTGTATGACACCCCAGTGCCGGACAATGATCCCGAGTCATACCCCACAAAGCCGTCACCGCCAGAGGACAATACCTCATACTCGCAACTGGTGGCTAGGGCAGCAGAATTCCACAATGTCCAACTGCATTCCGATCCTATAGAGGATGATTTTTTATTTAACACCCTCTCGGCTACATACAGCCAATATCAATGTCTCCCAATGCTACCAGGGATGTTACGG